>NC_135635.1:16380535-16985000 GCF_053574225.1 Canis aureus
CCTGGTGAATTAATTTGATTCTCAAAAGAATAAAATAAGACCAACATAATCAGAAACTCTTGCTTTCTCAGTTTTCTCTATCACTTCTCTTCTATCTTTTATTCCCTTTTGAGAATAGGTCTAGTGTATATAAGTCATCCTACATCCCTGTTTCTGTCTCTTTAAATTTTCCCCATTAAAGAAGACAAGAAAGAAAATGAAAAACATTGTGTAACAAAATTATTACTATTAGTTAATTTAGAGGCATAGAATCCAGAGGGGGCATCTTTTTCTCTTTACACAATTCTGAATTGTTTGACTTGTTAAATACAAGTTACTTTTGTAAATAACTAAGAAAGAGAAAAAATTTTATATCCTGATTCTGATGAGTTGTGAAGCAAACAGACTTTCCCCTGGTAGACAATGTGTGCCTGACCACACGGCGAAGCATAGGCGGGTCGGTGGTGTCCTGGAGTAAACACACATCTCCTTCCCCTCAGCCCCATTCAGGTGAGCCCTTGTGCTCTGCAGCCCCACTCTGGCAAACCTCATAGGAAAGGAAGACCATATTCAGAATCCTAGGATTAAAAGGAGCACTAGATAGAATGTTAATTCCCCAAATCAGAATATTCACCTGTCCCCATAGTCTGGAGGAGAACAGTTGCTCAGTCTTTATGGAAAGATTGAATGATTGCTGTAGAACAGAAATGACTATTTCAAGTAGTCATCCATGCTTATAAGCAAATCTCAGGAAGACCATGTGATTTTAATGATTTGAGTCTTCAGGTATAAGAAGTGCATGAGCCTATGCCATCACTTTTGGAAACTACTTATAGCTGAGCAACACATGGGATGTACTACTCTATTCTTTTTTTGCCCTGAGTGTCCATTTGCTCTGTCTTAAAAAAAAAAAAAAAAAAATCAACAAAGAGCTTTTACCAGTTATGCCCACTGCCCTTTCCTTGTTAGTGTTGTATAGCTGATGTGTAATTTAGGGGCTAGCCTGGAAATCAGTTGCCATTTATAGCATTTTTTCTTTGAATAAATGATTTCCAAGTGCCACACAACCAACCTTTTTTTTTCACACAACCAACTTATAAACAAACTATGATATAAAACCCTTGCAATTCAGAAATATTTTTCAATTTTAAATATTAAACACCCATTGCTTTCATGGATTTATTAGTGCCTCAGTATTAGCAAGTAACTCTGAAAAGTCCATGAACCATGACACCAGGGTGGCTCAGTGGTTGAGTGTCTGCCTTCGGCTCAGGTTGTGATCCCGGGGTCCTGGGATTGAGTCCCACATTGGGCTCCTCATAGGGAGCCTGCTTCTCCCTCTGCCTATGTCTCTGCCTCTCTCTGTGTGTGTTTCATTAATAAGTAAATTAATAAGTAAATAAAATCTTAAAAAAAAAGTCCATGAAGTACTAAAAAAAAAATCTGTAAAGTGATGATTTGACTTACCCTTAGTGCAAGACTGGCATGGAAAAGAAAGGCTTTTAGCAAATGAATGAACTCAGGATGTGCTTCTCCATACAGTTTTGTATTTTCTATTCATAGTTGCCTGTTCATAAATTCCTATGATACGAGAAATCTTTGTTAAATGAAAAAATTCAGCCATGTGCTGGTTCAGGTGATGGAAAGAAAGAGCGTTAAGTAAGCATAGATCCTTAGCCAGAAACAGAAAATTTAGGACAAATTTTTTGTTTTGTTTCATTTTTCACTTAAATTCAATTTAATTAACATATAGCATATTATTAGTTTCAGAGGTAGAATTTAGTGATTCTAGCCCATCAACGTTACCCCATTCTGCCACCCACCTCATTATAGAATAATTTTTTTTGTATATATACACACATATTATAAACATACAAATATATTTCTATAGTATATATATAATATTTGATATAAATATATTTAATTTTATTTATTTAATATAAAATAAATGTAATAGTGTATATAAATATACAGATTGTAGTCTAAATAAATTCAAGGTTTCATGAAATCTAAGGATATATTCCTTATAAGTATCAGGAATATACTCTATAAACTATTGGTTAGCCTGTCCTAATGGCCTTAAAAATGTTTTTTAGTAATTTTTTCTTTTAAAACCCAATGGCCCCCGGCCTTCAAAGCTCACTATCTAATTCTCTTGTCATGGTGAGTGGCCTGACTTAGTGGACAGCCACCAAGTGACAGCAGTTAAAGAAGATATACAGAAGGTCCAAAGGCAGCATTCAGAAGCCTGACACGTTCTCACTGATCTCAGAATATGCCTTTTTCCTCTTTTCAGTTATGCCTCCAATAAAGCAAGTAAAGCTGCTTCTGTTCTCCTCTACTCTCTGTGGACACACACGGAGCTCCATAATGCCTACAAGAAGGTAAGAACACTAGAAAGGTATGAGTAGCAGTTAACATCCAGATCATGGTGGCCCACCTTTCTGCCCCTGGTAAGAGATTGCTAAAAACTGCATTTTCTCATGTGAAAATGTTATTACCTTTCACATCTCTGTTTGCTTATTCCAAAGGCTCAATTTAAGAAGACAGATTTTGTCAACAGCCGGACTGCCAAAGCCTACCACTCCCTTAAGGACTGAGGAAAATGACAAAGTGCTCTCAGAAATCTCCACCTCACCATTGTCAGCCACAAAAAAAGTCCCAGAGGAAAACACCTATTTTTCTACTTCCCAGCCCAAGAAACCTCAAAAAAGCATGCCCTGTTTCTTAGTCCTTTTCTATTTTCAAGGTCCCATCCAGAAAACAAATAAGCAGAATATAATTTTATTAGTCTTCCAGAAAACTTTTGCAAGTTTGCTACCAATAGACATAACAGGCTTTTACCCTCCAAAGATAGTGGTCTTTGTGATTGGGGCTAATGGCGCAGGGCCTCCTGGAATCAAAATGTGAATTCAAGTGGAATAAATATTGACAAAAAATAAAGAAGGAGGTGGTTGTATTAGTAGGATTTTAAAAGTTTGATTTACATTTATATTCCTTTAATGGTTTCCATGTTTTGTCACTCATATGCACGTTGCTTTGCCATTGAGCCACGAGTGTATTGTTCTGCAGTGTTGAACAGAATGGAAACGACAAGAAATATTTGCAGAGTTATCCAGGAGAAAATTTAATGGCAAAATTATACATTTGTTCATTTTGTGCTTGTTTTTATAGTCTTAAATTTTTCTCTCTGATTTGAAATGAACTTAAGAAATTTAGATCACAGAGCGTACATGACTCTAAGAAAACGAAATTGAAACGAAGTGATCATAGCAAATTTAAAAATCTTTTCACTAGAGAAAGGCAACTATGGTTTTGAAATTCAGTGTTCCCTCTCAACACTACGTGTAAATACGAGCATTGCTCAAGGAAATACCTACCCTATGACAACACCATGAAATGCGAATCTCTCCTGAATAGTAGAATTCAGTGTGATCTTTTGCCTGGACTATTTTAGCCATTTCAGTGGGCTGGTAGAAAAATGGACTCTATATTCTTTAGCTACAAAAGGAACCAAACCTCTCAAACTGGTGAGTGAAAACACAGCTCATTTGAATGAATTACACTATCAATCAGCCCAACTTTGCCCAACATTTAAAAAATAGCACAGAGCCCATAAATCTCATGTAATCTTCCTCAAGTCAGCATTTTAAGTCAAGGAAATTCTAGAGCAAAAAATATGAAGACATCATGTTGAAGAAAAATATGCAAAGGCTGCCCAAAAGTGATATGAGAAATACAAATGTTGAAAAGTTGACATCATCTGTTAAAGCTAATCTATATCAAGTGTTCTTTTAACTGAGCTGTGATTAATACCATTTGCATAGAATTAGTCTCCTCGGCTACAATTCTGTTATATTTTGCGTTTTTTTTTTTTTAAATATGACAATGTTTGCTATAAGAAAGTAAGAAGGAAAAAAAAATCCTTCCTCTCCTTTTGGCCAGAAGAGTGTAATAGAAAATAAATTCCCATTTTCAATTTGAATGTGTACTTAAGTCTTTATTGTATTTAGAAGCTGAAGTTCTTTGAATTTTAAAAGCTTGATGAAGAAGACTTAGATTACTAATCTAGTTCAAAATGAAATCGATTAGATACCAATTTTTATTTTTTTTATTTTTTTTTTAATTTTTTTTTTTTTATGATAGTCACACAGGGAGAGAGAGAGAGAGAGAGAGAGAGAGAGGCAGAGACATAGGCAGAGGGAGAAGCAGGCTCCATGCACCAGGAGCCCGACGTGGGATTCGATCCCGGGTCTCCAGGATCGCGCCCTCGGCCAAAGGCAGGCGCGCTAAACCGCTGCGCCACCCAGGGATCCCTAGATACCAATTTTTAAATACTGAAAAGAAATCATCTTTTTCTAGAATTTTGTTGAATACAATTTGGAACATGATTTATTCCTCCAGATAACTGATAGATGTTTGAGAAGTTTCTGTGTTTTTTAAGGCATTAAAAAGGTTCTTAGTAGAACCTTCAATGATATTAAACACAAAAGGAGACAAAAATAATATTGCCTGCATTGGTATCTGTGTATATCTGATTTATTTGTGGATCATGGTATATGTGGTATGATTGACATGACATTTGAAGATCTGACCTTATAAACTTCAGTTTCTAAGGGTTTAATACTTTGTTTTTATTTCTTCCCTACGTAAAGCCCTAAATTCTTTACCCAGAAATACTTCCTATAAGAAAAGTGGAACTAGCTAATGACTAAAGCATAGAAAAATGGAGAGACATACAAATGTGATAGATTTTAGTAAATTGATTGGGTCTGTGACCCTGACAAGAAAAGACTGTGTCTGATACCCATGTCCTACTTTGTTCATTCCGCTTACCAAAAACCTCACCACTTTACTATCTGTGGGTATTTCTCTGAAGGAGGTTCTTGTGTTGAGTATCAGTTTTGACCACAGGTCCACACAAAAAGCTCTTTTCTGAATATGTGTTCCGACCTTGCCCATGTCACCAAGGGAGTTGACGGGCTGAACAGGGTCATTTTGTCTATCTGTTCCAAAGGGCTGCTACCTTGTCAAGAATTCTTAATGGTTTTCTGGCATATGGGAGGTCGCTGCCTGGATTTCTATCCCTGGAAACATTTGTTTATACCTGATGGAAATAATCAAAGGGTTATCGGGCAAGATAGGGTATTAACATGTCAAATAGGAAATTAAGCAGCATGAGTAGATAAACCACTTCAAAGTGAGTTTAATCACCCTCTGAAAAAGCAATTTCTTAGAATAAAAAAAGGAAATAGGAAATATATATATATTTAAATCTATCTTTATATACATATACTTTATTTGTAGTGTAGTTATAAATGAAATTTCCTCTAAAATGTGTAATGAACTTATTATGCTTTGGAATGAGGATGACTTCAGTATGTTTGTACTTTCAACAAAATCACAGAAACCTCTAATCGTGGGATCTGAGGATTAGGGGGGAATTTAGAGGACATCTGGTCAAGTCCTCCTTAAAGTATCGTCTTGCATCAGAAAAGACGCAGGTCTTGTTAAAGTAACAGAGGAGAAAAATATGCAGTCATTCATTGAGTTAATGCTCAACATGACCCTGTAATTCAGTCATTTTAAGAGTCCGTAACTGTTGCATTAGAGTATTTGTTGTGGAAGAGAAAATAAATAAGGAAACAAACTTTTCAAAATAAAATACTGCTTTAGATTTAATGTTTTAGTTGACAGTGGCACCAAGAGTTATCATCTCTTTAAGTAAACTTCAACCTTGTAAGGACTATATGAGAAAGAAAAGCTCTCTTTTTATGACATATTTGGGAAAGAGATCAAAATGCACTTAAGTTGGTAAAAGAGCTGTTTAAAATATGAGTGAAAGGGAAAGCATCCTCAGAAACCATAGCTGGGGTTAGTCATGATTTAGTAAAACCTGAAAATCAATGATTTCAAGAGATTGAGGACTAGTTCTTGAATCTTTCATTTCATTCCCACCGTAGTATGCTAATCTGCAGGCAGGAAGGCAACTCAGAAAGCAGTTATTCACCTAGAGGAGCAGGTTGAGGCAGCAACAGACATTCCTACATCCAGCTGATCAAACCTTGTCATAAAACTCACATCAAGAAGCAGTTAAATCTCTCCAAGGCCTGGATTTCACCTGTAAGCTAACATACAATGGATCTGGCAAGGAATAAAAAACAAGTTCAAACTTGTAGATTTTCCTATAACTGTAATATGTTCTCCCCAGTAACAAGTAATCCTTTGGGAGTTTTGTTTTAGAAGAGAAAGGGGGATGTGGTTCCCCTTTTAATTATCTTTCAACATACATGTATTTGAACATTTATTTATTCTGGAGCTGAAGACCAATGAGCTGCATCTTCATGGGAAAGTGCTCACCGATCTGAGTGAAATGAATTCTCTGTGATGGACACACTTACAATTTACAGTATCCTTTGCATTATCAGGAAATGATGAATGATGAAATGATGACATTTCATTTCCTGGGAAGTGAATCTCAGCATCCTATAGGGTGGGAGTTGGGAAGCACTAGACCCATATAGAACTTCTGGAATAGGTCTCTTAGAAAACAAGAAATGGTTAACCTGAGAGGCAGAGGATTATTAAGAAGATACCTGCATTTTTAGCCAGAAGGAGTTGTCAGAATTGATATCCTTTAATAAGAATGTGTGAAAATTTTAATGTTTAGAAAATTGACAAAAAATTTTTTTCTCAGGAATCTGTTTTACCTCTTGCTCTAATTGGAGATTTTTACAGTTCCTAATATAAAAAATAGAAGTAGTCTATTTTTGTGGCATTGCCTGAACAGCTTTTTATAAGAATTATGTGTGAACGTATTAAGTAGCACATTCCTACTTCTTCTGGTGGCTCATACCTAAAGTGACCCACTTCCTCATGTCAAGGTTCTATTTCTCCTGCTTTAGTTTCTCACTTAAGATGATGTTTCATTTGCATTTGAGTAACAAAAAAGTTCAACTCAAGTGGCTTACACAATAAACCTATTTATTCCATGTAACAGGAAGACCAAGTTTGGCACAGGTTTGGTTATTTCAGCAACTCATTGAAGTCATCAAGAGTCTAGATTCTTTTTTTTTTTTTTTCAAATTTTTAATTTATTTATGATAGTCACAGAGAGAGAGAGAGAGAGAGGCAGAGACATAGGCAGAGGGAGAAGCAGGCTCCATGCACCGGGAGCCCGATATGGGATTCGATCCCGGGTCTTCAGGATCGCACCCTGGGCCAAAGGCAGGCGTCAAACCGCTGCACCACCCAGGGATCCCCAAGAGTCTAGATTCTTTCAATCTTTCTGCTCTGCCATCCTCAGCACCTTTGCTTTTGTCACCTAGTTGATTTCTCCATGTTGACAAAATGGTTACGACGTCTCCACACATGTCATCTTTATAGGACCATGTCTAAAGGCCAGAAGAGCAAGCATTCTTTTCTTACATCCATTTTTTTAATAAGTAAAGAAAAATTTCCCAGAGGCTTCCGTCAGATATCCCCCATTTCATATTACCCAGAATTCTATCAGCTGTCCATTCTGAAATCAATTCCTAGTGAGAAAAATGAAACTACTGTTCCTTTTTCAAACCAGTCACATTTCACCTAAGGCTGAACCAAGATGCATGGATGGGGAATACTTGAACAAAATCAAGGTTTTAATGAGCAAGGACAAAAGGGGCTACAGAGTAGTCAACCAACATTGCCTGCCATCTGTAGGGACACTCAGAGAAGAAAAAATTCAATATTTTTTTTTAAAGAATTCAACATTTTTAGCAACCAGACTTCATTTGGCCTATAAAAGAAGTATTGTCTCAAACAATGCCGGGGAAAGAATAAGTTTGTCTTGCACAGCTGTTGCATCACATTTGGGACAAAGTCCAGGAGGGTTTGTAGCTAAAGAATGATGGAAGAGCTGGCAACTGCAGTTAAGCCAATAATCATGATTTCAAGGAGAATAATGAAAGAAGCTGATAAAACTGATGCTCAGCAGAACAGTAGAGGTGGAATAAAATTATTTCAGAAGTACCGTGCCTCTTTTCATTCTCCTTTTCTTGACATCTACCATTCCTCGCCTTTAGTAATTACAGATCCCAAGTGATACCTTCATTGACCAGATCATCTTAGAAGAACATGGGGCCTGAGCCTGAGGTGTTTGGATAATCTCATCTCCTCAGTGAGACATCAGTTTAGCCAGTAGACACAACATGGATTTGAATTCTGACTTTAGCTCTTACTGGCTTTGTGACTCCGGGGAGTTTACTTTAACTTTCTGAGTCATTGGTAAAATGGAGTTGACAATTCCTGCTTCATAGGATTGTTCAGAGAATACAATGAGCTGATATGTTCATTACGCTTGGTACCTGGGCACTCAACCTCCTGTGGATCTGGCTGCCACCAGGGGTTCCTTAGCCTTCAGCTTATGCCTCTGGTTTCATTCCCCTGCTTTTCACAGTGGCCCAGGAATCATTTAGAGCAGAAAGCACATTTCATGGTGATGAAACGAAGTGATAAGAGACAGAGGGAAACTTCCCTGCTGAATCTCCCTGCCCCCTCCAGCCCCACTTCATGCTTTCTAGTCCTGCTCACTTTTCTTCTGCTGCTCGGTAATCCACAACCCCACGGTCTCTAGGCCTGCCTGTTTCCACTCCAGACTCTATTCTCCTGAAGAACTCAAATCAGGGAAACCTACTAGGAGCACAAAGTGAAAAGACTCCCTTTGCTGCTAGAGTTGCAGCAGATGACATGTTCTTGCTAAGCCATGTGGAAATATTAAATATGTTTTTCTATTCAAGAAGGGTATTTGTGCTATTTAGGGCATCTGTGCTATTATTTAAATAATGCATCAGGTCAATCAAACAGTAGAGCTTAATTTTCTTTTCTGGGACACCTGGGTGGCTCAGTAGTTGAGCATCTGCCTTTGGCTCATGGGGTCCTGGGATCAAGTCCCATGTCAGGCTCCCCACAAGGAGCCTGCTTCTCTCTCTTCCTCTCTCTGTGTCTCTCATGAATAAATAAATCAAATCTTTAAATTTTTTTCCTTTTCTGAAAAAAAAGTGATTTTTTCTTTTAGAGTGTTCTGATACTTTTCCAAAGTGAATTTTGATGTGTGCATGAAAGTTCGGTGTGGCATGAACGGCTCATTGCCCCCACTACATCCTTTCTCACTTTCCCCCAACACAATAGAATTTTTGACAGGACACAGGGTGCCCAGTGTAAAGACTGCATTTCCCTGCCTTGCCTGCCTGGAGCTTGAGTTGAAGGCACGTGAATAAATGCTAGCCAGCAGCATGTAAGTAAAGTAATCCCACAGCCTCTCAAAACCTTCCTTAAGACAGTGGCCGCGTGCCCTTTGCCGTCACTTTCCCCCGTTCTCCATTCTGCCTGGGATGGTGACACTGCCTGCCTGGACCACAAGGATGAAGGCCTCCATCTGGTATGATGGGACAGTGATCTCAGTGGAACCTGGTCATGCCAGTTCTGGGCCACCTACCTTCAGTCACTGCACACATGAGAGAAAATTTTATTGGATGTAAGCTATGATTATTTTAGTTTTTATATCTCATAATCAAGCTTAATTCTAACCATCACTTCTTGATACTATTATATAAAGCAAAATCAAAATAAGAAAATTCCCAAACCCGAAGATAGTGCTTTTGTCCTAAATCAAAATGCCAACTGGAAGATTAAACTGCTAGCAAGAATATAGAAAAAGAGAAGTAAATTTGGTAAGTTAATTATGGACTTCAAACCCATTTATTCTGTTGATAAGACTCTTTACAAAGTCTCCAGCCACATCGTAAAATTAATTCTCAATAGAAAAATACATAAATTTCCAAGAGGGAACTGGAAGGCACAGGTTTGACCTAATGGTGTCATATTTCCTCTGGGAAGCACATTCTGAGGCATATTGCCTAGGGGGTAAAATGTAATACCTGAAATACAATCCTTGTAAAACTGTGTGACTAGAGGAACATGTTTTCTGCAATGTATTTCTTGACAAATGTCAAGAGGAAATAGTTGGAAAAAATGAAAAGAGCCATTAAGTAGCCTAATTTAGGTCACGAACATTTCTAAAACTTCTACTGCAAAACCATCTACAGTTGACTAACACACGGTGTCCCACAGGAACTCTATTTGATAGAAAGGCACCCAGGTCGTAATGAACCTGTGTGGATTTGTGGCCTTTAAAAAAAAAAAAAAAAGATTTATTTATTCATGGGAGACACAGAGAGAGAGAGAGAGAGAAAGGCAGAGACACACGCAGAGGGAGAAGCAGGCTCTCCACAGGGAGCCCAGTGTGGGACTCGATCCCCACAGACCCCAGGATCACGCCCTTAGCCAAAGACAGACACTCAACCGCTGAACCACCCAGGCATCCCAAGATTTGTGTTTCTTAAGCATTGAGCTCAACTTAAAGATTTGGTTGCTTTCGATACAAATGTAATTTTTCTATAAAAATTTTACTTGATCTTCGATTAATATTGTAATAAGTTTAACAGTAATTTACTCCAAATAGCTAATACTTTAGTTAATTATATTTCAGTTAAGCATGTTAAATAATAATCACAGAATTTCAGTGTATCTCAAGGCCTTCCGTACACCCATCATGTTAGATCCAGATATTTAAACTTTCCTAAGTAGTTAAATGGTGCTGAGAGACCTGAGCATCTTGGCCTGAAATATCCAATTCCTTTACACAGCCAAATACTATTTTCAAACTAAATCAAATACCTTCCTCATAAAAGTCACAAGACTGATATTAATTAAACATATCAAATTAAAATCACAAGTAGAGGGGCCTCTGGCTGGCTCAGAAGAGCATGGGAGTCTTGATTTGGGGGTCATGAGTTCGAGCCCATGTTGGGTGTAAAGATTACCAAAAAAATAAATAAAAGTTAAAAAAATAAAACCACAAGTAAAAGTGCCAGATCTCCTCAATTTTATCAAATGTATTAAATAACAAATGGAGGCAAATTATAATGACGATTCTAAAACTTACCTCTATGTGTACATAGAAGTATTAAAATTTTTATTTTTATTTATGTCATTTCTTTGATAGCTAGAGTCTTTGCAGGGTTACAAAGTCACTTGTATAACTAAAGAAAACAGTATGCCTGAAACTAATATAACACTGTATTTAACTATACTGGAATTTTAAGAAATAATAAGTTATCTAAGGGTACCTACCTGGCTCAGTTGGTTAAGCATCTGCCTTCTGCTCAGGTTATGATCCTGGGGTCCTGGGATCGAGCCCTACATGGGGCTCCCTGCTCAGTGGGAAGTCTGCTTCTCCCTCTCCTCATTTGTGCTCTCACTAGCTATTTCTGTCACTATCTCTGTCTCTCTCAAAATCTTTAGATATAGGGATCCCGGGGTGGCGCAGCGGTTTGGCGCCTGCCTTTGGCCCAGGGCGCGATCCTGGAGACCCGGGATCGAATCCCACATCGGGCTCCCGGTGCATGGAGCCTGCTTCTCCCTCTGCCTGTGTCTCTGCCTCTCTCTCTCTCTCTGTGACTATCATAAATTAAAAAAAAAAAAAAAAAAAAATCTTTAGATATAAAATAAGTTATAGAAATAAAAATAAAGCAGTTGTACCATCTCAGGATGGCTAAGTTCATCAGTATGAAATCCAAGACCAGAATGTGGTCTTTGAGTGTGATTATAGCCAGAGATTGCAGACATAGACAAGGGGTCTAGATGCTAATTCCATTTGATGCTACCCGAGCCATGCAAACCACAGATGACCTCTCTGTCCTTTCTCACAGACTATCCTTCTTCAAGTGCTAGGACTTTGGAAGCACATGCTTTTTCTGCTACCGATCCCCTTACCCAATCTCTAACAACGTTTTATTGACCTACTTGGGTAGGGTGAACTCCTTACTCATACACACACAATCTTACGCACCAAGAAAGATTGCAACAAATCTCTCCTGCCTGAGTAGAGTTAATGGAGTCCTGCAAGCACACAGAGTAATTAATGTTTTTATGCGTTACTTTATTACCCATAAAGCCACCATTTTTTAAACATCATAAATTGACTTTTGGCCCTGATACAAAAAGTCTACAATAATTAAAAATTAAAGAACAGCATTCCTTTGGGGGAAAAAAACACACACACAACTTCTTTTTTCCCTCCTGGGGAAGAAAACCATTGCCCCTGAGAGCTTAATAGATCTAAACTCATGGGAGATGAAAGGCACTTCCAAGTCTTGAATTTATATCCTACTTCAAAGAAATTTTTCTGAACCAAGAATACTTAGCAGATTTAGATGTTTTAAAATCATTTTTGAGCAAACCCCTACTGGGGTTTTTGCTTTCAAGAGTTTAGTTTAATTTTGGCAGGCAGATAATTAAAGCTATCGATTTGTTCTGTCTTTAGCTACTTGAAATTATATTGAGGGTCAAAGAGTCTTGTAAGAATTTCTTCTTCATCAGGAAAACCATTAGAGAAGCTCATTTCCAGCAATGCTATCCTTGGCAAATTAATCTTTTTTTGAAAAACTATTCACTCTAGTACTGTAAAAACCCAAGCAATTAGCCAAATTCCTTATTGTTAGAGTTGTAGGCTGTTCAACATTTTTTAATTCACTACCCATGATTCATTATTTTGAATAGGTGTGTTCTGGGCCAAGGCCCCATGTTGATAATTGCAGCAATAAAACCGAAATGATCAGAGTTATTCATGAGATGCTCATATATAAAATTTGTTTCTGTATACCACAGGTATTACGGATTTTGCTTAGTCTTTTATCCTCATTATTTTTAAAGACAGTATTTCCTCTCTTTCTACTATAGAACCACAGTTTATCAAACAATTATAAAACTGATTTTATTTTTGAAAAAATATTTTGTCAGTTATGCTCTAACTAAAACCAGCCATCATAGGTCAACAGAATCTGATTAAGTGGAAGATATATCTATCAAACCAAAAAGTTCCTACAAATTGAAGCTTCTGGCAACCCTGCACCAAGCAAGTTGATCAGCAGCAGCATTTTTTCAACAGCATAGGATATTTATATCTGTTTTGTGCCATTGTCTGGAAGTCAACAACTAGAGCTTAAGGCTTTGGTTAAAAATAGAACCTCTGGGGATCCCTGGGTGGCTCAGGGGTTCAGCACCTGCCTTTGGCCCAGGGCGTGATCCTGGAGTCCCGGGATGGAGTCCCACATTGGGCTCCCGGCATGGGGCCTGCTTCTCCCTCTGCCTGTGTCTCTGCCTCTCTCTCTCTCTCTCTTTCTCTCTATCATGAATAAATAAAATCTTAAAAAAATATATAACCTCTTTTAAAAAACAAACTCTCATAGACAACACCAAAATTTCCAACCAACAACATCATACAATATAAAATAAATCAATGGCATTGCATAGTAACTCATCATATGATGGAATAATATATAGTAAAGAAAAATAAGCTACAGCTATAAGCATAGGTAAAAAAGAAACCTTTTTTTAGATCATGTTAAGCAGAAAGAGACTAAAGTAGGATGATTCTATTTATATAAAATTTCAAAAACTAAAAAATATTGATTAGGAAAAGCTACTTATGTGTCTTTAAAAAGCCATAAAAAGAATGCATGAGAGAAGTATTTAAGAACATGTGTAAAGAAGATAATTGTAGGGGTGCTCCTTGCTTGCTATGTAGAGAACAGTGCTATGTCAGTGAATGAATGTGACAACCATTCTGTAATGCATATAGAGATGTATTTAAGAACACTGGAAATAAGATGTTTGCAAGGGAAAAGAATCATGTTGTAGGTTGAGTTGTGTCCTCTAACCCAATCTGACTAGTGTCTTAATTTAAAAAAAAAAAAAAAACTGTAAAAGGTAGCCAGTAAATGGTTAACACCAGACTTATGTCAGCGGTTACCTCTGGAGAAGATACAATTAAGGAGATTTATGTGGGAACATCCAAGGTATTGGAAATGGTCTATTTGGTAAACCTATATTGTGAGTTCTCTAGTGCGATATAGGTCATGATTTAAAAGTTCAAAACTAATTTAAAGATTGAAAATGAGCTGCCATGCTTAAAAAATAAACAAGCTGGGAACTCTGAGCAGAGTTGCACATGCTTGTCCCACTTCCATCTCTACTTGGAACCAGGATCCCCTACCTCAGGGTCGGAGCACACCCTTCCAGCTTCTGGGAGTGTTAGCAATCGCTGTCTCTGAGCTGAGGTCCTCTCTGGGACTTGTCTTTGGACACAGACAGACTTAGACCATAGATAGCACCCCCGTCCCTGGAATAGTCCATATCCACAGACTGGTCAAACTGAGATTATAGGCATACCTCCTTCTTTGCACTCTGCTTTTATTGCATTTTCCAGATACTGCATTTTTTACAAATTGAAACTTTTGGCAACCCTGCATCAAGCAAGTCTATCAGCACCATTTTTTTTTTCAACAGCATTCTGTTCATTTCATGCCTCTGTGCCATATTTTGATAATTCTCACAATATTTCAAAGCTTTTATTATACTTGTTGCAGTGATCTGTGATCAGGGATCTTTGATGTTACTACTGTAGTTGTTTTTAGGGCCTTATGAACCACTCCCACCTAAGACAGCAAACTTAAGTGATAAGTGTGTGAGTTCACACTGTTCCACCACTGGCTATTTCCTTCACCTCTCTCCTCCTCCTCGCGGCCTCCTTATTTCTTGAGTCACAGATTGAAATTGGGCCAGTTAATAACCCTACAATGGCCTCTCAGTGTTCAAGTGAAAGGAAGAGTTGCATGTCTCTCACTTTAAATCAAAAGCTAGACATTTTTAAGCTCAATGAGAAAGGCATGTCAAAAGCCAAGACAGGCTGAAAGCCAGGCCTCTCACACCCGTTAGCCAAATTGTGAACACAAAGGAAAAGGTCTTGAAGGAAATTGAAAGTTCACTCCAGTGAACACACAAATGATAAGAAAGCAAAACAGCCTTATTGCTGATATGGAGAAAGCTTCAGTGGTCTGGATAGATGATCAGTCACAGCATTCCCTGTAGCCAAAGCCTAATCCATAGGAAGTCCCTAATTCTCTTCAATCCTGTGAAGGCTGAGAGAGGTGAGGAACCTACAGAAGAAAAGTTGGAAGGCTTTGGTTAATGAGGTTTAAGGAAAAAAGCCATCTCCATAGCATAGCAGTGTAAGGTGAAACAGCAAGATATCAAGAAGATCTACCTAAGGGGCACCTGGATGGCTCAGTAGGTTAAGCATCTGACTTTGGCTCAGGTCATTATCTTGGGGTCCTGGAATTGAGCCCCAAATCAGGCTCCCTGCCCCTCCTCCCTGCTCTTGTTCTCTCTCTCTCTTTTTCAAATAAATAAATGAAATGTTTTTTTAAAAAAATAAGATACAGTGAGACACCTGGGTGGCTCAGCAGTTGAGTATCTGCCTTCTGCTCAGGGCATGATCCCAGAGTTCCAGGATCGAGTCCCACATCAGGCTCCCTCCAGGGAGCCTTCTTCTCCCTCTGCCTATCTCTCTGTCTCTCTCTCTCTCTCTCTCTCTCTCTGTCTGTCTCTCATGAATAAATAAATAAAATCTTTAAAAAACTAAGATATAGCTAAGATAAGTAATGAAAGCTACACTAAACAATAGAATTTAATGCAGACAAAGCAGCTTTATATTAGAAGAAGATGCCAGCTAGGATTTTCATCGTTAAAGAGGAGAATCCAATGCCTGGCTTCAAAAAACAGGCTCTTTTGTTAGGAGCTAATGCAGCTGGTGACTAAGTTGAAGCCAGTTCTCATTGACCATTTCCAAAATCCTAGGGCCCTTAAGAGTTATGCTAAATTTACTTTGCCTGTGCTCTATCAATGGAACAACAAACCCTGGGTGATAGCACATTTGTTTGCAACATGGTTTACTGAATATTTTAAGCTCACTGTTGAGATCTCAAGGGAAAAAAAGATTCCTTTCAAAATATTACTGTTCATTTGACAGTGCATCTGATCACCCAACAGATCTGGTGAAGACATACAGATTAATGTTGCTTTCGTACCTGCTAACACAACATTTATTCTGCAACCCATGGACCAAGGAGTAATTTTGACTTTCAAGTCTTATTATTTAAAAAGTACATTGCATAAGGCCATGGCTGCCACAGATAGTGACTCCACTGAGGGATCTGGGCAAAGTAAACTGAAAACCTTCTGGAAAGGATTCACCACTCTAGATGCCATCAGGAACATTCATGATTCATGGGAAGAGATCAAAGTATCAACATGGGGATCCCTGGGTGGCGCAGCAGGTTAGCGCCTGCCTTTGGCCCAGGGTGCGATCCTGGAGACCCGGGATCGAATCCCACATCGGGCTCTTCTTGCATGGAGCCTGCTTCTCCCTCTGCCTGTGTCTCTGCCTCTCTCTCTCTCTGTGACTATCATTAATAAATAAAAATTAAAAAAAAAAAAAAACAAAGTATCAACATGAACAAGAGTTTGGAAGAAATTGATTCCAACCCTCACGGATGACTTTGAGGGGTTCAGGACTTCAGTGGAGGAAGTAACTGCAAATGTGGTGGAAATAGAGAACTAGAATTGGAAGTGGAGACTCAAGATGGAACTGAATTGCTGCCATCTCATGATAAAACTTTAGTGTAAGAGGAATTGCTTCTTATGGATGAGCAAAGAAAGTGATTTTTTGAGATGGAATCTACTCCGGGTGAGGATGCTGTGAAGATTGTGGAAATGACGACAAAGGATTTAGAAATCAGCTGGTAAAGCAGCAGCAGGGTTTGAGAGGAATGATTCCAATTTGGAAAGAAGTTCTGCTGTGCACACATGCTGCAGAGAAATCATACGTGAAAAAAAAATTATCAAACGTTGTGACAAATTCCATTGTTGTCTTACTTTAAGAAATAGCCGGATGATCCCTGGGTGGCTCAGCATTTTGGCACCTGCCTTCAGCCCAGGGCCTGATCCTGGAGACCCAGGATCGAGTCCCGCATCGGGCTCCTTGCATGGATCCTGCTTCTCCCTCTGCCTGTGTCCCTGCCTCTCTCTCTCTCTCATGTGTGTGTGTGTGTCTCATGAATAAATGAATAAAGTCTTAAAAAAAAAAAAAGAAATTGCCACAACCACCCCAACCTTCAACAACCACCACCCTGATCAGTCAGTGGCCATGAACACTGAGGCAAGAAAGGGAAAAAGATCACCAGGAAGATGACCCCTCTTTGGATGCTCAGATGATCGTTAGCAGGTTTTAGCAATAAAGTATTCTTAAATTTAGGTATTTAATTGGTTTTTTAGACATAATGTTGTTGCATACTTAATAGACTACCATATAGTGTAAACCTACCTTTTGTATGCACTGGAAACAAAAAAATTGATTTGACTTGCTCTGTTGCAAAATTCATTCTACCGTGGTGGTCTGGAACTGAACCTGCAGTACTCAGAGATATGCTTACATAAAGGTGTAGTCCCTTCGCCCTTCATAGGACTTAAATGTGGTGACACAAATATGTTTTAAATAATTATGAAAAATATTAGAAATCATTTAGGTTGAGAAAAAAATGCCAGTCAGATATTGAAAACAGATCTCACTCTATAAAACGGCATATTTCTTATCCAAATTGCGTACTGTCCAGACCTCTTCAGCTTGTGAGGTGGTGGGTTATTTTTGGTTTGTTTTGTTTGTTTTGAGGTACTTTTTATCAGAGGCCTCTTATGGAACAAAGGTAATATAACATTCTGAATATGATACTCCAAGATGGAATTTCCAGGTTTGTTGATGTGGATGTGAGGCATTCTTTCTTAAATGTATTGAAAACAAAATATAAAAGCCGAAATTTTGCCTTCTAAAGAACTAATAGCAATGCCAATGGTCCCATGTCAGTCATCACCAGCCTGCTGTTTAAGAGTTGATATTTAGAGGCAAGAAAGTAAAAGTCCAAGGGACAAAACATCTTGTGCATGATACCAGCATTTGTTTTTCAGTGCTATTTGAGAATCAGCTGGTAACTTCCAAGCTCTGCCTTAAATAGAAAATATCACTCTTCTGTGAGTTCTGCTTAACAACAAGGGGAGCTCTGCGGGGACCTCCTAGATTATGCAATAGTGGAAAAGTTTGAGAGAGGCAGAAAGAATCTATTTTGGTTGAAAATGGAAAAGAGTACAGAAATCATCTGAGGGCTCCTGGGTTTCATGTAAAGAAAGAATGTAAAACTGCGTTATCATTTGGGTTCCTTCCATCTTTTTGTATAACAATGTCCGTTTAGATCTGAACTCTGTAAACCCACCCATCTGGAATTTCTAAGAACTTCACCTGCTCAAGGATTTATCCAGTGAATATTCCTCTTTGAAAATGGTACTAAGGAGGGATCCCTGGGTGGCGCAGCGGTTTGGCGCCTGCCTTTGGCCCAGGGCGTGATCCTGGAGACCCGGGATCGAATCCCACGTCGGGCTCCCGGTGCATGGAGCCTGCTTCTCCCTCTGCCTGTGTCTCTGCCTCTCTCTCTCTCTCTCTCTGTGACTATCATAAATAAATAAATAAATAAAGAAAGAAAGAAAGAAAGAAAGAAAGAAAGAAAATGGTACTAAGGAATATTTTTTAAAGATTTATTTGTTCACTATTTTATTTATTTTTAGAGAGAGAGGGAGCGCACAAGCAGAGGAGGAGGGAGAGGGAGGGGGAAAGAATCTCAAGCAGACTCTCTGCTGAGTGTGGACCCCAAGGCTGGACTTGATTTTGACTCTGAGATCGGGACCCCAGCAGAAACCAAGAGTCAGCTGCTCAACCGACTGAGCCACCCAGGCACCCCTGTACTAAGAATATTTTGTAGGAAAATATGACAATTGGTTATCTCAGTGTCAACATAAGCCAACATATCCCCAAAATACGTATCGACTTGCCCTTGGATTATGTTAAGTTTATGCCATTTTTGAGCATGGCCAAACCCTTTCAATACTACTCTTTTCTTTCTTCTTTCATTTAACAGATACTTATTTGGTGCCTGCTATGTATCAAATACAGCGCTCAGCACCAGGGATATGAGCAACATAAAGATGACCCTGACCTTGTGGAACTTCGGTTTTGTGAAGTCTATGGCTTCATTGAGAATTGGTGGTCTCTGTATAATATTGACTGGTAAAAAGCTTTATGTAGTTATCTTTCACCCACTGTTTAAATTGGAATCTTTTTTCTTTGCTCTAAAACTATTTCAAAAACTGCTCACCTATCCATAGATATACCGCCGCCACATACAACCTCCCACACAGATGGTTCATGGAATGTAGCTTATTTCAAAGGACTCACTCAAGAGTTGTTCCAAAGAAGGCAGCAACTTTAATTACATGTTCAAAGCCAGCCCCCTGAGTGCACAGCAAGGGTAACTGTGATGTTCACACTGGGTGCCAGGCATTGTGCTAGGGCTTTCACTGCAGCGTCTCTGCAAGGCACTTCTCCACGCCTCCCTTTTCCACAAGAGGTAGCTGAGAGTTTTGGAGGTTACTTTTTTCCCAGCCACATAGCTAGTAAATGGCAGAGCCAGAATTCAAACCTCAGACTTTGAGACTCCAAATGCCCATACTCTTTTCTCTAGACAGGTTCTGTAAAAGGGAATCCAAGAGGATTGCGCAGATTTTTCTGTTTATTCATTCTGTTTGTTCTATGATGTTTTGCTCAGTTTCATATGGTCTTCAAGAAAGCACTTGAAGAATCAGCTGGTAACCACTGAAGGCGGCTCAGTGGTTGAGCACCTGCCTTCCACCCAGGGCATGATCCTGGAGTCCCAGGATCGAGTCCCACATCGGGCTCCTTGCATGGAGCCTGCTTCTCTCTCTGCCTGTCTCTGCCTCTCTCTCCCTCTGTGTCTCTCATGAATAAATAAATAAAATCTTAAAAAAAAAAAAAAAGCACTTATCACCACTGTCTCAGGGTGAAGCGGTCTGCTTGGCTAAATCTCTGTGTTGTCAAGATGTCCTTAAACTCTGGAAATGATAAGTTTAGTCATATTGTCCATCATTCTGATATGAAGCTGCTTTTTATCTTATCTTTAATAATCTCTATCATATAGAGAAACTGTCATTCTCTTAGACCCAGACTTGCTCAGCTTGCATTCCAGTCTGGCATTAGCATAAGGGGAACTACATTGTTATAATAGCTATTCACAATTTCATTACAACTAGCCAATATAATACAGCTGATTCTTGAACCATATGGATAGGAGCTGCAGGTCCACCCTCAATGTAGATTTTTTTTCTATATCCACAGTATGGTGGTATAAATGTATTTTCCTTGTGATTTTCTTAACGTTTTCTTTTGCCTAGCTTGATTGTAAGAACAGAGTATATAATACAAAATATGTGTTAATTGACTATGTTATTGGTAAGGCTTCTGGTCAATGGTAGGCTCTTAGTAGTTTCTAAGGAGTCAGATTTAAATGTGAATTTTCAGCTGCTCAGGGGGACCACACCTCTAACCCCTCCATTGTTTAAGGGTCAAATGTGATAGCCACCACCCTTGGTCCTCTAGGTGGAGTCATGCTAACTTTGCACAGTTCTCCAGCCCCTCCATGCATGTACTTTCATAATTCTGTGTCTTTGCTCATGCAAAGCCATTCACCTGAAATATCTTCTCCCTTTTGTTTTCATCTGGCAAACTTCCTCTCATCCTTTAAAAGGATCCTACAACTCAAAAGGAGTTTTTGTGATTATATCCCAGATACTCTAAGCTGAATTGCTTGCTCAAATTGTTGTATTAAAGTCTTATGGTCCTATTACTTGCCCATTACATTGCAGACATCTGTTTGCCATCTCCCCTGCCAGCCAATAAATTGATTGAGGTCAGGAGTGGTGTCTTATTCATCTATTGATATGTAGCATCTCGTGCAAGGCTTGGCACAGAATAGGTGCTCAATAAGTTTTAATTATTGAATGAGTGAAGTGGTGGAGATTTAATACTTATATTTTGAGATAAAAAGTCTTTTGCTGTGTGTCCTATGTAGGGATCTGCTACTTTCCTTTCTCCTCCTGTCTATTTACCATGTAAATATGTATGAAATGTGTAAAACTTCAAGCCAGGCTGTGAGAAAACAGTAAATCCTTTTTTTCCCTTCAGAGGGGCATCCTTTTGCCTCAGCCCCTCAACTTGACTTACCTCCTTTATCAACATTAATTTCCAATTTTAAAGCATGACTATGATTATTTTCAGCATTTTAATTTACTAGGTATGTCCTTTGGTCATTACTCCCCACATTTTACCCCCAGTTTTTTGTTTGTAGGATCCTCAGCTTGGCCTTTCTGTGCCCTTTCCTGCCTCCCTGGCCCTTTTTCCTCTGCCAATTTTATCTCCTGGGATACCATGGAAAATAAATTCTCCAGAGAGGAAAGCACAAGTGTTAATACAGTCTCTTAAATTCTTTTTCCTTATGCTAAAAACATCTAATTTCTTTAGAGAATATAAGCAAAACACAAGGGGGCAAATACAGTTACTCATTATGAATAAACACATTGATCCATTATGAATCAATGCAAGAAAACACCTAGGGTGCCCTGGGCGGCTCAGTGGTTGAGCATCTGCCTTTGGCTCCGGTCGTGATCCTGGGGTCTTGGGATCAAGTCCCACGTCAGGCTCCCCGTGAGGAGTTTGCTTCTCTCTCTGCCTCTCTCTGTGTCTCTTATGAATAAATAAATAAAATCTTTTAAAAAGAGAGAAAGAGAAAAGAAAACACCTCATAGATGTATGTGTAGGAGGTAGCACAGATGCTAAAACTTAGGCCCCAAAGTCAACCAAACCTGGGTCCAAATTCCAGCTCTACATTTACTGTCTGAGCTACCTCAATTTCATCATCCATAAAATTGGTATTAAAATTCAACTTATGGCAAAGAGTTGTGCCAATTTTTAGCATCATGGTCTTGGATCATCACCTGTTGAGTTAAAGCATTCAAACCAGAAGAACAGCAAGTTTCCTCCAAGTCTAAATTATCCTGTGATTTTGCTGCCTCGCATGTTTCTGTATTTTCTTCTCTTGGTTCCTTTCTTAGATTTATATGAGAAAAGGAGCTAACTATCATTGTTTATTGCCAGCCTTTGGAATTTGCCATTGATTGACATTTCCCTTTCTCCCCAAACTCCAAGTCTCCACAGGTACATACACAGGAACTAGTTATAGGCTTCCAACAACTCTCAAAGCAGCTAAACTGCTTTCTCTTGGCCAGGGGGGTTGCTAGATCCAAGTTTAGATAGAAAATTGTAGTATATCAGAAACATGTTGTTTTTTTTTAAGATTTTATTTATTCATGAGAGACACAGAGAGAGAGAGAGAGAGAGAGAGAGAGGCAGAGACACAGGCAGAGGGAGGAGCAGGCTCTATGCAGGGAGCCCGATGTGGGACCCAATCCGGGGTCTCCATGATCAGGACCTGGACCGAAGGCAGACGCTAAACCGCTGAGCCACCCAGGCTGCCCCAGAAGCAGATTTTCTAGTCTTCCAGATGATAAAGCATCAGACAAGATAACTACAACTGTAATCAGCAGTGGTTTATTTTTTTTTAAGATTTTATTTATTTATTCATGAGAGACAGAGAGAGAGAGAGAGAGAGGCAGAGACACAGGCAGAGGGAGAAGCAGGCTCCATGTAGGGAGCCCCATGTGGGACTCAATCCCTGGTCTCCAGGATCAGGCCCTGGGCTGAAGGCAGCCCTAAACCGCTGAGCCACCCGGGCTGCCCCCAGCAGTGGTTTAAATCTCACTGGAAAACTGTGATCATTAGGTTATTATACTCAAAAATATGGAGATTGTTAAAGAAGAATTCAAAGTAGAATCAAGCAATTGAAAAACAGAATATCTAAAAACTTTTTTAAAAATTAGAATCTTTAAACCTGGTGAGAAGTGCCAGAAGACAAACTCAGTAATGATCTTCAGACTCAAAAAGTTTTTGCAAAAGAATAGTAACAATTGGGATCCCTGGGTGGCGCAGCGGGTTAGCGCCTGCCTTTGGCACAGGTCCTGATCCTGGAGACCCGGGATCGAATCCCACATCGGGCTCTCAGTGCATGAAGCCTGCTTCTCCCTTTGCCTGTGTCTCTGCCTCTCTCTCTCTCTGCTATCATAAATAAATAAAAATTAAAAAAAAAGAATAGTAACAATTTTATTCTCTCTTCTGCACAGAGTAAGAAAACTCCCCTTTGGAGGGCTTGGTGTCAATAATTGCACCTGTTACTTTTCCTCATGACCTTGTGCACAAAATAGTCTGATTTCCTTATCAGTAGTTTTATTGGTCTGTACATTAACTAACATTTATTGGCCTTCTCGAGGTAAGGATATACATGATGAAAGAGTAATTTCTAATGCACTTTCTTCTTACACTATTATTAAGTCCAAAGATAATTATGAAGATCGTCGTTGTGTGAGCTCTATGCTGAAAGCCTGCATTTTCACAGCCAGCAGGACCCCTGTTAAACACCATTTCTAGCACTAAAAGAAGAATTCAAGCTGGGACCTCCCAGAGGAGACCCTCCCTCTCGACTGAGGGGGTGGTTACTTGGGCATACCCCAACAGCAGGCCTAAGAATACTTCTGTCTTTTATTCAGGAAACATGAATAATCAGGATCATGAAGAGGAAGAGTCTACATAACTGTCGTATGGGAAGAAAATTAAAAGGAATGTTTCCCCCTCAACTCTTTAATATACAAGTCATCCAGATCACCGCAGTCCTCATAGATTGGAAAGGAAAAGCCCCTGGTGAAAAGCAGCTGCAGGATAGAGCAATAAAAATAAAGTGCATAGAATCTGTCAGCCTTTGCCAAAGTGTTATGCACTTTATTATTGCTTCCACTCCTATCAATAAAACCTCATGACGTTGACACTGCTGTCACCCTGTTCAAGATGAGAAAGCTGAAACAATATGGCAAAGGAACTTGCTCAATGTGACAGCCAGAAAGAATCAAACTGTGATTCAAGACTATATTTGTCTTACTCCAAAGCCTGTATTTTTACTGCACTCTGTGGCTCCCCTGACTCAGAGAGACTATAATCAGGACCCTCAGAAGGCTAGTGAAGCTGCTAGACCAGGACAAAGTCTGCGGGGGTTAGCATGCTCCAACTCTCAGAGAGAGGAAGCACATGGTTATCATGACTTGCAACAGCAAAGCAGATATTAAGATGCAACTCCTTGCCAGAGGCTCTCTGCAAAATTCAAACTGTGGGTGAGCAGATCAAAGTGAAAAAGGCCCTAGGACTAAGATCATGGATAAGAGGTCAGCGTGCAATGGCCTTAGCTAAGCATTGTGGAGTGCATAGTCTTGGCTGATTCAAGGCTTAAGCCATCTGTGAAAAAAATAGGAGTAGAACTGAGTTTAGACCTGTTTGGATTGGGTCAGCATCCCAGAATCACAGAGCAGGAACACTGGGCCAGACTGACTCTTTATCCCAGGAAAGGGCTTGTCTGTGCTCTGCTTTCCCCTTAAGTTGCATTTATATATCAGCGAATACAGCTGAGTCAGTGTGTTTAGCTCACAAAGCAAGGCAAGGTTGCATGTGTCCTTAAGAGAGGAAGGCTTGGTTCTCTGCAGAGCATTTGCATTTCTAACAGAGCTAATGTAACCATAAAGGCAATGACACTTATAATCTGCACCATTTGAGGTAAAGATACAAATGGTGCCAACTGACATATATAGATGCAAACCCAAGTGCCAGAGCACCAACCATCTTGCCCAACATTTGCATCTGCTATTCACTCCTTGGTCTTAGTCTATTTTCAATTCAGAGGTGTGGACATGTTGATGCCATATTTCCTTCCAGTAGGATTTCATTTATACACTGTGTGCTTTCAACTGGAGATAATGCTGCACGGTATTCTCTGCACAGTAGGTTAACTTCAATTGAGGCATTAACAGAAATATCTTTTTATCCAAAGAAGCACGTTTGGAAGAACAAAGCAAGCTTTGTTCCTCATCTACACAGTCCTATAAAATGATTTAGTCTTGCCTTTTGGTTTAAAAAGCATGACATTACCCTTCTTTCTTAAAGTGAAAGTTCCTTAAATCAGAGCCATCCATGGCAGGTAAATGATGCAAGTTTAAAGGCTTAGGGTAGAGTTTAGATGGAAAGCTTACCTCTGAGTTCTCTCGCTGTTTCCAGCCCAGGACAAGGAAACAATAAACTCAGAAACTCCTTTGTCTTACCTGAGCTGATGTTGAATTCATCATGGAGAAGAATCATGATGTTTAGTCTCGGAGATTATGTATTTCCCATTTCCATCATATATGGTGCTTTGATTTTACAACAATTAATTGAATCAGCAAATGAATATGTGAGTGCTTACTGACTATAAAGCACTATAGCTAGCATCATAAGAAACATATTACTCAATAATTGCCAAAACCTATAAATGTTAAAATCACATACTCTTTGACCAGCAGTTGAATTTATAGGAATTAATACTACAGATGTTAGTACATACATAAAATGTCATGTGTAAGATTATTCTATAGCAATATTTGTAATAGCTAGTGCTATTGATCATCAATATTGGTTAAATAAATAATTGGCTAAATAAACTATGTTACAGCTTTTCATGAAACTATAAAAAAGAATGAGGGTTCTCTTCCTTTAGCAAGATATCATTTTAAATCAAAACAGGGAAGTTGCAGGAAGGTCTATATAGTACATTATTATTGGTGTTGTATACGATATATTTGAAAAGATGCAAAAGAACTGGTAACAGTGGTTGTCTTCTGAAAGAGAACTGAGTGTATCTTTAAATGCCTCAAATTGGACCCCTAAGGCTTTTTTTATACTTATATACAATATACTGCTTTTTACTGGCCAACCTATAGTCTTTTGACATCAATCCTATGTCAAAAGGCCATATTTGGCTGATATAACAGCCAAATTGCTGAGATCACAGCTCTTATTATGTATTTGATAGTTATTTCTAGTGAAAAGTAGTACAGGTTTTATTTCTATTCATGTCTATTTTATATATTTTTTACAAAAATGTGGAAAATCCCAAGGTACAATTTTTCATCCAATTGGCAATTTATCCAGTCTCTGAATGGCTTCCAGGTCCTTTCCATCTTGGGCAGAATCCAAGCAGAACCTAAAGGAAATTCCCTCCCTCCTTTTTTGCATGCGTATCCTGTCAATATTGCTAAAAACAATATTTTAGCAAGTCAAGATAAATGCATACGGTTTAAATGTTAAAACTATGTTGGAAATAGATTGCTTGAGAGAAAACAAGACTGCAAATAGAATAAGAAAAGAAAAAGGAATATAACAAATCAGAAAAGAACAAGAAAAATCAAAGATTATAAATTAGTTCTGGCTTTAAAAAAATAGTTCTGGCTTGATGTAAGGACTACTTGTGGGCATTAAGAAACTAAAAAGCCATTAAAAACTAGTTTTAAAATATTCCTGTGGGAGGAGCCAGGGTAGATTTATCACTGCAGGAGGTTGGCTCCTTTGAACTTTGTTCTGAACTTTGTTCTGAATGAAGGCATTCATCTTAAAATGTAGTGTGTGTACCCCAGTGGAGGGTGCAAATGCACACAATGGGATACAAGATGAAAAACTAGAATTTTTATTTTTATGTTTTAATTCAATTCGTGGATGTTTTATGATGTACATAATATATTATTTCAGTAGTATATGTTTTGCATATACGTATACATACACATAGACACCCACACTAGGATATTGAGTGTTCAAACTTTCTTAGTTAGGGGTGCATGACCAAAAAGATTTGGAGACCTCAGGACCTCCAGGCTAAGAGTGAGAGAAACTAGAATGGAAGGATCGTGCATTACTGGTGTCCAGGATTACTGACTAAAGGTAAAAGGTTTGTTTCTAAAAAAGATTTTATTTATTTATTTGAGAGAGAGAGAGTGAGTGAGCGAGAGAGCACAAGCAGGGGGAGTGGCAGAGGGAGAAGGAGAAGCAGACTTCCCGCTGAGCAGGGAGCTGGACCCCAGAACCCTGGGATCATGACCTGAGCGAAGGTCGACACTTAACCCACAGAGCCACTCAGACGCCTCGTATGTGGAATCACTCCAAAAAAGTCAAACTCCTGGAAACAGAGTAGAAAAGTGGTTTCCAGGGCTCAGAAGTGAGGCAAATGAGAAGAGGTTGGTAAAGGGTACAAATTTTCAGTTAAAAGATGAGTAAGTTCTAAGGAACTAATGTATAACATGGTAACTGTAGTTGGTGGATAACACTCTAATGTATACTTGAAATTACTCAAAGAGTAGAACTTCAATATTATCATCAAAAAAAGAAAGAAAGGGAGGGATGTAGGCAGGGAGGGAGCAAGGAAGGAAGGAAGACTGATGGCCTCCACCTGAGCTACCTCCATCGCACCCTGACTATATCTGACTGGAGGAATCCCACTTTCATTTAGAACCCTAGCTACAAGTGATTCTTGGAAAGACGGCTTTCAGCTTTCCAGCCCCTGCTGCACAGAAAGGCATAGGGAGGAACTTTGGAGTACATGTCGAGCCAACGTAATTAGCACCAATGGCATCAGGCTAAGAGAGCCTAATGTGTTCATCTCACAGCAAGCCTGAGCTTGTCAGCAGCACCACCAGACCATGGGGTCCTGCTAAATTGTAAGCTCTGTAAGGACAAGAGACATCTGTGTATCTATCAGTTAAATTTTCAGAACCCAATACAGGCCTAGTACATATCTCTTGAGAGCAAAACTACTTTAAAAAGTCTTGTAAAGAATGGCTAAGATGTTCATTGTCAGAAAAATATGAATTCAGGTATTGATGTTTCCTCCTCTGCGAACTAGATAAAAATAGTAAAATTGGGCAGCCCGGGTGGCTCAGCGGTTTAGCGCTGCCTTCGGCCCAGGGTGTGATCCTGGAGACCCGGGATCAAGTCCCACATCAGGCTCCCTGCATGGAGCCTGCTTCTCCCTCTGCCTGTCTGTGCCTCTCTCTCTGTGTCTCTCATGAATGAATGAATAAATAAACTCTTTAAAAAAAATAATAGTAATAAAATAAAATAAAATTTCCCTTAAGAGTTTTTAGTGAGAATTAAATAATCGTGTAAAACACATATCACAATGCCTCGTACATAGCATTCAATAATGTTTTTTTTGTTATTGTGTTATTATTATTCCTGCCCTTGTATCTAACTCTTCATTAGGGACCAACCTGCCAGTTGTCACCATGAATGTTTTCCAACTCAGAGACCTACATCTCCATCTCTTACCTGGACAGTGGCTGGGCAAGGAGAGAGAGCATGAATGGGAGAAGAAACAGAGGGAGAGGGAAAAGCAGACTCCCTGCTGAGTGGGGAGCCTGATTTGGGGCTCAATTCCAGAAATTCTTAATCTCTTCATGTATGATCCCATTTTTTTTATTGTAGAGAATCCTATTCCACTTCAATGTGAAATATGTACACATGTACACTTTGGTTTCTAATTTTCCTAAACATTTTATAATCACAATTTTATTTTATTTTTTTTAAGATTTTATTTATTTATCCATGAGAGACAGAGAGAGAGAGGCAGAGACACAGGCAGAGGGAGCAGCAGGCTCCAGGCAGGGAGCCTGACATGGGACTCCATCCCGGGTCTCCAGGATCAGGCCATGGGCCGAAGACTGCAGAGGTAAACCGCTGAGCCACCTGGGCTGCCCTATAACCACAATTTTAATAGCTACAAAATATGCCAGTACAGGTTATACCATATTATATTTAATCAGTTCTCAATCTTTGGATATTTAATTTTCCCCATAATAACCTGATATGCATCCTTGTGCCTGTCTTTTCCACATTTCATATGATGAGGACCAAAATATATAAATATATCTTGCTCTTCTGACTGAGCCAGTCAGGCACCCTAACCCTTTTATCTGTAAAATGAGGACACTAGGCCAAGAGTGTTAAATGAGTTACCTAAGGAATACAGCTAGTGGCGTTTGAGCTGAGACAACTAACCAGGTCTATGACTTCTGCTCCAATGCACCTATATCACAACTCCAAACCACATTTTGTTGCTGTTATGAGGATGAAGGAATAAAGCCTGACTTTTCTGTATGGGCCAAATAAATGGAAGGTATTTATTCCCATTACAGTGTTGTAAAAGAATAATTAGGAGATATTTCTGGACTTGCTCCCCATTAGATCACTTTCATAAAGGGCTTACAACAGGAGTACGTAAAGCCTATATGGGAGACACTGAAAAAAAAGACAGAAATAAATTGAATAAAAGTAGAAATACTCTACAAAATGTAGATTAATTGCTTATTGTTTTACTTCTTCTTCAATGGAGACATACAACCAGTTGGCCTTAATGGAAGGAGAATGATGAGTTGATTGGTCCACTTGTGTGCTATGTCAGAGAGATCAGAAAAGTGCTAAAGTGGCTTGAGAAATAGGTAAATTCTGAAATTATCTAGCCGAAGACATTATCCTTTTGAACTAAGCTTTTCTTTTTTTTTTTCAGCTTTTCAAAATACAATCATAACTGATGTCTCCAAGATTCTGTTTCTAGGAGACAAACGTGCTTGTTCTCATGACATTAGCACATAGACAAGCAGCTTGTGAAGTAAACCTGGCAAAGAGCCTGTGAAACAAGATATTGATGTGGACTGCACCAGCTATCGCCAAACCCAGGGCAGAAAGGGAAGGCGTTGGGGAAAGGGTCACCTGAGGGAAAAAAAAAAAAAAAAGGTGCAGCAATGGTTAAAAGAAGACAAAATTGCAGATCTAAAGGGGAAGAATTGTGTGAGTTCTGTGTCCTGGGATCCCATTAGCTGGATGCCTCTATCAGCACTCTTCCTCAAAGGGAGGCCTTCCTCATCATCCTCCACAGTGTTTCTCTCCCTCAGCCCCATCTCAACCTGCATGTTCATGAACTCATTCCCTCTCTCTGCCCCAAGGCTGAGGGTGGCAAAGGGCCCCGGGTCAGAAGGAGGAAGTCGGTGAAGAATAGAGCTGCTCTAAGCAATAGGACTTTAGAAAACAATTTTATTTCCATAAGGGCAGGGATCTTCCTTTCGTTCATGAGTGTGTCTAAGCCATTAGAACAGTGCCTGACTTACTGATTACTTTTAATAAATACTTGTTAAATTTTTAAATGAATGAACCAACTTCTGAGTCTTTAACCCACTGTAATGGTAGCAAATTACTTCTCCTTTATTATTGGGCTCCTTCTCTCCTCCAGGATTTCTAAAATTTAATCATCTTACATGATGTCCTGGAAATAATCTCCAGTCTATTCTGGTGACTAGCCATCCTTGGTGGCCAAGCCCACACTGCTGTTCTGAGGCCTCCAGCTGGCACTCAGGCACTGCGCTGCCTCAAATGGAGCAGAACCTTCTGTGAGGCCAGGAACCCCAGGCCCAAAGTGCACCAGGAGACCAGGTATTTGAGGCCAGGGAGCAATGCACAGCTCCTCTTGCAAAAGAGGCCAACAGCTGGGGCTCCCTTGCTCAGGTTGGGACCCTCATTAATAAGGAGAGTCATGTCTTTCTCTTCTGCTTCTCCAAGCTTGTTTTCTCAAACTTTATCCTGTCTCTAGGTTTTTAACTTTTGGAAACAAAAGCAGATAAAATTTCTAGACTTGCTCTGCATTCTTCCCTTGCTTCCCCCAGGCACTGGCACACAGAGCTTACTGTCAGCTTAAATCGTAGAATGGAAAGAGGAAAATGAAGGGTGGAAAAAACAAAACAACAACCTGTAAATATCTCAAAATATTACCCAGCCATATGTATATGGGACCAGATGCACATAGTTTTGCAACTGTGAGCCCTACAGGTTATTCCCTGGACTACAAAAGCATTTTAAAAGAAAGAACAGTTGTATTTTTCTCTGCTATTACCAATATAGAAAGAAAAGAACACTTGGTTTGGCTTTGTTTTGTTTTTTGGTTTAATATCCTCCTATAACCAACAGCTTTAAAGAAACTGATTTCTGGGGCACCTGTGTGGCTCAGTTGGTTAAGCATCTGCCTTCAGCTCAGGTCATGATCTCAGGGTCAGGCCCTGAGGTCCCCTCATCAGGTTCAGTGTGGAGCCTGCTTCTCCCTCTCCTTCTGCTTGCTACTCCCCCCTGCTTGTGTGTGTGTGCACGCTGTCAAAAAAAAAAAAAAAATCTTAAAAAAAAAAGAAGAAACAAATTTCTTCCAAAAATTGTTTGGATTTTAAGATGACTACCAGCTCAAAAAGCAAAAGAGACACCTCAATAGAAGGAGATAGACTAGGTTTCAAGGCATTTGACTGACATAAATTTATATTTGTTTTTGTTTTGTTTTTTTTATAAATTTATATTTGAATCGAATTTAATGGGCTTTCTTTTCTTGTGAGGAGGATGAACATTATTAATTTCACATTTTAATATATCTTGGGAGTGTGTTGAACTTGGATTGTAAAAGCATCTTTCTCCTATCCCACCTAGTCCAGAAAAAATTTCCTGGAAGAAATTCATTTGGAACAAAGAGGAAATGACTATCTGGCAGATAGGGACAAGCAGAATGGGAGGATTCTTTATGATTTGTGGCGTGCGTTTCAAAAATATTGGCAACCATGAAGTCAGGAGGCAGGATGAAATTATGAGGAAGATTGATTTGTTACCTACATAGACAACAAAGGTTTGAAACTGGCCTTTAAAAGTGATTCTTGATCTTTTCTCAAGTAGTAAGAAATAGGAATACTGAAGAAATACTTCATCTGGAATATTTGGGAGGCTATTGCTAAATCCGTGAAGGGACTTCCAATTTCTATTTCTTGTTGCTATCCACTCCCTTTTGCATCCCATCCTGGGTCACCACGTATGTTTCAGAAGAAACCTATGCCACCTGTCTTCAAGAGAAAAAAAATACAAGTAGGAATAATCTTTCATTTTATAAATTTTTTAAAAGATTTTATTTATTTATTCATGCGAGACAGCAAGAGAGAGAGAAAGGCAGAGACACAGGCAGAGGGAGAAGCAGGCTCCATGCAGGGAGCTCGATGTGGGACTCGATCCCGGGACTCCAGGATCATGCCCTGGGCCAAAGGCAGGCGCCAAACTGCTGAGTCCCCCCGCATCTGGGAATAACCTTTTATACTGATTGTAATGATCAGAATTCTTTAGAGTCCTTTCTGCTGTGATTTTGCTGTGACCTTTAGGCAGAGTATATTTTAGCCCGAGCCTGATCTCTGCTGTAACTTGAATATGTTCCATGTTACAGATAGAGAAAAGCTTCAGAATTCAGTATGACTGCCTAACTTTAAACTGTTGGGCATAACCTGTGAGAAGCCAATTAAAACACTATTAATCTTTACTCTTCCTGTGCCTTTTGAATGCTATTACATTTTTTTTTTTTTTTACATTTTGGAACCAAACCGTATAAAATAGGGGTGCTCTCAAAGTGAATATTTATGTGGCATTCTGTTGCAGGAAGGGGTAATTGCAAAATTGATGTGACCCTAATTCAAGGTCAGCTAACTTTATCATACCTGAGATAAGTCACGCTAAAATACTTTTTAACATTATTTATTTCCTTTTTAAGCCAATAGAAACCACAAGAATCAACTTATGCACCTCTTCTCGTGGCAAGCTCAAGTCATAGGTCCAGGCCCATAAAATTTTAGCCATGTATATAATTCCAAAGGTTTAAATGTCCCACCTTCTTCTATTGCTCCTATCTTTTGGGAGAAGCATGATTTCCTGATGTGACTAAGTCCTGATGTGACTAAGTAAACCACAATATGAAGTCATACTTTCGGGTGTAAGGTTACTAACATACCTGTAAAAACCACAGATAGTTACCTGTCACATTAACCAGAAACTTCAGGAAAGAAAGATGCCTTCTGAAAACGTTCAAATCTTCCTGAAACAGAAAACACTATCTGCTGTGTGTGCTCAGGAAAATTTTCTGCTACACATATTTAAATATGTCTCTGATTAAAGTGGCAGGAAATAAGGTTGCAGGGAAACAAGTTACGACTGCAAATTTTAGGATATTTTGAATAGCAACATGAGAGAACACAACCTGCTTATTTTCTTCAGAATTTGGGATTCTGTTGCATGGCCTGTTGAAGAAGCATCTCAAATCTTATCACAGCTACCACTTGGGAATGAGAATCTCACTTCACTGATGATCATACATGCAAAGAAACTAATTTTTTTATTTTTTTAAAGATTATTTATTTATTCATAGAGACACACACAGAGAGGGAGAGAGAGAGAGAGAGAGAGAGAGAGAGAGAGAGGCAGAGACACAGGCAGGGGGAGAAGCAGGTACCATGCAGGGAGCCCGATGTGGGACTCAATCCAGGGTCTCCAGGATCACGCCCCAGGCTGCAGGCGGAGCTAAACCACTGCGCCACCGGGGCTGCCCGAAACTAATTTTTTAAATAAGATTTCATTATGTTAAATGACTTTATAATGTTATGTAATGGAAAGGTCCTGTAGGGAATAATTTAGCCCATGGCCCAGATGCCTGCTTCAGGATCCGGGCACTCAATCTCCCAGCTGCTGAGCTTATCAAGTTGCTAATGGTTCACAGCTGAGACCATTTCTGCATCTCGCTCTCTGCCAAAGCCTTGCCCAAGGTTTTGCCTCCTCTGCAGGGGCATCCCACATTGAATGGCTGGACAAGAAACAAGGCCTGCCCCTTGTTTCAACTTAGAATGAATCTGAAAGGAAACCCTAGCTCCAGAGCCCCCGTGGGATTGACTATTTGAGGCTGCTACTGCAAACTGTTGACAGTTCACTCTCTCCCTCAGCCCAGCCCTGCCTCCATCACTCTAGTACAGATGTTGTTCCAGGTGTACACCCCATAGTCCTTCACGCAGATCTCCAACCCGACCTTACACAGTTAGTGTTGAAAGTGGTCCCAGAAATGGACCCTAAAATCGGGTCTTGGAGCTGGATTCCATGCTAGCCAACTGGCAAGGAGAACCCCATCCTTGGTGAGTGGAGTACCGATAGCACCTGTCACGCTGTGGCAACGTGATGACTAATTAGAACCCGCTTACACTAAAGCTGTGTCCCGCCTGGTTACCTGTAATTGCTAAACGGATAAACGAAACACGGGGTTTTCTGCATTTATTGTATTGACCTCGCTCTCAGCATAGCTGGGACAAGCCTGCCACCTCCCGGAGAAGCTAATGTGTACACGTGGTTGAGGCGCTGTCGTCCCCTTGGGGAATCCCTACTAGGAGTTTGGGTTCCAACGCCAACTTTGTATCTCTCCATTCAGTTAAACCAACTTCCAACCCATCGCCACCTCTCTGAACAAGTTTTTGCATAGAACCAAGAATCCACAGGAACCCGCGCATCACAATTTTTTTTTTTTTTACCCGAAAATTTAAACAAAACCTAGCATTTGTAAGAGGGCTTAAGAGGTGCCAAGCGCTCTCAGTCCCCACAAGGGCCCCCTGGGATAGGAACTATTATCACAGACACACCTACGTTACGAATGAGGAAATAAATTTTAGCTGATTTAAGGTGACCGCAGGGTAAGCGGAATCCTCGCTTGAGTCGTCAGAACTCCAACGACTGCTGAGAACTCAAGCTCCGTAACTAAGTGACCGCCCCGCCCCGCCCCGCCCCGCCCCGCCCGGGCATGCGCAGAAAAACACGGAAGTAGCTTCCGTAGAAACTGCAAGAGGTTGGCGCCGAGGGGCGTGGCGAGGGCTCTGATATCCCAGCATTCCCATCGTGCCGAGTCCAACATGGCGGCCCCCATGTTGCGGCGCTTTCCCCGGGGCCGGCGGTTTGGGACCCCGGGCGTGTCGGGAGTCTTGCTCCTGGGACAGCGTGAGGCCCGTTCGGGCGCTCAGGGGTTGCTGGCGGTGCAGAAGGCCCGGGGTCTGTTCAAGGAGTTCTTCCCCGAGAAGGGGACGAAGGTAGAGCTGCCCGAGCTCTTGGACCGCGGCTCGGGCAGCTTTCCCCAGACCGTCTACTGCGGCTTCGACCCCACAGCCGACTCGCTTCACGTGGGGCACCTGCTGACGCTGCTGGGCCTGTTTCACTTCCAGCGAGCGGGCCACAACGTGATCGCCCTGGTCGGGGGGGCCACCGCGCGCCTCGGAGACCCCAGCGGCCGCCCCAAGGAGCGCGAGGCGCTGGCGCCGGAGCAGGTGCGGGGGAACGCGCGCGCCCTCCGCCGAGGCCTCGAGGCCGTGGCGGCTAATCACCAGCGGCTCTTCGCCAACGGGCGGCCCTGGGGAAGCTTCACGGTCCTGGACAACGCGGCCTGGTACCAGGGGCAGCACCTGGTGGACTTCCTAGCGGCCGTGGGCGGCCACTTCCGCATGGGCACGCTCCTGAGCCGCGCGAGCGTGCAAGCCCGGCTGCAGAGCGCCGGCGGGATGAGCTTGGCCGAGTTTTTATACCAGGTGCTCCAGGCTTACGACTTCTACTATCTGTTCCAGCATTACGGATGCCGGGTCCAGCTGGGTGGGTCCGACCAGCTGGGCAACATCACGTCCGGATACGAGTTTATCCACAAGTAAGCGCCTTCGGGGACCCCCTGGGTGGCTCTGCGGTTCAGCGCCCGCGCTCGGCCCGGGGCGTGACCCTGGGGTCCCGGGATCGAGTCCCGCGTCGGGCTCCCTGCACGGAGCCTGCTTCTCCCTCTGCCTGTGTCTCTGCCTCTTTGTGTGTGTGTGTCTCATGAATTTAAAAAAAAAAAAAAAACAGGTAAGGGCATCCAGCCCCAGGCAAAATTTTGTGTCCAAATAATTCACCCACGAGTAGCCTGTAATCCACTATCAGGAATAGGGAATGACGCCCTTTCCGCGTCCTTTTGGGTTTTACCCCCACTACACCTGTAATGCTGTTAATGTGATTGGCTACCGGGAGCTAAAGGGCTGCATTTGACGGCACTAGGCCTGGAACGCATTCTTAGAGCTCAGCAGGCAGCAGACCACGCGTCGGGATTCAGATCCGGCTTCCCCGGAGGAACGCTGTGTTTCTTGACTTGAGAAACTGCTTTTTCTTTCGTTGTTGGAGCGTGAACGCCCCCGTGTTGTCTCCTTGGAGTTTCTGCTTTGGCTCTGGCAGGTTCCGTAAAGCTAGCGTTAGTTTTTGGGTTGGCATCTCAAAACTTTTTTCAACTCCAAAAATTTGGCAAATAATGGAGATTTTGATCGCTTTTTCTTGAGGGAGATGAACTCTACAGGGCCGTGTGGTACTCCTTTTTTTTTTTAAATCCCTTAAAATATCCTTAGTGTCTCTAGCTCACTTCCCCTTACCCAACTTTTCTCTTCTTCCTTGGCCTTTAAAATTTCCTAGGGGGAGGAATCCCTGGGTGGCTCAGCGGTTTAGCGCCTGCCTTCAGCCCAGGGTGTGATCCTGGAGTCCTGGGATCGAGTCCCGTGTCGGGCTCCCTGCATGGCGCCTGCTTCTCCCTCTGCCTGTGTCTCTGCCTCTCTCTCTCTCTCTCTCTGTATCTCTCATGAATAAATAAATCTTTTAACAAAAAAGTTAATAAATAAAAAAATAAATCTTAAAAAAAAAAAAAAAGAATTCCTAGGAGGCAGCCCGGGTGGCTCAGCGGTCTAGCGCCGCCTTCAGCCCAGGGCGTGATCTTGGGGTCCGGGATCGAGTCCCATATCAGGCCTGCGGGGAGCCTGCTTCTCCCTCTGCCTGTGTCTCTGCCTCTCTCTGTCTCTCGTGAGTAAATAAATAAAAATCTAAAAAAAAAAAAAAAAATTCCTGGGCCCTGGTTTTGCAGAAACTACCACAGAATCACTGGTTCCATTGCACTTTAGGATGACAAATGCCAAAACCGAGTGAGGGCCGTGAAAATTAAGAGGGACAAAAAGTAAGATTTAGAAAGTGAAAGTTTTCTTAAAGCAAGACACCAGAATGAAATCTGAAGAATGATTAGCAGAACCTACCACCACTTGTGCTTGAAGAACCTAATGAAGTTTTTCTTTATGCTTAGGTTGACTGGAGAGGATGTATTTGGAATCACTGTGCCTCTAGTTACAAGTACAACCGGAGCAAAACTGGGAAAGTCCGCTGGTAATGCTGTTTGGCTAAACAGAGAGAAGACCTCTCCATTTGAATTGTATCAGTTCTTTGTCAGGCAGCAGGACAATTTGGTAGAAAGGTAAGTTCCTAATAGTGTGCTGAGAAAAATTAAGTTTATAAGCTCATGATATAATTTCAGCCATTCAATCTATGTACCCTTTATAGTTTTTTGTGTTTTCATTTAGATTCTATTTAAGATGCAGAACATTGTAATTCTAACTGTTCTAAGCAGTATTTTGTTAGAGCAGAAAACCTCTTGGTTGCTGAAAAATTTAGAGCCACGTTTGTGATCTACATCTAGCAAGTACTTAAGACGTTATCACTTGCCTATTTTAGTTTTTTCACTCCTTTTATCAACTTGGCTAAACTTGATTTCACCTTTGTTTCTAAAGTTTTTCTTTATAACATCTTTTGAAAATCCTTTTTAGGGCAGCCTCAGTGGTTCAGTGGTTTAGCGCCGCCTTCAGCCCAGGGTGTGATCCTGGAGACCCAGGATTGCAGTCCCACATCAGGCTCCCTGCATGGAGCCTGCTTCTCTCTCTGCCTGTGTCTCTGTCTCTCTCCCCCTCTCTCTCTCTCATGAGTAAATAAATAAAATCTAAAAAAAAAAAAATTGTAAAGGTAAATTTTCCCAAAAATAACTTTTCCAGAGTGGAAAATATGCCTTATAAAACTACAATAAAGTTTTTTTCTTTTAGATTTATTTCAAATGTATTTGATGATACGGTTAACGGTTTTGATGTATCAAGAACTGACATCTTTTTGAAAATTTCATTTTCTGTTTGGCCCTAATGTATAAAAATACAGTTAATTTCTTTGATTAACTGTGTATCTGACAATTCTTATTAATTCTAATAACAATCTTTGGATTTAAAAGCACAATCTTTTTTTTTTTTTTTTTTACTTATTAATGATAGGCACACAGTAAGAGAGAGAGAGAGAGGCAGAGACACAGGCAGAGGGAGAAGCAGGCTCCATGCACCGGGAGCCCAACGTGGGATTCGATCCCGGGTCTCCAGGATCGCGCCCTGGGCCAAAGGCAGGCGCTAAACCGCTGCGCCACCCAGGGATCCCTAAAAGCTCAATCTTAAATGCGAGGTAAAGAGACTAATGGAAAAGATCAGAGAATCTAGCCAGACTCCAGCATCTATGGTCACTTGATCTCTGTGGCACCACAGAACAGCAGGATAAAACAAGCTTTTCAATAAATGCCACTTGGATAATTAGATGTCTTATGTGGGGGAAATAATGAAACTTAATCTCACACAGTGTAAAAAAAAGAGTTCCAGGTAGATATCAGCCTAACTGTAACAAAAGATGAATCATGTGTTCAGAAGATATATAGGAAAATATCTTCCTAACTGGGATAAAGATCCCTAATTGGTATTCTTAAATGAGATACAAAGAAAAGATTGGTAGATTAGCCTGTTACAATTAAGATCAAAAGTCACCATTAAGAGTAAAAGAATATCAGAAGAGTATCAGTTACATGTACTAAAGGTGTAGAAAGCTTATACTCAAGTTCCGTAAACCAGTAAGAAAAAGACAACTCAGTAGAAGCAGGAGTAGAAAGTTGAACATGCACTTTAGAAATATTCTATCCAAAAGGCCAAAAACATATGAAAAGTTGCTCAGCCTTTATAATGAGGAGAAAAATGCAAAATAAAACCACAACTAAATACTGTGACACACCTTCCAGAATGGATAAACATAGAATTGGTAATACCAAGTGTTGATGAAAATATTCCAAGGTGGTGGGAGAATAAACTTAACTGTTGTATCAGTCTCAGCTAGTGATGCTATTGGCCAGAAATGCTTAAGGAACTCGCTTGGACACCTGCCACTTGTGGCAAAGCGCCCCCCCCTCCCCCACAGACATTTCCCTGACCAGAATCAGTGTTGTGGCTGGACTGACCTTAGTGGTTCTTGTGATTGCAAGATGTACCTTAGCAGCAACCATCAGGGAAATTTGAAAAACAAGATTTCTTACTAGTCTTGGAGGGCCACACAGAAAGGTCCTGGGTAGAAAGAAGAAGGGAGCATGGACCTAGGGCTTGGCCTTATTGGAGACAAAGGGTAAGGTGCCTAGAGTTTTGCAGGTTCACCCTTTATTGGAAAATCTAAAACAGAAAAGCAGGAATTAGGGAACAAGAAAGGGAGAAACCGAGCACTCTAAGGGTCAGTTATCTGTATCACCCAAAGTTTTCTTAAAAGAGGAACTTCCTAAGTTAAGGTGGCCTGGTTCCTTATGTAGTTGGTTTGCTACTAGCTATATCATAACAGCTGGCAGTATATTTCTTAAAAATGGATGTCTTTAAAATGGATAATTTGGCAATTAAAAGCTTAAGTGTCAGGCACTCAGAGGCATCAGAATTTTTGTTCCTTTTTTCTAAATCAAGTATAGTTAATACATAACACATACTGTATTATGTGTGCAACATAGTGATTTGATAGTCATAAACGTTATGACAGGCTCACCACAATAATTGTATTCACTGGCTGCCACCATGCAAAATTATTACAATATTATTGACTATCCCCTGTGCTGTACTTTTCATCCCTGTGACTTATTTTATAACTGGACATTTGTTTATCTTAATCCCCTTCATCTGTCACCCATCCACTCTCCTCTGGCAAACACCAGTTCTCTGTATTTATAAGTCTGTTTCTGATTTGTCTGTTCATTTGTTTCTTAGATTCCACATGTAAGTGAGGTCCTGGTATCTGTCTTTTACTGAGTTATTTCACTTAGCATAATACACTCAAGGTCTATCCATATTGCAGATGACAAGATTTCTTTTTTTATGACTGAGGAATATTCCATTCTTCAGCCATTCATCTATCAATGGACACTTAGGTTGCTTCCATATCATGGCTAGTGTAAATAATAGTGCAGTGAAAATAGGTGTGCACATATCTTTTTGAATTAGTGTTCCTGTTTTCTACAGGTAAATACTCGAAAGGGGAATTGCTGAATGGTATCACATTTTTAATTTTTTGAAGACCTCCCTACTCTTTTTCATAGTGGCTGTACCAGTTTACCTCCAACAGTGCATGAGGGTTCCCTTTCTCCACATTCTTGCCAAAACTTATTTCCTGTCTTTTTGATACTAGCCTAGCCATTTTGCCAGGTATGAGGCAGGATATCATTGTCGTTTTGATTTGCGTTTCCCTGAGTGATGTTGAGCGTCTTTTCATGTGTATTCTCACCATCTGTCTTCTTTGGAAAAAATGTCTTTTCAGGTCTTCTGACTATTTTTAAATCCGATTGTTTTCTGGTGTTGAGTTGTATGGGTTCTTTATATATTTTGGATATTAACCCTTTATTGGGATATATCATTTGCAAATATCTCCTCCCAGTCGGTAGGTTCCTTTTTTGCTTTGTTGATAGTTTCCTTTGTGGTACAAAAGCTTTTTAGTTTGGTATATTCCCAGTAGTTTATTTTTGCTATTGTTCCTCTTGCCTGAGGAGAAAAATCCAAAAAATAATGCTAAGGTAGATGTCCAAGAGTTTCCTGCCTGTGTTTCCTTTTAGGAATTTTATGGTTTCAGGTCTTACATTTTGGTCTTTAATCTATTTTGAGTTTATTTTGTGTCTGGTGTGAGAAAATGGTCAAGTTTTATTCTTTTGCATGTAGCTGTCCAGTTTTCCCAGCACCACTTATTTAAGAGACGGTCTTCTCCCCATTGTATATTCTTGCTTTCTTAGTCATAGATTAATTGAACATACAGGTGTAGGTTTATTTCTGTGATCGCTATTCTGTTCCGTTGGTCTATGTATATCTTTTTGTGCCAGTTCCATAGTGTTTTGATTGTTACGGTTTTGTACTGTATCTTGAAATCTGGGAGTGTGATACCTCCAGCCTTTTATTTCTCAAGATTGCTTTGGTTATTTGAGGTCTTTCATGGTTCCATACAGATTTTAGGATTGTTTGTTCCTAGTTCTGTGAAAAATACTGTTGATATTTTGATAGGGATAGCATTGAATCTGTAGTTTGCTTTGGGTAATATGGACATTTTAACAGTATTATTCCAGCCTATAAGCATGGTATATTTTTTTTTCATTTATTTGTGACATCTTCACTTTCTTTCATCAGTGTTTTATAGTTTTTAGAGTACAGGTCTCTCCTTTGTTAAATTTACTTCTAGGTATTTTACTCTTTTTGTTGCAATTGTAAATGGGATTGTTTTCTTAATTTCCTCGTCTCCTAGCTTGTTATTAGTATATAAAAATGGAACAGTTTTCTGTATATTCTGTACATTCTGTAAAACTTACTAGATATACTTCCAGTAGTTTTTTGGTGGAGTCTTGAGGATTTTCTTATACAGTATCAAGTCATTTGCAAATATCAACAATTTTACTTCTTCCTTACCAGTTTGGGTGCTTTTTATCTCTGTCTGTTGGCTGTAGTAGGACTTCCAGTACTATATTTAATTAAAGTGGCAAATGGGCATTGCTGTCTTGTTCCTGATATTAGAGGAAAAGCTTTGAAATTTTCACCATGAGTATGATATTAGTTGTGGTTTTCTTTTTTCTTTTTTTTTCTTTTTTTTTTTTATGATTTTATTTATTTGAGAAGGGGAGAGAGAGAGAAAGAACAAGCAGAGAGGGAGGGGGCAGAAGGACAAGGAAAAGCAGACTTCCCGCTGAGCAGGGAGCCCAACTCAGGGCTTAATCCCAGAACCCCAGGATCATGACCTGAGCCAAAGGCAGACACTTAACCAACTGAGCCACACAGGCACCCCAATTGTGGGATTTTCATACTTGGATTTTGGGGTACGTTCACTGTAAACCCACTCTGTTGAGAGTGTTTATCCTTAATGGATGTTGGATTTTGTCAAAATTTTTTTTCTACTTCTGTTGAGATAATCATATAGTTTTTATCTTTTGTTAATGTGGCATATCATGTTAATTGATTTGCATAAATTGAACCATCCTTGCATCCTTGGAATAAATCCCACTTGATCATGGGGAATGATCCTTTTAATATATTTTTGGATTCAATCTGATAATATATGTGAGGATTTTTGCATCTGTGTTCATCAAGGATGTAGCCTGCAATACTCTTTTTTTTTTTTTTTTTTTTTTTTTTTTTTTTTAAGTGTCTTTGTCTGGTTTTGGTGTCAGGGTAATGCTGGCCTTATACAGTTTATTCGGAAACATTCCTTCCTCTTCAGTTTTTTAATAGTTTGAGAAGAATAGGTATTAACTCTTTAAATATTTGGTAGAATTCGTGTGTGAAGCCATCTGGTCCTAGACTTGTTTCTTGGGAGGTTTTGATTACTGATTCAGTTTCATTCCAAGTAATTAATCTGTTCAGATTTTCTATTTCTTCCTGATTGTCTTGAAGATTGTATGTTTCTAAGAATTTTTCATTCCTTCTAATTGTCCAATGTATTGGTCATATAATAATTTTCCATAATAGTCCTTTTTTAAAAAAAGATCATTGATTATATTCTCTATGCTGTACCTTTCATCTCATGATTATTCATCCCTTAACTGGAAGCCTCTATCTCCTCTCTATCTTCCATCTTTCCCACCCTCACCCCTCCTTCCCTCTGGCAACCATTAGTTTGTCCTCTGTATTTGTGGGTCTGTTTCTACTTTTTTGGTTTTTGATTATTTTTGTTTTTTAGATTCCACATATAAATGAAATCATGTGGAATTTCTTTCTGTTGGAATTATTTCACTTAGCATAATATCCTCTAGATCCATCAGAGTTGACACAAATGGCAAGATACATTATTTTTTATTGCTGAGTGATGTTTTCCATTGTATATATACCTCTTCTTTATCCTTTCTTCTTCTTTTTTTTTTTTTTTTTTTTAAGATTTTATTTATTCATGAGACACAGAGACACAGGCAAAGGGAGAAGCAGGCTTCACACAAGAAGCCCAATGCGGGTCTCCATCCTGGGACTCCAAGATCACGCCCTGGGCCAAAGGCAGACTCTCAACCGCTTGAGCCACCCAGGCATCCCTATCGATTCATCTCTTGATGGCCCCTTGGGTTGCTTCCATATCTTAGCTATTGCAAATAATGTGCAGTAAACATAAGGATGCATATCTTTTTGAATTAGTGTTTTCATTTACTTTTAGCAAATACCATTAGTAGAATTACTGGATCCTGTGATACATCTATTTTTAATTTTTTGAAGAACCTCCATACTGTTTTCTACAGTGGCTGCATCAATTTACATTCCCATCAACAGTGCACAAGGGTTTCCTTTTCTCCATATCTTCACCAACACTTTTGTCTTTAATAGTAACCATTGTGACAGATGTAAAGTAATATCTCATTGTGGTCTTGATTTCCATTTCTCTGTGGTTAGTGATATTGCGCATCTTGTTATGTGTCTACCATCTGTGTGTCGTCTTTGGAGAAATGTCTGTTGAGGTCCTCTGCCCACTTTTAATTGGATTGTTACTGTTACTTCTGTGAGTTCTGTATGTCTTGGATATTAATCCCTTGTTGGATATATCATTTGCAAATATCTTCTCTCAGTAGGTCTCCTTTTTGTTTTGTTGATGCTTTCCTTCACTGTGTGAAAGCTTTTTATTTTGGTGTAGTCCCAATAGTTTATTTTTACTTTGTTTTCCTTGTCTGAAAAGCCATATCTAGGAAAATGTTGCTAAGGACCATGTCAAACAGATCATTGCCTATGTTTTCTTCTAGGCGTTTTATGGTTTCGGGTCTCAATATTTAAGTCTTTAATCCATTTTGAGTTTATTTTTATGTATAGTGTAAGAAAGTGGTCCTGTTTCATGCTTTTGTGTGTAGCTGTCTGGTTTTCCCAGCACCGTTTGTTAAAGGGAGTCTTCTCCATTGCATTTTCTTGCCTCCTTTGTCACAGATTAATTGACCACATACATCTGATTTATATCTCTGCTCTATTCTGTTCCACTGATCTATGGGTCTGTTTTTGTGCCAGTACCATTCTGTTTGATTACTGTGGTTTTGTAATATATCTTGAAACGTGAAAGTGTGATACCTCCAGCTTTGTTATCCTTTCTCATGATTACTTTGGCTATTCAGGGTCTTTTGTGATTCCATACAAATTTTAGGATTATTTGCACCTGGGTAGCTCAGTGGTTGAGAGTCTGCCTTTGGCTCAGGGCGTGATCCCAGGGTCCTAGGATTGAGTCCTGCCTCGTGCTCCCTCTAAGCAGGGAGTCTGCTTCTCCCTCTGCCTATGTCTCTGCCTCTCTCTGTGTGTCTCAAATGAATACATAAATAAAACCTTTGAAAAAAAAAAAAGGATTATTCTAGTTCTGTAAAAAATGGCTGTTGGTATTTTGAGATTGCATTGAATCTGTTTGTTTTGGGTAGTATGGACATTTTAACAATATTCATTTTTCCAATCCATGGGTTGTTTGTGTCATCTTTAATTTCTTTCATCAATGTTTTATAGTTTTCACATTACAGATCTTCTACCTCCTTGGTTAAGCATGGTAGTCTTCTTTTCTTTTTTTAAGATTTTATTTTTTTCAAGTAATCTCGAGACTTAACATGGCGCTGAAGCCCATAATTCTGAGATCAACAGTCATGCACTCTACCAACTGAACCAGCCAGGCACCCCTAAGCATGGTAGTCTTTTATAATCCTTTTTATTTCTAAGGTGTCAGTTGTACCTTCTCTCATTTCTGATTTTATGTATATGAGTCCTCTCTTTTTCTTGATTAATCTGGTGAAAGGCTTACCAATTTTGTTTCTTTTCAAAGAATCAACTCATAGTTTCATTTATCTTTTCTTTTTTTCTTTTTTTTTTTTTTTTTAAGTTTCTGTTTTTACCTGCTCTGATCTTTAGCATTTCTTTGCTTCTGCTAGCTTTGGGCTTTGTTCTTTTTCTAATTCTTTTAGGTGTTTATTTTAGATTTCTCTTGTTTCTTGAGGCAGGCCTTCATTGCTATAAATTTCCCCCTTAGAACTCCTTTTGCTGTGTCCCAAAGATTTTAGAACATCGTGTTTCCATTTTCATATGTCTCGAGGTATTTTTTAATTTACTCTCTGATTTCTTTGTTGACCCATTAGTTGTTTAGTAGCATGTTGTTTCGCCTCCACATGTCTGGTTTTCTTCTAGTTTTTTCTTGTAATTGATTTATAATTTCATACCAAAAAGAGGCTTGATATGATTCAGTTTTCTTAAATTTATTGAGACTTGATCTGTGGCTTAACATGCAATCTGTTGTGGAGAATGTTCTGTGTGCACTTAAAAAGAATGTGTATTGTGTGTTTGAGGATAGGATATTCTCCCTCTCTCTCTCTCTCTCTCTATATATATATATATATATATGTGTGTGTGTGTGTGTGTGTGTACTTGTTAAGTCCATCTGGTCAAATAGGTTGTTCAGAGCCACTGTTTCCTTGATTTTCTGCCTGAATGAACTGTTTCTATCAGTGGGGTGTTAAAGTTCCCTTGTACTATTTTTATTATTGTTGATTTCTCCCACTTTTTTTTTTCTTTAAGATTTTATTTATTTATTCATGAGAGACACAGAGAGAGAGGCAGACACACAGGCAGAGGGAGAAGCAGGCTCCATGCAGGGAGCCTGATGTGGGACTTGATCCCAGAAGCCCAGAATCATGTGCTGAGCTGAAGGCAGACACTTAACGGACTGAGCCACCCAGATGCCCTTTGATTTCTTCCTTTATGTCTGTTAATATTTGCTTTAGGTACTTAGGTGCTTCCATGTTGGGTGCTTAGGTATTTATGATTGTTTGATCTCTTTATCATTATGTTAATGCTCTTCTTTGTTTCTTGCTACAGTCTTTGTTTTGAAGTTTATTTTGTCTGATATAAGTATTACTACCTCAGCTTTTTTGTTTCTGTTTTCATGGAATACCTTTTTCCCTCTCTTCACTTGCAATTTGTGTCTTTAGGTCTGAAGGAGTCTCTCTATTGTAGGCAGCATATAGATGGGTCTTGTATTTTTTCAGCTATTCAGTCAGCCTGTGTCTTTTGATTGGAGCATTTAGTCCATTTACATTTAAAAATTTATTTATTTTAGAAAGAGAGAGCATGCAAGGGGGGGAGGGGTAAAGTGAGAGGGAAAATCCTCAAGCCAACTCCCCCTGAACATAGAGCCTGAGTGGGACTCAATCCCAGGACCCTGAGATCATGACCTGAGCCAAAATCAAGAGCCAGCCACTTAACTGACTGAGCCACCCAGGCATCCCTATTCCATTGTATTTAAAGTAATGATTGATAGTAATGTGCTTTTTGCTATTTTGTTAATTGCTTGTTTTTATAGTTCTCTATCCCTTTCTTCCTTTCTTGCTCTCTTCCCTTGTGATTTGATAACTCTCTTTAGTGTTAGACTTGGGTTCTTTTTATTTTTTTTATACCTATTATACATTTTTGGTTCGTGGTTACTATGAGGCTCATATATAACACCCTATGGGTAGAGCAGTTTGTTTTAAGTTGATGGTCACTTAAGTTTCAACACATTCAAAAAGCATACATTTTTATTCACTCCTCTATGCTTTATGTATTTGATGTCATATTTTATATCTATTTATCTTTTGTATTGCTTAATTAATTATTGTAAATATAAGTGATTTTCCTACTGTTGTCTTTTAACCTTCATGCTGGCTTTGTGATTGATCTGGTACGTTTACTATATATCTGGTTTCACCACTGAAATTTCTTTCTTTCATAGTTTTCTAAGTCCTAGTTACAGTTTCTTTCTCACTTAAAAAAGTCCTTTGAACATTTCTTGTAAGGCCAGTTTGTGGTGATGAACACCTTTAACTTTTGGGGAATTCTTTATCTTTCAATTCTAAATGATACCATTGCTAGGAAGGGTTTTGGTTTTAGTTTTTTTCCTTTCATCATTCTGAATACACTGTGCTGCTCCTGTTTCCTCTGGCCTGCAAAGTTTCTGCTGAAAAATCAGCTGATAGCTTCATAAGAGTTGCCTCACGCATCACTGTTTGCTTTTCTCTCCCCACTTTTAAGATTCTCTCTTTAATTTTTGACATTTTAATGATCATGTGTCTTGGTGTGGACCTCTTTGGGTTCTTCTATTTGGGGCTCTCTGTGCTTCCTGGACCTAAGTGTCTGTTTCCGGGTTAGGGAAGTTTTCAGCTATTGTTTCTTCAGTTAAGTTTTCTGCCCCTTGGGATCCCTGGATGGCTCAGCAGTGTCGTGCCTGCCTGCTGCCCAGGGTGTGGTCCCGGAGTCCCAGGATTGAGTCCTATGTCAGGCTCCCTGCCTGGAGCCTGCTTCTCCCTCTGCCTATTTCTCTGCCTCTCTCTCTCTCTCTCTCTCTCTCTCTCTGTCACTCATGAATAAATAAATAAAATCTTAAAAAAAAAAAAAAAAGTTTTCTGCCCCTTACTCAGTCTGTTTTCCTTTTAGGACCCATGTAATGTGAATGCTGGTATGCTTCTTGTCCCAGAGTTATGTGTCCTTAATTAACTCTCTAATACTAGGAATTGTAGCTTAATTGGAGGAACCTTAGTATTAAGGTTTCGAAGGTAAATGGTGAGGTACCATTCACTAGTGGCTACCTCTGTACCAACCAAATGGAGCCATTGAAAGGGAAGACTGAGGGCTTAATGACTCCATCTCAACATCTTTAATAACAAGGTATTGGCCCTTGGTGCCCTGTTTAAATTGGTATTGGGGGGCTGTTCACCATCTTGCCCACAGGAGGAAGAGTCACTGGCATCCACTTGGTAAATCCCACCAAGATGACTAAGAACTTGGGCTGGTTCTCTGTGGCATGGCATTGAGTCCGTGCATCCATGCCCAAAATAGGGAGAGAAAGGGCCAAGGAGGCCACCACCAGAAGAACCTGTTTAAAGTAAATAGTCCCTGTGGTTAGTTGCATCTGAATGGATTTGTACACTTTTGATTGTTTTACTGGTAATGCCCTATAAGTAGAAGGACTTCCTTTTAAGAATTTAGAAGGATTGTCTAGAATGAGTGACTTGGGCCCTGATGCCTAATAGGGCCAGAGAGGACTGTGCATTTTTATTGTCCCAGTGGACTACCAAAGTGGCATGGGGCCGTTGTCTCTGAGAGGTGGGATGGGTCCTGGGGAGCGACCCATTTCCTATGGTAGAGGCTTTGGTGGCTGCCAACCCTGGAGGTTAGAGAAGAGGGCAGAGGTCATTGAGAGGACTGGGTCAGAGTCAGGGGATAGATGGCAGCTGTGTGACAAGAGGATGGATGACCGAAGGGGCCTGTGGCTGGGAGAATGCTAGTATTAGGGCCTAGAGTTTAGAGACTGGCTGTCTAGATACTAAGTGACAGGAACGCTGAGATTTTGTAACTTCTAGGAGAGGTTAACCTGTGTATGTTCATAGGGGCAAAATTAAGTTGGGGATTTTTTTAGGGAGGGTGTGGGGAGCCCTTTTTGTTGAGGGAAATTTGCTCAAGGGGAAACCTTCTCTGGGACAGTGGGTGTGGAAAGGCATAGGTCCCAAGTATCTGGGTGCCTGGATGTCTAGCAACCATGTCAAGGGCCCCCCAATGCCTTTTAAAGGTTTCAGCAGTCCCATTAAAATGTAATAAGGCTGCTCTATAATTCGGGGGAGTGCCTTATGAAAAGAATTCTCTGGACTCAGGATCATCTGGGGCCTCTTCAGCTTTAGAAATGAAGAGGGGGTCATTTGGATCACTATGGTCATACAAATGATAAACATACTGTGTTGGACCATGCCAACTTGGTGCAGCAGGAAATGAGCCTAATCTAATATTTTCCATTCACTGTGAGCTTTGGCTTTAGTGATCTCTGTCCTGAGAGGATGGGCACAGCACCAGGCAGTAGATATCCAGAGGAGGAGAGGGAGAGCCGTGCAAATGTCAGTGGGTCTGAGGGCCTCGGTCTTCGTTTATCTCTTCATCCTCATCAGTGGCTTCAATAATCCCGTCAACTTTTCCTTTGGTAGCAGAGGCACCCCCTGAGACATGTTGCTTTGTCCTGCCCCATTCAGAGGAAAGCCTAGGAGACTCAGGATCTGTGGTATGTCAGAGGAAACAGACATGTAGCCTGGATCGTTCTCTGAGCAGATTATAGATCCTTGGGTCCCTAGAGCTGCTGACCAGTTGCACATTTCAGCAGCCGTAACATTTTAGAGCACAGGCCAAAAATCTAGATAGCCAATTAGCTCCCTTCTGTCCTTCCTCTGCACAAAATCTTAAAGGAAGGTTAGAATTTCAGTTAAGTTGTAATTTCTTACTGCAATTTTTACCTCCTGATTTTCTTTGTTACCATGATCTTACATGTTGTTACCAGAAGTTTCTGGAAAATGTCCCTGTGAGCGCGCTTCATGGGTGACCGACTTCCTTCCCAGGGTCCAGGATTAGGGTCTGCCTCCACTAGCACAATATGTACAGGATCTTTGGGAAAGCCCGAGGCCTCCGGAGCACATACTGGAGCCTTAGCGTGTTGGTACGCAGTGGCACTAAGCAACGTCCAGGAAGCTTTCACAGAACTTTTGTATTTCTTAGGAGCTGGTATACCTTCTCTGGGGTCTTAGGAAGCACTGGCTTAAGATATTCAGGACATTTTTTTTTTTGTCCATTAATTATTTAGCAACCTCACACCAGGAACTGGACTCATGATATCCCATTGAGTTAGGGAGACAGAGCGACAGCAGGGAGCATAGTGGCCATGTGGGGACAGCAAGTCTCAGCTGTATTTCTCCTTTCGTGGTGCCATTAGTTTCCCATTGCAAGGCTCTTCTGTTCGTCTGGGTTAGGACCCATAGTCCCACTGTGACCCACTACTTAGTGGTCGCTGGGGCGTTCTCCCTCCTCACCTATTGGAATATCCTTTGCTCAGTACCATTAGCCCAAAGCCTCACCTGGGGCCATAATAACAGCCTTGGGATCCAGTCTGCATACATTTGCTCTCCTGGGCTCAAGGCCTGCAGGACCCTCGTTTACATAGTAGTCATTAAAGGCCTTTATAATTAGTGATCTAATCATCTCAGTAGTCCATATGGCCTCTATCACGTTGGCTCTGGAAAGACTGAATTTTTATGGTAGCAGTGACATTTTAGGATAGACCCCACAGGCAACCCACAGCAGAGGCAATATGCAGAAGCACAGCCAGTGGGATGGGCCTCCAGCAAGTGGTGCTGCATTCCCAAATGGTGTGTGTCACCTGTGTAGGTTAGCCACTTCAAGTTACTGAGATAGTGGAAGCCAAAGACCTTCCCTGCAGTTAACTGCAAGCGCTGTCAGGCAGTCCTGCTGACTGTACCTTCTGCCGAGTCGCCTATTGATAGTGGTGCTAGCAGTTAGGAATGCCTGGGGGCACCTGCCAGTCTGTACTACTTATGGCGAGCTCCTACAGACGTTTCCCTGACCTGAGTCCGTTTTGAGGCTGGACTGGCCTTCTTACAATTGCAGGATGCACCTCAGCAACAACCATCAGGGAACTTTGAAAAACAAGATTTTACAGCCTACAAGTCCTGGAGGGTATGTGGCACTCAGAGGTCTCGGTTAGGGAGAGGGGAAGAGAGCGTGGCCCTTGGAAGAAGGGTGAAGTTCCTGGGGCTGGGAGTTCATTCTTTATTGGCAAATTTAAAACATAAGAGCAGAAATTAGGGAGTGGGAAGGGAGAAACAGGGTCACTCAAGTGGTCACTTATCTGAGTTACCCAGAGCTTTCTAAAAAGGAAACTTCGTGTGTGGCAGTGGCCTGGTGCTTTGTCTAGTTGATTTGCCTCTAGCTTTGGCCTACAACCAGCAGTGTGTTTATGTGAGGTGTAAGTGTCTCTGCAAAATGGTGCCTTGGCAATCAAGAGCTTAATGTCCGGCACGGGTGCCACATTTACAGAACCACTTGGGAAGAGTACGTGTCTGTGCTTACCAAACCTGAATATGCATATAAATCCATGACCCAGCAGTTCCTCTCCTGGGTATATCCCCAAAATAAATTAGTGCACATATGCACCGAGAGAAATACATGGGAACATTTATAGCATTATTAGCAGTTGTCCAAGAGTAGAAACGACACGAATATCCAGAGTAGACCAAATAAATACATTATGGGAAATGGTCACAGCACAGAATGCCGTACCTACCAGCTGCACACACAGCAACATGGGTGACTCTCCTACCAAGCATAATGACGTAGCAGAGTAGCCAAACTCACATATATCCTATGTGATTCTGTTTATTTATAAAGCCTAAAAACTGGCAAAACGAAGCAATACTATTTACCAAGGGATACTAGAATAGTAAAAGTGTAAAGAAAAACAAGAAAATAATTACCTTGAAAGGCAAAAGAGTGGTTAATTTGGAGGGGGAAGAGATGTGCTAAGTCTGGGCTTTCTTGGGTTGAGGCAACAATGTATTTCTAGACAGAGGATGGTTACATAGATGTTGGCTTTCTGATGCATTAAAACCTATTTGTGATTTGTATGTTTTTCTACATGTTTTTTACCAAGAAAAGATTTTTTAAAAGGATACATCTAGGTAAAACAAAAGTACTGAAACCTGCTTAAGGGCAGCCCAGGTAGCTCAGCAGTTTAGCACCCCCTCCGGCCCAGGGTGTGATCCTGGAGTCCCAGGATCAAGTCCTGCATCGGGCTCCGTCCATGGAGCCTGCTTCCTCCTCTGCCTGTGTCTCTGCGCCTCTCTCTCTCTCTCTCTCTCCCTGTGTCTCTCATGAATAAATAAATAAAATCTTTAAAAAAAAAAAAAAAACCTGCTTAAGAAGGACATGTACAAATTTAGATTAGCTTATCTCTGGGCAAAGAAGGGAATATGATGGTGCTGACATCTAGAGCTATACTATTTTGTGCCTTTTCAAAAAGAAATCATCTGATACAAAGATGGCAAAATAATAACACCTTTAGTCTGGGTGTATGGGTGGTATGGGTGGTATGTGCATGGGTATCTTATTTTTGGTGCATTTGTGCATGCTTATTTTTCATAATAAAAAATAAATTTAGAGGTACCTGGGTAGCTCACTTGGCTAAGCAGCCCACTCTTGGTTTTGGCTCAGGTCATGATTTGGGGTTGTGGTATCAAGCCCCATGTCGATGTTGGGCTCTGTGCTCAGTGGGGAGCCTGCTTGGGATTCTCTCTCCCTCTCTCTCTCCCTCTGCCCCTTCCCCCTTCGTGTGCTGTCTCTCTCTCTTTTTCTAAAATAAATAAATCTTAAATTTAAAAGTAGGCAGGATAGGGGATCCCTGGGTGGCTCAGCGGTTTGGCGCCTGCCTTTGGCCCAGGGCACGATCCTGGACTCCTGAGATCGAGTCCTGTGTCAGGCTCCCAGCATGGAGCCTGCTTCTCCCTCCTCCTGTGTCTCTGCCTCTCTCTCTCTCTCTCTCTCTCTCTCTCTCTCACTCTCATAAATAAATAAGTAAACAAATAAATAAATCTTTAAAAATAAATAAAAATAAAAGTAGGCAGGATATTTTTTAAAAGGTAAGGGAGTTGGAGACAAAAATTAGGTATGTCATATATACAAGCACTGTATTTTTTGTCCCTCAGGTACCTGAAGCTCTTCACTTTTCTGCCCCTTCCAGAGATTGACCACATAATGCAGCTACACGACAAAGAGCCAGAAAAGCGGGGTCCTCAGAAACGACTTGCTGCCGAAGTTACAAAGCTTGTTCATGGACAAGAAGGGCTGGATTCTGCTAAAAGGTGGCCTTTTAGAATAGCACTGGATAAAGTCATGTAGTTAATAGGTGTGAGAAAATTCATTCGGGTTATCTTGTCACTTACCACTAACAAGGATTGTCAGTGTTCGACTTAGGTGCTTTAGAATAGCCTCTGTTGGAAAGAAAAATCACCTTGAGTGAAGTGTGAATTATACAAGATAAACGGTGCTGTTTCAGAACTGGCTATTAGGACGTGTTTGTGGACAGGCACTCCCATGACGTGGTTCTCAATGTGTTTTTCAGGTGTACACAAGCGCTCTATCACAGTAGCATAGATGCACTGGAGGTCATGTCGGATCAAGAGTTAAAAGAGTTGTTTAAAGAAGCATCATTTTCTGAATTAGTTCTTGACCCAGGAACAAGTGTCCTAGATATATGCCGCAAAGCAAATGCCATTCCAGACGGCCCCCGGGGGTAAGATCATTTAACTTCTAGTCACAGTTAACTCAACATTAAATCTTCACAGCATATGTTTCCCGAGGGTGTTTTCCTGATAGTAACATAATGGTATCTCCTTCCTGGCAGAAGTTGGGTTAGTCCAAGAATAAAGTGAAAACCGACTTATGGTTGAAAATACCATAAATTTTCAATAAAATCCAGTCCAACTCTCCTGTCTCTCAGTAAGTCTAACTCCCTTTTCCCTCCAGCAGGCCTGTATTGAAGAGACCCCTGTGGTTAATAAATGCACTGCAATTAGTCAGCTCAGGGATGGTCACAATTTGAGATCAAAAGGGAACAGATTTGGGCAGCCGGGGTGGCTCAGTGGTTTAGCGCCGCCTTCACCCTAGGGCTGGATCCTGGAGACCCGGGATCAAGTCCCATGACAGGCTCCCTGCATGGGAGGCTCTTTCTGCTCCCCTCCCCCCTCTCTCATGAATAAATAAAATCTTTAATAAAAAAAAATGAACAGATTCACATGACCCCTCTCATATTCAGTCTACATGGTATTTTAGGGAGTCGAGGCGTTGCCCAACCTATTTAAAATAGTAGTTAAATTTCTGAAAATGAAGCAAGCATATGATGTTACTTCCTAAGACTAGTATTATAAATTACATACTATTCCTGTTGAGAATTCCAGTTTTCTTATTTAAGAAGTAGGTAGGATGTTTGTAGAATAGTAGTATGAGGGAATAAAGTATTCTACAAAAAGGTAATCTGGCATATACTTGATGCTTATGCACTTAGAAACAGGGACCTAGAAGGAAAAGCATTAGTTAGCCAGACGACTGGGTGCTGCATCTTCTGGAGTTTGAGCATAAGTTGTGAGCCCATATTCATGATTTTTTTTTTTTTTTTTTTAGATTTTATTTATTCATGAGAGAGAACGAGAGAGGGAGAGAGGCAGAGAGGGAGAGAGGCAGAGACACAGGCAGAGGGAGAAGCAGGCTCCATGCTGGGAGCCTGACGTGGGACTCGATCCCGGGACTCCAGGATCACGTCCTGGGCTGAAGGTGGCGCTAAACCGCTGAGCCACCCAGGCTGCCGCCATATTCAGGATTATAAATGACATTTGTCATAGTTGCTGTTTTTTTCCCCTTGTTTTGGATTATTTGCCTTTATCCTAAAGAGCCCTAGAGTATTCTATATAGAGAAAATATGCATTGTCTTTGTATCACCTGCCATTCTACCTTATAGATTCCCTAATATGTTCACTTAATGTACACTGAATTGGGGGTGGCACCATATACCTCCACACCCTGAGTCACTGGTTCTAAGAATTTTCCTTACTATAGTAGTAGAAGCATTTTTTATTTTTTTCTGACGTTTTCTAGTGGTTTATATTTATTTACTGATTGGAAATTTTGCCACAACTTAAGACGTCGCCATATCCAATTTAGAGTTCTTAATACTGACATTTTTTTATTTTTAGATTGTATAAGCTAAATAAGATTGGTTTGTGCATTTAAACAAAATGTAGAACATGGTCTGGAAACTATAGCAAATAGCCCAAAATAACACATTCTGAGAGAAAGAAATCCGTCCTTAAAAAGAACATGTTTTACTGTTGAGTTTTATAAAACCATGTGTAGTAGCAGTTTCTTGATGTCGTTTGGTAACATTCAGATAAAATGAACATTTGCTTTTCACAAGGGCTTCCAAGGCCTTTCCTGTTCTAGACCTCTTTTCTTCTCTGAGTTCACTTCTTTCTAGCTATTCCCCAGGTTTCCTCGCCCTGTTTGTGGGAATAACTGCTCCTCCCCCTCCCAGTTTCCATGTGTCTTCTTTCAAGAAGATTCCCTACCCCACCAACCCAGTGTGCACCCAGAGCAGCCTTTCCTAGCGTTTGCTAGCATTGAGTCACTGTGTCATTGTTTGTCTGGCTCTCCACTGGTTTGCAGTACTGTTTGTATTTAGTGCATAGTCAAGGCTCTAGAAATGTTGTTTGAATGGACTGGGCAATAAATAAAACCTGTTCACATAAACCATGAGAAAATTGTTATTAAACTGGAATTAGATAAGCTATTGATTTTCCATTTCTGAGGTCAACCAATTTCACTTTTTAAAAAATTCTTAAAATTTTAACAAAATTTGTAATTATTTGCATAGCCTCAGAATATAGTTTCCAAGGATTTTCTAGTTTTGTAAGCAAGTTTCCTAAAGATTTCTGTAATAGCACTACATAGTTGTTACTTGTATCTCCTGGGAGCTCATTAAAAGCAGCATTGCTCTCTTGTCTTTTTGGAAGCTTCTTTGCTCTGACTGGGGAGTCACGCGCCAGAAAGCGATTCTGCTACTCATTTTTAAACCATTACTAACTGAACAGTTCCATGTAGAGCTGTGAAATCGCCAGTTTTTTCTCCACTGAACAAGATTACTAGGCCTTAAATCCACTCCTTTTAGAAGAGCCTTTGAGGGGGGTGCAGAACCCAGTAGGGTGAGCATGAGGTAACAATTCAGTGCTAAGTGGTTTTAGTTGGAGAACCTCTGAAATGTAAGTGGAATGATGATTCTGATTAAACATTTCTATTTTTAGGTATCGGATGATAACAGAAGGTGGAGTCAGCATAAATCACAGACAAGTAACAAATCCTGAGAGTGTTTTGGTTGTTGGACAACATATTCTTAAGAACGGACTTTCATTACTTAAAATAGGAAAAAGGAATTTCTACATTATAAAATGGCTTCAGCTATGACGACAAACCACCTCTGGTGGTTCCGACGGACTTGTCCATCACATTCTCAAGATGTACCAGAGGTTGGCTCCAGAACTTCTACTTCACTCTGCAAGTCAAACCACAGAGAACGGAGTAGGCCCTAGGCCTCCGAGCGTGAGTAATTCCATTATTTCCACAGGGTGGTTAAGACCAAGGGCTTGTGTACTGAGGGGGTTGATCTCCTGAGCCGCAGGCGTAACGACTACCAAGAAAACCGTGATTGCGAAGGATCATCTCTCTTTTAAAAATTGTTTCGTGAAAGAGCGGTCCTATGCTTCTCAGTCCTTGTAGAGGTGAGGAAGAACACCGAAGAGGGCAGCAAAGGGCTCCTTCCTCTGGGAGGAGGGGTCGCTCCCTGATCGCTCCCAGATCGCACTCACCAACCCCAGCAGCGCCCTCTCGTGTCCACATCGGAAATGCGAAAAATACTGGAAACGTAAATTTCTGGATTTTTTGTGGTTTATGAAGCAAACAGTTCTCCTTAGGAAGAAAAGTATTACATACATTAAGGCATAGTTGGCAGTAGAAGTTATAGAAAGTTTCCTTTCAAAGAATAAAACTCAGTACTTTTCATACAATTTCTAACCCAGTTTTCCAGTCCCTTGCCTGTGTCTCGGTATAATTAAATTTACTCACAGCCTTGCTGTGCCAGATTACTAAGGTAGCAGTATTTTATAAATCTGGAAACTTACATTAGTTTAATATTATTAGTAATATTTAACAGTAACTAAGTTTCAACTCCTGTCCCCAAGCAGATTGCAACTTGAGATAAACTGAAAAGTAACTAGAGAGAAAATAGAAGCAAACATTATACCAAATATCTAATCATATGAGAATATCTAAAGGTTTTGTTAAGCTAAGGGTAGTTTTCAGGATTTAGAATCAAGACCTAATTAAGCACTATAGACATTGGGCAAGTTCCAGTTCTCAGAACTGTTTCCACATCTGAAAAATCAAGGTGAGGACCAAGTGAAACACAAATACAGAATGGTTCATGATCCAATTCCTTCTAGAAAACCTTATAGGCAGCAAAGCATGGCGTTAGTGTTCAGATCCTAGGCATTTACCACCTGGATTATGTGAAACTGGATCGCCATTCTTATGTGTAAACTGGAGATGGACTAATAAATACCTCTGTGAATTGTGAGAATAGGAAAAAATTTGTAAAACCTTTATATAGTAGAAGCTATACTATGTTCCAATGAGGTGTGTATGTTAAAAAACTATAGTTTATCTAAACCTTTCTCTGGGAGCAAAGTTAGGAAGAATTCATTTATTGACAAAACTTTGTCATTTCATACCAGCAATTTTATTTACATAGCAAGAACATACAGCAGTCCACTCTAAACGTCAGAGATCATCTCAACATAGAGCTTCCCTCAGTTTGAGAGCCAGTAAAGGAAGGTTCTCTAACTTCCCATACCTTTCTTGCCTCTGCTTTTCTTGTACAAGGTGTGTAGTGCCAGCAAGTACATTACCGTAGCTTATTTTTAAAAGTAACCTTTTCAATTTGAAATAGGTTGGATATGGTGGAGAATGGTGCTGTTTTTTCCCCGTTACAGATTCAGAAGGCTGAGATGGTAGTCCTCTGACAGCATCTGAAGTAAATCATGGATGGCTGTACTGACGGATGATGGCAAAGTGACTCTAAAGTGTGTGCTAACAAACATCTGGGTAGTGTGCATTCTATCCAGATGGTACTATTAACAGATTTAGAACAGTACCGTATGATGTAAGATTGAATCTGTTTTCTTATGTTTGAGATCAGTTGCTGAGCCTGTTTCTTGCTAGTCAATGGGTGCCGGAAGCTCAAGTCAACAGACACATTGTCCCTGCCAGGAGTCCTTCATCAATGTCATAACTTAAGAGAAATGTTAACATGTTGAGTAAATTATGTATCGCAAATATAGTATCTGTGTAAGAGATGGAGCTAGATGCCTTAAAGATTTTGACCTGTATCTTAAAATTTATAATGTAATTCCTATCAAGGATCATCTGGGGAATCTTAATAAAATGTGAATATGTTCTAAACTTCACCCCCAACCTCTGAATACATTTTAGTAGTGTAAGCCTTCAGGTGTGTAGCTGTGTCCAGGTGTTTTTCTTTAGTTAATAAAGTTCCACCAGTATTTTCATACCTCTATTCTAATGTGTCTTATTGGTGTGAAGCAAAAGTAACTACTACCAATAATAGAGAAGATATACTTCAATGATCAGCACAGGATTTGGTTTCACCTCCAAGTGAATCTTGGAACATGATGTAAATGACCTAATTTAAAGATTATCTGAATTACTTGATATTTGAAAATCAAGTCTAGATGGTTGTTTTTAATGCAGGAAACTATAATTCATGCTTCCGGGTTTAAGAAAAGATCAAAGATATTTTAACGCACGAGGGCAATGTGGACCCAGAAATGGAAGGGCTACACAGCTACATGTTATGCACACCGCCTCACCGTCAATGTCAGATCTGGTGCCTTCAACTTGCCTACTAACACATCAAAGGCGTTGCAGAGAAGCTCAATAAACTATAACTCGAAGGACAGGTGGAGTACAGTGACTGTGAGTAACTTGTCAACTCACATCTTTCAAAGCCAGACCGGTTTATATTGTGCATGCATTACAGTTGTATGAAACATGGTCTCGGTGCGTTCTTCTCCAAGGACTATGGCAGCAGCTGTAAGACTACTAACAGATTACACAGGTCATCTTGTCCACAGGCAAACTGCTTGTACAACTAGAACATTAACAGTTCTTTTTAAGTTCAAATGAAACTGTCACAAGAAAGACTTGATGTATTTTATATGTACTGGGCAACTTTAGAAACAGCCATTTATTATTTGGATAAATGTATGATTTGTTCTGCAATACAGAGTGAAATTATCAGTTTATAGCCAGTCTCTTCACATGAGCAGATTCATACCATTGCAATACACAGTTCATAAATAAAATTCTACTCAAGTAGGCAGTAACTAGCAAATTTTGAGTCAACAAAGTCTCAGTACTATATAATTCTCTTCACCAAAGATGAGTCTCTCGGATTTCCGCAATTATTTGACTGGCTCCTTGTAATGCCTGTATTAAAAAAGAAAAAAATTATAGATGCTTATTCAGTTATAATATCAAAGAATCTGAACTTGGTATGGGGTAGATTTATACTAATCCCTTTCTTCTCTGGAATTTGAATCTAAAAATCTAATCAAGTACCAAACCCCGGAAAAAGATCAGCCATCATATGAAGACTACAGACCTCCCAAGGATCAGAATGCATTTTTAACAGTGTAATGTTTACATCTACCACCCAAGTGTGACAATTCAAAACCCTTTACAGTACCTTTAGCATGTCAGCTGCTTCCTTCCTGCGCTGTGCCATGTCCTCAGATTCAGTCAGAAGATCATCCAATAAGGATGACTTATACAGCTGTCCTACTAACTCACTCTGAAGAGTATCTTTCACATGATTAACCAAAAAATGCATTACTGCCTTTGGCACACTGCAAAACAAAACACAACAGATGATCCATTAATTTAGAATAAAAGCCTAAGTTTTAAAACACGTATTTTCAAAACATATAATGGAATCATCAAGCAATATTAATCTGATTTCATACTATAGTACTAACCTGTCCTGAATGTTCTTTCTGACGATAAGAAAATACGATTTGATGAGTCGTTCAATGACCTCACAATCTCGCTGTTCACGGGCAGATAGTTTTCGTGCAACGGGCACTGGCTAAACAGAGTGAGGGGAAGAAAAAATTTTTACTTTTGTGCCATTTTGAATCAGCAACATTTAAAAGTTCCAGAAGTTTTTGTGACTTTCAGTTCCTTTTGTCTTTTGAAGTGTTTTCCTAGCAATCTGGTTATCTTAGCAGTGTTCACCCATTTGCATGGCTTACCACATCCAGCAGATTTACAGCGTGGCCTTTTTGTGGACTCGCTGGCATAATTGGAATTGGTTTTGATTTTTCCTCAGCTAGTAACTCTTCAGCTTTGGAAGTTTTCAGCATTCCTCTCCAGTTGCCTGTTGTTGGTTCTTGACCACCATCTCCAACCCCACCACCACCAGCCGCGACCTGAAAAAAACACATTCCAAAACCTATTCCCGCTGTATCATATCTGACATTACCTAAAGTTCATTTTCTTTGACAGCAGTCAAGGAGAACACACATCCAGTACCCCTCTGGAATTTCCTCTATTCAGACAGATAACAGAGTCAGAAAAAGATGGTAGGTGGCATCTATAACTGGAACCCTGAGCTATCATAAACAAGAGGTTTTGTTGTCATTTCTTTGCAAGCCTCAGCCAACAGATTTAGTTTTTCTTTATCGTTTGCTAACTTTAATATTCTTCCTCTTCTCCAACCCCTCTAACAGCAGATTGTGGGAAAAGCATAAACTGCCCTTAAAAACAAGAGTACTTATTAAAAGCACAAGGAAAAACAGCTGCCATTTAGCCTAATTTTTTCAAAGTAATCTCACACATTATTGAACTATGTATGATCTCTCCAGAGTTTTATAAGTTAGCTTACATCTTTACTGGTCAACAAAATACCATAGAATAAAACTAATAAAACAAGAATACACTCACAATTCTTAGGCTGACAGTGACTTTGAAGCTGCCTAAAATGTGGAAAGAAATCTAGTAATCACAAGTACTTTTGCACCTTCTTTTCTAGGATAGCTGTTAGTTTATACAAGAAAGAATGTTTAGGATAATGGAAAAAACAGTAACTCATCAACATTTAAGAATAGTTTTAGGGATCCCTGGGTGGCGCAGCGGTTTGGTGCCTGTCTTTGGCCCAGGGCGCGATCCTGGAGACCTGGGATCAAATCCCACATCGGGCTCCCGGTGCATGGAGCCTGCTTCTCCCTCTGCCTGTGTCTCTGCCTCTCTCTCTCTCTCTCTGACTATCATAAATAAATAAAAATTAAAAAAAAAAAAAAAAAAAAAGAATAGTTTTAGATGCTCCTTAAAAAGATATTACAGTGTTATGGCAATTGTTAAAAAAAAAATCAGCTTTCAAAACAAAAAGAACTGGGGGTCAATTACAGGGTGATGAATGGTTAACTAGCCTTTTGGGGGTAATATCACTGTTTAATTTTTCCAAAAGTCAGTTTGGGGTATCATTCTGAATCAAAATACTGGCCCAGATTGCCTCAAATATGCTAGTTAAGATATGCCATAGCTCAATACAGGCAGTATATTTATACACTAATGTTAAAATGAGTAACTGTATCTTTAAACACCAGTGAATGATTAATGCTAGGAGTGAAATAAAACTTAAAGCAATAAATCCTCAGCACAGTGGGCTGAGAGAAGGTAAGACCTTTATAAACTTTTGAGGTTCAGAACCTTACATCTGGACAATTAAGTGAGGAAAGGAGCCAAAGGCAGAAAAACCAGAAATAAGGATGGGTCTGAATGAGTCATTGATGATTTCATTTTCCCCAAAAAAAGATGATCAAAAATTGACAGTCTCAAGCGCTCGCAGTCCCTGTTTTGAATTTGCTTAAGCTGCCAAGGCACATGTTAAGCTACGTGTTTAGGGTGACAAGGCAAACCGCATGGAAGCACAAGAAAGCAGGAGAGGGTTATCCATTAGTACTGGACAGAGCTCAGAGCCTTTAAAGAGGAAATGTTCAAAAGTATTAACTTTCATCTCTGGAATCTCAATTCCCTACCACAATATTAAAATCAAAACTAGGAGAAAGCCTGTAGTTATTTAAGGAAATGTTAAAACTAGAACTAATGCCATCTTAGAAGGGTTAGTTAGGTAAGAGAAACAAAAAATGGAACACAGACAAGGGGCAGATGCTATGGTACAAACAGCTTCTCCAATGGTTTTGAAGACAGTGTTTCAATGAGAACCAAAGGTACATTTCCATTCTGAAGCAAGAGACTCACATTTTTAGTTTCTCTTCTGCTGTCCTGAATTAACTGTTAAAAGATATGTTAAAACATGCAGTTTAACAAGCAAAATTTAAATACCAATAGCCTGAATTTCAAAAGTGCAGGATAATTTCCTCTTTAAATTATTTTTGTGTGCATCTTTATTACAAGCAAAGGCATGTCAACAATAATTTATAAAGTATACGCTATTATAGAATTTAAGATTCCTATTAGAATGAAATGATCTAACCTTAGCACAACATCCCACATTAATGTTCTGCTATTACTGTACAGTGTGGTGTCTCCAGATGATTATGTTGCACCAAACAACTAGGCATGCAGGCTTAGATTAAGAATCAGAACAGACCTTGCCATCAGCCTCAGCAGAAGCAGCAGGGGAGGGCTCCTGGGAGGCAGGTGCCAAAGCACTTGGAACTTTATAAGACTAAAGGCAAAAAATGCAGGGAAAGAAAATCAAGGATGCCAAAAGTGCATTCAGAAACGTTCTATAAATGTAAATTTTTCCTCTCTGTATCAAAATAGTAAAGTAACATGAGAAATAAAAGTAATTATGGGATAGAAAATTATGGCTTATTCGTATTTCTTATATTATTGTCACCTTCGTTAAAAAACCTTCAGATGAATATCTAAGAAAAATCCAAATTCAAAAACTTCATTTTTATTTTTGGAATCTGGTAAGATCTTTTCTGGTAAAGAATTCAAGATAACACATTTGTATACACACATTTTAATCTATGCAACTGTTACAGAAAACCAAAACCTATTATGTGCACATTATCTTCTCTCCAAAATGCCTTGTTATAGTAAAGTCATTTCAACTAATTTTACAAAGTTGATAAAGTCACCATAAGCTTTGTTTTAAAAGCTCAATATTTTGGGGTGCCTGGGTGGCTCAGCTGGTTAAGCCTCTGACTACTCCCAGTTTCAGTTCAGGTCATGATCTGGGGGTCTTGAGATGGAGCCGCGTGTTGGGCTCTTCTCAGCCTGGAGTTTGCTTGAGATTCTCTCTCTCATTCTCCCTTGATCCCGCTCCCCCTCTCTTGTGTGCACTGTCACTCTCTTCTAAAATAAATCTTTTTTAAAAATAAATAAAAGCTTGGTATTTAAAATTCACCTTTAAGCATTTTTTCTAATGTTTTCAAGATACCATTATCTTTTACTTCAACCTATTTTTAAATAAACTTGCATATCTTCACTCAAACAATGAAACAGTTCCAATGAAATAGTAAAGGGAGACGAAGAAAAGACTATTCCTAGAACTGAGTAGTATTAAGGCTTACCAATCAATCCTTTGCACATTGGGAATATACTTTTAAAATACTGTTTTTTTACCTTGTCTCGTGATACAGCTGAAGGTAATTCTCTTGCTAGCCTGTTTCTCCTTTGTTCCTATAAAACACAACCAAACCAAACCAAAGTGTTTATCAGAGCACTGAGATGGAAGCCTACTAAAAAATGTTCAGCTGAATTGAAAAGTGTGGAATAACTTACAGTATATCCTCTCACTGTTGGGACTCATGCCACAATTTTATTTTAAAACAAACAAATCATTTAACCCAATGCTTCTCAATCTTTTTTTCTGCCCAACACACCTGAAGGATACAATATAACGTCAGTTATAGTGGCTCCCTGTACCAGGGATTCTCAATTGAGGGCAATGGGCCGACATCTCTGCCTTTCCCACTAGGCGTCCATGGTTTCAGCTGTCCCCACATAAACGTGTGCATAAGCCTTCAGCACACCATGCGGAATCTTCTAAGCGCACAAATGACAGAAAACGTAAGCCTTTAAAAATCACTCTACCCTGCACACCTGTGTTAAATTCACACAATTCCCACCCACAAAACCCTGAATACTGTGGTAGAGGTTATCCTTTCAAGATGTTCCATTTCCTTTATTCTAAACTCTCCCAGAATAAAAGTAGAGAAAAACCTAATTTAACAGAATGACCACCCACTCTTCTAACTTGCTAATATCAGGTAACTGTTACAAAGCTTAAGAAACAGTGGTAAGTTCAAATCAACAGGTAGTGAACACCTACTGTATGTCAAGCACCATGACCGGTGCAAGAGTGAAAACAGAAAGATGGAAGTGTTCACAGCTCTTTCCCAGGGAGCGACAAAGACCTAGGAAAGCATTTAGGTTAAATAAAGTCAAAATTGCTCCTAAGGAGGAACCATTTTATGAGCACTCTCAAACCTGCAAAAAAGACGTTAACAAAGCTTCCACTGTGATCTTCTTTTATACTTAAGATTTTCTTTTGACAGATACTTGGTTGATTTTCATTTTTCTCATGGGGAGAATCCAGTGATAAAAAAAAAAAAAAAATAGAGCAGACAAGAAAAATATGGGGATTTAACAACCTTCAGAATAAGGTTGTTACATATTGTACATATTGAAGAGGGACAGGACACAAAGCAAAACAGGAAAATCTAAAGCCCAGAAATTCTCATCCTAGTCCATTACCAACCAGTTATGACCTCAGCTGGCCCTGGACAATGGTCCTGGTTTATTTAACTTTGTTAACTGGACAGGTTACCAACTCTTTCTAAGCCCTCAGTTTTGTAGTCTGTTAACATTATCTAACCTTAAAAGGCTGTTGTAAAGATTACTAAGAATATCCAAATAATGTTCTTTGTCATGAATCATTAAAAACAGGGACATGCTCATTTGTTAAAAAAAAAAAAAAAAAACTTAGCTGAAATCATCATAAATGACCTTGTCAGTATCACAAAGTCCCATACATTAGTTTTCCATTGAAGGAGGTTTCAGTGTTACAAGAACTAAATCTTTATTCTAAGTGTCTACATGCTAATTTTTACATAATGGTTACCCAGTGCCCTTTCCAAGTGCTTTAAAGTGTCCATTTTGAATTTTTCTTTTCTGACACTGAGTCACCTCTGCTAAATAGCTATAAAATAGTTCCCTATACCTGTTACAAAGAGAAGGTGCTTGTTTCCTCCAACAGTGCCCAGCAAAATAAGCACTAAAAAAATACTGTTACCATCTGTGGGCCTCAGACTCCTCATCTGTTTAACCAAGACTAAAGCCGATGACCCAGGGTCCCTTCCAGTTTCCAAATTACATGCTTAGAATTTTCTGTCCATCCATATGCATAAAAGGAAATTTTATAAAGAAGAGGACTCTTAAGGTCTTACTGGATTAACGAGTAAGCAGAAAAATTTACTGTTCTTGGATAAAAGTAGCCAAGAAAGAAAAAAACAGCATCTGGATAAATTGCTTTATCCACTAGCCTTGGCTCTGTGTGAGATCTTAAACAACTTGCAACATTCAACTCAAATGGGGAAAAAAAAGAGCTATGAAATGCAACCACCCCAGCACTGATGAAAATTTACTATTAATTAATTTAGGTGATTCTTGGAATGTTTCCTTCCCAGCTTTCAGAGCCAAATGAAAACTATTTTAAACACACTTAGTTTTGCACTCTTCAACCTGAATAAACTACAACAGTTACTGAAAGGGAGCAGGCAGGCAGTCCTTCAACACTAAATCAGTGAATCCCAGGTCCCCTCTGAATTACAATTGTGTAAACAGAAAATGAGAAAAATGCCTCCAGGTGGTTTTGACAATTAAATTTATGTAACAGTGTAATGCTATCATACTTCCTGGGATATGACAGACAATAAATGACGTAGCCTATGTATGTTTTATAGTTATCCCATGCTTGGTAAATTTGATACAACTGATTTACAACAGATTTTTTCTCTCTAAAGAGACAATTCAAATGGTATTTACCTCTATATTATTGTTCATTAGCCCACATGCATCAGCAAAGTCTGGATGTTTTGTGTTGATATAAGCCAATTCAATCGCCACTAAGTTATGGACCTAGAAAAAAACAAAATTAGACTGTATACAAAAATACAGCGACCTAACTACTTTAGGAAACAAAACTTAGTAAACAGTTTTTAAAAAGACAGTATGGGAAACTGATGCCTAAATTAATAGTCAATAATTATACTCCCAACTGATACATGTTATGCCATATAATTTGCTCTATCTTTTGAATAATTTACATCTCAGCATCTAAGAATGCATTTCCCCCTTTAGAGGGAGGGGAGGAAGTGACCTTAAGGTAGTTAGAAGTACTTTGCTAGAGGAAAAAAAAATTCCCTGATGCAAACCTAAAGTTCCAAGACTTTACATAATTTTGCTACTAAACTCAGGTTCAGGGGCACCTGGGCAGCTCAGTGGTTGAGCATCTGCCTTTGGCTCTGGTCATGATCCTGGGGTCCTGGGTTCCAGTCCCACATCGGGCTCCCTTCAGGGGGGACCCTGCTTCTCCCTCTGCCTCTGTCTCTGCCTCTCTGTATCTCTCATGAATAAATAAAATCTTTTAAAAATAATAAAACCTCAGATGACCTGCTAATCCATTTCAAAGTTTCAGTTCAGTTTCAATAAGAAAACATTTCATAATCAGATATAAAAGCTGTTAACTTTGAGTAAAGGATACATTGAAACACCTGAGATAATGACTGATTAGCCTTAGACACACAGTTTAAATATTGTATGTGGTCTGAAATCCTAATAACAATAATCAAAACAGGATAATAATCAAAAAGGAAAGTTGAAATTAATTTCCCCAGCATTGCAGAGAGATTAACTCCTTCAGCTGTCTGCCTTAACAAATTGGGTATTAGATGAGTACTAAAACATCAAGAACCAAGGTGAAAAGCATCTATTCAAATAAAATTCCAATGATTCTGTGCTATCACTGGGTAGACACTGAGATCAGGCTAACCATATCCTGCTCCTCTCAGTCTGGGGGTTCCACTCGCTAGGGAAACCGCCAAACAGCAGCGCTCACATTCTGTACTTCCAGGGATGGTTTTGTACTCTTTGTAAACCTCCATGGGGACTCGCCACCATCCTGAGCCAAGGATCCAAATGCACTTCTAATGACCAGAAAGGGAAACAAAACACCCAGCCAACAAATAGAGACATAAGGCGATTTCAAATGCTTATCCCCTATTTTTGCCAATTTCAGCATTTTTAAGGATAGCAGTAACCCAGAAAAGAGCAGCAAGCAACCATGATATTACAGTGTTGCATCATCAAACAAGCAAACTACAAGTGGCCAAATTACCCTGATGTACTAGAGCTAAAATAGTTTGCCATATAAAAGCTCAGTTTACCGGGCCTGATTATTAAACTAATTTTCCATTAGATCAGTGGTGCTATATAGTATAGCAAAGCTAATCACAATCGTCAACACTTAACTCCATTCTTATGAAAACCTAGAGCTGTAGGCTAACAGTGATTAAAATATGAAGAAAACTATACTTCATGCCAGAATTACTTGTGTCCTTTGAAATAAGAGTGAAGTTTACTTCTTTTTCTTCCCAATACACTGGAAAACATGGCTTAAACTCTAAAGTACTCCTATTGCTATACAAAAAAATTTCTTTAGTGGTTACCATGATGATTTGTGAAAATAGCAGCTCACCATTTCATTTGTAACAGGTAACCGCTTACGAAGAAGACAAGTCACTACTTCAACTATGGCATCATGAAGTTTAGGAAACCGCAACAATTCCTATAAATGATAGAAGAAAGAAAAATTTAACGGTCTACTTTGTTTAAAGGAAAATTAAATAATCACCAAAATACTGAATTAGATTTTAAGCAACATATATCATTACACTTCAAATCACTTTCAGATACAGAAAAATGCAGATTTTTAACTTATTTTTAGCCCATCTTACATACTTCCTCCCAATCCACAAAACCACCACTTCACGTCTTTTACTACTTAATCTGACACGTTACATTTCTCAGTTACCTGTGTACTATAATTGCTACAGTGCTGAATAATCCTTTGCATTTCCTCATGAACCAGTTCCACACAACGCAGGCTGGGTTCTTCCAGACGTTTGATTTGCCGCTTGACCAATAGCTCAAATGAAACTTCAGGCACAAACAAAGCAGGACGAGGACCCTAAAAAAATTTTTTGAGCTCTTATTATAGCTATATTAAATTTTAATTCTTCCCTAAGTTAAAATAAATCATGTTTTTTGGTATTTTTCATGAAAAGTGCTTCCTGATATTAAGTATGAGGGCAAAAATACAATTCCTTTAAAGATATAGCTAATGGGTTAAAAATTATAATAAATCCTTAACTTTTTAAAAAATTTCTAAAAGTTGAGCATACTCACAGTAGCATTTCTAATGGCAGTCAAAATGTCAATGGTGTTAAGGCCACCTAGTGGGTCAACAGATTCTAAAGTTCGCCCAAAAGTCTCATGGAAAATATAACATATCCTAGCACCACCGCATCTGAAAGGCAACGAAGTATATGGTTTCTATTATTATTAAAAGGGAAAGAAGCTACAAGTTAGAAGCCTTTCTATAAGCTTTTAAGGTCTTATTGTCTGATAAAGTCTCAGATAAGCAATTACTTTTAGATCATTTCCATGTGTTCTCAACTCCATTATGAACCAGTTTCTGTAATTTTTTTCTTTTAATGAAGAAGAGTCATTCCACAAAAGGCATCCATCACATGTATGTATTTGTTTGCATGCACACAGACACACATACAGAATAATGGTCTGTCCAAAAACATTAGGTAACTAAGAACTATTAAACATCTTTTCTCTGCCCTTAGTTTCCTTGACTATGAGCTTTTTAAAAGACAAGAAATGATATCTTGTTTATTTCTGTTTATTCACAATTTAGAGAAAAGATAGGCAAACTTTTCATGTAAAGGGCCAGATAGTAAATAGTTTAGGCTTTTCAGGCCATATGGTCCCTGCCACGACAACTCCATTCAACTACTGAGCACAAAAGCAGCTATAGACAAAAATACAAACAAATAAGCGTAGCTGTGTTCCAGTAAAACTTATGCACACTAAAATTTGGATCTTAACATGTCATGAAATATTCTTTGAATATTTTTCAACCATTTAAAAATGTAAAAATCCTTCTTGGCCGATGGGCTACAGTTTTCTTCTGCTTTAAACAAATTAAATCTCTACTATCCACTACTTTCTTACCGTTGTCTAAGCAGAAGGTACCAACCTACATTATGTTAAGTGAAATAAGCCAGACACAAAAGACAAAGATTATATGAGTCCCCTCATATAAAATATCTAGAATTAGCAAATTCATAGAGACAGAAAGTAAATTAGAGGTTACCAGAGACTGGAGGAGGAGGGAACAAAGAAATACAGAGTTTCTGTTGGGGTGATGAAAATTTTAGAAATAGACACCATCTGATGCTTAGACAATATTGTGACTGTAACCAAATGCTATTAAACCACACTTAAAAATGGTTAAATTATCCATTTGCCTCCAACCGATCCTTTCTCCAAATAATTTTCCATAATGATTAAAATTATCCTTCTAAAATGGGTACTCCTCTGACTGAAAGTGTTTTATTTTCTATGGCAGGAAGTTCTCTAAATTCTGAAGATATCTGACTTTCCACAATCTTGTTCTCAGATGCCTTTGCTGCCTAACCGCCTGCTATGTCCTGCCACCGTACATGCCATTCCCCAAATACACCTTTTGCATTATTCTTTGCTGTCCCAAAGCCTAAAACACTCTTCTACTTATTGCTTCCCTATATCCTATTCAGAGCCCAACCTGAACACATTCTTAACTATGGCACTTACCCAGTCTCTCAGAGAAATGTAAATGATCTCTCCTCAATGTTTTAAGGCTTAAATGATTACACAGATATCTGCTTTATTAACTACTTATAAAATTCCCCATATAAAAAAAATTCCCCATATATAAGCACTTTTCCAGATATGCAGTATATTAAATAAGTATTTAAATAAAAATACTTGATTATACACCTGTTTGCCACTGAATCATGCCTTGTGTTATCTTATTCTACCTTACCCACTAAGTGCTTCAAAGGCTCATCTTAGTAATCTGTATTTCCCCTCCATATGCCATATGTTTATATATATAATATATATTAATATTATACATTAATATTATATATATTATAATATGACTAACCACCAATTAATTAGTAATTAGTTAAATACTGTCTTTACAGAATTAACTCACATAACAGGCCACCTGTGTCACACAAAAGTACACAGAATACACATACCAATGTGTGTATAATTTCACAAGTGGTAAAATCTGAATAAGCTCTGTGGGCTGTACCCTTGGTCCATTTTCTCATTTTGTTTCTGTACTACAGTTATGCAAGATGTCAACACTAGGGAAGATGGGGTGAAAGATTAACAGGACCTAGGAAGGCATATTTATTCGCAACTTCCTGGAAGTCTATAATTATTTCAAAATTAAAAATTTTTTTTTAAGTGAGAGTTCAGATAAATGAACATTCTTACATATTGCTAACAGTAAAACAATATAATCCACTAACAGTATGGCAACAGGAAGGGATTTTTAGGATGTTCTCCCTTTGATAGAGTAATTCCATCCTAAGAATTTAGCCTAAGGGTTTACTAAGATTCATGCCCCCAAAATAGTCGATCAAAACACTGTTTATATTTAAATGAAACTATCAGTAGTAGGGTACTGGTTCAAGACATTAGGGTGTATCTAAAAAGCAAAATACTATGTAAATTTTAAGATTGGTAATAGAAATGTACAATTAATATTAGTTGTTTGTGACACAATGATTTAAAGGAATGATTCCAAAACAGCATGATAGTGTTTTGATCTGATTTTTGAAGATGTGTAATACAGGCATTTATAATATTTTATCATTGCATTGAAAAACATCTAAGTTCGTGCCAAAATTAGCAGGGATTATTTCTGGATAGTGGAATTAAGTCATTTTGTCCTTCTGTTCTTTTTGTCTGCATTTTCTTTTTTTTTCCCCATGAAAAATCAGTGTGTCTATTAAAGAGACAAATATTTAAAAAGTTAAATTATCAATTATATTTAAATGCTTATCAAAGTCTTGTCTAAAAAAAAAAAATTTACTGTGCTTTACCTAGTTTACAAAGCATTTTAACACATATGTCAGACAGCATCCTATTATTTCTGCAAAACACTATTCTGCAAATAACAAATCATGATCAGAAAATCTCAGAGTTAAAGTCACTGTTACAAAAGCAAAAGTAACCCAGCAATTCAGATAAGCAAACCCACAGAGAAATGTTTTACTTACAGCTCTGAAGTTTCAATATATTTTGCAGTTCCTTCAATAGTGTTACAATATTCTGTGGCGAATTTGGTGATAAGCTGGAGCAGAGTAGCACTTTTATCGTCGACCGGCTCACCATAGCTATTGAGGAGAGACTGATACTGGGCAGCTAGAACATTTATCCTGGTTTTCAGCTCTGGTAAGCAATCTCTGATGTGATGCATCAGTAACCTAACAAAGGTCAGAAAGAAAGGATTCTTACAGTAAAGCTGTGTATTCTGAAGACCCAAACAGGTCAAATTTTTAATGTGCCAATAATGGTAAAAGCTGTCAAATAATTTGTCTTGGCAGGAAATAAAGCAATATTAGGCTGGAAGTAAATGCTTAGTGTGAAAAAAAGACACGATGATACTTGAGCCCACACTTTTTACATTTTTCAGACTAAGTAATCATTTTCACTGTGCTGAGTATCCACAGTAAAACAATAGTCAGAAATCAAAATTATGTAGATAGAATTATACTGAGTAGCTTACTTTCTATGAGGTAATTGTAATTAATATAAAAATAATTTTTTCAATTTATATCTGGCTCTCTAGCAATCGCTACAATTTGATGGGTTGAACACGAACAAAGAACTTAGTCAACACTTTTTAAATTTGCCTTCAACCCCAACTTATTAAGATCCAAGTCCATGAGCCTTTATTTAAGGAATACGACAAAAGTAAGAGAAAACAACTTTCATTTCAGTCATTTACAAATCATCTAGAAAGCTTTTCCAGTCCCTCTACCATCAGTGGGTATTAAGGATTCAAGGTATATACTTTAAATTCTTTTTATGGATAAGAACAGAAGACATCCGAAAATAACAATTGGTTATGTAAAAAATAGACATTTTAATTTAGTTCCTGAAACCCCAAGGGGAAATTAGTCATCTGCTATTTAGTTCTATTATCAAAAGAGTAGACTGTCAAGAACTTCATAATTAAGACATTTTAAAATTCCCTTGAGCACTCCTAGACTACATAATTTAATGTCAGTCACCTGAACAGAAAGACATCTATCTACATTACAAGAACCTACTGTACAAGAAACAAAACATGAAACTGTACACACAAAAATGTTATGAAAAGGAACTAAAAATGAGAGCTCACAGACACCTATTGCCAAACCAAAAGACCATATTTTCCAAGAGTAAAAACGTTACCTGTTTAAAGTCCTAGCAAGATACTTTGTTCCATTTCTGTTAGCCAGAGATGGGTATTTCTTTTGAAGGAAAGCATATTCATCACGGATTGAATCAGTTACACTCTTCTTATTGTTAATGTCTAGTTGGCTCCTAAGGGTGAAAAATAACAAACTGTTTAACTAAAGTCAATTGTGGTCCTCTACATACCTTAGATGATGATGGTAGTAGCACCAGACATTGCTTGTAATGCCTGATATGGATTGTGTTATCTAATTTTTGCAGTAATTCTTGCAGTAGGTATTATCCCATTTTACAGCACAGGAATTGATGCCCAGGGACATTAACCTACACAAGATCACATGTTAAGTACTTCCACCGAGATTCAACCTGTGACTTGTAAGTAATACCTGAATAGTTTAGGCCTCACTGTTACCATTAACTACTGCCAAAAGCAGCAGTCTGAAGTAACAGGGTAGACAAGTGAAAAAAAAGTATAAATATGATAACCAGTAGTATATTTTATCCATATACAGGTATCTAATTTCTATCAAAAATAATTAACTTCAAGAGCAGTCATTTATAGATGCAAGTCTTACGCCATGAAATGGGAGGGGGCAGATTAAAAAAAAAAAAAAAAAAAGCCAAACTATGGATAAGATAGGACATACAAAGCAGACAACTTAATTGTAATGGACCCTAGGTATCACTTTAGTAAAAACAGTTTCATTTTAAAAGGCCTGAGATTTAAAGATGTTAGCTGGCATTTAAATCCACATTAAAGGGGTATCTGGGTAGCTCAGTTGGTTAAGTGTCTGTCTGACTTTGGCTCAGACTCATGATCTCAGTCTCCCTCTTCCTCTTTCAAACAAATAAATAAATCTTTAAAAAATTTAAATCCACATTACATATCTAGTTTATGGACAAAGCAGGAGTAGAACCCAGATCTCATGTTCATTTCAATGCTTCCTACTTTATAAAGGCTTTGGACTAAAGATCTTCATTTGAAATCTTTCACATGTGCGTTTGGTGGATGTATAGCTTGAGTCTTCTGATTATAAAATAAACATCATCCCCTACCCTCACAAAGATGTTATAAGGATTCAAAGAGCTACCATTTGGAAACTGCTAACAGAAGAGGATCTAAAATATAATTAGACACTCAACAGGAGTTTCTTTTCTATAATTTTTAATACCAGCTATTTATGATTAGGATACCTTTAATAAAATTTCTCCAAGTCATCCTGGTAATTAAAAAGGATCACTAATACGAGAGGTGTTAAACCAGTTTATTAAAATCCTACCACCTTATTACAGACTCTGTCTCGAATGTGTACAAACTAAATAATACTTTTTTTTTTCTCTTCCAGTGCACTCCTCATATATAACATAATAGGCAGAAATTTTTCAAGCCTGGCTATTAAATTTTCTTCCATTTTATGGACTGCTTACTTTAAAAACACTTTCCATTACAAATACCCATAGGAGGCTTTCGTGAATCTCTCTCCTCTCTTCAGAGTAATAAATTCCTAGCAATACCAAGATTATATAAAAGGGAAAAAGAGGGATAATATCACATTTTAAACTGCTTTTTAAAATTCAGATTTGCGGGCGCCTGGGTGACTCAGTCGGTTAAGCATCTGCCTTCAGTTCAGGTCATGATCCCAGGGTCCCTGTTCAATGGAAAGCCTGCTTCTCTCTCTTCCTCTGCCTGCCACTCCCCCTGCTTGTGCTCTTTCTCTGTGTCAAATAAATAAATAAACTCTTTTAAAAAAATAAAAATAAAATTCAGATTTCCTTTGAAATGGGAATGCTGCAATTCTTATCCCATTCTTGATTGCTAACCTGTTAACTACTCCAATTATTCCAAGTTTGACTGGTATAACCCTTCCCATCAATACATCCATGGCATCAGTACCCGCATCCATGAGGTCAAGTTTAGTGATTACAGCTAAGGTTCTGCGACCTGGTAAATGCAAAAAACAAAAAACAAAAGAAGAAAATGATCCATTAAATAAGGCTATTAGGTATTAATAAGGAAAAATCCTCATCTATTAATCCCTCCTTAACATTATCTCTGTCATTTTAGTAATGCTTTTCTGACCTTTGCTTACAAATACTTTTTAAAAACTAATTATAGGGGTACCTGGGTGCTCCTGTATGAAGCAAAGCTACATTTATTAGCAGCAATAATAACTAATCCCTGCAAGCTGCCATTTTATATAAAGAAATGCACACCACAGCATTAGTCAAATATCATACACTGACCCACAGTATGAACTAAAATAGGACTTACAAACATAATCCTTAGAGTTATAAATGGTTCTTAAAAGGATTTTACCTTTATTTCTAAGAATTTCCTCTGCCCTGTCTAAATGTTTTCTACCTCTGCAGAATGTAGGTAACACAATCATCTACAATGATTATGAGAGTTAATAATTCTTAGAAGTCAACCATTTAAAAATCTAAATCTTTTATTTATACAAAACAAGTCCTCTTTACAAAACCATCTTATAATTTTAAAATCATTAGGCAACCATTACAAATATGGATATTATGTCAAGTGCTTTTGCCTTGTCTATATAGCAACTAACCCATTAAAGTTTAATTTCCATCAGAATTTCTATTTGTAATTATAAGCAAAATAGGAACGCATTATTTTTTAAATCTTTATTTATAGCTAGAGAAATTACTTTTAAAAATTAATACTCCTTTCTTGAGGGTAGATTTACCACTGTTAATCAAGGATCTCATTAAATATTAATATCTGTCCTTACCATCTGGATCTACCTCTCTTGAAATCTTAAGTGCCTCTGATGTTGCCATATCTGTATTAGCAGCAGTGACAGCAAGGATGATGGAATTTGGATTACTGATGAACCGAAGAATGAGCTCTCTGATCTGAAGCTCGATATCCTTAGGTTGATCACCTACAGGCACCTGAACCGAACAGATGAGCAAGGAACTAATAATAAAAATCAACTCAGCTTCCCCCCCGCCAATTTAATCTACAGAATATAGGTATTACTCCATTCACAGATAGTTAAAATGAAGAACGTATATAGTACTAGCATTATATATGAATTTGGTAGTATTAAAGTCTCAAAACATATTTCTTGCAAATATCAAAAGTTTACGTGTAAAGGATTGGTCAATGCCCAGAAGCAAATCCATTCGTTCATTCAATTAGCAAGTATTTATTGGCAACCTACTATAATTCAGGCACTGTTATACATCAGATGTCACAGTAGTGATTTAAAAAAAAAAAGACCAAGATTCCTGTCTTCATTAAGTTTATATTTTAGTGATGAGAAGTAGCTAATAAGCAAATACATATATATAGTATCTAGGTGGTGGCAGAGCTATGGAAAACATTAAGCAGAACAAGGAGCTAGGGAGTGATCAGATAAGGTTATACTTTTAAATAATTACTTTAGGATTATGCTTTTAAAAAGAGAAATGAGGGAAAAAGTCACTCAGATAATGACATTTAAGAGAATGAGCAGAAACTAAAGGAGATAAGGGAGAAGTACATGCAGATATCTGAGGGAAGAATATTCCAGCACAATGAATAGTAAGGGCAGAAAACTCGAACAGAAAGAGTTAGAATAACAGGGATATTTTAAATCACTTTTAAGAACTTAAGCTTTTATTGTGAATGAAATGAAAACCCACTGGAGGGATCCCTGGGTGGCGCAGTGGTTTAGCGCCTGCCTTTGGCCCAGGGCGCGATCCTGGAGACCCGGGATCGAATCCCACGTCAGGCTCCCGGTGCATGGAGCCTGCTTCTCCCTCTGCCTGTGTCTCTGCCTCTCTCTCTCTCTCTCTGTGACTATCATAAATAAATAAAAATTTAAAAAAAAAAAAGAAAACCCACTGGAGATTTTGAGCCAAGGAATGACATAATCTAATTTCCACCTTAATAGCATCATTCTGGCTGCTTAAGAATAAAATTATGAGGAAGACCTATTAGGAGGGCTATTGTAGTAATCCAGCTGATAGGATAGTGGCTAGATCAGGACGGCAGCTACAAATTTGTAAGATAAAATGGAGTTCTGGATAGATTTTAAATGTAAGGAAAACCAAAAGGAGGGGATCCCTGGGTGGCTCAGTGGTTCAGCGCCTTCCTTTCGCCCAGGGTGTGATCCTGGAGTCTGGGGATTGAGTCCCACATTGGGCTCCCTGCACGGAGCCTGCTTCTCCCTTTGCCTATGTCTCTGCCTCTCTCTCTATGTCTATCATGAAAAAATAAATAAAAATATTAAGAAAAAAAAGAAAAGAAAACCAAAAGGATCTTCTGAGAAAGTAGGGTGTGGAATAAAACGTGTCATGTCAAGGATGACTACAAACTTTTTGGCCTAAGAAAGAAGAAAGTTGCCATTTATTGAGGTGGTGGAGACTACAGAAGTATTAAGTAAGATTGAGGGAATAGGTAAGAAATTTAGCATGAGACACATAAAGTTTGCCTATTAGACACTTCAGTGTACGTGCCAAATACAGAGTTGGGATATACAAGTCTGGAGATGTTTAAATGCTGTCAGCATACAGACATTCATATATTTAAAGCCATAGTTTGGATGAAATCAATGGTGTGGCGGGGAGGGTAGTGTACCCAACTGACAAGAGGTCTAAAAATAGCTCTGGGCACTCACTGTGGAAACACTGGGAAGATAAGAAACCAGCAAAAGAGACAGAGAAGGAGTGGCCAGTAAGACTGGAGAGAAACCTGCAGAGTATGGTATCCTGGAAACCAAGTAAAGAAAATATTTCAATGAGAAGGGAGGGCTGGACTATATTCAATGCTGCTAATAGATCAACTGGGGGGGGGGGGGGGAAGCTGATTATTCTCATAAGGTCAAGCAAAAACGACCACAATTGAAAACAAATATGACCAAATCCACAATGAGTAACAACTAATCTTTACCTTGGTCATTCCTGGCAAATCCACAAGTGTCAGATTGACAACATTGGGTGAAAAAATCTTAAGATGAATTGGCTCAGGGCTTACTCCCTAAAAATAAGTTTTAAAATATATTAAAATCACATTAAAATTTCAGTGAAATATAAATTGCTAAAGTATACCTCACTTCAAGCAGATAGACATTAGATGCTTTTAAGTATGAATTAAACTATGAACACTTAATCAAAACCTGAGGAAACACATCAAGTAAGGCAGCCAGCCATATAGCAGGTGATAATCTTATCCAATTCTGTAACATCGATATACAAAAATTTATTTCCCCTGCATTATTTTACATTCTTGTCTCTTGATTCTGAACAGATACAACTTCTTAAATATGTTTAATAGACTTAGTGCTGAACTAAAGAAAACTGTATCACTATCCAAATTTATGAGGTTGAGTAGACAGTGAGGCATGGGCAAACAAGTTATCCATTTCAACTTGGTTCCTAATCTTTGACTATCAAGTAGCAAGAGTGTGTATTTTAAGAGATTCTTCAGAAAATTTACCTAAATCTTCAGATCCCTGAATTCAAGTAGTAAGAATCCGGATAATGAGAGATAACCTCTATTTTCTCTCCCCTGGACTGAGATTATTTATTATACAGACTGCCTTCTCTTCACCACTAGCCCTCTAAAAATTTTGAAGCTGAGCCAGCTACAAGTTAAAGGGCACACAGAAAATATGCATAACTTGTCTTTGCACATGCCCTTAAATGTCCTTTTCTCTTACCTACTTTCTATCTTCTTTCATTAATCCATTGAAAATTCTAACTTCCCAGAAAGCTTTTTTGGAACATCCTTTACTTTGAGATATATTGGGTTACTCCAAAACTACTTTTCTACCTCAAATACACCAGTGTTCAAAGTCATATGCTGATATTCAGCATACCTACCTAGGTTGTGTGCTTCTTAGGCATTCCCTTATCATGTTTAATACAAAGCTTTGCTCAACTGCTTCTATAATTCCAATCTCACAGATATTTTAAATCCTTCAGGGTCTTATGTTAGGCATATGAAATCATTTAGATATTTGTACATATAAAATTACTTACATAAGATCAAAGTATTTACTTCATTACAAATATGACTTAGGAAAGAAGAGACTTTTCACAGATTTGGGGGTAGGGGACTTCTCATCCTTTGGACACTGTGGGTAAGAAAACCTGCTAGGTAAGTATATCACATCCCCACCATAAATTAAACATCTTGTTGGTATACAGACTATCTTTCATGACATTCAGTTTAATGTAACTAAAACTTTCTGAAACACTAGTCACATCCACTCAATTCTAGCCCTATGTGAAATTACCACCAATTCCTAAATTCAGTAAATCCATAGGGATGCAGGAGAATTCAGATTGGTATTATGATTAATAATACCCCCAAAGTCAAAATTATCCCTGAAAACAGTTACAGGACCAAGGAGAAGCTAATCTAGTTTCTTGCCACTTTTTCTACCTCTTCTTTTTACAACACAATTGTTAGAAATTCAGGAAAGTATGGTAGCAGCAGCAGCAACTCAGTTACCAGTTCAATAACGAACAAAGCTTAGTCAGTCAGAGAGATAATCTCCTTACTAGGCATAAAGAATTGATACGGCTCCAAAAACGCCTGTCAGGACAACCTCTCTAGCACAGCATCTGGCAGATTAAAGGGCTCAATGAATACTTGAATATTCTGGGTTATGGCCCACTTGTGGGATTAAAGGGCCTCTGGAGGGTAGCCCCAGTGGCTCAGTGGTTTAGTGCTGCCTTCAGCCCAGGGTATGGTCCTGGAAACCATTCAGTCCATCAGGCTCCCTGCATGGAATGGAGCCTGCTTCTCCCTCTGCCTGTGTCAGTGTCCGCCCCTCCAGCACCCCCGTCTCTCATGAATAAATTAAATCATTAAAAAAATAAAAAATAAAGAGCCTCTGGATAATACAAGAATGGAGATTTTTAAAAAGGGGGGGGGGAGGGAACAGAGAATGGTAGCAAGAATAAAAAAAGAGAAAACAGAAGCATTTATAGGAAGCAGTGACAGTGCCTGTGTCAGGTTAATGGCATGTTAGACACCAAATTTACTTTAAATTCTCACAATGTTAGAAAACAGGAAAATAATTAAGCTGCTAACACTGGTTTTCATTTTCACTGAAAAAAAGCCTCTATCCTTATTATTAGGTAAGAAAGAAAGTTCTTGGGCCAGCCCGGGTGGCTCAGCGGTTTAGCACCGCCTTCAGCCCAGGGCATGATCCTGGAGACCCGGGATCGAGTCCCACCACATCAGGCTCCCTGAATGGAGCCTGCTTCTCCCTCTGCCTGTGCCTCTGCCGATCTCTCTCTATGTCTCTCATGGTTAAATAAATAAAATGTTTAAAAAAAAAAAAAAAAAAGAGGGATGCCGGGGTGGCTCAGCGGTTGAGCATCTGCCTTCGGCCCAGGGCTGATCCCCGGGTCCTCGGATGGAGTCCCACATCAGGCTCCCTGCATGGCGCCTGCTTCTCCCTCTGCCTGTGTGTCTGCCTCTCTCTGTTTCTCATAAATAAATAAATAAAATCTTTAAAAAAATAAAAATAAAAATAAATTAAAAAAAAAAGAAGAAGGTTCTTCAAACTCTCAGAAGCTACACAATGCCTCTTGAATTAGAGTACAATCAATCTGTTAGGAAAAGGTAATTTATTATAGCTGTATTAAATAGAAAAATTATGTAAGTGGTATGTACATCACAAGATCAAGAATAAGCATCTAAATGAAATATCTGGCAGAACATAAAAGCTCTAAGAAACAAAAGGGATTTAAGTTTTTACGTCTTTGTGAAAATCTCCATTAATTTCAAATTCCAAGACTATGAATTTACAATGCCCATCATACATTACATACAGAATACTGTGAATGATATATTTACAACGTTTATATGTTCTAGCTCTAAAAAATGCCTACCTTATTATTTCCTGAAATCCTTTCTGTTTCATTTTCAATTTCTTGCCGAATTTCATCAAAATCCGTGTAAAGCTGAAAATTATTGAAACAAAAAAGCACAACACTCATAGTAAGATCAACAGTTCTTAAGCAAGGAGTCAATAAATTTCAAGGAGGCCCATGGATCTGCTTAAGAGAATTAGTAAATACTAATATACACATGTATTTGCTGAGCCAAGGAGTTTTATATGAGCTTTTCAAAGCTGCTTGATCCCACAACAATTAATTTCCAAATTACAGTAAGACTCAACTTAATGTGTTTTCCAAATAAACTGCTATGGTTAGACATGTTACCAAGATAATATTTATTTTACAAGGAGCAGTTGCTTCAAGTTAACATACTACATGATAAGAAATGATCAACTATCTGTACAAAAAAAATTTTTCAGCATGTTATTTCTTCATAATATTCTTGTGTGACTGATTACCTTATTTTTGGTGTGAAGAAATTTACCCCATTCTTCTGCTTCAACCCCTGGAAAAAGAAAAATTCCATTTATTGGAAACTAAGGCAATTACCTTTTTATCTTAGGAATTCAAAAAGGCAACATAGTATCATTTGTTTCTTTTTGCCACTGATAAACAGTATTTTAGGATCTACTAAATTATATTTTCGTATTTTAAAAACTGTATCCTATATTTCAAAAAGTGACTATTTTCAGAGTTACTCACAGGTCTTCCTTTTGAAATCTAGATCTGAAACCTAGATTCTACAAATAAAATTGTTCACTTCTCTTCATATTCTGTATGTAATTATATCAGAGTAAAAATATATGCTTTGTTTTTAAATATCTTACACATAAAGCAGTTTATATGAGGAAAGTAACTCAAGCAAATGGCTGAAAGAAGAAAAACTAAGAATCCTACTGAGTAATGCGAAAAGCACATATAATAGATTTCCACATGTAATTCAAGGTAAAAATTTGCAATATGTGAATGAAACAGATATTAAATCCATTTTGTTTCTAATTTGGTTTCCTACTGGTTACCTATAAGTCACAATTTATTGTTCCTTTAAAGAGTTCTCTCAGTAGTGCATTATGTAATTTATATGCACTTTCAAGGTGATTTCCCACCCCACACCCCCGGGGCCAAGACTATGTTTTCCCTTGGAAGTGAAGGTTGGAAAGAAATGAAATGAATGTATGTTGGGGGGAGAGGGAGGCGGGTAGAGACAGACCTATCATAACTATTGTATGAAATCGCTACTCTACAGGAGTTTCCAGTAATAGGTCTGTCCTTCCTGTACTTGCTGAAAAAAAAGGAAAATATATTCACTGTAGCCACTGTTTTCAAGGGGTCTAAATCTTGGCGAGCAAATTTTGTTCTAGTTTTCTCAGAGAAACTGAACATGTTTAATTGTAGAAAGATAACCTAATTGCCTTCCCTAAGCACAGCTATTCTGCTTTTGCCAAATTTAGAGTTTTAAATATCTTAATGACTGAGTTTATGAATAATGCATATCAGCCACTGAAATCAAAATAAAAATGACTAAAGATATTCAAATAAATATTGAAGAAAAGGTGATTTGATCTTTGGTGGAAATAAGGTAAATAAAACTGGATCCTTTTTGCAAGTAAAATGCTCACCTACTTGAAGCTTAGTACCTTCTTCCAAGAAGTCTCATTGGAGGACTGGAGTAATCTAGGTGAACAGAACTCAAAGAGGAGGTACTACATACCAAAGGGGTGTTTTAAATTTACCTTATCGTATAAAGGAGGCCTGGCTTAACAAGCATGTTTTTGAAAATAAAAATAAAATACATTCACCACCAAAAAAAGCCTGCATTCTGATGCAATGCCAAAAGGGAACAAGAACCACCTGCAATCAATCAATGTGGATAGGCAAATAAAAATGGAAGAAAAATAATGCACACAGCCTGTAAGAGTACATAGCACACATGCAGGCATACTAGAAAAAGAAGGGCCAAAAACAAATGGATAAAGGAAACCTTTAGAAAGGTGTCTTGAGTTTTTCCATGTAGCAGGGTCTGTAGTTAAAGAGAAACAGCACAGAATGATAAGTTTAATGCTTATCCCTAATATTTTAAACCTTTTTAAAAAATCAAATGTGTAGAAACCTGAACACATTTCAAATGCACAGAGCATTCAATTATTAAAAATTTACGACTATAATTCCCATTATAATTAATTATAATTAAAGGGATGTATAGATTTTAATGATATGAATAAAGCATACTATGTGTCAGAATTTACTTATTTTCCATTACAACTAATTGTTTTACTTCTGGTTTCTAGTTCTAACACAACTGTATTAAAATTAATTCACTCTCCAAAAATTTGCCTTAAGTATGAATATATTTGATCTATGACTATGCGGAAAGAGAAATTGCCTGGTATAAAAAAATCTACAAACCATACCAAACATATCTTTCAAAACCTTGAAAGTAAATATATACAAGTTTTTACCCTATTCATAAAAATTAAGATTTATAAGGGATTATTATATTCTTTGAAATATATACTCAATTTAAAAGAACACCATAAAAACAATTTTGGTTTTTAATCAGCATACTACTTTTGGATTTCACCTAAAAAGAAATCTAAGGAAAGCCTGATTTATTTCTTTACAATATATGAAAGATAATCATGAAGTTCAAATTTCAAATTAAACCACCATCTTATCCTAAAACAGTGTGAATATGTTTTTAATAACATTTTATCAGAAAAGGGCAGCCCGGGTGGCTCAAGCTGCCTTCAGCCCAGGGCATGATAAAGTCCCACGTTAAGGCTCTCTGAATGGAGCCTGCTTCTCCCTCTACCTGTGTCTCTGCCTCTCTTTCTCTGTGTCTCTCATGAATAAATAAATAAAATCTTTAAAGAAAAAAAAAGATTTTATCAGAAAATTCTTTTTAACTGGCAAAAGGGGTGCAAGCTGAGAAATTCTACATATTGACAATTATTAATTATCCTATCTGGTTGGCAGAATGAAGGATTCCACATTGAATAAAATTTCCTGATAATTATACATATTAAACATTAAATACTTTATTTTAGTCTGTTTTGATGAACCCATATCTAAAATGGATTATACTACTTCATGTCATCCTAAAATATACTGCTCTTAAATTAACCTACTATTGATAACTTGGGCCTTTCTTACATAACAAAGCCCTCTGAGGTTATAAATCCCTATACAAAATGGTTAGAGACTGATTTTTTCTTTTTTTAAAGTTCTTCCATCTGGTTATGTTTTCTTCCCTTTCTCCCCTCTAGTTGTCAGAATGTCAAGGAGCTCATACTCTTCTGGCTAACTAAATATTTATCTGCTTCATTGTTTCTGATTTTCTCTGAATTACAATGATTTATGAGAATAGATTGTTTATCCTGAGTATAAAGAGGCTCTGATGAGAAACTGAAGAACTATGCTAGTTATTAATAGGACATACGAAACTTAATACTGAAAACTTATGAAATCTATTTTGTGTTCTCAGTAGCTGAGTTGTCATTTTAAGTGAGGTTTTATGTTTTTTACATAAAATATAAGCACTAAGCTTTGAAAAAAATATATATATCCGTTAAGATATGCAGATTTGCTGACCACCACCAAGAGGAGAGGAGACACATCAACGAAACATAGAGAACATATAAGCAGAGATACTGAGGAATTGACACTTCCGTAGTTGGAATGTATAGTCTTTTCTAAAAATACTGCCCACCTCTGCAAATAGTTTCTGACATGCAGGATATCTATCATCTGCCCTTTTCATGGTGACTGAAGAAAATAAAAAGTTAAACGAAAGAGACCTAATTAATGCCATATAGTTTCTTAAAGTCTTAGTTTAAGGGATCTGATAACTAAGTTAGTGGGAATGAAATTTTAAGCGTTATTCTACATATATGAAGCTGAACCATAGGTTAGTACAAAATGATTAAATTCCAGGCTCAGAATTTCAATAATTAAGAAATATTACAGAAATGGAAAGTGATGAAAAATATACCCAGACACACTACCTAATATAATTAAGAGGCTCCTACCTATCCTCTGGCAGTCTATCCAAAAATACTACTTGTTAACATGTACAACTCCATTAACTTGCTTCAGTAATTAACTTTCTACATCATGATAGGTTTTTTTAATTTCCCTAAAAAAAAAATAAATCAGGTCATCACCACCAATGCTCCTATAATAATGGAAAATAAGATACAAATTAAAGGAACTTCAATATCATTAATACTATCATCCTTTCTTAGATCAGAATCTAAGAAGTAGAATGAAACTGCACTAAAAACAGATCTCTACAGATAAGTAACAAACATGGTACTCTGCTGCAAAGTGATAATTAGAGCATTTTACAGACTTACATAAATAAGAAAGTCTGAGTCAAACACTGAACAAGAAAGATTATATTTTCACCAAACATTTCAACTCCACTCATATAAATAGGACACATATTTACAAAGCAATTTAATATCTGTTTATAGACATAGCATTTCTCAAAATATTTTCAGTTTAACCAAAGAAGGACTGCAGTAAAGGACAGTAAAGGACAGTACATATTTTCTTATCTTAATGTCCTATATTTACTATTGTAGGAGTGGGTGGATCTTAAAAATCAGAATACTATGTGCTACGTAGATGTAGGTAAGCCTTACCAAGAGAAGGATATAAAAAAATAAAAATTTAAAACTCTTTCTAAAAATAATATTTTATTAGCTTGAAGGGCAAAAGATTTCAAAATTAGCAGGTACATGGTGAGACCGGAAAAGGGAAGGTGAGATAACACCGCTGTACTGAAAAGCAAGTCATTTTAATTGTATTTAAAATCTTTAAACTAGATATCTAAAATGATTAAATTTCTAAATCAAAGTTAAAAAATAAAATTATTTTCAACACAAGTGAGAAAAGCTTATTAAAAAACTCCAAAAGATACAAAAACTTCTTTAAAATAACTGATTCCTATTATCAAGTATCTCACTAAATCCTCCATAAGTATTAATAACAGTATACTAATAAGCTGAATTATGAAAAAGGTACTATTCCAAACATGTCTACTCATGGTCCTCAAAACAAAACTTACTCTTTTTCCACAAGAGAAATGACGCATTCATTCCACTTCTCTTCACAGGACTTCTGCTTTTGTTATAGCCACTGATTTCTGTCTAATCAATTCATGTATTTTTTTAAGCAAATTTTTCAAGCAAATATGAAGAATTTTTAAATAGTTTTTATTCCAATTCTAAAATTTACCATTTTCTTCTCCTGTTGTTTTTCGCTTATCTTCGGGTGAAACATGGACTAGCTGCAGAATGAGAGGTCTCCGGGTGACAATACCAGTGCCTCTGGGAAGCAGGTCCCTCCCCACTAGGCTTTCTAGCACTGAGCTCTTTCCACTGCTCTGAAAACAGAATACACAGGAGCAAAATTAGTGTGTCCACAGACTTTTTTTTTTTTTTAAGATTTATTCATTTGGGAGAGAGAGAGAGAAACAAGCACGAGCATGGTTCAGCAGGAGAAGGGGCAGAGGGAGAGGGAGAAAGAATCTCAATCAGACTCTCCGCTGAGTGCAGAGCCTAACACAGGGCTCACCCGTGACCCTGAGACAACAATCTGAGTGGAAACCTGGACACTTAAGCAACTGAACCACCCAGGCACCCCTCCACAGACTTTTTTGTAACTCAGTAAGACTATACTAAGAAAGCACCATACGAATAAATTAAAGGGAAAATTATTGCAAAGATGTTTAAAATCAAAGTTTAGTTACATTTTCTACTGTGATCTTTGTATCTTTAGAATAAAAAAAACTCCCAAGAGAGAATATCAAAAATCTCACTCCCCTGCAAAAATTTTTAAAATAAAAAATAAAGTCCCACTCCCCTATAACTTTCCCACCTTTTTTGATACTCTCTCAACCAGGTTTTCAAAGCCTGTATAATATTGGTACATAACATTAGGCCTATGAACGTAATTACTTTAAATAGGGTAGTTTTATATGTATTTTTCTCTAACATGATTTTTAATATAGCAAATGGATTATTTCATATCAATATAGTAATTTCTGTGTTTAATAGTTAAGTAGTATTCTATTATTTGTAAAGTCAAATCAAACACTGACTTGGACATTTAAATGGTTTTTGCTACTATTAACAATGCTGGGGAGCTCCTGGGGAGCCTGCTTCTCCCTCTGCCTGTGTCTCTGCCTCTCTCTGTATGTCTCTCATGAATAAATAAATAGAATCTTTTAAACAAAAACAGAAAAAAACAATGCTGCAGTACATGTGCTTTATACATATAACCTTACTCATTTTATTATCTTATTAGATTTATTTCATTAAATGAATGGCTGTGATTAAAGAGCATAGAGATCTTAAGCATTCACAGATACTGTCAGACTGCACACAAGATGGCAGGATCCCACATAATTTTACTATACTCCCCTTGTAATTTTCTGCAACCCCATCAGCACTGGGCATTATCGCTTTTTTGAACCTTTACTACTTTGATAGATGAACACACTGACAGCTCATTTAAATGTACATTTCTGCGGTGCCTGGGTGGCTCAGTCAGTTAAGCATCTGCCTTTGGATAAGGTCGAGATCCTGGGGTACCGGATCCTAGGGTCCACCCCCCTCACCCCCAACAGGCTCCATGCTCTGCAGGGAGTCTGCTTCCCCTGCCCCCTGCTCTTGGGCATGCACTGCCTCTCAAATAAATAAAACCTAAAAATAAATAAATAAATAGAAATAAATTTACATTTCTTTACATTACATTTCTTGAAGTCAAAGATCATTTTGTTTAAAGGCTTTTTATATTTTTCAGTGATTATTCAAATGCTGGCACTTTATGTTTCTTATTAGCTTACAAAGCTCTTTATCCATTTAAGTATTTCATTTTTTGTTGTATCTCCCAACTTTTCATTTTGAAAATTTCAAAGCCAAAAGAGTTTTGAGAATATTAACAGTGAAATATTTGTATCTTAACAAAGATGCACCAATTAACATTTTGACATATGTGCTTTATGTCTGTTCTTAAACACACACACTTCTTTTTTTTCTGTTCTACTTGAGAATTAATTATATATATCATGATGCTTCATCCCTAAATATTGTAGTGTATCTGTCTCTAAGAAGATCCATAAGGGCATTCTTCTATACAACCATATTCAATGATCATACTCTGGAAACTAAGCATAAATAGAATACTAAAAAACAGTAGATTATCAAATAATATATAAATCCCTAACCTATACATCTTAAATGTTTATACTTTTCTTTAGTTCATAGTAAATATTTTCTGCACATTTTCTCTGTGCTATACTTCTTAGTCAAAACTAGTATAACTATTACTTTCATATTCTCTACAAAGGCAAAAATCCTAAATTCATCTATTGAATCAGAAAGAGTCTACAGAAAGCAGATGGTCCACTCAAGTTAGGTTAATTTAAGAAGGGTTTATTTATGAGCAGACTGTTTACAAAACTGTGAATAAGGCTCTCGGAAATCACAAGGGATAGTACTATAACCCAGACTAATAACAACAAAGAAGCTGTTACCACCTAAAGGCCCTGAAGACTAGAACTTTGAAAAGAGGGAGAGCCAGCCCAAGGAAACCACATACAGAGCCTGAGCCACAGGAATAAATATCCAGGGCTCCCCATTTCCAAATCCAATCTGATGCCAGAGGACATGGAGTCCCATTCATGTTGTCCAGAAAGGTCTCATCTCAGAAAGAACAGGAATGTTGACTGGAATGGTCAAATTGAAGATTACATGTCACACTTGGTATTGCCAGATTTTAGGGTCTCAGTTTATTCCTCTTATTAAGAAAAATAAAGTGATTTCCATCATTTCTGTACTCACTTTGAGCAAAATGGAAATTTCCTGTTCTTTAATTTATGCATTTTGATAGAACCTGTCAAACAAAATGAACCATCTAACTCCTTGCATTTTCAAATTTACAGGCATAACTGCTTATAATATTCTTAGGATAGTTTATTTTTATTTTAATATTTTGTCTTTGTAGTTTCTTATAATCAGATTTTCCAGTTGATTATTAAATTGATTTTATTGGTCAAATCTTTTACTGATTTCATCTTGTAGTCATCTTTCTAATACTGTTCATTACTACTTCTTACCACCCCTTCTAATAAAAGGAGTTATTTATCTTTTCTTTTCTTTAAAAACTCCTGAAGTTAAACATTTAGCTTATTTCTCTATCTCAGCTACCAACATTTGCCTCATCCATCCCATACACACATACATACATTTCTCAAACTGAGTTGTCTCTATCTTTTCTTCTATACCAAGAATGTATATTCTAACAATTGTGTATTCTAATTCACAATTACTTATTTGCTTAGCCTCCAAATATTACCAATGCTACCACTACCAATAAGATAGCTGAGAATAATTTTTTATATATTTTGCAAATGATATCTCCATTCTTTCCCACCTCTTTACAGACCATGTTTTCCCCTTTTTTAACCATCATTTGGCTCTGCAAGTATGTGTCATGCTAACATCAGTCCTTACATTAATTCCTTTAGTCATTTTGATTCTCTGAAGTTGTTCTCTAATAGATGCCTCAGAAAGAGCTAATATTCTTCAAATTCTAGCATACATGTAAGTTTGTGACCTTTCTACTTGAAAATCGGCTGGATTACATATAAAGCTTGGGCCCATATACTCTTCAATATCTTAGGTATAAAATTCCACAATGAATTGTATCTTCCTTCATAAATTTTATGAACATATCTTCTCTCATGAATGGTTACTGTTGAAAGGTTATGACAATAATCTGATTTTCCTTCCAAGAGACTTTGTGACTTCTGCCTGCACATCTAAGGACTTTTTATTTTTCTTTTAAAGTCCAATAATTTTACTAGACTATGTTTGTCTCAGGGTTGGTCTTTCTGTGTCAATGCCCTCAGGTATGTGATGTGCTTTTTCAAAATGAAATCCCAGGGATGCCTGGGTGGCTCAGTAGTTGCGCATCTGCCTTTGGCTCAGGTCATGATCCCAGGGCGCTGGGATAGAGTTCTGCGTCAGGTGCCCTGCAGGAAGCCTGCTTCTCACTCTGTGTGTCTCTCATGAATAGATAGTCTTTTTAAAAAATGGAATTCCAAATGTGTTTTTAATTCAGTTAAATTTTTAGTAGCTGTTTGTTACCTTACTATCTTATTTTCGTCTTTGAAGGACTCCCATTATACACATGTTGGATCTTCTTTACCTGTATTCAATATATTAGCTTCTTTTCTTTCTTTCTTTTTAAGATTTTATTTATTTATTCATGAGAGACGCACACACAGAGAGAGAGGCAGAGACACAGGCAGAGGGAGAAGCAGGTTCCATGCAGGGAGCCTGATGTGGGACTCGATCCTGGGTCTCCAGGACCAGGCCCTAGGCTGAAGGTGGCGCTAAACTGCTGAGCTACCCAGGCTGCCGTTAGCTTCTTTCAAATTCTTTTTATAACTCTATCTAACCTTTATGCTTAACATCTTGTTCCTTTTCATCTTCCTCTCTTATGGTACTGTCATTTTTTTTGCTCTTGTATTCCTTCCATTTTCTTCATTTCCAAAATTTTCTTTATTTCTATTATTTTATTAATAAGTTCTATCACCTAGGTTTTTTTCTTTTATGCAAACTTGTTTTTTAATACCTTGTTGTAATTATAATGTCTTGTCTTGCCTTTAATCTTAATATCTAATTATTTTCATCTGGATATGTCTTCCTGGTGTCCTTTCTTGTCTACAGGGCTATTCTGAGCCTCATTCTTCTTTAAATACTTTGTGAGATTTGACAATTTTTATCAGGATTTTATCTTCCTTTGTCTGTATTCTTCAAGGGAAGCTCAGTTATATTCTCGGTTCCTTTGCACTGTGAGAATTGGTCCTGGAAAGAAGCTTTGGTTGGACAGTTTTCAAAGTTTCACAAAGGTGCACTAGTCCCTTAAGACTTCACCACAGACTCTCTCACTCATCCATTATCTGTGTGTGCAAAATGCCACCCAGTTTCAGCTGGTATTCTTAAACTGGCCCTCCAAGATTTCCAGTGACTGCCTTTTGCCTATTTTACGATTCCCAGATTCATCTGATGTTCCACTGCTTCCCTCTTCTTCTTCTTGAATAGATAATAATACACAGGTCTTGCAGCTGTTTGTGGTTTGTCCCCAACCTAGTGGTATGGGGGATTTACAAAGAAACACAGTCAACTAATTTTCTTGTAAATGTTGTAGGGGCACCTGAGTGGCACAGTCAGTTAAGTGTCCAACTCTCAGTTTCAGTTCAGGTCATGATCTCAGGGTCCTGGGATTGAGCCCCACATATGCGGAGTGCAGAGCCTGCTTGAGATTCTCTCTCCCTCTCCCTTCTGCTTGTGCGTGCTTTCTCTCTCTCTCTCTCTAAAATAAATAAATAAATCTTTTTAAAAAACGTTGTAAACAATCATGGGTTTTGGGTTTCCTATTCCATTTGTCCCATTTTATGGGAAAGTCAAATAGAGATTAGGAAACCATTCTATCACTGCTGTCATCTCAGAAACCATAATTGGGAAATTTAGCCCACTTGCAAATATTGAGACTAATGCTTAGTATTATGTTTTTTTACAATATTCAAACATGAAAAAAATAAAGTAGATACCTACTATACTATGGATTAACCTCAAAAACATTCTGCTAAGTGAAAGTAAGTCACAAAAGGCCACATATTTATTTGATCCTATTTACATGAAATGTCCAGAACAGGCAAGAAAATAGATGAAGTGACCAATCACTGGAGATGGAGGGAAATGGGGTGTGATAGCTAATGGATACAAGGTTTCTTTTTAGGATGATGAAATACCTAAAACTAGATTATGGTGATGGCTGCAATTCTACAAACATGCTAAAAACTACTGATTATACATTTCAAGTGGGTGAACTTTATGGTAATATATACCTCAACATCAATAAAGCTATGACAAAACAAAGGAGAAAATAATTTCAGATGAATTACATATTTTTAAAAGTACTGAAAAACATTAAAGTATACTTTTCTGACTTTAAGATAGGGAATGACTCCCTATTATGTAAAATGTATAAACTAGGGGAAAAAACTTGATAATTCAACACAGTAAAATTGAAATTTCTTTTACTCATACAAAAGAACTAGAGGAAAATATTTGTGATCCCCATAACTGACAAGAACTAGTAAGCAAAATGCCAAAACAATGTCTACAAACCAGTAAGAAAAAGATAATCTAGTAGAAAATAATGTGCTGAGATAGGATCAGAAACTCACAAAAGTAGAACTACAAAGGGACAAGAGAAAAGATGCCCACATTCAATAATTAGGGAGGTATAATAAGAATCACCATTAAATACCATAAATTTAAAACATGACAATAAACAAGAGTCCTGTCCACGATGCCAGCTTAAGAAGATGCTGAACTCACCTCCTCCACAGACACATCAAATCTATACCTAATTATATACCACTTCCTCTGAAGAACTGGGGCCTGCCTAAATAGCTTCTACATGACAAAACACAGAAAGGCCACATCAGCAAGAGAGACAAAGAAACTAGACACTGTAAGGAAGGGAACCTCTACCTCCAACTCTGTGAACTGCAGTAGAGAAGGATAGTACAAAGGAACAATGGGCAGATTCATCTGCCCTGGAGCACAGAAAAAAGCTCTGGTCTAAAAAAGCAATTAGCATATAAAAGATCCAGCCATACAACTCCACCAAACAGTGAGGGAGCTGCTGGAACTCCCTCCAGGTTGGAGGGGCTGGCAAGTGCCACAGTTTACATTCAACTTCTACCTTGACAGTGCAGATGATGGGTGCAGGATTCCAGGTGTCATAGTCAACCTGCCACCTCCAAGAGTACTGGGTCCCTAGCCCACACCAGTCACAGCCATGCCATTAAGGCAGCACCAGTGTGGCACACACCAAAACACCCTTGCTCAGCAGTCAGTATAGCTCCAGCTGTCATGTCAAGGTGGCATAGGCACAAAGTACCCCAGAACACTACAGACCCACACCACTTTGACTCCTGGCACAGAACACTCCAGGATTACCTGGCTTATATCTTCCTGGATTCAGCCACTCTGCCAATGCACCTCCTGAATAGAGCACCCCAGGAGCCCCTGGCCCATGCCTGCCTCAGTTCCAGCTACCCCACCAGGGAATCTCCTAAGTAGAGCACTTCAGATCCTCCATCCTGTACCACATCCTGGCTGCAGTCACCCCAAAAGGGCATCCCCTGCATGGGTGATCTAGGACACCCTGGCCCACACAAACATTGGCTCTAGTCACCCTGCCAGGGCACCCCTTGCACTGAGTACCCCCAGACATACCAACTTGCACCCACTTCAGCTTCAGCAATCCTGCCAGGGAATCGTCTGTGTGGAGAACCCAGGGACCAGCTCATATCCACTTCAGCTTTAGCTGCCATACCAAGGTGCCCTCTGTAGTGAGAGACCCCAGGTTTGCACCCACTTCATCTTCTGTGCTGTGCTGCCAGAGCACCCTCTGAATGGAAAGCCCCTGGACCACTCTGGCCCATGCCCATTTCTGCATTGGCTATCCCACTGGGGCAGCCCCAGCAGAGTGTCCCAGGACCCTACTCCAGACACAGCTCCAGCCAACCAAAGTCACCAAGCACACACAATCTATACAAGAGATGATTATACCCAAGACCACACTTTCAAGTTTAGTAGAAGTAGCTGTCCTATCCAATTCATACAAAGAAAGTCAAGCAATATGGGGCACCAACGAATATGCTTCAAACAAAAGAACAAACCCTCAGAGTAACAACTATATGAAACAGAGATAAGCAATAAGCCTGATAGAGTTTAAAGTAATGATCAAAAGATGTTCACCAGACTGCAGAAAAGAGTGGGAGAACTCAATGAGACCTTCAATGAAGAAATACCAAATACTGAAAAGATGTAATCACATTTGAAAAGAACAAGAACTTAAATAGAAAACACACTAGAGAGAATCAACACCACATTAGAGAATACAGAAAACTGGATCAGTGATCTGGAAAACAGGGTAATGGAAAGCACCCAAGCTGAAAAGCACAAAGAAAGAAATTTTTTTTTAATTTATTTATTTATGATAGTCACACAGAGAGAGAGAGAGAGAGAGAGGCAGAGACACAGGCAGAGGGAGGAGCAGGCTCCATGCACCGGGAGCCCGATGTGGGATTCGATCCCAGGTCTCCAGGATCGCGCCCTGGGCCAAAGACAGGCGCTAAACCGCTGCGCCACCCAGGGATCCCAAGAAAGAAATTTTTAAGGTGGCAATTAGACTAAGAGATCTCCTGGACAACATCAAGCAAATTAACAGTCACAGTATGGGGTCCCAGAAGGAGAAGAGAGAAAGAAAAAGGCAGAAAATGGGGATCCCTGGGTGGCGCAGTGGTTTGGCGCTTGCCTTTGGCCCAGGGCGCGATCCTGGAGACCCGGGATCAAGTCCCATGTCGGGTTCCTGGTGCATGGAGCCTGCTTCTCCCTCTGCCTGTGTCTCTGCCTCTCTCTCTCTCTCTGTGACTATCATAAATAAAAAAGAAGAAAAGAAAAAGAAAGAAAGAAAGAAAGAAAGAAAGAAAGAAAGAAAGAAAGAAAGAAAGAAAGAAAGAGGCAGAAAATGATATGAAGAAATAATAGCTGAAAATGTCCCTGACCAAGGGAAGGAAGCAAAAACATCCAAGTTCAGAAAGCACAAAGAATTGCGAACAAGAGGAACCCAGGAGGCACACACCAAGACAACATAATAATTTAAATGGCAAAAGTTAAAGAGAGAATTTTTATTTTTTTAAAGATCTTATTTATTCATGAGAGACACAGAGAGAGGCAGAGACATAGGCAGAGAGAAGAGAAGCAGGTTCCATGCTGGGAGACTGATGTGGGACTTGATCCCAGAACTCCAGGATCATGACTTGAGCCAAAGGCAGATGCTCCACCACTGAGTCCCAAAAAGAGAATTTAAAAATTAGCAAGAGAAAGGAAAAAAGTTACATAGCAGAGAAACCTCATAAGGTTATCCGTAGATTTTTCAGCAGAAACTTTACAGCCAGAAGAAAATGGCATGATATATTCAAAGTGCTAAAAGGAAAAAAATCTACAACCAAAACTACTATGCTTGGCAAGATTACCACTCAGAATTGAAGGAAAGATAAAGAGTTTCTCAAACAAAAGCTACAGAAGTTCATCAAACTAAACTAGCCTTACAAAAAGTGATAAAGTGACTTCTCTGAGGAGGAAAAAGCCATACTCAGAAATAATAAAATTATGAAAAAAGAGATGTAAAATATATACATAAAATATGAAGGAGTAAAAAGACTTTTTTAGAATGTATTCAAATTTAAATAACCATCAACCTAATAAAGACTGCTATATACTTAGGATCCTACACATGAATCTCATGGTAACTACAAACCCAAAACCTATGATAAATACACAAAAAATGAAGAGAAAGAAGATCAAGCATAACAATACAAAGTCATCAATAACAAGGAAAAAGAGAAAAGGAAAGGAACAGAGAAGAACCACAAGAACAAACAGAAAATTATTAACAAAATGGCAAAAAGTACACACTTACCAATACTTATTTTAAATGTAAATAGACCAAACACTCCAACCAAAAGACAGGGTGGTGAAATGGACTTTAAAAAGAAATTACTCTGGGGGCAGCCCAGGTGGCTCAGTGGTTGAGCACTGCCTTCAGCCCAGGGCGTGATCCTGGAGACCCGAGATCAAATCCCATGTCAGGCTCCCTGCATGGAGCCTGGTTCTCCCTCTGCCTGTGTCTGTGTCTCTCTCTCTTTCTGTGTTTCTCATGAATAAATTAAAAAAAAAAAAAAAAGAACTCATTTATACACTACCTACAATAAACTCCCTTCAGACCTAGATACATAAAAACTGAAAGTGAAAGTATGGAAAACGACAGACCATGCAAATAGAAATGAAAAAAAATGCTGGAGTAGCAATACTTCTATCAGAAAAAAATGAACTTTAAAACAAAGAGTAAAAAACAACAAAGAAGGGCATTACATAATGATAAACAGGTCAATCCCACAAGAGGATATAACAATTATAACTATCTACATACCCAAAATCAGAGCACCTAAATACATATAGCAAATATTAAGACACAAAAGGAAAAAATAATAGTAATAAAATAATAGTAGAGGACTTTTACACCCCACTTACATCAATGGACAGATCATCCAGGCAGAAATTCATTAAAGGAACAGTGTCTTTGTCTGGAGCTTGAACATATAACTCTGAGATCAAGACCTGAGTTAAGATCAAGAGTAAGGCACTTAACCAACTGAGCCACCCAGGCACCCCCCGGAATAGTGTGTTTGAATGACATGTTAGACCAGATGGACTTAAACATACACAGAACATTCCATCCAAAAACAAAATACACATTCTTTTGTTGGAACATTCACCAGTATAGATCACGTGTTAGGTTATAAAAACAAGTCTCAATAAAGTTAAGAAGACCAAAATCGTATCATGCATCTTTTCTGACTACAACAGTATGAAGCTAAAAATGAATTATGAGGGAAAAACAAACTGGAAAAAAACACAAACACATGGACGTTAAGCAACATGGTAATAAACACCCAATTGGTCAATGAAAAAAATCAAAACATACATGGAGATAAATGAGAATATAGTGGTCCAAGTTTTTAAATGAAGGAAAAGCAATTCTAAAAGGAAAATTTACAGTGATACATGCCTCATCAAGAAATAAGAAAAATCTCATATACTCTTACATCTAAAATAACTGGAATGAGAACAAAGCCCAGAATGAATAGAAGGAAATATTAAAAATTATAGAATAATAAATGAAATAGTACCAAAAAAATCAATGAAATCAAGAGCTGGTTCTGTGAAAATAAAGAAGATGGATAAGCTTTTAGCCAGAATCATCAAGAAAAAAAGAGAGGACACAAAATCAGAAATGAAAGGGAACAACCAATATCACAGAAATAAAAGGATACTACACAGAGTATACTACAAAAAATTATATGCCAGCAAATTGACAACCTACAAGACATGGATAAATTCCTAGAAACACGCAATCTTCCAAAACTGAATCAGGAATAAAAAATCTGAATAGACCAATTGCTCATAACAAAACTGAATTGGTAAAAAACAAACAAAAAACCTCCCAAAAAATAAATGTCCAAGACCAGATGGCTTCACAGGAAAATTCTACCAAACATGTAAAGAAGAGTTAATATTTATTCTTCTCAAACTATTCCAAAAAATAGAAAGGGAAGGAAAATGTCCAAATGCATCCTATGAGGCCAGCATTACCCTGATATCAAAACCAGATAAAGACACTACAAAAAAAAACTACAGTCCAGTATCTTTGATGAACATAGAGATGCAAAAATGCTCAATAAAATATTAGCAAACTGAATCCAACAATACATTAAAAAAATCATTCACTACCATCAAGTAGGATTTATTCCCAGGATACAAGGGTGGTTCAATATCCACAAATCAATCAACATGCTACATCACATCAACAAAACAAATAAGAACCATATGATCATTTCAAAAGATGCAGAAAAAACATCCGACAAAGTAAAAAAATTCATTCATCAGGGCACCTGGGTGGCTCAGTTGCTTAAGCAACCAACTCTTAGTTTAGCTCAGGTCATGATGTGGGCCTCCATGCTCAGAAGGCAGCCTGCTTGCGATTCTCACCTCCCTCTTCCTCTCTCTAAAATAAATAAGATCTTTTTTAAAATATCCATTCATGGTTAAAAAAGAAAAACCTCAACAAAGTAGGTTTAGAGGAAACATATCTCAACATAATAAAGGCCCTAGGTGAAAAATCCAAAGCTAACATTATCCTCAATGGGGAAAAACTGTGAGCTTTTCCCCTAAGATCAGGAATAAAACAAGGATGTCCACTCTCCCCACTTTTATTCAACACAGTACTAGAAGTCCTAGCCACAGCAATCAGACAAGAAAAAAAAAAAAAAGATATTCAAATTGGTAAGGAAAAAGTAAAACTTCCATTATTTGCAGATTACATGATACTATATATAAAAAACTCTAAAAATTCCACCAAAAAACCACTAGAACAGATAAATGAATTCAGGAAATTTGCAAAATTTAAAGGCAATACACAGTTATCCATTGTATTTCTATACACTAACAATGAAGCAGTCAAAAAAGATGAAGAAAATAGTCCACTTTACAATTGTGTATCAAAAATAATACCTAAGAATCAATATAATCAAGGAAATGACAGACCTTTACTCTGAAAATTATAAAACACTAATGAAAGAAAATAAAGATAACACAAACAAAATAGAAAGATATTCCATGGTCATGGACTGGGAGAACAAATAGTTAAAATGTCTGTACTACCCAAAGCCATGTACAGATTTAGTGCAATCCCTATCAAAATACCACCACTTTTGGGCAGCCCGGTGGCTCAGTGGTTTAGCGCCGCCTTTAGCCCAGGGTGTGATCCTGGAGACCCGGATCGAGTGTGATCGAGTCCCATGTCGGGCTCCCTGCATGGAGCCTTCTTCTCCCTCTGCCTGTGTCTCTGTGCCTCTCTCTCTCTCTCTCTCTGTCTCTCTGCCTCTCCCTCTCTGTCTCTCATGAAATAAATAAAAAATTTTTTAAAACTCTTAAAAAATATACCACCACTTTTCACAGAACTAGAACAAATAATCCTAAAATGTGTATGGAACCACAAAAGACCCCAAATAGTCAAAGTAATCTGGAAAAAAAGAGAAAAAACAATCCCAGATTTCAAGATATACTACAAAGCTATCGTAATCCAGACAGTATAGTACTGGCACAAAAATAGACACACTGATCAATGGAACAGAATAGAGAGCCCAGAAATAAATCCACAATGGTCAATTAATCTATGGCAAAGGAGGCAAGAATATACAATGGGAAAAAGATAGTCTCTTCAACAAATAGCACTAGGAAAACTGGACAGCTGCATGCAAAAGAATGAAACTGGACAACTTTCTTACATTGCACACAAAAATAAACTCAAAATGGATTAAAGACCTAAAAGTAAGACCTGAGACCCAGAAATCCTAGAACAGAGCACAGGCAGTAATTTCTTTGACATGTGTCAGAGTAAGATTTTTCTAGACAAATCTCCTAAGGCAGGGGAAACAAGCAAAAATAAACTATTGAGATTATCTGCACAGCAAATAAAACAATTGACAAAACTAAAAGCCAGTCTACTTACTGAGTGGGAGAAGACAGTTGCAAATGACATATCCAATAAAGGGTTAGTATGGTTAGTATCCAAAATATATAAGGAACTTATACAACACCAAAAAACAATCCAATAAAAATAAGCAAAAGACATGAACAGATATTTCTCCAGAGAAGACATATGGATGACCAATAGACACATGAAAAGGTGCTCAACATACTCATTAGGGAAAAGCAAATCAAAACCACAATGAGGGGCAGCCCCGGTGGCAGAGCGGTTTAGCCTCGTCTGCAGCCCGGGGTGTGATCCTGGAGACCCGGGATCGAGTCCCACATCAGGCTCCCTGCATGGAGCCTGCTTCTCCCTCTGCCTGTGTCTCTGCCTCTGCCTCTCTCTCTGTCTCTCTCTGAATAAATAAATAAATCTTAAAAAAAAAAAAAAAAACACAATGAAATACTATCTCACACCTTTCAGAATGACTAAAATTAAAAATTTAAGAAACTAGTGTTGGCAAAAATGTGGAGAAAAAGAAACCCTCCCACTCTTGGTGGGAATGCATACTGGTGCAGCCACTTTGGAAAACCTTATGGAGGGTCCTCAAAAAATTAAAAACAGAATTACCATATTATCCAATAATTCCACTACTGGGTATTTACCCAAGGAATAGAAAAATGCTAACTTGAAAAGATATATGCACCCTTTTGGTTTCTGCAGCATTATTTACAATAGCCAAATTATGGAAGCAGCCCAAGTTTCCACAAAGAAAGGATGGTGAGTATACACAGAATAGAAGGATAGAAACAAAAAAAATAAAATAAAATAAAATAAAAAAATAAAAGGATAGACACACACACATACATATATATACACACACACTAAGGAATATTACTCAGCCATAAAAAATGAAATCATGTCATTTGTAATAACATAGATAGATCTAGAGAGTATAATGTTAAGTGAAGTAGGTCAGAAAAAGAAAAAAATGTCCTATGATTTTACTCGTATGTGGCTAAATGAAACGAAGAAGAGACAAAAACAGACTCTTAAATACAGGGAACTAATGGTTATTAGATCGGTGGGGGCGGGGGGCGGAATAAGTGAAGGGATTTAAGAGTACACTTATGATGAGCACTGAGTAATGTATAGAATTGTGGAATCAGTATATTGTACACCTGAAACTAATATAACACTGTATGTTAAGTGAACTGTATTTAAAATTAAGAAAAACACATTAGACCAGATGGACTTAAGCGATATACATAGACTATTCTATTCAAAACTAACAGAATACACATCATTCTCAAGTGCACATGGAGCACTCTCCAGCATAGATCATATACCAGGCTACAAAACAAATCTTAATAAGTTTAAGAATACTGAAATGGTAACAAGCATCTTTTCTAATCACAATGGTATGAAACCAGAAATTAATTACAAGAACACTGAAAAATTTGTGAAAATGTGGAGATTAGACTACATACTACTAAACAACCAATAAATGAACAAAGAAATTAAAAAATAGCTTGAAATTGGGAAGTCTGGGTGGCTCAGCAGTTGAGCATCTGCCTTTGGCTCATGGTGTGGTCCTGGGGTTCTGGGATCGAGTCCCATGTCAGACTCCCTGTATGGAGCCTGCTTCTCCCTCTGCCTGTGTCTCTGTCTATGTCTCTCTCTCTCTCTCTCGAATAAATAAATAAAAATATTTAAAAACAATAGCTTGAAATGAATGAAAATAAAACATACCAAAACTTACAGGATTGCAGCACAAGCAGTTCTAACAGAGAATCTCATAGTGTTAAGTGTCTATGTTAATAAACAAAAAAAACTCTAAAAACATATCAACACTGCACCTCAAGGAACTAGAAAAATTAAGCCCAAAATTAGTAGTAAAAGAATGAAATATATCAAAGAGCAAAGCAGATATAAATGAGACTAAATAAAGACAACAGAAAAAAAAAATCAAACTAAGAAACTAAGGTTTTTTTTGAAAGATAAAATACACAAACCTTTAGCTAAGTTTGCCCCCCCCCAAAAAAGGACTCAAAATGAGAAAGAAATAAAAGAGATGTTACAACTATTATCAGAAATACAAAAAACCTTAAAAGACTACTCTAATATATGCTAATATACATACAAGCACATGCACGCACACACAATGGAATACTATTTGGCCATAAAAAAGGAAAGCAATCCTGCTATTTCCAACAACATAAATGGATCGTGACAGCATTAAACTAACTGAAATAAGTCAGAGAAAGACTTATTTCCATATGGTCTTACTTACACATGAAAATAAAAAAAAGGTCATAGATATAGAGAACTACTGGCTGTCAGAAGCAGGGTTAGGTGAAATGAGTGAAGGTGGTCAAGGTAAAAACTTCCAATAGAATAAGTCCTGTGGATGCAATGTACAATATGGTGACTACAGATAATAATATATATTTGAAAGTTGCTAAGACTATAAATCTTAAGTTTTCATAAAGAAAAAATGCAACTATGTGTGATAATGAATATTAATTAGACTTAGTGTGATCACTGTATATATGTACATCAAATCATTAGGGCAGCCTGGGTGGCTCAGTGGTATAGCGCCGCCTTCGGTCAGGATGTGACCCTGGAGTCCCAGGATCAAGTCCTACGTCAGGCTCCCTGCATGGAGCCTGCTTCTCCCTCTGCCTGTGTCTCTGTGCCTCTCTCTCTCTCGGCGTCCCTCATGAATAAATAAAACATTTTAAAAAACAAAACAAACCATATCATTATGTTGTACTCATGAAACTAATAAAATGCTGTATTTCAATTATATCTCAATTATAAGAAATTCTGTCAACAGATTCACATACTCCCCAAATTGATTCAAAATCTATATATTGAAGGGTTAGAGATTTGTGTGCCTGGTCTCAGTGTCTTTTAGTTTCTTACAAATTGTACTGTATTGAAATTTATAGTGCTTTCGATTTATATTTTGAAACGGAGTCTTTCACTGAAAAGACTGTCATATTTTTAGCTTTTTCTCTCTGATAACTACCATCAGTTGGAAATAGGTAATAGTAAATATTCATTCATAACACATTACCCAAAACTGATTCAGTTTTTAACTACTAAGCTTTTTTTCATGTATAAAACAGACTTTTTACTTATTTCGATATTAATATAACAGATAAAAATATATTTTTAATTTTTATTTTTTTATTTTTTCTTTTTTTTTTCTTTATTTTTTATTTATGATAGTCACAGAGAGAGAGAGAGAGAGAGAGAGAGAGAGAGAGGCAGAGACTAGGCAGAGGGAGAAGCAGGCTCCATGCACCAGGAGCCCGACGTGGGATTTGATCCCGGGTCTCCAGGATCGCGCCCTGGGCCAAAGGCAGGCGCCAAACCGCTGCGCCACCCAGGGATCCTATTTTTAATTTTTAAACTTTTAATTTGTAGTGAAAGAAGCCAGACATAAATGATCACATGTTTTATGACACCATTTCTATGAAATATCCAGAATAGGTAAATCCATAGAGATTGGTGGTTGAAAGAAAGAAGAAAGAAGATTGGTGGTTGCCAGAAGACTGGGGGGACAACAAAAAGTGATTGCTTAATGGGCACGGAGTTTGCTTTTGGAGTGATAAAAATGTTTTGGATGTAGAAAGAGGTGGTGATTGCACATCATGAAAATACTGAATGCCAATGAACTGTACACTCTGACAAGTTTTAGGTTATATAAAAATTTCACCTCATTTTTTAAAAAGATTTTATTTATTTGCTTGTTTGAGAGAAAGCAAGAGACAGAGCATAAGCAGAAGGGGAGAGGCAGAGGGAGAGGGAGGAGCAGACTTCCCACTGCCCTGGGATCATGATCTGAGCTGAAGGCAGACACTTAAGCAACTGAGCCACCCAGGCATCCCAATTTCACCTCACTTTTAAGTTAAAAAAAAAAAAAAAAAAAAAAAAAAGGAAGCAGCATATAAACTCTATAAAGAAACTAGAAAAAAAAATATATGTTTACCTAAGAACATTCATAAAAAATCAGTATAGGAATGAAAACTATGATCAATATTTGGCACCAAATTACTAAACTGAAGTCATCACCTCTATGAACACAAGACAAATGAAGACCTATGGGACACCTTAGTGGCTCAGCAGTTGGACGTCTGCCTTTGGCTCAGGTCGTGATCCTATGTCTGGGTTTGGGTCCCACATCTGGCTCCCTGCATGGAGCCTACTTCTCCCTCTGCCTAGGTCTCTGCCCCTCTCTCTCTGTGTCTCTCATGAATAAATAAATAAATAAACTTAAAAAAAAAAAAAAAAAAAGACAAATGAAGGCCTATCCAGCAGGAGAAGACAAGATTTCAGGAACTATAATGTAGGGATCTCTGGGTGGCGCAGCGGTTTGGTGCCGGCCTTTGGCCCAGGGCGCGATCCTGGAGACCCGGGATCGAATCCCACATCGGGCTCCCGGTGCATGGAGCCTGCTTCTCCCTCTGCCTGTGTCTCTGCCTCTCTCTCTCTCTCTCTCTCTCTCTCTCTCTGTGACTATCATAAAAAAAAAAAAAAAAAATTAAAAAATTTAAAAAATTAAAAAAAAAAAAGGAACTAAAATGTAGACAGCAGTGTGGGGATGGGGGTATTTTTAAAAAAAGATAAAAAATTCTACAATAATTTGGCATTTTTTAAAAAATATTTTATTTATTTGATGGGGCACCTTTGTGGCTCAGTGGTTGAGTGTCGGCCCTTGGCTCAGGTGGTGATGCCAAGGTCCTGGAATGGAGTCCTGCGCTGGGCTCCTTGTGGGGAGCCTGCCTTTCCTTCTGCCTATGTTTCTACCTCTCTCTGTGTGCCTCTTATAAATAAATAAAATCTTAAAAAAAAAAAAAAAAAAGATTTAAAGAGTACACACATGAGCAGGGTGAGGGGCAAAGGGAGAGGAAGAAATAGACTTCCCACTGAGCAGGAAGCCAGATGTGGGGCTCGATCCCAGGACCCCAAGATCAAGCCAGATGCTTAACTCACTGAGCCATCCTGACACCCCGATTTAGCACTTGTTTAAAAAGACAATAACAAGAGTTGGTGAGAATGTGCTGAAACTGAAACCCTCATGCATTGATGGAGGCAATGTAAAATGGTACAGCCACAATGAAAAACAATGTGGCAGTTCCTCAAAGTTAAACAAGTTACCAAATGACCCACCAATTCTACTCATAGGTATGTACCCAAGACAAATGAAAACATGTCCACTGAAAACTTGTAAACAATGTTCAGAGCATTATTCATCAGAGCCAAAAAGTGAAACAGAAACAACCCAAGATTCATCAACTAACGATGAATAAACAAGCTGTGGCATATCTATACAATGGAATATTAGTTAGCAATAAAAAGTAATGAATACATGGATGAACTTAAAAAACATGCAGAGCAAAAGAAGCCAGACACAAAGGGCCACATATTGTTTGATTTCATTTATATTTAAATGTCCAGAACAGGCAAATCCATAGAAGACAGAAAGTAGACTGGTGACTACCAGAGGATCTGAAGGCAGAAGGGTGGAAGTGGGGAAAGACTACTAATGGGTACGGTTTCTTTCCTGCATAAAAATGTTCTGAGGGGGAAAAAATGTTCTAGGGGCACCTGAGTGGTCCTTTAAGCTTCTGCCTTCAGCTCAGGTCATGATCACAGGGCCCTTGGATCAAACCCTGAGTCAGGCTCTCTGCTCAGCAGAGAGTCTGCTTCTCCCTCTTCATTTGTATACATACTTGCATGTTTTCTCTTTCTCTCTCACTCAAAATCTTTTTAAAAAATTCCTTTTAAAAAATATGTTCTGTAATTATATAGTGGTGATATGGGATAACCTGGTGAGTATACTAAAAACCACCAAACTATACACTTTAAAAAGGTGAATTTTGTTATATGAATTATATTTTAATTTTTTACATGTTAAATTTAAAAAAAAAAAAGGTCTGCAAATTGGTCCTTTAAAACACAAGATTCCTTTCTGAATTACTAAAGTTGGAGTGCTTAAATCACTGAAATAAAAGGTAAAGTAAAAAGTTCCTTACTAGCAACTGAGCCAGAGTCTCAGGTTAATGTCATTAGCACTGGGATTCCTATAGTAGGTGGTGGTTTGGATTACATATGTGGGAGGGCTCCCCCTTCTAATTCTCAACTTTAAAAATAGTGGTTAAATTTCCCAAATTGAGTCACAAAAGTTATTTAAGTCTTAACTCCTTCTCCACCTGCAAAATACACTATAGTCTACAAGTATCAACCTTTTCTTTCCCCTCTTCTGTTCTTTCCACATGGATGCCCGCAGAGAAAAAAGAAAACTATTTAGCTAAATCATAAAAGCTGTGAATGATCTACAGCTGTAAACATGATTCCCTCTCCTCAACTCCTCCAACTCTCTGGATTGAAATAAATATTACTTGGGCAATTTAAGAAATCAAAATATAAAGGATTAGCAAGAATGCCACCAAGATGAACATGCTATACTGGATGGTGATATGCCCTTGGGCTCAGCTTCCCTGTCTTTTCCAGCTTCATGCATTTTAAAATCAAACATGCACTAAAATTCTTTTCAATTAGGCTCTAGGAACCATCTGCATTGGAACCACCTGTGGTGTCTGGGCCAACGAAGACTTAGAAAATCATAATCTCTGGGGACAGAATCCATGAACTTATTTTCAAAGTTATTCTTACATACACTAAGATTGCAAATCACTGTTCTAAAAAGTTCGACAAAATGGGACCAACAGCCATTTAAGGTATAGGTAATGTGTAGGATAGAGACTACCTGTGTTATGAAGACGTCATCACTGCCCTGAGAAGTTCACCTGTCAGAACACTATGTCTGGAACCCATTCACGATACACTACTCTGTTAAATATGAATGTAATGCATGTGTTGCATGCTGCAAAACATTAAATGGCATAAAGTAGATGACCAGATTTTTTTCAACATACTAAGGAAAACATGGAAAAGAAGACACTGGGCAGCCCCGGTGGTGCAGCGGTTTAGTGCTGCCTGCAGCCCAGGGTGTGATCCTGGAGACCTGGGATCGAGTCCCACGTCGGGCTCCCTGCATGGTGCCTACTTCTCCCTCTGCCTGTGTTTCCTCTCTCTCTCTCTCTCTCTCTCTCTCTCTGCCTCTCATGAATAAATAAATAAAATGTTTTTAAAGAAAGAAAATACTATTAAAAAAAAAAGGAAAAGACACAGTTTCTAATCTTATCTCTTCTGTACCTGAATAATAAAGGATTGAATTTTTAAAAATTTTTTATTTATTTACGATAGTCACACACACAGAGAGAGAGGGGCAGAGACACAGGCAGAGGGAGAAGCAGGCTCCATGCACCGGGAGCCCGACGTGGGATTCGATCCTGGGTCTCCAGGATCGCGCCCTGAGCCAAAGGCAGGCGCTAAACCGCTGCGCCACCCAGGGATCCCTAAAGGATTGAATTTCAGCTAATAAAGACCTAAACGGAGAGAAATTTCACTAAATCAAGTCTTTAAAAACTAGTTTCCCCAGGTTGCCTGGCTGGCTTACTCAGTAGAGCATGTGACTCTTGATCTCAGGGTTTTAAGTTCAAACCCCATGGTGGGGAACGCCTGGATGGCTCAGCAGTTTAGTACCTGCCTTTGGCCCAGGGCATGATCCTGGAGTCCGGGGATCGAGTCCCACGTCGAGCTCCCTGCACGGAGCCTGCTCCTCCCTCTGCCTGTGTCTCTCCTCCCTCCCTCCCTCTCTCTCTCTCTCTCTCTCTCTCTCTCTCTCTCTCTCTCTCTCTCTCTCTCTCTCTCTCCCCCTCCCTCTCTCAAGAATAAATAAAATCTTAAAAAAACAAAAAAAAAAGCATGCTGGGTGTCTTATAGAGCATACTTAAAAACAAAAGGGGATCCCTGGGTGGCTCAGTGGTTTGGCGCCTGCCTTTGGCCCAGGGCGCAATCCTGGAGTCCCGGGATCGAGTCCCGCGGCGACGGGCTCCCAGCATGGAGCCTGCTTCTCCCTCTGCCTGTCTCTCTCTCTGTCTATCATAAATAAATAAATTTTTAAAAAAACAACAAAATTTCCAAGTAATTTCAAACAACATACAGACGCAGCATACATCTGTCACTACTAGGATGGTTCTTCCTAGCATTATGTTAATGACTTTCCTTAACAGTCTTCACTTTTCTACTCTGACCCTCCCAATTCTGCCAACAGGTTTATTCACTGAAATAAACTCAAATTCGTGTAAGAAAAGTCCTTGATTTTAAACTATTTATGTTGATACACAATAGCCCTGATTCTGTTACTGCTTCAAGCTTAAAAAGCATGGAGAATCTCTTAAAAGTAAATGGAAAGTTTCTGGCCCACAGACAGGAAACATCTAGAAATTACTACCAAAGAAGATTTATTTCATCTATTTAATTCTATTTTCAAAAACAGATACGTTTTGATAATAAAAGTCCCAGTGTTTTAAAATATTATCTAATTACTGGAGCAATATTCATTCATTTAAAGTATTTACGGAGCATTCACTACATACCCCAGACTATTTCAGAGCTAAGAACAGGAATATGGCAGTGAAAAAATATGCTAAATAAAAATACCTCTCACAAAATTATATTGATGATTCAGTGTCCAATCATTACAAATATCGAGTTACAAATATTACAATATATGTAGGCAGGAGAAACCAGGACCTATAGTAATCCTACAGCAGACCAAGCAAATGTGTTTCTGAAATAATTTCTATAACTTGATTTAAAAGCAAGAAAAAGTACAGAATGTCTATGGTCTCCAAGTGTTTGAAAATATTCTATAGTACTTTGACCATTAAATTCCCTCTCGTAATATTTATACTCTAAAATGCTGTAGCAAGATACAGCAATAGAAAATGAGTAAACCGTCCCCTTCTCAACCGAATAGATTAAGAAATGAAAACACTTAAAATCAATATATCAAGTAATCTCTATAATGGGTTTCTCTGAACTCTTAAAAAAAAAAAGTCCTAGGATTCTTAAACCAAGAAACACAGCAGGCAGAAAAAATGAAACTTGTACTACTTCTCTATCACTCTAGAAATAATTTATTTCTTCGACATTTCTGCCTATTAAATATGATGTTATCTAGGAGACCCAAAAACGAAAAGACCTGAGAACCTTGATGCCCAATTTGGATGGAATACAAAAACCACAGTCTATGCATTAAAACTGGTTATTCCTTCCCAAGTACAGGTGGTTTCGAGGGAGATGTTTCTGTTTGTTTGTTTGTTTGTTTTGGAGGGCTCCTTTTGCTTTTGGGTTTTTTTTTTTTTTTTTTTTTTTTTTTTTTTGTAATTGCTTCGGCGATCTCGAACCCTGAAGGGATCGCACTGCAGGCAAACACTCAGGTTGTCAGACAGCTGCGGCCTTCTCGGCCCCGACCCGGCCGCTCCAAAACTGACTCCGCATCCCCGGAGCAAGCCAAGGAGAGGAATAAAAAAAGCCACGCTCCCTAAAACTACCCGAGGAGGGCCAGCTGGCCCACCACGAGCCCAGGGTGGCCCCGCGTGCCCCGCGCGTCCCCCAGCTGCCCTTGCAAGCAGCCGCCCGCCGGCCCAGCCGCGCCCGGTCCCCACGGGCTCCAGTTCCGCCCGCCCGCGGGTCCCTCCCCCAGCCCGCCCCCGAGACCCGCGGGGCCCGCCGCGCCGGCTCCGCCCCTCGCCTCCCGACCGGGCCCGGATTCCCAGGCCCCGAGCAACTCAGCCCCAGGCGGAGAGGCGCGGCCGAGCCCGGGGAGCCCCGGCGCCCCCAGCAAAGGCCGCAAAGGCCAGCCGGGAGCGGGCGCCGCCGCGAGCCCCCCACCGGGCCCGCGCCGGGGCTCCGGCCTGAGCGGACACCGCCCTCGTCGCTTACCTGCGTCCCCACCACGACGATCTGAGGCAGCTGGATGATGTCGGCGCCCACCGTGTTGAAGACATCCTGGAGCTTGTTGATAACAGGAATTAGCGCCTCCATGACTCCGAGAACGCGGGACCCTCGCCCGGCCGGCCGCGGCAATGAATGGGGCCGGGGCCCAGAGTCCGCCTCCTTCCTCCTCTCCTCCGCCCTCTCCTCGGGAGCCGGCACCCATTGGACCCCGCCCGCCCGCTACCTGCCCCCTCCCGGCGGGCCGTGCGCTAAGAGGAAGGTGGAGAGGAGCAAAGTCTGCCGGGAGTTGTAGTTCTGGGGGGGCGGAGGACCGCGGGGGGCCTACGGCTTCCAGAAGGCTGTGCGGCGCCGGGCGGAAGGAGGAGCTGGGAGGGCGGGCTGCGCGGGCTCGTGTCGGAAGGCTGGGGAGCCAGGCCGCGAGGGTGGGAAGGAAGAGACCCACTTAAGCCCATTTGCGGGGCGCAACGAGGGTGAAGATGCCGGAAGGGAATATGTGTTAAGTACAGCGGAGTATCCTGATGATCCAAGATGCCATTTCCTTATGCAGAAGCTTGCTTAACAGGGACGGGTTGAAGAGACTTAAAGGAATAGCTCGTCGCCTCTGGCGCCCCAACCAGGTGCTCGGGGTGTGGAGGCTGATTCTGCAGAGGGCGTGCGCGGCTATTTTGCAAAACAAAGCAAAACAAACAGAACGTCGGTCCCAGTTAGAACACGCGGGTTCTCCCAAGATTTTTGTGAAAACGTCTTCAAAATAGCATGTTCAGAAAGAATCTTAGGTGAAGAGTTTTTGGAGGGAAAGGGCTAAGCCCTTGTTCTCTATATTCTGTATAAAATGTTATTTTGCCCTGACTCCTGGCAAAGTGGAAATCGATCTGAGAACTGCCTTGCCTTTTTTTTTTTTTTTTTTTTTTTTTTTGGCTAAGTGCACCTACGGTAGTAGTCAAAATTTGCCTTTTTATATTCTTTATTTTTTTTTAAAGATTTTATTTATTTATTAATGAGAGACACACAGAGACAGAGAGAGAAGCAGGCTCCATGCAGGGAGCCCGTCGTGGGACTTGATCTTCGGACTCCAGGATCACGCCCTGGTCATAGGCAGGTGCTAAACCGCTGAGCCACCCACGGATCCCTGCCTTTCTTTTTAGACAGATACCTCTCCTCTACTCCAAACCTCCAAAGATTTATCTCAATAAATAAATAAATAAATAAAAAAGGTGACATTTGAGCAAAGATCTAAAGTAGTTGATAAGAGGTGTGCCTGGGTGGTGCAGTCCGTAAAGCACCTGCCTTGGGCTGAGGTCATGATCCTGGGGACCTGGGATGGAGGCCCAGTGGGGCTCCCTGTTCAGCCAAGAGTTGGCTTCTCCCTCTGCCCCTCCCCCAGTTCCTGCTCTCTCTGTCTCTCTCTCTCTCTCTCTCTCTCTCTCTCAAATAATCTTAAAATAGGTGAGGAAAAAGCCCCATTCCTTTATTTTTTCTCTCCATAGTATTTGTGTCCATCTCACATGCTACATATTGAGTTGGTTGACTCTCTGCTCTTGCTAGAATATCAACTCCTAGAAGCCAGGGATTTTGGGCTATTTATGGATGTATCCCTAGCCCCTAGAAAGTGACAAACAAGATAGGTCCAATCCCAGTCCCATCTGGGTTTACAGTCTCACAGGATGACACCATTATAAATGGGTAAAGTGCTGTGACTGGGTGGACTATAGAACACATAATAGCACTTTCTCTACTCTGAGGGGAAAGAATGAAAATTCAAGCAAGACTTTCTAGAAGTCACCAGATTTAATCCCCAGGAGGGTAAGGACCACCTGCAATGGAAGTTGTACACTATACAACCGGACTGGGTACCATTCACCTGCACAGCCCTACACGGTAGCCCTGAGAACATGCTCAATTTGTTCAGCAGGATACATGGTAAGTGCTGAATATTTTTGGACAGATGAATAAAATATCATGTAAGCTAAGAGCTGAAGGTCCACTAGTAGTATTTTGGCATCTTACCAAGTATTATGAACATTCCCTTCTCTTTTCAAAAACAAAAGCTTCAGAAACAGAGCAAGACAAAAATTTCAGAAGCCCAAAAAATGAAGATGAGATAAGATATAAATTCCAAATCCCTTTATTTTCTACCAAAGGCAATATAATAGATTTTACCCACTTTGCTTCTCAGCCCTCTACTGATAGAGATTTTTATCTCTTCTTTTCCTCTGAGTAGTCTGTATTCCTTCTAAGAAGAAAAAGCAGATAGAGAGGGTAGGCTCATGGTGAAGCTCCATGGGCATAATCAGTAACGGCTTCATAGGGGCAAGATGCCCAAGGGCAGGAATGGTGCAATTCCAAATGTTTTTACCTTATTTGTGGCACTAATAGACATAGTCTTTCTCTATTTGAAAAATTAAAAGAACAGGTATACATATATTCAAGGAAGACAAATGTCACAGATTTTTTGTGACATTATATATTTCCAATTTAATTATGAAATATCTTGGGGCACCTGGATGGCTCAGTCAGTTAACCATCTGCCTTCGGTTCAGGTCATGACCCCGGGTGCTGGGATTGAGCCCCACATTGAGCCCCACTGTCAGGCTCCCCACTGTTGGACTCCCAGCTCTATGGGGGAAACTGCTTCTCCCTCTCCATCTGCCTGCTACTCCCTCTGCTTGTGCTCTCACTCTGTCAAATAAATAAATAAAATCTTTTTTAAAAAATTATGAAATATCTCTTGGGCAGGAACATCCAGAGCCTTATACATACTTTAGGAATAATAGTGACTGCTTTTTAATTCTATCTTTTTCTAGGAGAAATGACTACATGGCCAGTGCTCAAAAGTCCTCCTATCACCACTACCACTGGTTAGGTTTAAGCAGCTTTGTCCAGTACTTTCTAGACTCTAGAGCATTGAGTTTATCAGGTACAGAGGAAAAGAAAAGTGTTTGAGGCTGCAGAAACAGGAAATGGTGAGGCCTTGAAAAAGTGTGGCTCTATTTTGATAATAATAAAAAAAAAATAGGATGCTCTATGTGCAATGTGTTTCACTGGAGACAAAGCAAACCAATATGGTTCTTGATATTTTAAATTCAGAATATTCTTGTTTGTAGGAAAGCCACGTAGCCAATAAATAAGACTTTTCTCATCTAAAGTAGGATAAAGTGTTTCTCAGTGGTCAGTGGGTTGTTATGAAATCACATTAAGTCATTTTCAGCTACTGTCTCAAAGGGTTTCAAAAAACAAAAACAAAACAAAACAAAAAACAACTCTTCTCCTTTAGCCATCCCTCCCTTACCATAGGTTTATGATTTAGGCAGGATCATTTGGTTGCAAGTCACAGACATTTAACTCAAACCAACTAGCTCAAACAGAGGAATTGATTAGCTTATATAACCAAAGGGCTGGCATGACCTGGGCCTCCAAAATAACTGGAGCTGGGGGCTCACATGGAATCATGTGATCATGGAATCAAGTCCTTCTACCTTGGGCGGCCCAGGTGGCTCAGTGGTTTAGCCCTGCCTTCAGCCCAGGGTGTGATCCTGGAGACCCAGGATCAAGTCCCACATTGGGCTCCCTGCATGGAGCCTGCTTCTCTCTCTGCCTGTGTTGTGTCTGTGCCTCTCTCTCTCTGTCTCTCATGAATAAATAAATAAAATCTTTTAAAAAAATCTTTCTACCTCTTATTTCTGATTCTGTCTGCATAATCTACTTCATTCTCTCAAATCAATATACCCCTACGGATGAGCAGACAGTGGTAGCAGCTATAGGGATCTCATTGAGCAGGCCTCCTTAGGGCAGATGTTGTTGAGCAAATCTGGGGAGGAACTGAAACTAGGTTTCCACCCTATTTCTCTGGTGTATGAGTTTCCTATTGCTGCCTTAACAAATTACCACAGACATAGTGGCTTAAAACAACAAAAATCCATCTCCTTGCCTTTTGCAGATTTGAGAATACATTCCTAGCTCTTATCCCCCTTCCAACATCTTCACAACTAGCAATGTCCCATGTCTTTGAGCCTGCTTCTGTCATCACCTCTCTGACTACAGCCAAGAAAGTTTTCTCTGCTTTTAAGAACCCATGATTAGGGCAGCCCAGATGGCTCAGCGGTTTGGTGCCAACTTCAGCCCAGGGTGTGATCCTGGAGACCCGGGATCGAGTCGCATGTCAGGCTCCCTACATGGAGCCTGCTTCTCTCTGCCTGTGTCTCTGTCTCTGTGTCTCTCATAAGTAAATGTAAAAAAAAAAAAAAAAAAAAAAAAAGAACCCATGATTAGTTTGGTCCACCTGGACATCCCAGGACAATCTCCCATCACAAAGTCTATACCTTTCATCATATCCACAAAGTTTCTTTTGCCATGGAAAATTCACAGGTTCCAGGAATGAGGGCATGGACAGGGTTGAGGGGCCACTGTTCTGCCCACCACATCATGTTAAGGTGATTGCTCTGGGGATGGACTGACCCATGTAGTGCCATTTAGAAGCCTTCCTTCCGATTTTTTTTCTCTTCTTTCTCAAAGATTTTATTTATATGAAAGAGAGCAGGGAGAAAGAGAGCACGAGTGGGGGGAGGGGCAGTGGAAGAGAAAGAAGGAGACTTCCCGCTGACCCAGGAGCCCAATGTTGGGCTTGCTCTCAGGATCCTGGGATCATGACCTGAGCTGAAGGCAAACACTTAACAACTGAGCCACCCAGGTGCCCACGCTCTGAATTTTTTAACTTGAGTTAACCCAAGAATTTTCTCTCTCCGTTTATGGAATTATAAGGATGTGAGTCACTGTCTCCAGAGATCATATTTCCTACCACATGGGATAAATTGGTTTTGGAAAATAAATCCCTTATTCACCATAAAAAATTTTCCCAAGTCCAACACTGTCCCATACTTCTAAATGTACATATACAGACATAACTAGGAATTCTAATCCCCATATTTAATCACTCCTTTTTCTCCTTGCCCTTTTCACATTATATGATTAAACATTTAATGGCATGCTTTCTGGAGATGAGGCAGTGTGCTAAGCATTTTATAGTTGCTTTGTGGGATAGGTGTATAGATGTGCAACTGAAGCTTTAGGGGTTTATTTATAAAGTGATACTTTTACATAGCTTGTATGTAGCAGAGCTGTCATCAAAACAGGCTATTTGGCCAACTCCTAACCTTTACACATACTGCCTAGCGTCTTCATTCATTCCCTCATTTATTCAACACATATTTATCAAGTACCTATTAGACAAGACATATGGGTCTTATCCAGGCAGTGTGTTTGCTAAAGGGAAGGGGTACTGTGGCCATGACGATAGCATGCCCTTCCCCCCAGTCAACAGTGAGCTCAAGGAGGCATAAGTGTTGTCTTGTATGGCTATTTATCTCCACTACCAAGTATGATGCTTGTTACAATGTAGTGGGGAAGGAAGGGGATTCCTTTTGTTTTACTTGGAAAGTCTGGAATTACAAGGATTTAAGCATGTCTGAATTGCAACTAGGATTTGCACTTAAACCCAGCCAAAACATACGAGGCTGGCCTTGGCATAGGACTCCTCAGAATAGCTGCCAAATTATTTTGCTAGGGATAGGCTGGCTTTGTCCTAACTTAATATCCCTAATGAGAAAAAGTTGATTTTGAATTACATTAATAGCTAGAAATTATTTTAATAGCTCTTACAAATCACACAGACTACTTCTAGCATACTTTTCCAGTGTTGTTTTATGCTAACATTTTGATCGTCAATCATAGCCAAGCTGCCGCTATCCATGCCTTCAAATCATACTGGAACACACAGATCTAATGTTAACATTAAAATACACAACTCTAATGGGGAAACCTCTTTGTTATATTTTGGAAACTACCTGTATTTTGCAAAGACGGTAAGTTAACAGCTTTAATCAATTTGCACTACTCCCTAGGCCTCAAGCTTAACACATACTTTGACAGCAGGTGCAGGAAATTGTCCACAGATGGTGGGGCGGGTTAACAGCAGCCAGCAGGTAAATCTGGGGAGATACTGGCATCCCAGTAGGGGGCAGTATGACAACACAATTAAGAGGAATAGAGCCACCTCCTCTATTTAGCTGATTTTCTTCTCTTTCTCCATACCCATACACCAATGGAACTTGGCCATTTTTTTAATCCTCATATCCTCAAAGCAGGTGTATTTTACTAGCTATTTGAGATATAAAGTGACTTCCCATCGCAGTAATGCCAACAACTGAAAATTACACGTTAGATATCCCCATTGGCCTCTTTTCTTTACAACTACATTCCAGGTTCCCAAAATGTTGTCTGGTATTCTTAGAAGCTCTGAAAATCTCCTTGGTCCTCTAGATTTCAGGCTTCCTTTGTGTCTTCCCTACATCAACTCGATTAGCTCACACTTTTTGATGAAGAGAAATCTAGCTTTTCAGGCTTTGGTTAGCTACCTTTGCATATCCGAAGACTCACTAAGACACCGTGGTAAACAAAAGGGATATCTATTCTGAATTTTTTCCTTTAGTAGCAGGCCTAATATAGACTTTGAACATCTTTCCTTTCTAATTGTCCAACCAGTTCATCTAACCAGTACTGGGTAGCCTGAGTCAATCTGAGTTTATAAGAACCAATTTTCTAAAACTGCCACACAGTTGTGATGGATGATAAAACTTATACATCAGTGACGTGACTAGTAAAATTAGTGAATAAGACAGTATATCAAAAAGTACTAAGTACAGTATGTATGGTATGTATAAAGTTTATCCAACAGTTGACTTTGTTTTTTTCTGATGGATTTTATTCTTTTTTAAAAATATTTTATTTATTTATTCATGAGAGACAAAGAGAGGCAGAGACACAGGCAGAGGGAGAAGCAGGCTGACTTGATCCTGCATCTCCAGGATCACACCCTGGACTGAAGGTGGCGCTAAACCACTGAGCCACTGGGGCTGCCCCTGATGGATTTTATTCTAATTTTTCTTCAGTTACTGAATTTTGACTAAATGAATGAATAGATGGATGGATGGATGAATAAATGATTGAATAAATGTTTTGTATATTAAATATACTTCATCTGGGCTAGTGAGAGACTAACAAGTTATTTTAGAACTAATACAGAATGAGGGGGAAAGTTCTGAATTAATCAACCTCTTTAAGAAGTCCTACTCCCGGGCAGTCCCCGTGGCGCAGCGGTTTAGCGCCGCCTGCAGCCCAGGGCGTGATCCTGGAGACGTGGGATCGAGTCCCACATTGGGCTCCCTGCATAGAGCCCGCTTCTCCCTCTGCTTCTCTCTCTCTGTGTGTCTCTATGAATAAATAAATAAAATTTAAAAAGTCTTACTCCCAACCCCTGATCTATGAAGTAGGAGTAATAATGTAACTACTAAGGATGTGACCTACTACAAAAACAGAAGTAAGTTTTTAAACAGAATTAGTAGTAATGGTAAGTTACTGGAAAGATAGAAAATATTGTACCCAAAACCCAGACAGCAGTTTCAAATGCGTGTCACTATTCACACCAGTAGTAAACACAAAAACAAAATAAAAATGAAAACAAAAAAGAGCTATTAAATATACTGTATTAGCTACTAAAGATACAAAAGTAAACAAAACACATCCACTGTCATTTCTCAAAACTTTATTTTATTTTATTTTATTTTATTTTATTTTATTTTATTTTATTTTATTTTATTTTATTTATTCATGAAAGACAGAGAGAAGGCAGAGACATAGGCAGAGGGAGAAACAGGCTCCATGCAGAGAGCCCGACATGGGTTTCACTTCCAGAACTCCAGGATCAGGCCTTGAGCCAAAGGCAGCCGCTCAACCACTGAGCCACGCAGGCATCCCTCAAAACTTCTTTTTTCTCTTTCCTTTTTCTCGAGAAAAGGCAAGTGGCCAGAATTAATCTAAGTCAGCACTTAGGAAAGAGAACTCGCCTAGGTTTTCTGGATTAAAGGATGAATAGAAGTTGACCAAAGAGGAAGAGAAAGGACTTCCAAACCATGCAGAAGGAGCAACTTGTACAAAAGTGAAGGGGAAGGAAAGCACATGATGCATTCTAGATGCTTTAAATAGTTTAGTGTTGCTAAATATAGAACATCAGGGTCTATGTAGGAGTTCTGAGTGGTTAGACTAATAGCTCCTCAGTCAGAAGTGAGCTCATGAGAATGAGGAGTTAGGGATGGATCCTGAGGGAGAAAATCAAAAGAGTGAGCAAAGAGACACATTATCTTATGAGTTTTATAAAGGTCAGCCACATCCCACTGGATGGGGACAAGGTAAGGGAAAATGAGAAACCAAAGAGGGAGTGTTAACAGTAATCCAAGTCAGAGACAATGGTAATGTATCCCAGGGTGGTAATAATGGAGATAGATGGGTGGAACTGGAAAAATTTGGAATAGAAGAACTTGTCCAGATAATATAAAGAAAAAAATGGCCATGGGCAGAATGGGCAATAGAAACATCTGAGAAGAGAAAGGAGGATGTTAAAGTAAGAAACCATAAAATAGTGACCAAAAAAACATAAAAGGAAAAATAAAAAAGAATGGCTTGTTCAAAATGTATTTTAACCTACTTCTTCTGGGCTTTTCTTTGCTTCAGAAGCTAAAAACTACATTTCTCAATATCTTTACGACTAAATGTTCCATATATAATTTTAGTTCCGTAACACAGGTGCATTCATTCAAGGCTTAAATTTTGATCTAAATTATGAGAAGATGGGGGCACCTGGTGGCTCAGTCCATTTAGCATCTGCCTTCAGCTCAGGTCATGATCCCAGGGTCCTAGGATCAAGTCCCACGTCAAGCTCCCTGCTCAGCGGGGAGTCTGTCCCTCTCCCTCCTGTTTATGCACACTATCTGACGCACGCTCTCTCTCTCAAATAAATAAATAAATAAATAAATAAATAAATAAATAAGTAAATGAATCTTTAAATTATGAGAAGATGGACGAGTTACACAAGACATCCATTTTGCTTGTGCAGATATAGGAGGCATGATGTGGTTCTAGAGCTAATAGTTCTGATGATACCTCTGATTCTCAGATAGTGACTAAGATGAGGAGAGCCTGAGAACCAACTTCTAATTATGGTGAATGTCTCGGGAACTCTTGGTGCCCCAATTTTTCTGGGAGTAATTCCTGGATATATAACCTAGAGCTCATTTTCAAGTCATTCTAGCAGATTCTTAAACATGTAATTCCATGCATTAAATCTCTTTCTGCAGAGACTTGATAGAGGAGTGTATTCATTTCCTAGGGCTGCTGTAGCAAAGTACCACCAACCCATTGGTTTAGAAAAATAGAAATTTAAAGTGCCTGGCTGGCTCAGTTGGTAGACTGTGTGACTCTTGATTTCAGAGTCATAAGTTTGAGCCCCATGTTGGGTGTAGAGGCTACTTCTAAAAAAAGAAAGAAAAATAGAAATGTATTGTTAAAATTCTAGAAGCTAGAAATCCAAAATCCAGTTGTCAGCAGGATTGATTCCTTTTGAGGGCCATGAGGAGAATCTGTTCCATGCCTCTTTTCTGGCTTTCAGTGACCGCAAGTAATTATGGCAATATTATTCTGATCTCAGCCTTCACGATCACATGGCAGTCTGCTCCCTGCATATATTCACACCATCCCTCTTCCGTGCATGTCTGTCTCTGTGTCCATATGTCCTCCTTTTATGAAGACGTCGGTCATTGTTGGATTAGGTCTCACTCTAATGATCTCATATTAAGAGAAGGCTGAAGGAGGTGCCTGGCTGGCTCAGTTGGTGGAACATGAGACTCTTGATCTTGGGGTTGTAGGTTCGAACCCCATGCTGGGTGTAGAGATTACTTAAAAATAAAATCTTTAGGGATCCCTGGATGGCGCAGCGGTTTGAAGCCTGCCTTAGGCCCAGGGCGCGATCCTGGAGACCTGGGATCGAATCCCACATCGGGTTCCCGGTGCATGGAGCCTGCTTCTCCCTCTGCCTGTGTCTGCCTCTCTCTCTCTCTCTCTCTCTCTCTCTCTCTGTGACTATCATAAAATAAATTTTAAAAAATTAAAATAAAATAAAATAAAATAAAATAAAATAAAATAAAATAAAATAAAATAAAATCTTTAGGGGCAGCCCCGGTGGCTCAGCGGTTTAGCGCCGCCTGCAGCCTAGGGTGTGATCCTGGAGACCCAGGATCGAGTCCCACGACGGGCTCCCTGCATGGAGCCTGCTTCTCCCTCTGCCTGGGTCTCTGCCTCTCTCTCTCTCTGTGTGTCTCTCATGAATAAATAAATAAAATCTTAAAAAGAGAGAGAGAGAGAGAAGACAGAGGAAGGATTTTTAACTCAAAGAAATTTTAATTTGATTACCTCAATAAAGACCCTATTTCCAAATTAGATCATATTCTGAGGTACTCAAGTTAGGACTTGAATACACCTTTTTGGGGGAATGCAGTTCAATCCATAACAAGGGATATGACAGGAACATTTGATATTCATTAAATATTCAATAGTTCTAGGCAGCCCGGTGGCTCAGTGGTTTGGCACTGCCTTCCGCCCAGGGCCTGAACCTGGAGACCTGGGATCGAGTCCCATGTCGGGCTCCCTGTATGGAGCCTGCTTCTCCCTCTGCCTTTGTTTCTCCCTCTTTGTGTCTCTCATGAATAAATAAATAAATAAAATCTGTTAAAAAAATATTTAATAGTTCTTATATTTCCCAGCCTCCTTCGCAGTATGGTTGGGGGCATGTGACTACTTCTCCAAATCACTGTGAATAAAAGTGGCATGTGTTTCTTCTGAACCCACTGGCATGGGTCAGTGAAAAGCCTTGTCCAGCCCTCTAGCTCCCTTCTTCTGATTTGGCAATCTCTGAAGACAAATGTTGAAAGAGTGGTTTACTGAAATGGTCAACCTTTAGTCAGCCTGGGTCCCTGAGTGTTGATGTAGAATAGAGTCCTCTGCCAAAATGTATTAGACACGTAACATAAGGAAGAAATAAATCTTTGTGGTTTAGAGACACTAAGATTTAAAGGTCTGTTTGTCTTTTACAGGCCCTATCTCTAAATACAGTCATATTGGGGGTTAGGACTTAACATATGAATATGGAGCAGTTGGGGACACAGTTCAGTGCATAATAATATTATTGAATGAATAATATAAACTATGAAGAGCTCTTCACCTCTGATCATACTCTCTAGATGGGAGAATGAATAGCTTCTTTCTGTTCTTCGTACTTTTTACTGTTTAGACACAAACATAATATAAATTAGATCACTCTATACCTATAGTTATTTTTTTACTTTCACTGAAAGAAGCTTCTGAGTTTTCTTCACCCACTGCTATATTATAGATATTGTCCATATCAGTACATAGAAATCCCAAAATATTCTTTCAAACAGCTGCATAGTATTCTCTCATAAAGATTGTGATAATCGGGGATCCCTGGGTGGCTCAGTGGTTTGGCGCCTGCCTTTGGCCCAGGGTGCAATCCTGGGGTCTCAGGATCAAGTCCTGCGTCAGGCTCCCAGCATGGATCCTGCTTCTCCCTCCTCCTGTGTCTCTGCCTCTCTCTCTCTATGTCTATCATGAATAAATGAATAAATCTTTAAAAAAAAAGATTGTGATAATTTACATAGGTTTTTTTTCTTGATAGATGATAGATCAATTCAAATTTCTTATTATAGACAGTGCTGCAGAAAATTTGTGATAATTTAAAAAAACTCACAGATGAACCACATAGCCTAGAAATACTGAAAAAAATAAGAAAACTTTAGGTATCATTGTAAGAATTCATTATATAATACATTATATAATATATATATATAACAAAATATGTTATTTATTTATTGGTAAGGCTTTGGTCAAGAGTGGCTATTAATAGTCAAGTTTTGGGGAGTCAAAATTTATTTATTTATTTATTTATTTATTTTTATTTTTATTTATTTTTTAGATTTTATTTATTTATTCATGAGTCACACACACACACACACACACACACACAGGCAGAGGGAGAAGCAGGCTCCATGCAGGGAGCCCAATGTGGAACCCGATCCCGGGTCTCCGGGCTGAAGGTGGCACTAAACCGCTGAGCCACCAGGGCTGCCCAGGAGTCAAAATTAATGTGTGGATTTCCAAGAGGAAAAGCAGGCTCCATGCAGGGAGCCCGACGTAGAACTCGATCCCGGGTCTCCAGGATCATGCCCTGGGCCAAAGGCGGCGCTAAACCACTGAGCCACCGGGGCTGCCCAGCTATATACCTTCAAAATTTAAATGGGAGGTATTGTACACTAGTTTATAAATGTAGTAAAGCATATGTAGTAAAGCATTTCCCCATATCCACCCTAGGGCGGTATCAATATTTCTAGTTTCGACAATTTAATAGGTAAAAAAGCAGTCATTTTATTTGTAATTATTAGTGAATTTTTGCACATATTAGTCCTTTGTATTTCTTTTGCTGTGAGTTATTATTCATATTCTTTGTCCACTTTTTCCATTACATTGATTTTTTTAAGGTTTTATTTATTTATTTATTTATTTATTTATTTATTTTTTATTTTTATTTTTTTAAATTTATTTAAGAGAGTGACAGTGTGAGAGAGAATGAGCAGGGTGGAGGGGGTGGAGGTGGGGCAGGGCAGAAGAAGCAGGCTTCTTTGTTCAAGGATCCTGAGGTCCTAGGATTGAGTCCTGCATCCGGCTTTCCACAGGAAGCCTGCTTCTCCCTCTGCCTATGTCTCTGTCTCTCTCATGAATAAGTAAGTAAAAATCTTAGGGAAGAAAAAAAAGAATACACTTACCATGATGAGCACGGAGTAATGTACAGAATTTGAATCACTGTATTGTACACCTGAAACCAATACAAAATTGTATGCTAATTATACTGGAATTTCATTAATTAATTAATAACCTTAAAAAATTAAAAACTGACTTTGAAAAGAACTTAGGGTACTAGAATCTAAAGGAACATTAGTAATTTTCATCATTTTATTTGTTTTAATATTTTAGTTACCTGGTGAGAGCAGGAGCAAGAATGAGAGAGAGAACAGAGGGAGAAGAGGAAACAGACTCCCCACTGAGCAGACAGCCCATTGTGGGGACTTGCTCCCAAGACCCTGAGATCATGACTTGAGCCAAAGGCAGACACTTAACCAGCTAAGCCACCCAGGTGCCCCAGCAATTTTCATCATTTTAAATTTTAGTTCAACTTTAGTATTTTACAAATAAGAAAAGCAAGGCTCAAAGAGGTAAAATGATGTGCCCAGGTTCACGGCTCTAGTTACTAGCAAAGACAGGATTAGAATTCAGTTCTCTTGGCCCTCAATTTGAAAAAACCTCCCTAATTAAGGAGTTCTTATATTTCTGGATTTAAAACCAGACAATGGCAAACCTCATACATTTTAAAACGTGACTTTTTGCAGAATTAAAATTTGATAAGTTACTTATCAGGCTTTCATAAATGTTTTATGATCCCATCTAACACCTAGCTGCACTGTTTGGTAGATGGTAAATCCAAGCCCTGAAGCCAACTCAAAGCCTCAAGAAGTAGCATTCTTGACAATCAACTCCTAGGATCAGCAACTGTGGCCTGGTACCTAATCTCTAGGTTCTCTAAAAGCCACTTTCCTGCCCTCCTCTTACCCATCTTGCCAACTGTGTTGGCACGTGTCAGTCTTCAGATCCTGTTATGAAACACTAGCATGTTGACAAACTTTGGAATATTTTTATCACGCCCAAACTAGAGTACATTCTCAAGCTAGGAGATACTCTAAAGGCTGTTTTATTTTTATTTTTTTTAAGATTTTATTTATTTATTCATGAGAGACACAGAGAGAGAGAGAGAGGCAGAGACACAGGCAGAGGGAGAAGCAGGCTCCACGCAGGGAGCCCAGGGAGCCCGACGTGGGACTCGATCCTAGGTCTCCAGGATCAGGCCCTGGGTTGAAGGCGGTGCTAAACCGCTGCTGAAGGTGGTGCTAAACCGCTGAGCCACCCGGGCTGCCCCTAAAGGCTGTTTTTTTAAATTTATTTATTTATTTATTTATTTATTTATTTATTTATTTATTTATTTTTAAACAACCTGATTTTATTTTATTTTTTTAATTTTTATTTATTTATGATAGTCACAGAGAGAGAGAGAGAGAGAGAGAGAGAGAGAGGGGCAGAGACACAGGCAGAGGGAGAAGCAGGCTCCATGCACCGGGAGCCCGACGTGGGATTCGATCCCGGGTCTCCAGGATCGCGCCCTGGGCCACAGGCAGGCGCCAAACCTCTGCACCACCCAGCGATCCCTAAAGGCTGTTTTAGATTTGATTTTTTTCCGCACCTCACAAAGAAAGGATGGTAATACTTTTTAAAATAATAATGAAGGGTATAAAGGGGAAGGTAAAAGTCACCTAAACTCTTTTGGTACCTCATCAAATCCCTTACTCTAGAGATAACCACCATTAAAGGTTTCTGGTGTGTGCTTTCAGAAACTTTCCACACATGGGGGAGTAGAGTCACACTGTTTTATAATTAAGTTTAAAAAAACAATTGTTTTAGTTTTTACTTGCTATCTCGTAGGTATCTTTTTTTTTTTTAAGATTTTATTTATTTATTCATGATAGTCACAGAGAGAGAGAGAGAGAGAGAGAGGCAGAGACACAGGCAGAGGGAGAAGCAGGCTCCATGCACCGGGAGCCCGATGTGGGATTCGATCCTGCGTCTCCAGGATCGCCCCTGGGCCAAAGGCAGGCGCCAAACCGCTGCACCACCCAGGGATCCCTATCTCGTAGGTATCTTTCCAAATCAATGTATGTAGCATCATCTCATTCTTTTTAATATATTTAAATGTATGTATATATGTGGAACACAATTTGTTTATGATTTAGGTTGTTTTTTTAAAATTGCACTGGTGCCTTAAAGGCACCCACAATGAGAAGATTTGAAAATTATTGGTGGAATGAGTACTAGTAAATGTTCCTTGCCTAATATAATCCATGTACGGGGAAAGATGTGTGGCCTTAGATAGGTTACCTATGTTTCTGAACTTCAATTTTTCCATCTGCATAAACAGACCGTTCCTTGCCAAGAGGGTAATGGTAGCATTGATGAGATAATGCGCATAGTGCAACTTGGTGAGGGGGAAAGTGTTTTGGGGGGCAGTACTGTATGCTTTAAAGCATGTTTTTGTTTTCGTTTTAGATTTTATTTATTTATTCACGAGAGACCCAGAGAGGCAGAAACATATGCAAAGGGAGAAGCAGGCTCCCTGTGGGGAGCCCCATGCTGGACTCCATCCCAGGACCCAGGGATCAGGACCTGAACCAAAGGCAGACACTCAACCAACTGAGCCACGCAGGTGTCCCAAAGCATGGGTTTTATAGGCAGACACAACATGCTTGAAGCCCAGTTCTGTTTACTAGTTCTAACCTGGAATGAGTGATGTACACTCTCTGAGCTGATTTGCTCATCAACAAAATATGTGAAAAATAGGGGCATCTTGGTAGTTCCGTTGGTTAAGCGGCTGCCTTGGCTCAGGTCATAATCCCAGGGTCTGGGATGGAGCCCCACATCTGGCTCCCTGCTCAGTGGGGACTCTACTTCTCCCTCTCCCTGCTGCTTCCCCTCCCCATGCTTACTCTCAGATAAATAAAATCTTTTAAAAAATACATGAAAAATAGCTGTGTGATTCAAAACATAACAATGCAGATAAAGGGCTTAACAGAGTGTCTTTTTCATTAAATGTGCTCAATTACTGTTAAGTGTGACTGCTGAAGCTAGATAATTCTAGACTTAAAGTCCACCTCTGGCATTCCTTAGATCTGTGTTCCTGAGGAGTTCTCTTAAAGTTTCTGAGCCTTACTTTTCTCATCCTATCTTATAGGATTGTGAGGATGAAATAAGATGCTTAGCATCATTCCCAAAACATGGTACATACCAGCACTTAGCACTTGTGTTCAGGTCCTTCCCTTCACTGTCGCACACAAGTGAAGTATACTTGTTTATTTTTAAGTAGGCTCCATACCCAACATGGGGCTTGAACTCACAACCCTGAGACTTACAACTGAGCCAGCCAGGTGCCCCCAGATGAAATGTATTTAAACTCTAGGGTAGGGACACCTGGGTGGCTCAGTGGTTGAGTGTCTGCCTTCAGTTCAGGGCAGAATCCTGCGGTCCTGGGATCGAGTCCTGCCTTGGGCTCCTCACAGGGAGCCTGCTTCTCCCTCTGCCTAAGTCTCTGTCTCATGAATAAGTAAATAAAATCTTTTAAAAATTAAAAAAAAAAAAAAAACCCTCTAGGGTAGCTGTGTTGAAGATGACTTTTAAAGGTAAAACTCCTGTACCCTTTTGTAATTGTTAAAGTCCTTTAAATTGTTTAAAGCCCTTTGTATAAAGACTGGGCTTTTTATAAAACACTGGGCTCAGTGTTCCCCAACAGCTCAAAAGAAATGTAATGAGATGTAGTGAATAGCGATAAAATGTATTCAATCAGAATGTTAATCATTTAAGCAAAAACAAAAACAAACAAAAAATTCCACAGAGGATTCTTTTTCCTTCAAGGCATACATTTTCTCAGCAACTTAATTTCTTAAGTTATCAAATAACAACTAATCCCAACTCTATTTCTCTGTTGAATTTACAAGTTCAATAGAAACACAAACTATAACAACATGTGGGGGTGGGGAGTGATTATAGGTGACTACATCATAGCCCAAAGAATGCAAAGCTGAGAAACATCCTAAAAAGATGTGAAGGTAGAGAACTAAAGATAGCTCTGAAAAAGAAAAGTTTAGCTATCACAGTTAAAGGCCACTTAAGGACAGTAATTTTCAAATTCTGCTGGTCATAGATCACCTTCCCAGCCCACTAGGATTTAGACTACTCATGTGTCTCCATGAGTTCCCAGTTTCCATAGATGAGATAAGGAATTGAAAAAAGAACCTTATTGCTCTGGGCAGCCCCGGTGGCTCAGCAGTTTAGCGTGGCCTCCACCCCGGGGCCGGATCCTGGAGACCTGGGATGGAGTCCCACGTCGGGCTCCCTGCATGGAGCCTGCTTCTCCCTCTGCCTGTGTCTCTGCCTCTCTCTCTCTGTCATAAATAAATAAAATCTTAAAAAAAAAAAAAAAAGAACCTTATTGCTCAATACCACCTACAGACTGAGGACATAAGGAAACTGCTTGAGGCCCCTAAAGCATTCTGGTTAGATCCCATCTTTCCATTTGGACCCAAAGAAAGTAGAGCCTTGGACAGGGGGACAGAAGAAAGGAGAAGAGGGTTGCAGGGAAGTAAAGGCTCTTGAGCAGGGCTTCTCAGCTTCGGCACTATTGACATTTTGGATTGGAGAATAATTGTTGTGGAGTGTGGTCTGTCCTGTGCATTGCAGGATATATATATAGCGGCATCGCTGGCCTCTATGCATTAGATGCCAGTAGCACCATTCGCCTCCCAGTTGTGACAGACCAAAAAGGTCTCCAGACTCTGCCAAATGTCCCTGACGAGGGAAAATGGAGATGAAAACCAGGCTGAGAGCCATTGTTCTTGGGTGTGAGGAAACAAAAAAAAAAGGAACATACCCTGGACATCTGCCTCTCCCCTTTCTCCTTTTATAAAAATGTCCTTTCTCTTTTATAAATGTTTTGGCCTTTTTAGAAAGGCTTTTTATGGGTGCCTTAAGAGGCCCTCTATGGATCTCTTTCAGCTGGAGAGCTAGCTCTGTTTTCATCCTAGTCCCCCCACAACCAGTTGTGACTTACTCAAGAGACCGTTGATGAAGCCCTCAGGCATCTGGGAGGAGAGCAGGAGGGCTTCAGGGCACGGGGCACAGGTCGGAGCGTCAAGGTCTCAGGACACGGTTTGTGGTATTGGGCATGATCGCAACACTGAACACTAACATTCTTACCTCAATTTTGTTTGTTAAGATTTATTTATTTATTTATTTATTTATTTATTTATTTATTTATTTATTTATTGCAGAGACACAGGCAGGGGGAGAAGCAGGCACCATGCAGGGAGTCCAATGTGGGACCCGATCCCGGGAATCTGGGATCACACTCTGGGCCGAAGGCAGGCTCTAAACCGCTGAGCCACCCAGGGATCCCATCTTACCTCAATTTTTTACTATCACTGTGGTTCATAAAAATGGGGGTCAGCAAGTGGAGGAAGAAGGGTATGAATCAGAATCATCTGGGAGAAAATGACACAACCGTGGCCACCTGCAGGCCTGTAGCATGAGGCCCATCAAACTCGCAGCAAGCTCAATGGGTGCCCATGGGCTGGGTATGTATGTTTTGAACACGTCCCATGCGGTTCTCAGGTGTTACTTCTTCCCATTCTCTCCTCCCTAAAAACCCCGGTATAACCTCAGTCACAGGTGGGCTCTCAGTAGTAAGTTAAAGATATTCCTTGGGGGCGTCTGGCTACCTCAGTTGGAAGAGCTGCAATGCTTGATCTTGGGATTTGAGTTCCCGCCCACTTTGGGTATAAAGATTACTAAAATAAATTAATAAACTTTAAAAAAGATAGACTTGGTACCCCTGGGTGGCTCAGCAGTTGAGCATCTGCTTTCTGCCCAGGATGTGATCCCAGATTCCCAGGATCGAGTCCCACATCAGGCTCCTGCAGGGAGCCTGCTTCTCCCTCTGCCTGTGTCTCTGCCTCTCTGTGTCTTTCATGAATAAATAAATAAAATCTTTTTTTTAAAAAGATAAACTTTAAAAAAGTTACCTAAACTAGTGAAAAATTGGAAATAGGAGATTTGCTAAACCAGTTGTGGAATATAAATGAAATAATTCATATAAAGTTCTGAGAAAACAATGAGACCTCAAATGCTACTACTATGAAAACTACTTTTGGAGGTAGAGAAGTGCTTAGGGTATGATACTGAATGCAAGGCATAAGACCCCAGGCTACAAGTCCCTATTTTATAAAGAGATGCCTATAAGTTGGGGATCTCAGCTCAAGACTGAGCTGAGACAGTCTATCCCTAGGATATCATTATGACTGGTGGGGAGACATGCATGAGGAGTTTCCTCTGGTGTTAAATAGGATAAGAGAACAGAGTGGAGGGGGTGAAGACAACTAGCTGGGAGGCTCACAAAGCAGCTGTGTTACGGACTGTCCTTCCCAGCAGAGCTGGACTAAGGGATGGGCAAGCAGGTGAGCCATCCATGTTGCCACTGAACAGGGGATGCTACAGTATCAGTGAGCACTGGCTGTGGTGGAAAACAGTGTTTTGGAAAAAATTGTATTTACCAGAACTCTCAGAGTATAGAATGTGGTTAAAGTCACTTGTCACAGTTTGAAACCCCCAGGAGGCACTCGTGAGTAGATGATCCCTCCACCGCTTTCTGGTGGAAAACTGGGTCCAGCTGATTCTCATCTTTTCATTTTCTGAATAGTAAGTAATGCAACTCTCTTGCCAAATTGGAGAACCCAGAATACAATAAAAGAGATTGCCAGCTGCCCCCAGAAGTCTTACTTCTCTGCCTTCCTTGTTTCTCTAAATCAGTGGTAAGCAAGTATTTAAATAGTATTAGTTTTAAAAGGCACCAAATTATTACTTTCCCTGGAGCCTGCATGTCCGGTCTGGCCCTGATCCCAGGCCAGTCCCTCTGGCCTTCTTCAGAGCTTGTAAAGGACAGAATTATTGGCAGAAGCTGAAGAATTTTTATTTGTTGCATTTCGGTTGTTATGTTGGCCAAGGAATCTGTTGCATACTAAGATCTGAGCAACTCCTATCCTATTACTGGGGCTGAGGTGACAAACACTAATGCAAAGTATTGGAGCTGGGGACTCTCTCTTCTGTTTTGAGTCGAAGTTACTGCCAGATAAGACCCTGAAGTGAGAGGTAGCTTGGATCTGCCTGGCTGCCACCACTGTTGGCAAACGCTGGCAGGTGACTGCTACTAGTGGTAGTGTGTTCTTAGGTGGCTGTCAGCAGGTCCTTAATAATGGCATGTTTCTTCTTAATTTCTGAATATATTTTTAGAATTGAGAATAAAAATGGAAGATACAGAGAAGAAAAGTTAAGATGAAATTACCCAGGATCCCATGGCTTTAAACTTACATTGATCGCTATGTTGGCTCCTTGAAGTCAACTTTGTGCTCTAATCCCATATTGGTTTCATGGTTTTTCTTGCTTTGGTTTCTGAATCCTGAAATGTACAACTTGTCCTATTGCACTTTTTCTAATGTCATTTGAAAACAATAGAAGCCCGAATCCTCTGGATTTGGCATTTTAAAAGTAAATGAAATACATTAATGAATGTCATTTATGCAGCCCCTTGGTGTCTGTGAAAAGCCCAAATGCACACAGCAAGTTAGAAAGGTCACAGATTTACTCAGCGTGTTACTCTTTCACTCTCACAGTTTTTCCTTCCAAAATTCTGTTACCATTTCTTGGGTCTCATAAATAAGCCAATCATTAATATATAGCAAAGAGATACTTTTTTTAGTAATCAACCCCAGTTGCTTTTATTTGAAATAATGTGCAATTTGGGGTGCCTGCATGGCTCAGTTGGTTAGGCATCCCACTCTTGATTTTGGCTCTGGTCTTGATCTCAGGGTCATGAGTTCAAGCCCCATGTTGAGCCTACTGTGGAGTCTACTTTAAAAAGGAAAAAAGAAATAATGTGTAATTTTCTAACATTCCAGATATTGGTTAGTACATATTTCCACTGCAGGTAAAATAGAATGCTTCCCTTGTTTTTATTTCATTTTTTTTTATTTTATTTATGATAGGCACACAGTGAGAGAGAGAGAGAGAGAGGCAGAGACACAGGCAGAGGGAGAAGCAGGCTCCATGCACCGGGAGCCCGACGTGGGATTCGATCCCGGGTCTCCAGGATCGCGCCCTGGGCCAAAGGCAGGCGCTAAACCGCTGCGCCACCCAGGGATCCCATGTTTTTATTTCATTTTATAGATATTACATTAGGTTGAACCACAGCAGAAAGTACGGTTTAAAACTTTTCCTTGTTGACATATACACATTTTGTGACACTACAGCTTATGTATTTAAAAAAAAAAAAAACATCCAAGGCATTTTGTTTACAAAGAAAACATCTTCTGATTAGAGGAATTACAAAATATAGGGATAGTTCTTTATGGGCTTAGAGAAATTTAAAAAGAAGCCTACTGTCAGTATATTCAGAGTAATCCTAGACCTTAAGTATGGATACAATAACCAACCAGCATATAGAAAGCATTCAATTAGTATTTAAATGTCGAATTAATGACTCAAACTATTTCTTCTTCTTCTTCTTTTTTAAAGATTTTATTTATTTATTCATGAGAGACACACAGAAAGAGGCAGAGACACAGGCAGAGGGAGAGCAGGATCCCCAAGGCGGGGAGCCTGATGTGGGACTCAATCCGGGGACTGCAGGATCACAACCTGAGCCAAAGGCACTCAACCGCTGGGCCACCCAGGCATCCCTATTTCTTCTTTTTAAGATTTTATTTATTTGAGAGAAAGAGCATAAACAAGGGTTGGGGAGGGGAAGAGGGAGAAGCAGATTCCCCACTGAGCAGGGAGCCCAACTCAGGGCTGGCTCTATCCCAGGACCCTGAGATCATGACCTGAGCCGAATGCAGCGGCTTAGCTAACTGAGCCACCCAGGCGCCCCAAGATAAATTATTTCTTGAAGACTTTTTCCTGGAACAATTTGAAATTGTTTTTCTTTATATATCTTTATGCAACAATTTTTTTTGTGTTACAAGAGATAAAGAAAAGGAAGGTTGCGGGAGGCCTGGGTGGCTGAGTGATTGAGCGTCTGCCTTCAATTTAGAGCATGATCCCAGGATCCTGGGATGGAGTCTCACATCGGGCTCCCTGCAGGGAGCCTGCTTCTCTCTCTGCCTGTTGTCTCTGCCTCTCTCTGTGTCTCTCATGAATAAATAAATAAAATCTTTAAAAAGAAAAAAAAAAGGAAGATTGCAAAGCATAGGCTTACAAACAACTAGGAAAATACAGGATTAGGTTAAACTCCATAAGAACATTAAAAATTGGGTTCCCTGGGTGGCGCAGCGGTTTGGCACCTGCCTTTGGCCCAGGGCACGATCCCGGAGACCCGGGATCAAATCCCACGTCGGGCTCCCGGTGCATGGAGCCTGCTTCTCCCTCTGCCTGTGTCTCTGCCTCTCTTTCTCTCTTTCTCTCTCTCTGTGTGACTATCATAAATAAAAAAATTAAAAAAAAAAAAAAAAAGAACATTAAAAATTTTTTAAAAATTTATTTTGAAATATATGTAGACTTACAGAAAAGTTAGAGACAAATTACAAGAACGAATTATCCTTCACCCAGATTCTCAAGTAGCATTTTTTCATTGGCTTAATCTCTCTGACTTTTTTGTCGACGAGCCATTTGTTAGTATGTTGCATACATGATGCCTCTTTACTTTCAAATATTTGAGTGTGTATGTTGAAGAATAAGGATATTCTCTTACATAACCACATTGCAATAACTGAAATGGGAAAATTAGCACATACAGTATGATTATCTAATATACAAATGTTAATTTCTCACCCATTATCTCAATAATATCCTTTATGGAAAGAAAAAAGTATTCTGGCCTTGGTCTAATCCAGGATTACATACATCTTGTATTTAGTTGTCCTAACTCTTTAGTCTTTTATTCTGGAAAAGTTCCTCAGTCTGTCTTTGTATTTTATGACCCTAACCTTTTTAAAAATACAGACCAGGCATTCTATAGAATATTCCTCAATTTGTGTTTGTCTGATATTTCCTCATGATTAGATAGGAATACCACAGAAATGATGTTGTACCCTTTTGAATGCCTTAAATCAATAGGCCGATGATAATAGTTTGTCTTCACTGGTGAGGCTAATTTGATTAGGGCACTGTCCCCAGTTTTTTCCATTGTAAAGTTATTTTTTTCTTTTTGTAATTAGTAAGAACTTTATGGTTACAACTTTGAGACTGTATAGATATACTTGTCCTCAAGAATTTTTTTACCCATTAGTTATAGTGTTCATTGATAATTCTTACCTGAATTATTACTATGTTTTGTCAAATACTTTTTATTGTTTAAGTAGGCTCCACACCCCACATAGAACCCAATGCTGAGCTTGAACTCAACGACCCTGAGATCAAGACCTCAGGTGAAAAAAAAAAAAAAAAAGACCTCAGGTGAGATCAAGAGTCTGGTGTTCAAATAACTCTTCCACCTGGGCACCCCAAATGCTATTTTTTAAACTTCATTATTCCTTCTATATTTGTTTGCATTTTACATAAGGAAGACATTTTCCTTTTCCTTCTTCATTCATTTATTCACTCATTCATATCAGTTTGAATTCATGTGTTCCTATTTTATTGAATGGATTTAATCCATTACCATAATTTCCTGTCACCCCTAGGCTTACTGAGGTATGATTGACATACTACTGGGGAGTCTGAGTGACTCAGTCGGTTGAGCATCTGACTCTTGATCTCAGTTCAGGTCTTGATCTCAGGATCAATGAGTTCAGTTGGGCTCCACGACTTAAAAAAAAAAAAATTGACATATAACTACCACCATCCATTTTTATTTTCATGTTTGACTATCCCAGATTTTGCCAGTGGGAGTCTCTTCAAGCTGAATCCTGGTTCTTCTGACATGTCCTCATCATTCTTTGGGCACTTTCCCACTCTCTGGCACAATATGATATTCCAGCCTTACTTTGAATATTCTCTGCCCCAGCCCTGTTATCAGCTAGTTTTCCAAGGAGAGTTGGTTTCTTTTAGTAGCAAGTGGTATTTAGGAACCATAGATATGCTCATTATTACTGGGGTATTATTCACAGCCAATAGCTAGGAAATATACAAACACATCTATATATCTATACACATACCTATATCTGTATTTATATCTATATCACTATACCCATCTAGCTAGATAACTTTATAAAACCACGTATTCCTACTGATTCCTGAATTCTAGTCCAAAAACAGGATTTATTAACATGTTCCCCCTTTCCATGCTGCCTTCTCTGACAAATTTGGCTTCCATTATCCTCAACATACTACTTATTTGCTCAGTTCTAAAACTCAGCAAAAGTAATGTTAGAAATGTGAAGCCATACCACGGGGAAAAACAAACCGAAGACCTAGAATTCAATATTTGTTTGTACATCTATTTGTCTTTAGCTTAAGAATATATAGTCAATATTCTATAGTTAAAAGCGTGCATTAATTCTAATTTTTATCTTCAGTTTGGCTGTGTTATTCATTTGGTATTATTTGATATATATAGATAGGTTCACTTGTTTGCATTTGTATTCCATTTTAGGTTTTATTTCACAATCTTAGTTTTATTATGCATGTGTATATAGAACATTAAGATGGTTCAAAAGTCAAAACCCAACAAAAAAGGTATATTTAGAAAAGCATCATGACTGCTTTAGCAAATAATTTTTCTTTTAAAAAATATTTTATTTTTATGAGAAGGAGAATGCAAGCTAGCACAAGTTGGAGGGAGAAGGAGAGGGAAAAGTAGATTTCCCACTGAGCGGGGAGTCTGACAATGCCTGATCTGACAACAACAACGCAGGGATTAATCTCAGGACCATGCGATCATGACCTGAGCTGAAGGCAGATGCTTAACTGACTGAGCCACTGAGGTGCCCCACAAATCTTTTCTTTATTGGAGGTTCCTTCTCCTATATGTATAACTGAGCCTGGGCCTTTGATTCATTCTCCTTATATCCCATGTCTGCTTGCTCTCCACTCCTCAAGCATACATAAGCACATACTGTGGAGAAGATAGTGAAAAACTACAAGATGATCTTTATTTTTTTTTAATATTTTTATTTATTTATTCATGAGAGACAGAGAGAGAGAGAGAGAAAGAGAGAGGCAGAGGGAGAAGCAGGCTCCATCAGGGAGCCCGACGCGGGACTCGATCCCGGGTCTCCAGGACCAGGCCCTCGACCAAAGGCAGTGCTAAACCACTGAGCCACCCAGGCTGCCCCCAAGATGATCTTTAGGATAAGATTTGTTTCTTCCACCGTTGGACATGATTGTCTATAGAAACAATATTCATAATTTTTTCGATAACAATATACTTAGTGATTTAAAATATTGTTTCTTGTGAAAATACCATAATGGACTATAAGGTCCAATCTTACTGTATAAAGCAGAGTTTCCTTTACTAAGACAAAGCAACCTGGCTTTGTTTTTACTTAAATGCAGGACCAAAACAATCCATGAATCACTTCCTCTATGAAGTGACTGCAGACTAGGCCCTCATTATCCAAACCCTGGACCAGGTCCACTCTGCCAGCCCCACTTCCTCAGGACATGTGTCTTTCAGGGCCTCTGGCTCCTTTTAGAACAGTGACCAGCTGCCTCTAATTTCCTGAGTCCAGGTGTTGTGGTGATGGTGGTGATAGTGGGTTTAGACCTATCTTTGAAAGCAAATATCCATTATGAAAAAATTAAGATTGTCGTCACCGTATTTTGAAGTCCTTGACTACGTTTTAAACACTTAATCAGAAATCTGGTTTTGTTATTAAAACAGTTTAGCTATATAAAATGTTGATTTTCTTTCCTCTCAGCCTCTATTCCACAACAATTTGGTATTTTTGAAGAAAGATTTTGTTCATTTTTTTCCCCTTTTACATAACCTAGCTTGTGCACTGAATAAATATTAATGGAGTTCTTAAAATGTGCCAGGCACTGTATTGTAGATTTGGGACATCAGTGATCAAAACGACAAATGGAGTTTATTTGGAACTTATTTTCTAATAGGTAGAAACAGACATTAAAAATAAATCTAAAAATGGCTAATTATTTTGCTATAAGATACTAAGTGTTATGGGAAAAATAGATCAGATTAAGGAGAAATGGGAGTTACATTGGTAGTGAAGGCAGTTGTAATCTAAAATAACATGGTCAAGAGAGATTGAGATGGTGAGATCTGAACAAAGACTTGAAATTGGTGAGGGTAGGAGCAGGTATCGGGAAGGAGCATTGCAGGAAGAGGGTACGGCCAGTGTATGTACTATAAGGCTGAAGTGTACTTGGCTTCTTTAACGAAAAGCAAGATGTATGGTACAGGCTGCTAGTGGTGGTGAGACATAGAGGGTCTAGGAGTTCATTCAAAGCCCTGGACTTTTATTCTGACTGAAATGGGGAGTTCCTGAAGGGACTGGGTGGAAAAGTAACCCAATCTGACTTGTGCTTTAACTGACTGCCCTGGCTGAATATTTGACAATGGCTGGGGTGGAATGGAAGCTTTGAGACTAAGTAGAAAGCTACTGCAATAATGTAGGCAAAAGATGATGGTGGTTTTCAGGCCAGAATGGTAGCAGTGAAATTGGTGAGAAAGAATCTGATTGTATATTTGGGTGAACTAATAGAATTTCCTGACGTACTGGATGTGTAGCCTGAGAAAGAAAGGAAAAAGATTATGGATGGAACAAGTTTAATGGGGAAACATCAGGAATTCAGTTTAAATTTGAGAGTTAAATCTGAGGGTTAGACATTTGAGATGTCTACTAGATATCCAAGTGGAGATGACTTTGTTGGTTAGATAAATGTTTCTGGCATGCAGAAGAATAGTAGGAGCTGAATATGTAAAATTAGGAGTTGGCAGCTAGAAATTTATATGTGATCACCACTGGAATGAGTGTGGATAAAGAAGAGAACCCAGCCCTGGGTACCCCTAAGAAGTCTAGAAGAAATGTAGAAAGGAGATCAAGAAAGAGTGTTTAGAGGAGTAGAAAGAAAACCAAGGGTTGGGGGTCCTGAAAACTAAGTGAAGAAGGTGGATTAAGGAGGGGAGTATAATTAGTTTGTCAAATGTTACTATACTAATAAGTTAAAAACTTAGAGTTGACCATTGGATTTAGCATCATGGAAATCATTTGGTCATGTTGAGAAGGGCAGTATGTATGTATGTATGTATGTATGTATGTATGTATGTATGTTATTATGTATGTATGTATTTCTTGCAGTTCTTTTTTCCCCAAGCAGAGGCAAAGGGAGAAGCAGGCTCCCTGAAGGGACCTAGGACCCTGGGATTAAGACCTGAGCCAAAGGCAGAAGCTCAACCACTGAGCCACCCAGGTGCCCCAAGAGCAATTTTATTTAAATGGTGGACAGGAGCAAAAGCCTAATTGAAATACATTCAGGAAAGAATGGGAAAAGAGGAATTGGAGATGGTAAATATAGAAAACTCTTTCAAGTACCGCTCCAAAGGGAAGAGAAAATGGAGGATGCCCAAATTTGATAGATGCCTCAATGAGGTTGTGAGAGATTGTGGAAGTCCCCTGTGATTAGTTTTCTCAGTAAAGTAGGAAAGAAGGTCATCAATGGGGACCCAGGAGGAGGGAGAAGGTGATGGAGATTTGAAGAAAAAGGAGATGTGAAATATTAATCTAATAATAAATTAAAAGTGAGACCAATCCATGTAGTTGTTTTGGACAATTGCAAAGGCATTGGCATGGAGAAGACAGAGATGAATAAATCAGTTTTTAGTTTTTTGGATTTTCTTTTTAAAGATTTTATTTATTTGAGAGAGAGAGAACTAGAGAGCAAGAGAGTACATGCACAAGCAGGGGGAGGGGTGAAGGGAGAGGGAAAAGCAGACTCCCCGCTGAGCAGCTGCAAACACTAGGACTGATAATGAATTCCTCAGAGAGCCTACAATCCTGGGATCATGACCTGAGCCAAAGTCAGACACTTAACTGACTGAGCCACCCAGGCATTCCAAATCAAGTTTTAGTTTTGCCAAGCAAGTAAGACAAAGCTAGAAAGGAGCAAGGAAGCTGAATGAATGCCAAGGAGTGATTATAGTGATTGAACATGGTATTTAAACTGAGTGAAGGGGGAAGAGAGGAGGACATCGAGAGCTTAGTAACAAATTACTTAGCCTCTCTAAACATGTTTTTTCTTCTTCTTTTTAAAAGTATTTATTTGGGGGAGAGAGAGAGAGAAAGAGAGAGAGAGAATGTGAGCAATCAGAGAGGCAGAGGGAAAGGAAGAGAATCTTCAAGTATCCCACTGAGTGTGGAGCCCAGTGGGCTGGATCCCACAACCCATGAGATCACGACCTGAGCCAAAATCAAGCATCTGATGCTACCCAGGTACCTCACTAAACCTATTTCTTACCTGAAAATCTGTGTGTGCCATTGTGAGGCTTATGTGAGATGATGTATATATAGAACACTCAAAGGACCAAGCACTGAATAGATATTCAGTGTTTCTCAAATGAGTTTTCCATCAAGATCACCTGGGGAATTTTATTTTATTTTATTTTATTTTATTTTATTTTATTTTATTTTATTTTATTTTATTTTATTTTATTTTATTTTAATTTAATTTTATTTTATTTTATTTTATTTATTTTTTTGGAATTTTAAAAACGAATACCCAGAGCCCAATCCAGGCAAACTGGATTTCTGAGGGTACGGCCAGGTCATCACTGTTTATTTCTCAGGGGATTCTTTTTTTTTTTTTTTTTAAGATTTTATTTATTTATTCATGAGAGACACACAGAGAGAGGCAGAGACATAGGAAGAGGGAGAAGCAGGCTCCATGCAAGGAGCCCGATGTGGGATTCAATCCTGGGTCTCCAGGATCATGCCCTGGGCTGAAGGCAGGTGCTAAACCACTGAGCCACCCAGGGATCCCTTCTCAGGGGATTCTAATGTGTAGACAGGCTACAAACTTTTGAATTAACCAAACAAGGGGATCCTGGGTGGCTCAGTGGTTTAGCACCTGCCTTCAGCCCAGGGCGTGATCCTGGAGACCCAGGATTGAGTCCCATGTTGGGCTCTCTGCACGGAGCCTGCTTGTGTCTCTGCCTCTCTCTCTCTCTCTCTCTCTCTCTCTCTGTGTGTGTCTCGCGTGAATAAATAAAATCTTAAAAAAAAAAAGGAATTAACCAAACAATCTCTATTAAGATTAGCAATTAGATAGACTGGAGGGAATATGGCAGTGCATAAGGATCCTGAGTTCACGTCTTCCCATGGATACTCTGAGGGAACTATTATATGCACTGCAAGTCACTCTGAAAAAAATCTGAAGACTTCCAAAACAGCTCTCTCACTGCTGAAATCGTAGAGAAATCTGCACCAGAAAGAATGGGGGGCACCTGGGTGGCTCAGTTGGTTGAGTATCTGACTCTTGGTTTTGGCTCAGGTCATGATCTTGGAGTCCTGGGATTGGGCCCCAAGTGGGCCTCCAAACTCAGCAGGGAGTCTGCTTAAGGATTCTACTCCCCTCCCTCTGCCCCTCTCCTCTCCTCTCCCCAGCTGGTGCACACACTATCTAAAAAAATAATTTTTCTAAAAGAAGAGTAGGAAGGGCAGGCACATGGTAGGAAACCAAGCCCCAGTGTGGCTGTCCACAAGAAGGGGTTAGTTATGTTACAAGCACTCAGGAACAAGGGGATCAAGCCCCACACCGGGCATCCTCAGCCCTATACCTATACCAGGAAGACAAGCCTCCATAACACCTGGCTTTGAAAATCAGGAGAGCTTAACTGGGAAAGCAGGAGGGTAATAGGAAACAGAGTCCCTGCTCTTAAAGAGCCAGTGTGCTATGCCACCTACTCTGAGATCCAGAGTTTGAAAAGTGCCTATATGTGAAGATTTATTGACCAATTTTAGGATGTGTGCTGGAGGGACAGAACTGGAGGAGCTTTCTCTGGGAATGCAAGTGCTGGTGGGCACCATTTTTCTTGTCCTCCTTCAGCCTAGTTAAACAGACAAGTATAGGTGCAAGTTCAGACTCTGTCCATTTATCTTGCTAGCACTCCAGTATTCCCCTGCAGACCTGCCCCCCTAATCTACCCATTTACCCCAGGAGGCAGCCTTCCAAAGGGGCTCCTGCTCCACCAGACCTGGCAGGCAGCCTGTCAGGACTGACATGCTTTCCAGAGTGACTACTGCCCTGTTATACCTAGTGGGGCCCAATACCTCTCCAGAGTACTAGGGATGGGGTAGCTAGTTCCATCCACCAGCCACATCTCTCAGCCAGCCACCATGGGGACAAGCCCTGCCCACCATAAGCCCTGTAGTCCTGGGCAGTCATTGCTGACAAGTAGGCTGAAGGGCAGCTCTGCTCACCAGTATGCCTCCAGCAGTTGTGACTCAGACATAATAGGAGGGCACAGGAGATACCCTGGAGCATCTGGTTCTAGTGACCAGGAGAGATTGTGCTAATGGGACAACAGGACACTTTCTACAAATGCCCACTACCTTCAAGACCAGGAAATGTCACCGACCTACCTAAGACATAGAAACAAACATAGAAAGTCAAGACAAAAGGAAACAGAAGAATAAGTTCTAAAAACCTCAGAAAAGAGCTAAATAAAAATGGATGAGCAACCTAGTTCATAAAGAGTTCAAAGTAATGGTAATAAAGATGCTCACTGGAATTGAGAGAAGGGTGGAGGACTCAGTGAGAACGTCAGCAAAGAGAAAAAATATTTAAAAGAACCAGTCAGAGCTGAAGAATAACTGAAATGAAAAAATACACTAGGGGGAATCAGCAGCAGATCATTGGATGCAGAATAGTTCAGTGATCTGGAGGGCAGCTAGTGGGAAGTAGACATGCCAAAGAGCAGGAAAAAAAAAAAGATAATTAAAAAAACAAGGATAAGTTAAGGGAACACTGTGTCAACATCAAATGGACGAACATTTGCATTATATAAATCCCAGAAGGAGGAGAGAGTAAGGGGGAGAAAACCTATGGGAAAAAATAATAGCCAAAGACTTCCCTAACTAGGGGAAAGATACAGGCATTCAGGTCCAGGAAGCACAGAGAGCCCCAGAGAAAATGAACTCAAGGAGATTCACACCTAGACACATAAAAATTAAAATGACAAAAAAATAAAGACAGAATCTTTAAAGCATCAAGAGAAAGGCACATCATTATGTACTCGGGAGACTCCATAAGGAAGGCTATCAGCTAATGTTTCAGCAGAAACTCTGCAAGACAGAAGAAAGTGGCATGATATACTCAAAGTGCCAAAAGGAAACAAGGCCTTTCAACTAAAAAAAAAAAAAAACCTACAACTGGAGAGAAGAACATGGCAGCTGAGAAGAAGGACTCTAGGTTTGCCTTATCCCACAAACACAACCGGGTAACTCTCAAATCATTCTAAATATCCCAGAAATTGACCTGAAGACTGACAGAACAAACTCCACAACTAAAGGGAGAGAAGAGGCCACATCAAAGGTCGGAATTAAAGAGACGTGGCTTGGGGGAGAAACAGATCTTATGTACTGCAGAGGGGAGGAAGCATCGGTTGTGCAGGGGAGAGAGAGAGACAGAGACAACGAGAGAGAGAAAGATGCACAGGGGAATGAACAAGGAGACAATTTCCTGAAAACCACTGGTTTGGAAAACGAGAGGTACTGAATTTCAAGAGTTCTTACAACCAGTGGGGCTTAAAGCCTGGAGTTCTAGGGTAGCCCTGGTGGCGCAGCGGTTTAGCGCTGCCTGCAGCCCGGGGTGTGATCCTGGAGACCCGGGATCGAGTCCCACATCGGGCTTCCTGCATGGAGCCTGCTTCTCCCTCTGCCTGTGTCTCTGCCTCTCTCTCACTCTCTCTGAATGAATGAATAAATAAATCTTAAAAAAAAAAAAAAAAAAAAAGCCTGGAGTTCTAAAGGTCAGCAGGCTCCATCCATGTTATTGCAAATGGCAAGATTTCATTTTTTTTGATGGCTGAATAGTATTCCATACCACTTCTTTATCCATTCATCTGTCAATGAACATCTGGGCTCTTTCCATACTTTGGCTATTGTAGACATAGCTACTGTGAACATCGGGATGCAGGTGCCCTGTCGTTTCACTACATCTGTATCTTTGGGGTAAATGCCTAGTAGTGCAATTGCCAGGTCATAGGGTAGCTCTATTTTCAACTTTCTGAGGAATCTCCATACTGTTTTACAGAGCAGCTGCACCAGCTTGCATTCCCACCAGTCGTAAGAGGGTCCCCTTTCTCCACATCCTCTCTAACACTTGTTGTTTCCTGTCTTGTTAATTTTCCCCATTCTCACTGGTGTGAGGTGGTATCTCATTGTCGCTTTGATTTGTATTTCCCTGATAGTGATGTTGAACATTTTTTTCATGTGTCTGTTGGCCATGTGTATGTCTTCTTTGGAGAAATGTCTGTTCTGTTAAGTGAAATAAGTCAATTAGAGAAAGATAATTATTCTACGATTTCACTCTTATGTGAAATTTAAGAAATAAAGCAGGAACACAGGGAAAGGGAGGGAAAAATAAAACAAGATGAAATCAGAGAGGGAGACAAACCATAATCCCAGGAAAGAAACTGAGGGTCGCTGGAGGGGAGAGGGATGGGGAGGTCGGGGTAACTGGGTGATGGACATTAAGGAGGGAACGGGATATAATGAGCACTGGGGGTTATATGAGACTGATGAATCACTGAACTCTACCTCTGAAATTTACAATACGTTATATGTTAATTAATTGAATTTGAATTTAGAAAATTAAAAAAAAAAAATAAGGGTCAGTAGGTGTAGTCGAGATAGAGACCTGAGGGCACTGCCTTGCTTCTGAAGAAAAGGCAGGCAAACAACACAGAGGCAGACAGCATGGAAATAGCGGCCTAAAAGACACTTGGGGCACACCATAGTGAGATTATTCATTCTTTTTGGAGCACATCCCTGAGAAGCAGCATTCACGGAGACACCACTGGCCAGCACCATTTCCTTCCCCCATCCCTCAGCATCAATAGAGCAACCTGAGGGAAGCAGCGCAGCACCAACACCAGCTGCCTACCCTGCTCATACCAAGCTCCACCTCTGCTCTGAGGCAAGCTTGCCTCAGCCCCAGCTTGGCAGGCTCCTCCTCCTACCATGTCTTTAATGCCTGGAAGGGTTTTTCTAAAAATTAATTAATTTTTAGGTAAGCTCTATGCCCAATGAGAAGCCCAACACAGGGTTTGAACTCACCACCCTGAGATCAAGACCTGAACTAAGATCAAGAGTTGGATGCTTAACTGACTGAGCCACCCGGGTGCCCCTAAAGCCTGGAGTTTTATTTTATTTTATTTTTTATTTATTTATTTATTTTTTTTTTTTTATTTTTTTTTTAATTTTTATTTATTTATGATAGTCATACAGAGAGAGAGAGAGAGAGGCAGAGACACAGGCAGAGGGAGAAGCAGAGGGAGAAGCAGGCTCCATGCACCGGGAGCCCGATGTGGGACTCGATCCCGGGTCTCCAGGATCGCGCCCTGGGCCAAAGGCAGGCACTAAACCGCTGCGCCACCCAGGGATCCCCTTATTTTATTTTTAAATATTTTATTTATTTATTCACGAGAGACAGAGAGAGGCAGAGGCATAGGCAGAGAGAGAAGCAGGCTCCATGCAGGGAGCCGGATGTGGGACTCGATCCCAGGACTCCAGGATCATGTCCCGGGCCAAAGGCAGGTGCCCAACCATGGAGCCACCCAGGTGCCCCTAAAGCCTGGAGTTTTAAAGGTCAGCAGGCTTGGCTAGGAGGGCAGTGCTCTGCCTCTGGAGAGAAGGCAGGCAAAAAACCCAGAGGCAGTCAGCATGGAAACAGTATCTGAAAAATGCCTGGGACCCATGGGGGAGTGGGGGACGATTACTCATTCTTCTCAGGGCACTTCCCTGAGAGGCAGCATTCATGGAGACACCCCTTGGAACAAAGGAGCTGGCTGGTGCCATTTCCCTCCTCCGCCCCTCGGCATAAACACAGAGCCACCCAAGGGAAGCAGCTCAGCACCCACGCTGGCTGCCTAACTTCCAGCAAGCCCCACTCCCTTGTGTTCTGGAAGAACTGCCCTCAGTCCCAGAATGGAGGGCCCCTCCCCCAGGAGACCAGAATAACCCCATGCCCACACCACATCTGGCCAGATCAGAGCACACCTAGTTAAAAGTTGCCATATGCAGGCCAGGAACCAAAAACTGGCCACAGCAGGCAAGACGAGCCTCCGCGGATCATGATCCTTAAGGATAGGGCAGCTGCAACACAAAAGCACAGGGCATGCAGCACACACCAGAGACATTCCTTGAAGCACAGGCCCTGGGCACTACATGACCTCTTCTTCATAAGGCCATTATTTCCAGGAGCGGGAGACAAAACTGGCTTTTCTAACACAAGAAGAAGGTAGAGACTTAGACAAAATGCAAAGATGGAGGCATTTTTCCCAAATGAAAGAACAAGATAAGGCTATGGCCAGAGATCTAAGTGAAACAGATAGAAGTAATATGCCTGATGGAGAATTTGAAGCAACAATGAAGATACTCACGGGGCTTGAGAAAAGAGTGGAAGATATCAGAAGAGATCCTCACCACAGAGATAAAGAAGAGTCAGAAGTGAGGAATGCAGTAAATGAGATTAGAAAATAGGCTTGATGGGCACCTGGGTGGCTTAGTGGTTTAGCATCTGCCTTTGGCTCAGGTCGTGATCCCAGGATCCTGGGATTGAGTGGAACATCAGGCTTCCCACAGGGAGCTTTCCTCTCCCTCTGCCTATGTCTCTGCCTCTCTCTGTGGGTCTCTCATGAATAAATAAAATCTTAAAAAAAAAAAAGAGAAAATAGACTTGATGTTGGAAGAAGCAGAGGACTGAATAAGTCTACTGAAGACAAAATGGTGGAAAATAATGAAGCTGAATAACAAAGAGAAAGAATTACAGGCGGCACAGGTGGCTCATGGTTTAATGCCACCTTCAGCCCAGGGCATGATCCTGGGGACCCAAGATAGAGTCCCACGTCGGGCTTCCTGCATGGAGCCTGCTTCTCCCTCTGCCTGTGTCTCTGTCTCTCTCCTCTCTGTGTCTCTCATGAATAAATAAATCTTAAAAAAAAAAAAATTAAAAAAAGAAAGAAAGAAGAATTAGGGGACACAAGAATAGACTTAAGGAAATCAGTGACTCCATCAAACATAAAAAAACATTTGTATTATAGGAGTCCCAGAAGAAGAAAGAGAAAAGGGGGGCAGAAAATTTATTTCAAGAAATAGCAGAAAACTTCCCTTAAATGGGTAAGGAAACAGAAAGACAGATGCATGAGGCACAGAAAACTCCCATTAATAGCAACAAAAGCAGGCCAAACTAAGACATACTGTAATTAATATTGCAAAATTCAGTGATAAAGAAAAAAATCTTACAAGCAGCAAGACAAAAGAAATCCTTAACTTACAAGGGAAGACCCATAAAGCTAACTGGAGATTTTTCAACAGAAACTTGGCAAGACAGAAGGGACTGGCATGATACAGTCAAAGTGCTGAGCAGGAAAAAGCTGCAGCCAAGAATCCTCTATCCAGCAACGCTTTCATTCAGAATAGAAGCAGAGATAAGAAGTCTCTCAGACAAAATCTAAAGGAATTGGGGCACCTGGGTGGCTCAGTTGGTTAAGCGTCTAACTCTTAATCTCAGCTCAGGTCTTGATCTCAGGGTCGTGAATTCAAGCACCACATTGGGCTTCACACTGGGCATGGAGTCTACTTAAAAACAACAACAACAACAACTAAAGGAGTTTGTGACTGCTAAACCAGCCCTGAAAGAAAAGAGCGGACTTTTGCAAAAGAGTGCAAAAGAGAAACTAAAAGTGACAAAGGATCAGAGAAAATCTTTGGAAACAACAAACAAGTAATAAAATGGTGATAAATACATATCTATCAACAATTACTTTGAGGGGCACCTGGCTGGCTCAGTAGGTGGAGATGCAACTCTTGATTTGGGGGTTGTAGGTTTGAGCCCCATGTTTGGTGTGAGGATTACTTAAAAATCTTTAAAAAAAATTACTTTGAATGAAGGTAGACTAAATGCACCAAACAAAAGAGATAGGATGTCAGAATGGATAAAAAAAAAAAAAAGAAAAGAAAAGAAAAACAGGACCCATCTATATGCTGCCTATGAGAGACTATTTTATTTTAAAGATTTTATTAATTTATTTGAGAGAGAGAGAGAGAGAGAGAGAGAGAGAGCATGAGAGGGGGGAGGGTAAGAGGGAGAAGCAGACGCCCTGCTGAGCAGGGAGCCTGATGTGGACTCCATCCTGGGACTCTGGGGTCATGACCTGAGCTGAAGGCAGACGCTTAACTGAGTGAGCCACCCAGGCACCACAAGAGATTCATTTTAGACCTAAAGACACCTGCAGATTGAAAGTGAAGGGATGAAGAAACGTTTGTCACACAAATGGACAGATCATCTAAGCAGGATAACAAGGAAACAATGGCTTTGAAGGACACACTGGACCAAATGGACTTAACAAATATATTCAGAACATTCCATCCTAAAACAGCAGAATATACATTCAAGTAGACATAGGACATTCTCCAGAATAGATCACATATTAGGTCACAAAACAAGCCTCAACAAATACAAAAAGACTGAAATCATACCATGCACCTTTTCTGACCATACACTAGAAACTAGAAGTCAACCACAAGAAAAAATTTGCGAAGACTACAAATACACGGAGGCTAAACAACAATAAATGGGGATCCCTGGATGGCTCAGCGGTTTAGCGCCGCCTTTGGCCCAGGGCATGATCCTGGAGTCCCAGGATCGAGTCCCACATCAGGCTCCCTGTGTGGAACCTGCTTCTGTCTCTGCCCCACCCCCCTCTCTCTGTCCCTCGTGAATGAATAAATAAATAAAATCTTTAAAAAAAAACACAACAATATATGGATCAGCCAAGAAATCAAAGAAGAAATTAAAAACATACATGGAAACAAATGAAAACACAATAGTCCAAAACCTTTGGGATACAGCAAAGGGAAAGAAATGTATAGCAAAACAGGCCTACCTCAAGAAACAAGAAAAATTTCAAATAAACCACCTAGCATTATACCTAAAGGAACTAGAGAAAGAACAACAAATGAAACCTGAAGCCAGAATGAAGGGAATAATAAAGATCGGAGCAGAAATAAATGATACAGAAACTTAAAAAAACAAGAAAACAACAACAAAAAAACAATGCAACAGATCAATGAAACCAGGAGCTGGTTCTTTGAAAAAAATAATAAAATCAATAAATCTCTAGCCAGACTTATCAAAAGGAAAAGATAAGGGGGGCAGCCCGGGTGGTGCAGCAGTTTAGTGCCTCCTGCAGCCCAGGGCGTGATCCTGGAGACCCTGGATTGAGTCCCACGTCAGGCTCTCTGCATGGCACCTGCTTCTCCCTCTGCCTGTGTCTCTGCCTCTCTCTCTCTGTGTCTCTATGAATAAATAAATAAAATCTTTAAAAAAAAAAAAAAGGAAAAGATAAGGGTCCCAAACAAATGCAATAAAAAATAAAAGGGAGAAGAAATAGGGTGCACCTGGGTAGTTCAGTCAGTTAAGCATCTGCCTTTGGCTCAGGTCATGATCCCAGGGTCCTGGCATCAAGTTCCACATCAAGCTCCCTGATAAGTGGGGAGTCTGCTTCTTCCTCTCCCTCTGCCCCTTTCCCCACTCATACTTTCTCTCTTGTTCACTCTCTAATAAATAGATAAAATCTTAAAAAAATAAAAAAGAGAAGAAATAACACCACAGAAATACAATTATGAGAGAATATTATGAAAAACTATATGCCAACAAACTGGACAACTGAGAAAGAAATGGATATGTTTCTACAAATGTATGAACTACCAAAACTGAAACAGGAAGAAATAGAAAATTTGAACAAATTAATAACCAGCAAAGAAATGGAATCAGTAATCAAATATCTCCCAACAAACAAAAGTCCAGGGCCAGATGGCTTCCTAGAGGAATCCTACCAAACATTTAGAGAAGAGTTAATACCTCTTCTCAAACTGTTCCAAAAAATAGAAATGGAAGGAAAACTTCCAAACTCATTCTATGGGGCCAGCCTTCCTCTGATTCCAAAACCAGATAAAGATTCCACTAAAAAAAAAAAGATAATTACAGGCCAATATCCTTAATGCACATGGGTACAAAAATTCTCAACAAAATACTAGCAAATTGAACTCAATAGTACAGTAGAAGAATCACTCACCACTCACCAATCAAGTGGGATTTATTCCAGGACTGCAAGTGTGGTTCAATATTCACAAATCATTGTGATACAGGACATTAATAAGAAAAAGGATTAGAACCATATGATCCTTTCAATAGATGTAGAAAAAACATTTGACAAAGTACAGCATCCATTCATGATAAAAACTCTCAACAAAGTAGGGACAGATGGAACATACCTCAACATCATAAAGGCCATGTATCAAAAGACCCACAGCTAATATCCTCAATGGTGGAAAACAGAGTCTTTCCTCTATAGTCTTGTTCCAGGCCAAGACAGGGATGCCCACTTTCACCACTCTTTTTTAACATAGTACTGGAAGTCCTATCCTCAGCAATCAGACAACAAAAAGAAAGAAAAGACATTCAGATCAGCAAGGAAGAAATCAAACTTCCACTATTCAAATGACATGATACTCTATGTAGAAAAGACTCCACACCAAAACATTGCTAGAATACACAAATTCAGTAAAGCTGCAGAATATAAAACCAATGTACAGAAATCTGTAACACTCCTATACAATAATGAAGCAGTAGAAAAAGAAATCAAGGAATTGATCCCATTTACAATTGCACCAAAACCCGTAAGATACTTAGGAATAAACCTAACCAAGGTTGTAAAAGACCTGTACTCTGAAAACTATAAAACACTGGTGAGGGGCAGCCCCGGGTGGCTCAGTGGTTTAGTGCTGCCTTCAGCCCAGGGCGTGATCCTGAAGAACCAGGATCGAGTTTCACGTCGGGCTCCCTACATGGAGCCTGCTTCTCTCTCTGCCTGTGTCTCTGCCTCTCTCTCTGTCATGAATAAATAAATAAAATCTTTAAAAAAAAATTAAAAATCATACCACCCATTAATTCTATTTCTGGGCATTTACCCAAAGAAAAATAAAACAGTAATTTTAAGAGATGTATGTTGTTTATTGCAGTATTTACAATAGCCAAGATATGGAAGAGGCTAAGTGTCTATCAATAAAGATGTGGCATATATAAATATAATAAAATGTATTTTGCCATAAAAGATAAACCTTGGGGTGCCTCGGTGGCTCAGTTGGTTAAGTGTCCAAGTCTTGATTTCAGCTCAGGTCCTGATCTCAGGGTCATGAGATGGAGCCCCACATTGGGCTCTGTGCTTAGTGAAGAGTCTGCTTGGGATTGAGCCCCACATTGGGCTCCCTGTTCAGCAGAGAGTCTGCTTCTCTCTCTCTCTCTCTGCTGCTCCCCTAGCTTGTGCTTGCTTTCTGTCAAATACATAAATAAAATCTTTAAAAAGTACAGCATAGGGAATATAGTTAATAATAATGTAATAATTTTGTATGATGGCAGATGGTAACTCCACTTATCCTGGTAAACATTTTGTAACATATAAAATTGTTGAATCATTATATTGTAAACCTCAAAGCAATATTATTTGTCAACTATGGTTCAATTAAAAATAAAACATTATGTGAATGCCTCATATGGGCCAGGCAATATACTAAAATATCATCTAAGTACCACAACATTTCAAGAGTTAGTGTCTAAAGTCACAAAAAGTGGCAGAGTCAGGGACTTCTAGCCAGTTGTCTACAGTTCTCAGTATAAGCTGCTACTTCAAAGAATGGTTTGGAATATCAACATTACCCGAGACCCCGTATCATCACAGACAGGCTAAATCAGAAGCTGTATTTTAACACAATCCCTGCATGATTCCTATATACATTAGTTTGAGCAGCTCTGAGTTCTGCCACACTGGCTCTCTCCACCATATTTCTACTCTGGTACATGAGGTGGACTCAAACATGTCATGTTGACGAGCCAAGGACAACCTTTATTATTTTTAAAAAAAAATTTTTTTTATTTATTTATGATAGTCACACACAGAGAGAGAGAGAGGCAGACTCCATGCACCAGGAGCCCGACGTGGGATTCGATCCCGGGTCTCCAGGATCGCGCCCTGGGCCAAAGGCAGGTGCTAAACCGCTGCGCCGCCCAGGGATCCCAGGACAACCTTTATTTTTAAGGGATTCTTCAGCTGATGCTAATTGTTTTGAAGAACCAATTAATTAATTCATTAAGGCTTGAAGGAGGCTATTACCTTCTAAAAAGGATTAGCTGTGGAAATATTTCTCTCTGAAATCATACTATTCACACATTCCTTTTTGGGGTATCTTTTATATTTTAAATCAAAAGCCAAGAAGGTAACTGTATGAAACCCAGTGACATATTCCATAAGATACTATTTACCTATATAGTGTTTTATAGTCACCAAGTGCATTTTTCATATTTCTTGGAATGACCATAAGAGTTTATTATTGGGACTCAGGTAAATTGTCTAAGGTCACATTAATAGATATTAGCAGAATTAAGACTCAAATACGGTTCCTTTGCCTTCCATTTCCATATCTGTTTCACTGCATAAGACTGAACAATGGAGGCAAACGCCATAGCATAGCAAAGCAGTCATTTCTTGGAGAATAGAGCAGCACTGTTTTCACGGTTCCTGCAGATCTAGCCCTGGAGTTAACAAAGGGAGATTCTACTCCTGGGGAACCCTGGTGTCTGTCATTGCTTTATTCTTGAAAGAGGTTCAAGAGGTTCCACAGGTTTCGGTGGGGACTGGGGGTGGGAAGGAGCATTGGCACTCTACTGGAGTAACTTCTCTCTGAGACAACCAAAATCATTGCGAACATCTACAATCCCAGCTGAAATAACATTTCAGTCTTTAGAATTCATTTAAGGATGTATTTATTTACAAGATACAAATGCTTAATATTTAATAGGAATTAAAGTGCTTAATTTTACAATGTTTCCAATTCTATGCCTTTATGACCAAATATACATATGTTACACAATATATACACTATATGCAAGTATTTTACATTCTTATAGCTAGAAAAGAATTACTTTTTGTGTACACTTTTTCACATTGGAGTTAACTCTAAAATTCTGGTAACATACCTTCTCAAACTGATCAGTGAACAATTCCAAAACCCAGATAACACTTATTCAAAAATATCAGTCAATTGTCACTCACAAAATAAAATGCTAGTTTGGTTAAAAAAAAAAAAAAACAGTTTTATATACAGACATGATTGCTAATGAATGGAGACCCCCAGGTGATACATTCCAACATCCACGTAATGTGTAATATATAATGCAATTCTGTTACCGTAATGGTCCCCACAGACTATTTCTTTCCAAACTGATATACATATATATTAATATATATATATATATCTTACTTTATGTATTTGGTATTCACTTATTAAAATATGCTACAATGAGATTTCTTGATTTAATTTCTCACTAAATCTACCATAACAAATTTTAGGAAGAAGTATACCATCATGTAATTCTTAGTGACCCCAACGAGTTAAAAACTATCTTGTAGAAGCCATGTGCTAGTTCATCTCAAAACACAGAAAAGGTACTGCATTCTGCCAAATGCACAGTCCAAAAAGTGGAAAACAATGATTGACTTTAGAGGAATTTTTTACCTCAGTAAACAGTGCAGAAAATGGCCCATTAGAATGAAAGATTTTAAGCCTAAAGGAAAAAGTAACTAATGGAGAAAGGCCTGGGTGCCTTTCCCATCAGTTTACAATTACAAAGATTTCTATTTTATAGTTCATATTCCTTCTTCAGTTTAAGTTTTTTTCTCTTGTCTTAACATATACTGTTCTGATCTCAAGATCAGCAGTCTCCTTCTGTTTACCCTTGTTTATTTCAGTTCCTAATTTTTTTATTCCTCTTTACTGTATCAGTAAGAAAGTAATCTTCTCACAAAAACATGATTACGGGGCACACATAAGAATGAATTGTACTAAAAATCCATGTAAATAATTTATGTTAAAATATTTAAGTTAAAAAGAACAGTGTCTATAAAAATTTCATTCCTATGGAAAAACAGAATTGGAAATCAACAATGTTTTTACATATCTACATATATGCATAAATTCACAGAAAGGGTTTTAAAAGTCTAGTGGTCTTTATATATCATACTCATATTTTCTAAATCTGAAGAATCTATAGTAGATAGTAATATGAAAATAAAAAGCAATTTGATTCTACTAAAATTGGATGAGAATGAAGAAGTAACACGATCCACTACAGGTGTCAATACAGTTCTATAGAATAAGAACTGGTTAGCCACAGTTTTTATATTAATACATTCTTGAAGAATACAAAATTGAAGAACGAAGACATTAAGACATTCTTGCCTTTTGAATTAATTTTAGCTTATAAATACCATGTGCTTAATCTTAGACCCGCTAACATGAACATCATACGATGTAGGAAATTTTAATTTTTTGTTCTGCATTATAGCAAGGATACCTGAAAAAAAAAAAAAAAAAACCTTTGTTCCTTAGAGTTTATTTGCTTCTGTTGGTGCCTTTTCATCTGGATATATCTAGTCCAGAAAGATCATTATTTGAGTTAGCACAGACAATATTCTCAGAATAAGAACTTAAGGCTTTAAATATAATCAGAAATGGGATCTAAAATTTGAAGGGGAAAAAAGAAACCCACCCTGTTTCCACAAAGTAGACAACAAAGAGTAAAACAGAATTGGGAACTCGCAAAAGTATTTTTGATATAAGGGTTTTAAAAGGCATCAATGAATCTTTACCAACCCTGCAGTACTATGAAGTTTGTAGTTTATCTACTTATGACTACGACAAGTACTCTTTTAAAAAATCCAAATGTGTACCTATATATTGGGACAGGGTACACTTAAAAGATTAGTTCTTGTAAAAAGTTTAGTAATTTCTTAGGTTGGAGTTTGTTTTTGTTTTTTTTTTTTTTTAATTTTTTTTATTGGGATAGGTCACCCAGTGAAGGTAAGTACACCAACCTGTTTGTTGTATTAAGCTTCATGGAAAATGAAATGCAGCTTGATAAAGTAGTGCAGATGTGCTTATTCTCTCATCATCCATACCCTTTGCAAAAGGAAAAATGCTTTTGACAGTTATTTGAATCCAAGGAATAATGCCCCTCTTCTCTTCCCTGTACTCAGCAATTTGAGTTATAGTATCACTTCTAAAAGTTAATTCTCTATATCCTTGTGGCTAGGGGCATTCATATTAAAATTTCAGTATAAAAACATACCCTGAAGAATTTTTATTGCTTGCATACATGATGGCATTGTCGATGCCATTATTACAAAAGTGGCTGGTGGCATTTTTCATTATTGAGTCCCACTTAAAACCTGGAGATAAGTCTGCACTACATTTCATACTTAACATACCGAATGGTAGACTTTCAATAAAAGCTAAATTTAAGCTTAAAAAATTGGAATGTTTTGTAATGAATAGCAGTTTTTATCAAAGAATTTTTTTTTTTTTTTTAAGTTTGGAGGAAGGGCACTTTAAAGATGACTTGGAAAGCACCAAATTAGGGAAAATAAAAAATGAAATCTATATGGAATGTTGGTTTTAATAGGAAAGGAATCAAAAATTTTTTTTAATGTTCAATTTGTCTTGAGTGCTCAGATGTCTCAGATACCACAAAATACTAGGGCTCTTGAAACCAATCACACTTTGAGGTCTTTTGGTTTAGTTGGATATTTTTACTAAATGCCTAAGAGTATTCTCTTGCCTTTCTCCAAATAAAAGCATTAGTGATTCTTTAAGAGAAACAGGTAAGGCTGCTTCATTGCTTCTCTTTGTGCTTGTCTAAAGAATAAGGGGTGGACCATGAAGATGGTACCTGGATAACCACAAAGCCTCTTCTAGTACTAGTATTTCTTTTTTTTTTTTTTTAATTAAACATGTTAAAAGCATGAAAATATTCTTTTTATGTATTCTTTTGATAATCTAAATTAAATGACATTGATATTTATTGAGCCAAAACTTGAGTGTATCCATGTTACTCCCATTTCTGGAGAACAATTTATGATCAGGAAAGTGTAGTCTTCTCACTATTCCAAAGAGTTTTAAAAAATAATCCGGCCCGTAAATCTTCTAAACTGGCCCACTGCTCTATCCATATGTACAAAAGTCATTCTACATTTTTATTGCTCCTCTTTTCTTGTGATTAAGACACTAATGCATCATCTATAGCTATAGTGTAACCATCTCAAAAGCCACCCTGAATATATATGTTGTACATACATACACACCACCCCTCAAACCACTGGCAACTAGAAAAGAGAAGTAATGTAACATTTCTTTCAGTCTATCCCTGATTTGATAGGGCCTAAGAAGCTACACCTTTATCTGACTCCAAATATTTGGTTTAATATTAATGATCATGGCTGGCATTCCTTTTACAGAGGAAGGCAATCTAATTGTGTCAGCCATAATTAGTTTACCTTCTCATTTGGAGTGGGGGGAAAAAAAGGAGAGACTTCAAATATTTCTTAAAATAACAGGCCTGAATGAATGTGTGGCGGTCTCAAATTCTGAGCTAATCCATTCTACATTTAAGGTATAGTTCTCAAAGGCCAAGATAGTGAGGTTGTTCTTGTGGATTTCTAGCAAACTTAGGCATTTAAAAGTGACAATGTTTGGGGTATAGCAGGGTAAAATGGGGAAAAAAAATCTAATTTGAGAAAAAGATGAGGTTAAATAGTCAACTTAATGTGAGATTTTAATCACAACCACCATATAATGAAGAGCAGCCCTGGGACAAGAAACCATATTTTGACTATTAAACATTCCCCAGATGACAGGGGGAAAAATGCTCAGACTCTCTTTAAACATCTCATACCTCCCAAACCTGCCATGAAGATATTGCTTTTCATTATTGTGTTTCCCCTCCTCTTCTTCACTGAGGTGGTGTAAAGAGTTGAGCATAAAGTTCCTCTAATAGCTATTTACCTGCCCCTCAAACACAGTTTATCACATGTGAATTTCGTTTCCCATCTGACGAAGGAATAGGCCCACACAGTTATCTTAAGTGTTAATTAGATATAGTCCTCATTTAACTATGCTTAACAGTCTTATGGAAAAGAAAAACATTACAATAAATGTAGTTTCCATACATCCCAGTTCTGTATAACGTCAGGTATCTTGTACAGTTTAGGTTTCTGTGAATGTTTTTGCACATGCTCATATTAAATGCTGCGACAACTGCAGGATTGTGAAAGGTAAAATAACTTGTGTGACTTCGACCATCCCAGTGGCCAAAATGTACTTTATCTCAGGATAATCAAGACTGAAGCATTAATTAAACCCTCATTATATATTTAAATAGGTATTATTAGCACCTTCAAAGAGAGGCACTGTTTTAAATAGGCACAGAACGAAAAAATAGTACTTTAAAAATACTGTTGGAACTAATATCCCATGCCACATAAATTACTGCTTTTTCTTATTATAAAAATATCAATACCTTTAGATGTCAATCAATTAAACAGAAATCACCAAAAACATTTCTGAAGTTTAGAACAATGTTCAATTCCAAGATAAAACATGCTTTATATTTAAAAAATAAATTAGAGACAAATATGAACCTAAAGCTGAAGAGAAAAGCATGTATAATATAATTATATTCATATTTAATACTATATATACATACTTCCTATATACTTGAGATATTTTATTCTTAGGAATATTTCTACAAAAACAAGTATCTTTTCCTAATAAGTTGAAAGTCTGAACACCAACAATTTGTCCTTTTTGTTTTAAAAGAACATATATTATTTATGCAGCTTGAGCTTTATAAACTAAATTAAATAAGTTAATACAATAGCCTAAACTGTCCCTGTATTTTTTTATTTTTTTATTTTACCATGGATCTATTTTGGCAACATGGAGGTATATCTTTAAAACTGTTACAAGTCCTACCTGTGAAGGAGAAGACATAGAAGGACCTTAGATGGATGTGGCCCATTCTAACCTGATCATGATAGAATCCATTGATACCGTTTTCTTCAAGACAAAAGTACATATGCAAGGAATAGCTCATTAAAAAATGCTCCATTTTCACATTATTTCAAACTTTTATCGGTAGAATGGCTCTGCACATCAGTTTCACTTAAGAGTACAGAAACATAGGAAAATAGTCCCCCAAAAGATGCATTTATGAGCCTATGTTTTTCAACATAAAGTGCTAAGAGATGAATAAGGAGGGCTGGGAATGTCTTAAGCTGTAAATCTTGAGACCCCACATCATGGGTGGTCCTGGAGTTCAGCATTCTGATTTTTTCTTAGATTCAGGATGATCATCCAAGGTGGCAGGATGCTTGTTGGGACCGTCTGGTGTCTCACCTGTGACAGCTAAAAAGATGATTTTCAGCCACTTCTGTTTCAGTTCCTCACTGTCTGCAGCAAAGCTGTGTACAGACTTGGACTGGGTCAGTTTGAAACTGTGTGGCAGGTCTGCACTCCTTGGCATATCGTCCACGACATAGCCCAGGAGTGGAATGGTGGCCTGCGCTCGGACGTCCTAAGGAAAAAAACATGGAACACAGGAGTGTGAGATGTATGAGCTTGCTACCCGTGGCCCCTGTGACCTGGCTCCCACTAAACCTTGTTCCCTACCACTGCTCCACAGTCTCACACTGTGAGCTCTCTGTGGACAGAGACAGTGATCCAGTGCTGAGCGTACTGCCTAGATACGAGGCCACTGCAGATGCTGGCTGAACGAATGAATGAATTCAGTGAGGAGTCTGATTTTCCCTCTCCCCCTGCTCATGCTCTTCTCTCTCTCTCAAATAAATAAAGGCTTAAAAAAAATTTAAAAAACGGTTTAAAAAATCAATTTAAATAGGGAACCCTGGGTGGCGCAGCGGTTTAGCGCCTGCCTTTGGCCCAGGGCGCGATCCTGGAGACCCGGGATCGAGTCCCACATCAGGCTCCCGGTGCATGGAGCCTGCTTCTCCCTCTGCCTATGTCTCTGCCTCTCTCTCTCTCTTTCTCTCTCTCTCTGTGACTATCATAAATAAATAAAAATTAAAAAAAAAAAAAATCAATTTAAATAAACTTGAATTTTAGTTACTAATTATTATTATTATTTTTAAAGTTTTTATTTATTTATGATAGTCACAGAGAGAGAGAGAGAGAGAGGCAGAGACACAGGCAGAGGGAGAAGCAGGCTCCATGCACCGGGAGCCCGACGTGGGATTCGATCCCGGGTCTCCAGGATCGCGCCCTGGGCCAAAGGCAGGCGCTAAACCGCTGCGCCATCCAGGGATCCCACTAATTATTATTATTATTTGTTTTACTAATTTTTTTTCAATTGTAGTGAAAGACAATGCAACTGTCTGAGCTCTCTTGTTCTGGAGAGGAATAATAGAAGGATTCTGAGTTCGTGTCTTTTTTTTTTTTTTTTTTTTCTTTTAAAGATTTTATTCATTCATTCAAGAGAGGCACACACACACACACACACACACACAGAGATAGAGGGAGAGGCAGGCTCCATGCAGGGAGCCCAAAGTGGGACTCGATCCTGGGTCTCCAAGATCAGGCCCTGGGCTGAAGGCGGCGCTAAACCGCTGAGCCACCTGGGCTGCCCTCTTTTCTTTTTTTTAAAAAAAATATTTTATTTATTTATTCGTGAGAGACACAGAGAGAGAGGCAAAGACACAGGCAGAGGGAAAAGCAGGCTCCCTGCAGGAAGCCCGACGTGGGACTTGATCCCTGAACCCCAGGATCACACCCAGAGCCAAAGGCAGATGCTCAACCACTGAGCCATTCAGGTATCCCTGAGTTCATGTCTATTGGCCTCCCTCTTTCCCCTCAGAAAGATACAGTGTAGATACCTGCGGGGCACCGTACATGTACAGCACAAGAGGGTCTTGTTTGGGGATCACACACCAAGCTTTCTGCCAAGGTTTTGACTTCTCCATATATTGAAGAAAGCTGCACACTATGCTGTTCCCAGATACTTCTGCTGATTCAATCTAGAAAAATATAATGGAAAGGGCATGAGAGAAAGAATACAAAACGAAGCAGGTAGAGAAGTGATTCACCCTAGGGAACATTCATAAAGCACAATATATTCATATAAAATGTCTCTTGGGAATGCCCCCAAAGGGGCCATCTGCAATTATTTATTTATTTATTTATTTATTTATTTATTTATTTATTTATTTACATTTTTAAAAAAATTTATTTATTTACGATAGTCACACACAGAGAGAGAGAGAGAGAGAGAGAGAGAGAGAGGCAGAGACACAGGCAGAGAGAGAAGCAGGCTCCATGCACCGGGAGCCCGACGTGGTATTTGATCCCGGGTCTCCAGGATCGTGCCCTGAGCCAAAGGCAGGCGCCAAACCGCTGCGCCACCCAGGGATCCCTGCAATTTATTATTTAAATACTCATCTAGATCTTCCATGAGGAAAGGAAAATATAAGTGAATTTTAACTATTACCAGACTGCAAGTTAAACATTTAGTGGCTGCTTGCTATGCAGGTGCTTTTCTTAGTCCACTATTGTGTTATTATTTAATTTACTCCTCATACCAATACTAGGAAGGTACCACTTTCATTATCTATGAGATTCAGAGATGAAATAACTTTCTCTAGATCATACATTTAGGAACCAGCATTCTAGGCTTCAACTGGGTAACAGTGCAGTAGCAAATGTATATGATACATGTATCATATACATATGTATGTGTGTATATATATATCAATGTATATCAATACAATATTAATATATACATGTATGTATGTATCATATTTATGTTTATATATATATAATTGGCTAAAAAGGGGACAAAACCACTCGACTAAATGGTAGATTTATTATACACATTATAATATAGACATTATATACATTATGGGAAGCAAGTGGTCTGCTTCTGTTCTCCATGGCTCAAATCCTCAGGGTACTGCTACTTAATGCCATCCACCAAACAGTGCTGGTTCAGACTTGTTTGCTACCCATTCAAGATAAAGCACAGAGAATAAGAGCAAGCACTTAGAAACTTTTAGAGCAATCTGGCTTTGTGATGACACACAAGCAACATGATTATGTATCTTACAAAAGTATTGAGCTGTGGTGGTTTGGAAATAAAACTGGCCCTTCCTCACAGATAGTTTAAGAAGCACTGTCTGGCAAACTATGGCCCACCAGCCTGTTTTTGCATGGCCTATGAGTTAAGAATAGTTTTTATAGATGAACATTTAAAATTGACCTGATGACAGGGAACACTAACTTTGGACTCCAATTAAAGAAAATGTTATCTCCCCCATCCACCAAGAATTCCAGTCTTATTACCATATTATAAAAAATTATACTAAGCTTATTATTGAATTTTGTCAAAGACTGAAAATGTTTTCTTTCTTGTTAGAAAAGTAATATTCTCAGTTTTTACTCTTGGCCTGCACAGACTAAAATAGTTTCTCTCTGACCCTTTTTGTTTTTAAAGAGTTTATTTATTCATCAGAGAGAGAGAGAGAGAGAGAGAGAGAGAGAGACGGAGAGAGAGGCAGAGACACAGGCAGAGGGAGAAGCAGGCTCCATGCAGGGAGCCCGATGTGGGACTCGATCCCGGGTCTCCAGGATCAAGCCCTGGGTGAAGGCAGCACTAAACTGCTGAGCCACCAGGGCTGCCCTCTCTCTGACCCTTTATCAGAAAACCTTTTTGACTCTTGGTCTAGAGCACGTAACAAACTAGTTGGCATAAAGCCAGTTTCAAGTATGTACGCATATGTGTGTACATGTACTCATATACATATCATTTTCTATTTATGGACTTCATGATATAAATGTGTTAACCTGGTAATTTGTCCCCCGAGTATAGATTTTTTTGAGAAAACTACCTAGGGTTTTTTATTTCATAGATATAGCCTGAAACTCTTCCCTTAAAACAAGTTATTTGACTCATTATATTATGCCAGTTTCATCACTTGCTTGTGTTAAGTCTTGAGGCTGTATTCCTGGGAGCCAGTGAAATGTAAGCATGTCTTTCCACCTTCCCTGCCAGAGAAAGCCCCTTTTTGGTCTGCCTACAAAAGCAACATATACCCTAGAAGAATTCAGAGTTATACTTTTAGCTTGTCAGCCTATACTTTAACCTTAAATGGATGCTGAAGTTTATGATTCTTTTTCAGTTAACAGAAATGATCTTTGTATGCTTACACTGTGTAGATGCTCAATAAATGTGTATTCTTAATAAACCATGGAAATTCTTTAATATTTATTTATTTATTTAAAAAAAGATTCTATTTACCTATTCATGAGAGACACAGAGAGAGAGGCAGAGACACAGGCAGAGGGAGAAGCAGGCTCCATGCAGGGAGCCCAGTGTGGGACTAGATCCAGGGACTCCAGGATCATGCCCTGAGCCACCCAGGCATCCCAAACCATGGAAATTCTTAATAAACAAAGTATGTCTCTGACTTTAGATACATAGAATTCTGGTCATGAGCCCATTCTTCAAAGACTTTCCAGGCTATGTTGAACTTTCTGAGATAAAGGCCTTATTACATAATTTATTCTTTATGTTAATATCTTTCAGTGTAAAACTCATTCAGATACAAGCTGCATTATAGTTCCTGGGCTTGGGAGGTCCTGACTTTAGTCTAAAAACATGGGTCAAATTCATTTGCAAGATGTATCAATGATATTTTAATGCAGTTACCAGATTATTGTCACTGGCTATTAAATGATGCTTTTAATGCAGTAAGTTGGTAGACTTTTTCAGGTAACAAAGTAATACTTTATTTTTTATTTTTTTAAAGATTTTACTTATTTATTCATAGAGACACAGAGAGAGAGGGAGAGAGAGGCAGAGGCACAGGCAGAGGGAGAAGGAGGCTCCATGCAGGGAGCCCGACGCGGGACTTGATCCAGGGTCCCCAGGATCAAACCCTGGGCTGCAGGCGGCGCTAAACCGCTGTGCCACTAGGGCTGCCCCAAAGTAATACTTTAATATGAATTTTAAGACGGTAGTTTTTGAAGCCAGTAAGGTAAAACTGACAGAAAAGCTTTCCTATTAAAAAATATAAGCTGGGCATTAGAAGAGACAATACTCTAATATTTGACTATAGCCACCTTCAGAAAACCAATGTATTTCACTCTCAAATGCATGTTGATTTAATATAGCACTATTGCTCTACACAACTGAATATAATCCCAAAATTCAGCCTGACAGGACAAATGTATGAATCTTGCTTGTTCTTCAAATTTGTTAAATATTAAGAGAAATCAGAAAATATGCTATTTGTATTATTCAGGGTTAAAAGACAATTCTACATTCCTTCCATAAAAATTTAAAAGTTATCAAGCATTTAATATTGCATACCTCTAAAATTCCTTTTCTTTTTTTTTCTTCACTATCTGTGAATCCACTTATTATTTGATAACAGTCTTTACAAACTTTGTTCAATTTTCCACCATCATACTCAAGTTGAGCTTTGTAATCAGAACACTTCCAACAAACCACCTTAAATTAAAAAAAAAAAAGAGTAAATAATCATAAAGATTTGAGCAATCATCACTTATAGTAATAAATAAGAGTTAAATATTTAACACAAACTTCTACTAGACTAAGAATACTCTGTGAACATTAGGAGTATATGTCATGGTATTTCATACTCTTGGTGATGGGCTCTGCTTGTTCACCCTTGTCCTCGCTCTAAAGGCAGGAGGTCTTCAAAGACTTGGTTCAGACTTTTACCTTTCATACCTCTAGATGTTTCAATATGCTCCCAAAATGAATTCATGATCTCGATCTTCTCTGCCCTCAGATTTCTCTTGATTCCATCCCACCCTTCCCAACCTGTTCCCTTCTAGTGCTCCCTATTGCAGAAAATAGCACAGCCATCTAACCAGTCAAGATAAGTTAGGAATCTAGGAGTCATCATCCTCAACACCTCCTTCTATTTTACCCCCCAAAGAGTCACCTCATTACAAAGTCCCGCTGAATTTATCTCCTGGATATTTTTTTTTAATCTGTTCATTTTTCTACATCTTCCTTCCAAGTCCGGGCTATCAGTTTTGTACTTTGGACTATTACAGTCTCATGACTGGTCCTTGTAGTATTCTTACTGGAATTCTTACTGGAGCATTCTCCAGCCTCTATTTTTACTTCCCTCCGAGATATATTTCAAACAGCACCAGATGCTGTCTTAAACATGCTAATCTGATAGGTTTCTCCTCTATATAAAATCCTTAAAGTTTTCCTTTTTCTCTTGGATAAAGAACAGATTCTTCCCCATGGCCCACGACATCTATATAATCTGCCCCTCTTCCTCTCTGTATTCCCTGTAACACTGGCTTCACAGAGCCCCTGAAATACTATACTCCTTTCCTCTCATCTCTGCTTCAGTGAATTAACTCTTGTTCATCCTTCAGATGTTAACTCAAATTCCACTTCTTCAAAGAAGACTCCTCCAACTTCCAGAATAGAGCACCATCTCTTGTCACTATGCTACTGAAGTTCCCTTACTTTTCTTGATGCACTGATTAGTTTTTAATCATACACTTGTGTGATTATTCGGCTTATGTGTGTAACCCTCACTGGGCTGTAAGCTCTATGAGAGATTGTCCTTGTATATTTTGCTCATAAAGCACCCAATGAACATTTATAGAATGCCAATGAATGAATGAGTATAATGCAAATGCATGCTATTTCTTAATGAGTGGCATTTTTTTCTGATTATTATAAAATACTTGTTAAAAAAAAAAAAAAACCCTTCCAGTTTAAAAAATTATCTTTTTGGCCATAGCAACTTCTTACTAGATGTCTCCTGAGGCAAAGGAAACAAAAGCAAAAATAAACCATCAGGAATTCATCAAAATAAAAACCTTCTGCACAGTGAAGGAAACAATCAACAAAACTAAACGCAACCTACTGAAAGGGAAAAAATATTTGCAAATGACATATCTGTTAAAGATATATCTGACATATCCAAAATGTATAAGACTTCTAAAACTCAACACCCCAAAAATGAATAATCCAACTTAAAAATGGGCAGAGACATGAATAGTCATTTTTCCAAGGAAGACATACAGATGGCCAACAGACTCATGAAAAGATGCTCGATATCACTCATCATCAGGGAAATGTAAATCAAAACTGTGATGAGATTCCACCTTACTCTTGTTTCTTGTATTGTTACGTTTAGCCATTCTGACAACAGGTGTTGGCGAGGATGTGAGAAAGGAACTCTCTTGCACTACTGGTGGGAATGCAAACTCTAGAAAACAGTATGGAGGTTTCTCAAAAAGTTAAAATAGAACTACCCTATGAACCACCACTGCACTACTAGGTATTTACCCAAAGAATACAAAAATACTAATTCAAAGGGATACATGCATCCAATGTTTATAGGGATCATTATCTACAGTAACCAAACTATGCAAAGTGCCCAATTTTTCATTGACTGATAAATGGATAAAGAAGATGTCTATATACGCAATGGAATATTAGCCATCAAAAAGAATGAAATCTTGCCAATTGCAATAACATGGATGGGGCTAGAGCATATTACGCTAGGCAAAATGAGTCAAAGAATAACCAATACCATATGATTTAACTCATATGTGGAATCTAAGAAACAAAACAGATGAGCATAGGGAAAACATAAGAGCGAGGGCCACACCAAGAAACAGTTTCTTAGCTATAGAGAACTGATGATTACCGAAGGGGAGGTGGGGGGGAAGGGTTAAATAGGTGATGGGGATCAAGGAGTCCCTTGCTGTAATAAGCACCGGGTGTTGTATGGAGGTGCTGAATCACAATATTGTACACCTGAAACTAATATTACACTGTATGTAAGATAAAATCTTTAAAAAAAATTATCTTCTTACTTCTAGAAGCATATTGTTCTCCAATTTGTAGTAGACCAACTATTTACAGACATATAAATGATAGTAAAACTTTTAGTTTAGGTTCACAGCATGTAAATTCATGATAAAGAACTATTCATTGCTTTCTCATAATTACAATGAAATTACTATAGAATTTGGTATTAGGCATGCCTGCATCGGTACATTCATATCAGGTACTATCTTATTTATTTTCAAGTCATATTATTTGGTAATCCACATTCAAACACATTTTTGTTTACTAAAGGTAAGTCTATCAGTCAATACCTGAAATCATTTCAAGCAAACTCAGTGACAGACAACAAAAAGTCTTACCCTGAAGGGAAAAAAAAAGTTGGTCACTCTCAAATTTAATTACAAAACTGTTTCACTGAGAGAAAACTTAGGACTAAAATGGAAGAGATCTGCAGTAAGAGAATAATCTAAAAGAACTATCAATAAGAATTGTTGCACTTCGGCATCCCAATATTATATTAAATCACAGCATTGCAATGACTATCCTTCTCGGTTTACTTGTTACTTTTTTTTTTTTTAATTTTTATTTATTTATGATAGTCACAGAAAGAGAGAGAGAGAGAGGTGCAGAGACACAGGCAGAGGGAGAAGCAGGCTCCATGCACCGGGAGCCCGATGTGGGACTCGATCCCGGGTCTCCAGGATCACACCCTGGGCCAAAGGCAGGCGCCAAACCGCTGCGCCACCCAGGGATCCCTACTTGTTACTTTTTAAGAAGAAAGTATATCACCTTCAACTTGGTTTACAAGGCCATCCAAAACCTGTTATAGCTTTCCTGCTTCATTTCATGCCTTGTTTCTCCTCATGCTTTCTATATGAAACAACTCAAATCTTTGCCAGTAAATGGACTGTGTGTCCCTTTACACACATAACCATAAATCTCCTCTAACGGGCACAGAGCAGTCCACAACTATTCTTCATGGAGGCTCACACCCCTGCCCAGAGACAACTATTTCATACTGAGCCCTCTTTCTTGAATCTCCCCTCATTCCTCTTTCTTCTTTTGTTCAGCTATGACTCTTCCTCATACTTCAATGACAACATGATATCATACTGAAAATTTTCTACCACAAAATAAAAAACACACCCACATCTGCACCCATCATTTCCTTTTCCCTTTTCGTTATAATGGCGAGAAGTTTCCCTCTCTCATCAAAAGCCTGAACTTCTTCTTATGCTATATGTTCCTTTCTTTTTTTTCTCAAAGACATGAACTCCTTTAGTTATTATTTACCTCTATTTCTTTTTTCTTTAAGATTCTATTTATTTATTCACGACACACACACACACACAGAGAGAGAGAGAGAGAGAGAGAGGCAGAGACACAGGCAGAGGGAGAAGCAGGTTCCATGCAGGGAGCCTGACATGGGACTCGATCCCGGGTCTCCAGGATCACGCCCTGGGCTGAAGGTGGTGCTAAACCGCCGAGCCACCTGGGCTGCCCCTTCTATTTCTTATGCCACAGTTCCCGCTTACTCATTGGGTTCCAGCCTCATGACCTCTGGCATCTCAAGAGCAGATCTAACTTTCTCCTATCTCAGGGCTTCTGACATACAGACCCACTAAACACCTTTCCCACTTCCCTTGGCATGGTTAACTCTTCCTCATCTTTAGACACCAGCTTAAATATCAACCCTTCAGATGGGTCTCCCTCTCCCTCTCCCCTTCTTTCTTTTCTTTTTCTCTTCTTTCTCTTTCTCTTCTTTCTTTCTTTCTTTCTTTCTTTCTTTCTTTCTTTCTTTCTTTCTTTCTTTCTTTCTCTTTCTTTCTTTCTTTCTTTCTTTCTTTCTCTTTCTTTCTTTCTTTCTTTCTTTCTTTCTTTCTTTCTTTCTTTCTTTCTCTTTCTTTCTTTCTTTCTTTCTTTCTTTCTTTCTTTCTTTCTTTCTTTCTTTTCTTTCTTCTTTCTTTTCTCTCCTCCCTCCCTCCGCCCCCCCTCTCTTTCCCTTTCCCTTTTTCCTTTTCTTTCTTTTTCTTTCTTTCTTTCTTTCTTTCTTTCTTTCTTTCTTTCTTTCTTTCTTTCTTTCTTTCTTTCAGAGGGGGAAGGAGAGGCAGATAGAGAGGAAGACAGAATCCCAAGCAGACTCTGTGCTGAGTGAGTACGGAGCCTGATACAGGGCTCTGTCTCACCACTCTGAGATCATGACCCAAGCCAAAACCAAGAGTCGAACATTTAACTGACTGAGCAGTCCAGGGGCCAGGTCTTCATTTTTCTAAGTAAAACTGGTTCCAAGTCATCCTTGATTAGCATTATTCTCCATTTTAATTTCTTGATTGTCTCCTTATTGTCCTTATAATAATTTGAAATGCCTATTCATCTGTTTGATTTTTGTTATTTTCTCCATTAGAATGTAAGTTATGTGAAGCTGGGTATCATTTTGCTTACCATGTCTTCTCTAGGACCCAGCACAGTTTTTTGTATGTAGCTGTCATCAAAATTAGTTTATCAACTAAATGATTTATTTACTGAAAAAAAAAATTTTTTTTTGCCTTTTCAAACTTGGTGATTTTACACTTATCTAGTTACCAGCAACCTTCAGACCATTAAGAAATCTCACTTACATGTCCACATGCTCGACAATGATGCCTTCTTCTTGTCAGTGCATTGAAAGACTCTTTGCATTTCATACACATCGTTACTTCATTATCTCGGATCCATCTTGGAGCTCTTTTCCCTAGCTCAGCAGTCTAAAAAGGAAAGGTTCAATTTTAATAGAAAAAAATGGTTATTTCCATCTATTTACTTATTTATTTAAAAAGCACGTTTGACAACACTGTTCATATCATGCTTTGAAACTCAACACCTAGGAAAAGATATAAAAGGTTTAAAGAAATTTAACTAGCATAAAAAGGTACTCACTATTGTATTAATGTAAGAAAGAGTGAGATTCTGTCTAAATAGCCAGTTCTGGCATTGCAAAGAGAAAAGAACTTAAAGATTTATTCCAACTTACAGAAACCTCTGAGTGCATGTCATTATCCTTTGCAATTGCATTTCTGAAGGTTTCATGCCTCTGATGGAAAGCATCAATGGTCTCTTGAAGAGCCTAAAATATAAGTGAGATTCAAAGCACATAGTAAAATTTCACATGCAAATTAATGAAAATGCTATATTAAATAAACATCTGTGATGTAGGAATGATCTTAAAAATTAAATGACCTTGTTCTGATGTTGATATGTGTATACTATATGGGCACATTTATGGACACATACAAAGGTTACCAAAAAGCAAAAATGAAAAGAGAAATATGGTTTACCTTGATCCATTCTTCTTTGTCTTGCTCAGAACTAAAACAAAACAAAATTCAAGTGAATACAGAGAACATTAATGAGTTACATCTCATGAATAAAACTATGATTTAATGCTGTTACAACTTTCTGGAAAATCCAGGGATGTCCAGGAAGGAGTTACAATAAAAATAAAACAGAATCACTGGCAATTTAACAAATACTTTTTAATTTTTTTTTTAAGAAAGGGGGTGGAGGGGATTCTGGGTGGCTCCGTGGTTTAGCACCTGCCTTCGGCCCAGGGCATGGTCCTGGAGTCCCGGGATCGAGTCCCACATTGGGCTCCCTGCATGGAGCCTGCTTCTCCCTCTGCCTGTGTCTCTGCCTCTCTCTCTGTGTCTCTCATGAATAAATAAATAAAATCTTAAAAAAAAAGTAGCATCTCCTTAAAAAAAAAAAAAAAGAAAAGAAAAGAAAAGAAAAGAAAGAAAGGGGGTGGAGGGGCAGAGGGAGAGGGATAATCTTAAGCAGGCTCCACGCCCAGTGTGGAGCCTGATACAGGGCTCAGTCTCACGACTCTGAGATCATGACCTGAGCTGAAATCAAGGGTCAGATGCTTAACCAACTGAGCTACTTGGGCACCCCCCTGAACAAGTAAATTCTCTTTATTTTTTTTTTAAAACAAATTCTTAAAAAGAGTTTTATTTTTTAAAAAATTTTATTTATTCATTTGAAAGAGAGAAAGCATGAGCAGAGGGTTCGGGTGTAGTGGTGGCAGGGAGAGGAGAAGGGGGAGGGAAAGGGAAAAGTGAACTCCTCCCTAAGTAGAGACCTCAATGTGGGGCTCGATCCCAGGACATGGAGATCACAACCTGAGCTGAAGGCAGATGCTTAACCAACTGAGCCACCCAGGTACCCCTTAAACAGAGTTTTAGGCCATCCACTTTGGTATCCACAATTTTCGACTGGGAGAGTTACATTTAGCTTCCATTGATATACTGCCCTGATGTTAAGTTTAAACAACCATCACCTAGCTCAATATACTAGGTAACTGCAGATTTAGCATCATACCAGATATACAACTAATCTTCCAATTCACCTTTAAGAAAACACAGGAGGCTTTCAAAGGCTACTAGTCACAGCCCATCTTAGAAAAGATTACAGTTATCCTCTGGGATCTAAAATATCTTTGTAAGGCCTTAGGAAGTTATTTAACATTTCCTTTGACAAACAATTTCAAAAGAAAGCTTTCGGCAATATTGTACTTAACTTATAAAGCAAAGCAAATATTTTAGATGCTTGTAGGAAGGGTTCCACAGATTAATACTCCAGTATTTAATAATTTTCTGTTGGGGAAAAAAATTTCCTTGATTATGGTCTTCTATTTTCCTATTGAGGCAAATTTTCTTTATTTCATCACCCTTGCAGGTAGCTTACACCGGCTGCTGTCACAGAGTATATTAGAAAAGTCCCCATTAGTAGACTGGACAGTTAGATCTCCAAACGGAGCATTTTGAAGAATGCCAAAAGAGTGGGCTCTGTTGGCATACATTTGGTAGGCTAAGGCTAAGTTTGAGTTCCAGTCTGACCGTTACACGCCTCGCTCCCACAGGTATCCCATACGCAGGAATCTGGCAGGAGCTTTGCTCCGGTGATACCATCTATCTTGCCAGCAAATTTATTCCTCAGCATCATGATGTGCCAGGAATGCTGCTGGAATCTGTGCCTGTCAAATGGAAGATTCTGCTATTGTTCACTTGGGGATCCTTAGATGTAGACCCTTAGTATGCATGTGTGTGTGTGTGGGGGGGTGCTCAATCTTGCCCCTAAAAAGAGATTTCTTCCTACTGTAGTGCCCTGCCTGGATAAAAGCAGTTCTATTGCCTGGAATGAAGTTATTTCCTAGCTGCTTCTAGCCTTTTTTTTTTTTTTTTAAAGATTTTATTTATTTATTCATGAGAGACACAGAGAGAGAGAGTCAGAGGCAGAGGGAGAAGCAGGCTCCACGCAGGGAGCCCGACACGGGACTCGGGACTCGGGACTCGGGACTCGGGATCCCGGGTCTCCAGGATCAGGCCCTGGGCTGAAGGTGTTGCTAAACTGCAGAGCCACCAGGGCTGCCCCATGCTTCTAGCCTTTTAAATGCAAAGAAGTCTTCAATGCTTCAATGTTTAAATGCATTGACGAGTCTTCAATGCTTTTTGTTTTACTTGTCTCAAGTCTGGCGGATTTTTTACTCCTCTACTCCTTAGTATGTTTTTATACTCATTTAAAAGTATAAAACCATTAAATAAAAACTGTATACACAGAATAGTTTATATTCTTTTAAATATGAAAGAGGAAGCAGAGGGTCAGAGGTCAGTCTTAAGACTGACTCATTTAGCAAGAAAAGCAGAACTCTTTTTTTCCCAGGTGACTTCGGAACTGAGTGATCTTTAATAAACATCTCCAAACATACACCCAATTTTGGGCTCCAAGTAATCCCTGTGACATTCTGATGTTCTGAGACTTTCAGTGTTTGTCCTTATTCTTGAAAGAATCATAGGCTAGATGAAAAGTAATCACTTAATTTAGCTCTCCAATTCACCATATAATCATAAATACAATTGCAGCAATGGGAGTTGGGGAATAAGTCATTTAAGGAAAAATGACCATGTTTTCAATACCAATTGGATATTGAAATGTATCCAATAGTGCATATTGGAACTCTACAATTATTACTGCCAGTATGTAAGAGTATTCCTCAAGCATCAGCCATAGCCTGAAGAGAAAAGAGGCCAAAGATTCCTAAATCTTTCCCATTTAGGCAACCCACAAAACCTTGATAATCTCTCTTTCACTGTTTAGACACCTCTCTCGGGTTCACACATTTGTAAGTACGCTGGATTTCAGAGCAGCAGTGAGTGCCTTCATTCTTCTGCAATAAAAACTTCTTTGGTGATCAGAACTACTGAGGAGTCCTCCCTGTTGCCAGAACCAATCGCTCAGTGAGTCAAACACTGAGGACTCAGGTCAGGAGCCTCCAAGCAGAGCATGATACATTCTTCCCTTGGGTTTGGTGGCTGATCCCCAAACCCCACTAGAATGTAGAGAAATTGTACTATTCAAAGCCAAGTCCTCTATACTTTCAACTTATGCTTGAAATGCCACCTTGTAATCCTTAGAGCAGTCCCCTGGCAGCTTCCTAAGTAATGCCGGGTTCAGTATAGATTTTCTTCAGGAAATCTAAGAACTGGCTATTTCTTCAAATTGTGCCAGCCTGCTGTATCTCCTTTAACTGTAATTTCACCAATTTCCACCAATTCTCTGGGCAGAGATTTCCGGAAAAATTATTTATTCCCTTCTGAAAGTCTGAACTTCAAACGCTTATGAAGTTACTAAGTATAAATATCCAGGGTGAATTCATCTGAGGAGCCAGAACCACATGCTATTGGTGCAAGAGAATAAAAAGGAACGGGAAGTGCTGAGTCTCTAGATTCTCAAATATCAGAACCATCAGAGTCAGGATTGGTACTTAACCCTCCCATCTGTTACCTTCTGAAGGTTCCCAAATTTCACCATTCTTTTTTTTTTTTTTTAAAGATGGTACTTATTTATTCATGAGAGACACACAGAGAGAGAGGCAGAGGGAGAAGCAGGCTCCATGCAGGAAGCCCGATGTGGGTCTCGATCCCGGGTCTCCAGGATCATGCCCCGGGCCGAAGGTGGCGCTAAACCACTGAGCCACCCGGGCTGCCCAAGGCAGGTATTTAAAAACCTGACAGCACTCTATCTTCCAGAGGTTCACACATGAGGTAGCTAAGAGCCACTCTAGTGGTTCTCACACTTTTTTCCTCCTAAACATGGTTGTGTTAGGCAGATGGATGTCAGAACCCCAGCCTTTCTTTCCAACTCAACGAAGCTTATATAAAAGAACGACCCCTTCCAGAAGTTCTGGTTCCAGGAGGCCACTACAGCCACACATGGCCTCCTTGGTGTATCCTCCAACTGTAGCAGGAGAATCATGGCCTTTTCCACTCTGCCTCCTCTGAAAATCCTCTCCATTAAAGTCTCAATGAGTTACAGAGTCATACAGTTAATGCTTCAACATTTAGCATCAATAAACATCATGCACCAAAAGGAAGGGTGCAGGGAGGAAGGGTTAGGAGAGAACCCTTTCCTACAAGACTCAAAAGTCCAGCTTGAATGAAATAACTTCATTCTCTGAGCACCTTGCAAATCTGAAGAGTCAATTAAATTTACTGAATTCTTGTTGTCTTGAAAACCACTATGTAGACACTGTGAATAATATCAAAAGGGATAACATGGTTCTGTTTTAAGAGATTCTGTTTCTTTGCTTATGTCCAACCAGACTCCCAGAGATCTGCAGTATTCACTTGGGAACGATTCTCAGAATGATCCTCATACAACTCATTCTAATGCTGTTGGAAGGCTGTGTGTTGGAAGGTTTCTCTCACCTGGCTTGCAGTTCCAGTGTTCTCTCTTTCCCAGACACCTGGAAAGTATGTGGATATTCCTCATTGTGAGTCTCTACGATTTTCATTCCATCGATGCCGACCCTGGTTCGAACTGTGAATTTAGAGCCTACCAAGCTGAATCTTGGGACACAGTACAGCAACATGTTGTTGAACTGCAAGGAGACAGCACACACATCAATAAAAAGGAAAACAAAGAAGAAAGAAGAAAACAACCAATATTAAAAGTAGCCCTAGAAAAAAACTCCAAGGAATTCCCAGGGGAATATCATACCCTCTACATGAGCAAAGTTACCTAAATACTATATTGAGATTTTACGCTTGTATCAAAATTACCTTATTTTAGCAGTTATATTTCCCTTTATTGGTTCATAATATTTTGTTGATATTTAAGTAAATTTTTACTATTAAGAACATTAGTTCAATTAAATTCAGCAACAATTTATTAAGGACTTTCCATATATCAGGACCTAAAGTTCTCAACCATTTGTTGCAAAAGCTAAAGCCCGTAGGCAACAAAATTTCTACTTGTTGTATCTTACAAAGCAAGTTTACAAAAGCTACTAGAGGAAACCAGTAATACTTAAAATATTTTTGCTGGTATGTTTAATATTAAGTTAAAAAAAACCCCAAGTTATTAGTTTAGAACACATGGGGCTAGCACACTTAACTCTATGTAAAAAACTAAGTTACTGTTTTATATTGGCCTACATCTGAAGAATTTGTTATGTATGAATAGAAATGTCATCTATTTTTGCAAGAAGTTTTTATTTTTTTTTATTTTTTAAAGATTTCTTATTTATTTATTCATGAGAGACATGGAGACAGAGAGAGAGGCAGAGACACAGGCAGAGGGAGAAGCAGGCCCCATGCAAGGAGCCTGATGTGGGACTCGATCCGGGGTCCCCAGGATCACACCCTGGGCTGCAGGCGGCGCTAAACCGCTGAGCCACCAGGGCTGCCCTCGCAAGAAGTTTTTAAAGGTCTTCTTTACTAGATCTTCTTTTAAAAGGAACACTTTGTTTTGAAATAATCAGATTATGTATTATGCCTCATTTCTAGTCAACAATGAACAACCCTTGCTAACCAGGACCAAACAGTAGGTTTGGGAGGCACTTAATTCACTTTTGAATATATTCAAACACACAAAAGAAGGAAAGGCTAAATACTCAGGTTAATTGGTAGGCAGATTCCTAAAGAAGAGCCATACTTCTTCCTCCTTCATATTAATTGTTTCTAAAACTGCTTCTAGACTTACATATATTTTTCAAAGACAAGAACTACTGGGGACTTAAACTCTGTGCACTATGAAATCTCTCATGTCTCAGGATTATTATCTATAAAAGTCACAGGTTGTTTGGAGGATTAAATGAAGAAAAACATCCTGTGTTGCCAGGTTCCGTTTGGCTCCACACAGCCATCAAGGCAAGAGATGTTGAAGGACTTTTAAAACATTTCAACCGGCTTATGTGACGTTGCCCATTGTAGTCATTCTGAAAGCAAATTTCTTATCAGTTGTTCCTTATACATTATTTTACAAGTTCCTATAACCAGCGTCATAAATTTCATTTCCACACTGGATAACGTAGAGATAAAAGGACACTAAATACCCTTTTAACAGATGCACCTCAGCATCACATTTCACATTTACATTCTAGAAGAGAACCATAACGACCTATCATTAATGGTCCACTGTATTCTAAGCATGGCAATCCCCAGCCTCACTGCAGGATATAGGATTTGGAGATTTGAAAACACTCTGAAAGGCTCTCATCACCATCCCAGCTTGATTAAGGTAACAGCTTGCTGCTAACTGTTCCTGTGAACACTTTTTTTCCCTATCCTGTATGAAGGCCTTCTCAAAAGGAAATTTGGTCAAGGCTATGACCTGTAGTGCAAGAGCTACAGAGCAGCCACCAACATGCAGAAGGCTTAACTTTTTTTTTCTTTCTTCCTTTTTTCTTTTCCTTTCCTTTCTTTCTTTTAAAATTTATTTATTTGAGAGAAAGAGCGGGCAGGGGCAGAGGCAGAGAGAGAATCCCAAGCAAGCTCCCTGCCCATCATGGAGCCCAACATAGGGTTCAATCTCACGACTTTGAGATCCTGAGCTGAGCTGAAATCAAGAGTCGGACACTTAACTATGCCACCCAGGTGCAACCGCCATCTCATTTTTCTGCAAAGTAAGTGACAAATGTAATGTCATCTGAGTTATCTGATACTTGTACTCAAGTTCACTTCATAAAGTTCAGCAAAGTCTTATTTTATAGGAACACAGTCCATGAATGTGGAAGTTCCAGGTATTTGTTTTTTTGTTTTTAGTGGTGACACTCATATAAGATGACAGACTATTTTATAAATGGTATGTTTCTCTTTCCATTTTATGCTTGCAGGATTATGCTTCCCCTATTACATATGCTTCCTAAGTGGGACTTTACATTATAAACTGTCAATAATTATTTATTAACCTTATATAACTCATATCACAATCTAATGCTAGTCAATAAATACCCCTTTTCTTCTTCCTAGAGGTGAAAAGTAAGAGCTCCTAGAGGACATAAAGTAGAAGATGCCCTTTGTTCCCTCTGTGAATCTTGAGCCTGTGACCTAAGCCACCATCACCCTCCCTCTGGGTTTCTGCTGGTAGACTCAAAGAGGAAGTCAGAACAACTGCAGCACCAAGTAGATGGCTTTTCCTTTCAGTGCAGGAGATTCCTTTTCACCTGGGGGGTAGCTTAGAAGTGGTTATGGACAAGTGATCCCTGGCTGGTGGCAGGGAGGGGAGGAGCAAGCTTTTAAAGTGCTAGGCTAGAAGCCAGTCTCAATTTTACTAAAAGCACAGGGACAGTCCCCCTTCCTGATCATCAGTGTTCCTCAACTACTTTTTTCAAGTGTCTTGAAGTATTTGAGTGAAACAGTTCAATTTCATGTTTCACCAGAAACAGTTTCATTAAAGCTTGTTCTAGAGTTTGTAAAAGTACATTGTTGGAGAAAATTTCCAGTGTCTGCTGTGTATTCAAAGCTTAAATGAGTTAAGGGGAAAAAAAGTGAAACCTGTGAAGCAACAAGGAAATAAAGATGAAAACAACAAAGAGCCAAGAATAAAATCTCTTGGGTCATTCTATGGGATAATTTGGTGAGTTTTAAAAAAAACTTTCATATGTCAGGTGTGGTTATTTAATTTAGTCAACAGGTATCCTGCAGTAATATAAAAAAGCATGGAGTGGAGGCAAGCAAATGTGCAAACATGTGAAGCTGAGCTGAAAGTTGAAATCAGATTCTGCATGCAATTTGGCTTTTTAGAGAAATGTAACATAACCAGAGTAGGATACAGAAGACTAGCCCTCATTTTCTTCCTAGAGACAAAGAAAAGTAAGAATGGTACTTCTGAAGTTTCTACATACAAAAAACCAAGATGTTCTATGGGAAGAAAAGCGTGTTGGCAAGAGGAGTGTGTGTGACAAGAACAGTGCAGGGGGTGGAGGTGGGTGGCGTGCAGGGATTAATAGAATGGACCTACAGAAATGCTTCTAAGATGGTCTTCACAAGACGAAAATGCTTTCCAGTAACTCCTGCTTTATGACTCCATTTTCCTGGGAGGCAATGGCAAGAGAAGTTTGATAGCTTATAATAACTGGAACAAGATGGGTCCTTTCTTCAAAGTCACTACAGCTGTATTCCCCCAAGGCTCTTTGCCATCTGTCCTCCAAAGAGCTGCTTAATTTGGCTCTGCAACAAGGTATTCAACCTTAAACTATTTCCAGATAATTCTCAAATGTGAAAATTAAACCAAGGCAATTGGTTAGACACAGAGCTAGAAGCTTAACTACTGAAACTGTAATACAGAAGAGGGAAAGGAGAATTGCCTAAGCCCATAAAGGAAGGGTGAAGGCAAAGGGAACACATTAACTCCCATGCATTTTGCCCAAAAGAGTGTATTAAGCATGTCTTTTTATTCTGTATTTTTGATGCTCTGACATCTTGGGGTTTTGCTGACAATGGAGGGACCTGTCCCTCTCAGGGTTGCCCACTTCCTAGAAGTAGTAAATGACTCACCTGTAAGCATGTCTTTCATATGGAAAGCAACCAATCCAAAGGCCAAATTCCATTGCCTCCTTTCTTGAGCTCTTCTACACTGGGCCAGTATTCCCTTGCTCTAAACCCCCAGCGCCAGGTACCAGACAACAGCCCCTGTATGCTCCAGAGCCTGATGGAATTATTTAAACTAGCAAATCCTAAATCTGTTTATGCTGCCTTGCCCTTCCCTTCTCACTGAACCCACAATAAAGGCTCTTGCTCACATTTTCTCCTTGCTCCCTCTGCCTCCGTATGGACCCCAGTGCTTTCTCATGTAATCCCCATGGTAAAGCATGCCCCTCCTTTTGGGAATCTGTGAGTATAATGATCTTTCTCATGCAATCGTCTCCTGATCTGGTGGTCTCATCATACCTGAATCACAAAACCTACATTTCAAAATAAATAGACCTCTGAACCCTCAAGGACATCACAATCCTTCCTTTACACATTTTTAGCTCTCTTTGTAACCTCTGAGAGGTGAAGTACTTTTGTTGAGCTCAAATGAAGATTTTTACAGTTAATTTGGACAACATCTATCAACTTTTTAAAGTTACTGAGATGTAATTCACATAACATAAAACCCTTTTAAAACGTACAATTCATGGTTTTTAACATAGTTGTAAATTGTGCAACCATCATTACTATCTAATTCCAGAATATTTCATGACTCCAAATGGAAACCCTGTGTCCATTTCCTCTTCCCCACCTGTCCCAGGCAACCACTACTTATATCCTGCCTCTCCACATTTGCCTATTCTGGACATTGTACTTAATGAAATCATAGAGTGTGCGCTTTTGTGAATGGCTTCCTTCACTTGTCACAGTGCTTTCAAAGTTCATTCATGTAGCATGTACCAATATTCTGTTCTTTTTTGCCATATAGTATTCCATTGCATAGACATCCTACTATATCCATATCTCCAAATATTTTGGCTATTGTGAACAATTCTGCTGTAAACATTCATAAACATGTTTTGTGTAGATGTATGTTTTCAATTTTCTTGAGTTACACAAACTTGGGAAAACAGCTAGGCAATATGGTGACTTAATGTTCTTTTCGAAAAATGAGAGATACTGACCACCCCTGTGCATGATATTTAGTTCTTGTACATTTTCCTTTCAAAGGAGGCTGTAACCAGAAAGCAAAAACCTGTAAGCCCCCAATTAAACTCGTACTATGGCTGATGAGATGACTGCCTTGCAGCACAAAGTCAGACGTGAGTAATATGCTGAGAATTTATCATGTACCTGGTACTGGGCAGCCTCATGACCAATGTATCTCTGTTTCTGTGACTAGAATAACAATCCTAACAATAACTAACATTTACGTAGCTTATTGTTACTCCATGTTAGCTATTAGTGTAATTATTATTATATCAATAGATACAGAAAAGAACTAGATTTAGGAGACTAAAAACATAATGGCCTGGATGCCCCAAGAAGAGCTCTTACATTTGAGATAAGCCCCAGACTAACTGTCATTTCCAGGAAGTAAAGGAAGGGACCGGGACCCACTGCGGTAAAAAGGAACTCTCTGGCAAATTCACACACTTTTCACAGAGAGATTTTAGGCACGAGCTTCACAACCTTGAGAATACATTTTCTCAGACTGGAAAGATCAAAAGTAGTGATCAGAGCGGGTTAAGAAGAGAACTCTGGTCAGAAAATGGTACCTGTCAGCCTCTAAGAATGAAAGGAAAGAGTGGCTCTGAAACAAGGAAAATGTGAGAAAATCTATCAGTCCCCGCAACCCCGCCCCCCACACTGATAGCTAAGATCATCACAGGTTGTGTGTTCAGCTGTGTGTTACTAATGTAACTGACACGTGGTAGGTAAGGACACAGAAAAATTATTTTTAAAATACCTTAGGATTGGTGTCCTTGAAAGAACAAGGTTTAGTTACTAAGGACAGTCCCTTCTGTGGAACCCTGGCAGTGCCGACTAAACCAGTTTAGACAGAACTGCTTTGGTAAGCAAGCAAGCATCCTGCTTTTCCAAGAGGTCCAGAACCACATTTATGAATTATTTGTATGTGACCAGCTCACACCAGAATACTCACCAAGAAAAGGTAGCGTTCTTGTGCTGATGTGTTCCGAGCAGCTAGCTTGAGGATCTGTCCCTCTTTTATGAGTTCATTTGAAGGATTTACAATGTCTTCTTCCTCTCCCAACATTTCATAAATCTCTAAGAGTTTTTTCAGGTTCTCCTAGGAAATTAAAACAAAACACAGCAAGACCAAATAAAAGGAAGTTTTATCTTAGTGGCTTTAATAATACAATGACCTTAACAAAAATTTGGATAATTCAGAAGGGAATGGGACTAAGCATAAATTTGGTATAAAATGTGTCAGTTATGGGCAAATTGAAAACTGGGAGAAGAGAGGAGAGGATTATTCCACACAACACTAAACATTTTATAAAGAATCTTTTTTAAGAATAGACCCCAGTAGTTAAGGTTTTTTTTTTTTTAAGATTTTATTTATTTAATCATGAGAGACACAGAGAGAGAGAGAGGCAGAGGCACAGGGAGAGGGAGAAGCAGGCTCCATGCAGGGAGCCCAACGTGGGACTCGATCCTGGGTCTCCAGGACCATGCCCCGGGGTGAAGGCAGGTACTAAACCCCAGAGCCACCCAAGCTGCCTTATAAAGAATCTTTTTTGTTGACCTGTATCAACTCGTTTTGGTTCACACCTGCAGATAACATGAGGCTATATTATTGACAATTCTCTAACTACAAGATTCCCATTTCCTTTGTAAATCACTTACCATTTTTCTTATTGCACTATTAGAATGGCTTGCTGCTGTAGATATGATTTCAAGTGATTCTAGATAGGGAAAAAAAGAAAATTAAATAAATATATTTTGTTGTTTCTATGCTATTAGATAGTTGAGTAACATATACAGCAAGAAGAAGAAAATCTGACACCGCTGACCAAATCTGACACCAAAAGTTGGGGCAATTTCTATTTATAATATGGATACTTTTCAGAAGTTCATTTGCAAGCAGATTACTTGGAACTTGAAGGACATTTCCTTGTAAATAGTCATACACAACTATACATATAACCTATATAACGGACCTTCAAAATTAATAAATACCATGTACACCAGACTGGCACAAGGCACTTTGCCAGATGCTTTCATATATATTTTATGTCCCTTCATTCTTATTCAACCTTGAATGGAGAGTCTGTTAGCTAGCTCCTCTTGGCAGATGAAACAAATGGCAAGTGATGTGGCTTGGTTAAGGTCACACAACTATGATACTGTGGGGCCACACTGGAACCTACATCTTCTGTTTCAAAGTTACAACACTACAGCAGTAATACTATTTTAGGAGTTTTATAAGCAAATTAACCACCAACCATAACCAACTTTCTTTGGGAAAACGTACACAGTTCTAGTTTTGGTTGGATGAAGGGGAATCCTCTGATGCCAATGCTAATGGAAATTTCTTTTGCTGAGCAGGTGGTGTGAGAGATGGGAATGGGAACTGCCTGGTATGGGCAAGATAGGAGCTCTGGCACTCACTGCTCATGAAAAGCTGTGCAGGCTGAAGCCTCCTGCTGGATCAACCCCAGGGAATGCCCTCAATCCTAAATCATGTCCTGCTCTTTCTTTTCTATCTTATGAATACCAGCCTGATTAATTCTGTTACTGCAACAACCTCATTACTTCTGGACCAAATTCTCTCTGTCTTCTTTGTTCCATGGCTGAACAGAATGCACTTTGGTTGCTTTCTCCCCTCCTTTGGGTCTTTAAAAGCACTTCTGTGATTTCCTTACAATTTTAGTTTAAAGAGCAATGGGAAACCAAAGAGAGTTCTAAAATACCCTATAGTGTTGCTAACTTTCTCATTTTTTGACGCTGAATTTTTATTTAAATTTTGGAGGACTATCCTGATTGGGGCAATTCTGTGCATTCCCTGCAGGATTGAAGGTAGAGGGAGACAAAATAAAATAACCTGGAATCAGCAGTTTGAGGAGTAGCAGTGATGATCCCACCTTTAATCCTACCACTAGGTCGGCCACCAAAACCAACCACTCAGCCCAGATGAGTGGGAAGTGGGCATGAAGTGGAAAGTGGAAGAAGTCAAGTCAGGATAATTCTAAACTATAAAGAGGGAAAGGGAAGAAGAGAAGTTCCTGTGGTCATTGACTCACTTGGGGGTGGGAAAAATCTATCAGAGAAAGCCTCTGTTCAAAAAAAAGACCCAGGCTGCCAAGACCAAAGTTTATATTCTGTGTTCCTCCTCTCTCAACAGGGTTCACTTAAAATAATGACAAGAAATTATTAGCAAGGTACCAATGTTTTAAGATTGTACAACATTGTTAGTAATTGACATTAAGTCATTTCTATCTCTTAAATTTGTATCCTGCCTTTCAGTTACTTATTTTTTAATAAAAGAAAAATTTTAAAGTAAGCTATACACTGAAAGTGGGACTTGAACTTATGACCCCTAGATCAAGAGTCATATGCTTTTGATTTTTTTAGTTATTTTTAAAGATTTTATATATTCATTTGAGACAGAGACAGAGAGAGCCAGAGCAAGCCCGAGAGCAGGGGGAGAGGCAGAAGTAGGCTCCCTGTTGGGCCAGGAGGGAGGGAGGGAGCCACCATCCCAGGACCCAGAGATCATGACCTGAACTGAAGGCAGATGCTTAACCATTTGAGCCACCTAGGCTCCCCTGCTTTGATTTTTTAAAAAGGCACGAGAGAAAAATGAAATAAAATAAAAATAAAAATAAAAAGGCACGAGAAAGTAAAGTATCGTAACTCCTGAACCTTAAAAAGAATCCATTTGTTAGTATCTAATGAAAAAATAGAAGATAACTGGAAGAATAAGGTTTTCCTGGGAAAATGTTAACTGACACTAAAAAGCATCATTTTCTCTTTTCTTTTAGGGTTGGTAGAGCCAACTTTGCTAGGGTTATTTTTACATAGTAAGTGTCATTTTAGCTTTCTTGGATGCATCAGCCTATCTAATTAACCAGCAGCACCCGTAATTCTGAATGGTTGTATTCTTCCTGTGAGAAGGTAATTGTGTATTGCTATTCCAGATGTCTCTAAGACTATAGTTTCAGATTTCCAAGTTAATGATTAACGTGAAATCAGCATGATAAATGTGATTTGCATTGCTCTAAACCTGTGATTTGGGCTCAGAAGTGCTTGCCTAATTGAGATGTTGATGACAATTTCCAGTGAGGTTATTTTTTGGCAGCAATATTTTACTAAATTGGCTGTGAGACACATCTTGCTCTTTAAATCACAAGGCTGCCTGGCCACTGGTTACCCCATAATAGAAAGGGAGTGGGAGAGAAATATTTACTTTTAGCATCATTCCAGTCCGGAGAATCAGGGGGCAATTTCCTTAGGTAGTCCTTCAGGAGCATCTCATACCGGGGAATCCGCTGAACAGGTTCTAGCATGTGATGCTGCAAAGTCAAGCTCCCACAGATCTTCTGTTTCTATAATGAGAAAGGTTTTAAAGAAAGATAAAATGAAGTTGGCCAATCTAAAAACTCACTGTTGTACAGTATTTTTCTGTATTTTCAGTATTATCAAGGACAGTGTTTCCTTACAAAGGGTGGTGTGTGAATCACTTGCCTCAGATAGACCAAAGGCACCATTAAAAATGCAAATTAGGAACTCCACCCCAATCTATGAAACCACAATCTCTGAGGCCTGCAAATATGCATTTTTCAATACCCCAGATTCTTACAACATTAAAGTCTGAGACCCACTAATCTAGTATAAGAACAGAAAGAAAAATCAAGCAGAATTTTAAGGAAGATTCCAGATTGCTGGCAACCGCTTCAATTAGTCACTAGAAGAGTTTCTGTGGCCACAGTATTGAATCATACTCCAGAGATTTTTAAAAGATGCATATATTTAATGAGGTTCACTAAGTACAACCGTATTAAATGACTTTAGACTCAGCAGAAACTATTTAATAATAAGGCTACCATAAATATCACTTCCTTTAAACTTAAAAAAGACTCCACATAGAAGAATGACAAGATCGAGCATCTTATTATCTCTCACAAAATTTTAATTTTTCATAGGCCACGACAGTCTTTTCCATTAGAAACTGAACTCTGGAAATAGATCTCCTTTTCTTACAGCAAAATTGAGTCTATAGCCCTTGCTTTCAATAAGCTGTTAATATAAGACAGGGAAAAGATTATTTGAAAAATAAGATGTATTCTTATTCATATTAAACAAAGCAGGAATCCTATTAAAATATTCATTGAGCTCATACCATGATAAAGGCACTGCGGGGAATGAAGGTTTACTAAGACATGATGTTTGTATTCAAGCAAACAAGAAACTAAAGCCTTCAAAGAGGGCATTCAACATGAACTCTGATGAGCGCAGCCTCTGGTGGAAAGGAAGGTGAAGAAGACTAGGGGACAAGAGCATGAAGGACCTTGAAGAATAGGCCCACGGCAGTGGGATATGAAACATGTTAAGTTTTGTTGGAAAATAAGATATATATGTGTGTATATACATATGGAAACATAGGATGAAGAAGAAAAGGTAATCTGGGGTAATAAGATAAGCTTAGTTTAGACTTGCTTCATCTAACGCAGAATTTCCTGCAGGAGAGCAATCTCATTAGATCTGAGATGTATTAACATTAATCTACTGCAGTGTGTCTTTAGGGGAGATGTGGGAAAATTAGTTTGGAAGCTATTGTTGTAGACCAGGAAAAAAGAGCCTGAAATCAACATGGAAGCTGAAGAAATAACAGCTTTCCTTAATAAAGTATAAAATTGTAATGTTATAGGTTCAGCCATCTCATTTGATTTTCTCCAACAAACCTATTACATATGTGTATTGGAAATATATATATTATTACATATTATATGTATATGAAACATAGGAAAATATTACTGATCCCCACATTTTTACACAAAGAAACTGTGGCTCAGAGAAGTTAAGAGTCTTCTAAGGTCCAGTGACTAAGTGGTTGAATTCTAAACTTAGTTGGTTGGTTCCCAATCCACTAAGACAGTTTAGAAGTAGGAAATGACTCGAAACGATGACCCTAGGGGCATCTGTAGGACATGATGGTTAAAGGCTCAGGAACATGAGGGTGTGAAGGCCAAGAAGACTGTGAAGGGTCAACCCTGGACTCTGTCCACATTTCAGTATAAGCAAAAGGGGCTAGTAAAAGAATGAAAGGAGCCAGCATTCAGAAGGTAGATGAGTGCTTAATCATGAGAGAAGAGAAATAAAAAGTGAATGGAAAGAAGCAGGACTTTTGGCTGAGGAAGGAGACTGGCAAAATCCTCCCTGGGAAATGCAACTAGAAAGCTGGACAAGATTGATAAAACCATCATTTTAGGGATCCCTGGGTGGCGCAGCGGTTTGGCGCCTGCCTTTGGCCTAGGGCACGATTCTGGAGACCCAGAATCGATTCCCACGTCGGGCTCCCGGTACATGGAGCCTGCTTCTCTCTGCCTGTGTCTCTGCCTCTCTTTCTCTCTCTGTGACTATCATAAATAAATAAAAATTAAAAAAAAAAAAAAACCATCATTTTAGCAATCTGGAAACTGACCAAAGGCACAGAACAATCTGAAAAGCATTTATGCTTTAAAAACTGTAGACCTTTGGGTAAGAAGAGTGAGAATTTGTGGCACTCTGGCCTGGGGTGAACACCCACTCCTCCCTCAGCTAAAGAAGGTTCAGTGACTAGAAGGTTCATTTTGGGTGGGACTGGCTGTGAGGACTGGCACATCTCTGCTAAAGTTGAAGAAAGCTCATTATTAGATCTGGAGTGGTGGGCAATGCACACACCTAGCGACACTGTCAGTGGAAATGTCTTGAGGTGGGCTAGTGGGGAAGACCAATGTCACCACTAGCCTGAAGCTGTGGTTGGAGGTGGAGGGAGTGGGGGAGGTTAGATAATAATTTTATTCGCTGAGGTTGTGTGAATGATCAGCAAAGACAGAAGACAGCTTTTATAGATTTAGCCTAAGCAAATTACTAAATAAACAAACAAAACTAACCAAAGCCACTTTCAGTGGGGGAAATCAAAACCTAGAGTTGCTACAACAGGCTATCTAAAATGCCCTATATTCAGCAAAATATATGAGAAACAGTAAACTGTTACTACTTACTAAACTGAAAAAAGGCAATCAAAAGAAATTGTCTCTGAACACAGATACTGGATGTAGCCAGCAAAGACTTCAATTGGAGCTATTATAAAAATGATCAAAGAAATGAAATTGTATTTGAAAAACATGAAAAGCATAACAATAATGAATGCATAAATAGCAATTTCCAAGGAGGAAACAGGCATTATAAAAAGAACCAATGGTAGTTCTGGAGTTGAAAAGGACAAGAGCTGAGATAAAAAATGCACCGCAGAGACTCAACAGCAGAAGAAAACGTCAATGAACTCAAAGAAATATTAATAGAAATTATACAATCTGAAGAACAGAAAAAAGATTGAAGAAAAATGAACAGTCTCAGAAACTTGTAGAACAACAAGAATACCAATATATATGTAATTGAAATAAATTATTTCAAGAAATAATGGCTGAAAACTTCTCAAATTGATTTTAAAAAAAGTACACATCTAAGAAATTCAAACCTAAATATAGAAAGATTCACATTAGACACATCATATTCAAACGGTTGAAAGACAAAAGCAAAAAGATAAATCTGAAAACAAGAGAAAAACAATTCAGCACATACAGAAAATATCAATACAATTCGTAACTTCCCATATAAAACAACAGAGGACAGAGCACAGTGAAACGGCATTCATTTTGCTGAAAGAAAAAAAAAAACTATTAACCAAGAATTCTGTATCCAGCAACACAATTCAACAGTATAGGAAAAAGAGGGATATTCCCAACTAAACAAAGACCAAGAAAATTTGTTGCTATCTAATCTCTAATCTCTGCCTTACAAGAAAGACTTACCACTTTATGTAGAAAGGAACTTACTTCAGAAATGATAAATATATGGGTTAATAAATATATTTATAGATATATTTTGTCTTTATCCTCCCTTCTTTTTTTCTCCCTTCTTTCAAAGACATAAAATTGTATAAAATAATAATTACATCACTGTAATTATAAGATGAAACATATACAGCGGTAATCTATAGGAACTAAAAGCACAGAGGATGGGAGAACAGAGCTGCAATAGAGCAAAATGCCTAGAGTCGACAAGAATTAAAGTTAGTATTAATCTTTTTTAAAAAAGATTTTATTTATTTATTCATGAGAGACACAGAGAGAGAGAGAGAGAGAGAGGCAGAGACACAGGCAGAGGAAGAAGCGGGCTCCATGCCAGGAGCCCAACCCGACGTGGGACCCGATCCCGGGTCTCTCGGATCACGCCTTGGGCTGATCACGCTAAACCGCTGAGCCACCTGGACTGCCCAGGTTAGTATTAATCTGAAGTAGACTGTGATAAATTAGTTTTTATTTTATAATTTCTCCAACAAACAGTAGGAAAACTAAATGAGAAACTGATTAAAATTTAGAGGAATTAAAATGGTAAAATATAAAGTATTTAGATAGCACAAAAGAAAGCAAAAAAGGAGCAGTAGAATCCCCACCCCAAGAACCTTATGTGATCAAAAGAATTCCTTTTTGATACTTAAACTTTACAAAATAATAAGTTACTAACCACTTTGACTAGAGAATCAAATAGAAATTACCATGGTGTTATTAAAGTATATTATCCAGATTTGGTGAAATTGAAAAAAAAAAATCAGAACACATATATAAAGTGATACACACACACACACACACAATCCAGAATAATAATGTTTGCAGAATGTTAGGGTTTATGGCACTCATTCTTTATATTCATTTCTATATTCCTTCCATTATCTCAACCTCTGAAAGGAAGAAAGGCAGAGACCTGAATGGGAGCTCACCTTATAATTTTATGTGTATCTTTATAAAAGCTAGACTCAAAAGCAGAGAATTTACTGCTCAGCACATGGCACGTGCTCAATAAACATGTTAAATTTGCAGAGATCATCTTTGCCTAATTCAGAATAGCATGGAATTTGGCGGTCTCAGAAATAGGTCTCAATTTACAGACCAATGCTGTAATCCCAGAGATGCAGGGTTTCACAAGATGTGTCAATCTAAACTTTAGATCTAGACGGCATTATGATTTCTGCAGAAAAACTAATTCATAGCCTTGAACAAAAGAGTCCAATCACCTGAATTTCTTCTACTACTGCTTTGAACTGAGGAATACGCTCGGTCATGTTTTTAACCAGTTCCATTGCATTATCAAATCCCTTCACGTATTCTCCATACATCTTAAGGAATGGTGCCAATTTCTGAAGGATGTCACCAATTCTAGGGGTTGTTTCCCTGTACAAAATAGAAAAACAGGTCATTAAGATTTCTTATAGAGTGAATTAATAGGACTCCAAATGAAGTGATCACTTTAGATAAAGTGATCTACACATGCTCTGTGCTTTATCAGACCCACCTTGCTGTGAGATGGGTAGAAAACGAAGCAGCACCTTTTTAAAACTCCGGATTACCCCTGATATCTCATCTCCACTAATTAAAAGATAGTTTGGAGAGCAGATATGAAATCCTTTTCAACCAAAGCTAAAAATGTACCACAACTTCTATCAGTGGTCTTTACCATAAAAACTTAACACAAATGTTTGGCTATAGCTCTCTGTGTAGCGTTATTGTTTCAATTCAAAAGCAAATAACACAGCATCTAACGTGACTTCCTTAGGTATATCATTTGCTGTTTACTCCTCTTACCATTCTTGCATTCGTTTTTCCAGCTCTGGCAATAGGAATTTACTATGGAAGGCATTTATTGATGAGATATTAGAAAAGATTTTATTCACCATCTCTGCTTGAAATGAGCCTCGATTTGCTTCTTCTAATAATTTGCAGTAAAATACCTGAATAAGAGAATAAAGCAAACATTAGTTCAAATTTATTGGTTACCACCTAACACTGTGCTAGGCATATAGTAGGCTCTCAGTAACTTTTGTTGAATCAATGAAATAAGGTTCATGGTTCAAGAAATCAATCATTTTCAAAATGTCCGAATATATGTTTTGATTGAGAAGAACCAGGAATTAGAATTAGAAAACTTGACTCTAACCTAGGCTATGCCTCTATTTGGGGTGGGTTAACCTTTCCTATGCCAGAGAATTTCCAATTGAGGTAAAGGAGTAAATTTACTCCTATCTGTAAGTAGAGTTAAGAGAGGTGGAAAGCTTTATATACAACAGTAATTGTGGTATTTTTCACTCCTCTTTGTTTTGAATGGCTTCGATGGCACGTATATCATAATGCCCTTTATTGTAATTTGTTGGCATAAATATCATTTTCCCTATGAAAACTATATGCCTCCTTAGGGAGGGAGGCTATCATAATTTAGTTCCCACAGTAGAATGCTTAATAAATATCTGGTCAATGGATAAATAAAAGAGTATTTCAGTTCACAGATGTTTTCCGTGCTTTTAAGTAAGTAATAATGCATGATAATTTGAACAATTATACGAGGATAAAAAGATCTTCTCCTGTACAAAATAATGAGTATCTTAAAAACAATTTAAAAAAATTGCAGTCTTAGCTATACTCCACTAGGGCTACTATACCTCTTAATTGCCATTCTGTTAAATGTAGGCAGAAGGAGGTCTGTTCCTTCATAATGTCCAGATGGTTGTTAATTTTCTAAATTCACCTCCACTGCATTTTCTTGGGAGGCAAAAAGAACACAAAATTATGTCCTTGGAGACTCCAATAGATAGGATATTTTAAGTAATTAAGACTCTAAATTCTCAAAGGTCAGCAATAGCAGCTGACAAAAAAGAACAAAAAAGAAAAAACAAAAACCCGCAAAACCTGGTAAGAGGACAAGACACATTTCCATGATGGGAATATCCAACATTTCAGGTCTGTAATCCTCACGAGGAGAAAAATTCTTTCAAAGGTACAAACTCAACATGAATTGATGGACTTACAATGAATTTCTTCAGAAAGTGAGTGTTTTAAGTCACAAACTCATTATTTCAAAGAACAGAACCCTTAATCTGGCCCCTTAAGGCTCACTCTAACAGGGCCATAGTTTACTCTAGGAACTGATGATAAGGAGGCCTGTTGCCACGAAGTTCTAGTTTTCCAAAGGCAGAAGTGGGACAATGCTTCTTATAATTAACACTCAAACACGGCAACTTTCTCATTTAATAAGAGGAGTCTATATTAGCAATCTACCAATTATCTTGTTTTTTTATCATTAAAATAATATTAAGATGCCTTAGTTTTCAAGTGATTCTTATGATGCATTTAATTTTTTAAAATTATGATGCATTTTAAAACTTTCTTCGCAAACATATATTTGAAATGATACTCAAGGCTCCACCATGATGAAAGTACAAAATTGGGAAAAGTAAAGTAAATGTCATTTCCAACAAATATTGAGTATGCAACTTTACACCAGGCACTGTATTAGATGTCTCCTATAACCTGGAATGAGTGAATGCTCAAAATTTCTCCTGGCCCTATTAATTCAGATGACTCACATGGGGCTGAAGAGTACACGAGGCAAATAGAATCAGTGACATAATCACGTAGGAATTCAAATCACCAATCTATTTATATTTCTAAAATTTTTTTAAAATTTAAATTCAGTTAATTAACATATAATGTATCAATGATTTCAGAGGTAGAGTTCAGCAGTTCAGTCTTATATAATACCCAATGCTCTGCTTAATGTCACATACCCTGCTTACTGTCCATCACCCAGTTACCCCATCCCCCCAACTCCTTCCCCTCCAGCAACCCTCAGTTTGTTTTCTATGATTAAGAGTCTCTATGTCTCCCTCTCTGATTTCATCTTATTTTATTTTTTCCTCTCTTATTTAAATGATAATGGTAACATGGCTCTAGGATCATAATAAATGGTCAAGAAACATACCAGTGTTTAGTGTTGAAAGATACAGGCATTTCATGACTCATAGAGTCCTTGAATCTGCTCTTTATGCATTGAAAACCTTTTGTGTCTAGTGAATTCACTGACAAAGCTAAAAATCCTAAAGATTTCCTTGAAGAAAAAGCTTTCACTGGCCAAAAACAGTCATGCCCCTCATATAGTTGCTAAAAATGATGTACAAATGTCAAAAAACAACCCTGAAAAGGAAAATCTTACCTGATCTAAGAGGTCAAGTCGGTTGACATAAGCTCTTTCTGTAAGCAAAAGTTCATTGGCTATTTTGTGAAGTTTTTCCTCATTAGTTTCCTAAAAGTAGAATAGATGTTCACATATTAGGAAATAAAGCTTGGACATATTTTTCAAGTAATAAACACCTTAGCAAATGGTCAAAACAGTTTTCTCAAGCTTCTCATGTACCCAATTCCTTTTAGCCACAAAGGGTCAGCCAACCAGAAATGAACAAAATTAAAAATAAGCAATCCTCTAGATTTAACTTACAACATCCTTAGCCTCTGTCAAAATTAAGACTATCATCTTTGTCCTTGAAATACCTTTTATCTTTCTCAGACACTGTATTTGGCTCATTTTCTCTCTGCCTCTTTTAGGCCACTCTTTACACATGATTTCATCACTCTGTCAGATATCTTGTCTAATTATTAGCTCTATGTATCTAACTTTTTTGCCTTTCAAAAAAATGTTAGGGAAAATTTCAACCACATGAGTAAACAGTAAAATGAACCAGCACGTATCCATTACTGAGATACAACAACTATCAAGTCATTGTTAATCTTATTTCATCTATGTTCCCCTCTCCTCTCTTTACCCATATTATTTTAAACACAAACATTTTATTTCCTCAGTATATGTCTACTTAGCCTTTAAATATATTTGTAAAGCTTTGCTAGTTCTATGAGAATGGGAATATTTTTTTCTTGATAACTTGATAGCTCTCTCTTGTCTACTACAATGCTTCAATAAAATACTGGCATTCAATAAAATATTGCTGAATAAATGAATGAATGAGTGGCAATCACACAAACCTAACTATTGTTGGACATTTACTACCACTTTGGTATGCTGCCAATGTAAGACCAAACTCATCTTTTCAGGAAAACCTCTATCCTACCACCTTCTACCCCCTCCCACCAGAACTTTACCAGCCTGGCAAGCGTTCCATTCCTTTCCAGTTAATCTGTCTTTGCATCTTGAATCACTCTAAATTAGGTTCCCTACAACAAAATCCACCTGGCTATGAGCTCCTACTCATACTGTTAGTATCTATCCTTTAAGTTTTCATCACTGCCACCTGGTTTTGCTCATACCATATCCCAAGCCCAATCCAATCAGCCCAGTTGATCTGATTCTACTATTTTTTGGCTAGTTAGATTCACCTTCTATGCTGTTTTATGAGCAATCTTTCTAATTCTGCTTTGCCAAGATCATTTTACTTTCCATAGACAGAAAACTTCTAACAGTCCTCTTTTCACCAGCAGGATAAAATCCAGACTCTGTGTATCATTCAGGTTACTCAAGTCTCATCTTTACTCACTTCCTCAGACTTTTTCCCAATTTTATTGCTGCAGGCACACTTCCCTCCAAACACACCAATCTCATCCATCATTATCCAAACATGTCCATGCCCATTCCCAAAACTTACTTCTTTTGATCCTCTCTGCATGGTATATATTCTTGTTTCATCTTTCTAGGTGTTTAAGACTGTTTTTTGGGGGGTTGGCCTGCTTAATTTCCATTCCTTATCCATGGAGCCTTCTTCAACTATACAAAGCTCTTGGCCTTGGTCCTATTAGAACTTACTGTCTATTTTATACTTTAACATCTTTTTTTTTTTTTTCTTTAACATCTTTTTGTAAGAAATTTCTACCTAGCTACTTGGCTGAAGTACCCTTTTCATTCTAGGCAAGTATGAAGCAGTCAGAATTTAGTAAAAACTCTAACACCAAAGCAGAACAAAGTATATTTTAAACCAGTGTCTTTTACAGGAGTACTGAAGTGAGGGATTTTTATGTTAAGTCTTTAGGTAGTGTAACATAGTACTGTTTAATCTGTGGCCTCAAAAACTCTGAAATAAGAATTGTGTAGTCATTAAATCCCACAATTAGACAAAGTTTTGGTTAAACAATAAATTCAGGGTAAAGTACAAGCATTATTGTTTGCCTGTTTGACATCCTTTCCCTCCACTTTTTTTTTTTTTTAAAGATTTTATTTATTCATTCATGAGAGACAGAGATAGAGAGAGAGGCAGAGACACAGGCGGAGGGAGAAGCAGGCTCCATGCAGGGAGCCTGACGTGGGACTCTATCCCAGGCTTCAGGATCAGGCCCTGGGCCAAAGGCAGGTGCTAAACCACTGAGCCACCCAGGCTGCCCTTTCCCTCCACTTCTTAATGATAACCAGATTTGGTCAGGGCATCTACCTTTTTACTATGTAGCCTTTCCTTTGGAGAAACTATCCTCATTTCCCAGATCAAAAAGATGGCTCTGATTGGTGTAAGAATCAAGAATACATGGGTGATTGTTTCAGGAGCCTATGAAACATGCAAGAATATGCACTGGGGCTCCCTGCTCTTAAGAAGGAGCAATAGAAAAATAAATCTCTTTGATGCTTTATGTAAATGAGGATACTTGTAGGCTTGAGTGCCATGAGCAACCACCCTATAACCACAGAAATGAAGCTAGTAAACTGCCTTATTATTTAAGCTAGGTTGAATATTACTGGTGTTATTTGTAGTTAGAAGCATCCTGATTAGCATGGAAAACTGAAATATTATGAAACACATGGGGTGTATTCTGTGAAATTGAAAAGCTCTCAAATAATTTTAAGCAATTACTATTTATAGAGGAGAAAATAATTAATGTACTAGAAATGTGACTTTCAAACCTATAATAAGTGAATACAAATACATAGTAAATATATAAGAAATAAATCATTTCAGAGGTCACTATGCTATTCAACATACAAGAAATACTGACCTGCATCAACACTATACACCTCCTCTCCTATCATCAGCTCCTGTTAACAGATCTGCCCTTTTTCAGAATGTTGGGTAAATGGAATCACACAGTACGTGCATGCCTTGAGTCTTGCTTCTTCCACTTCTTAAAATGCATTTGAGATACATCCATGTTGCCATTAGTACTAGTGGCTTGTTCTTTCCAAGCTCTTAGTTTTATTCTAATAGCAGTACTACTACTACTTTATCTTTTTGACTCATTCACACATTTTCATATGTTCTGATCCTGGTTTTGACAAATACCTTTAAGAAAAACCACTCAGCAAAGTTTGTGCCATAATAATAATAAAAAAAAATACACCTCTTATGAGTCAGAGAATTAATTAACCAACAGGTCATACTGTCTGTTATTGCTATGCAGTGAAGTCACTCCTGAGGTCTTCTACATCCTACAGGATCTTAAATAGGAAGCTTATAATAAACTATCTTTTGCTGACTCTAAATCATACTTTGGCTGAACTCGGCAAATGGTAGGTATCCTGGTCATAATTTGCAAAATCCAAAGGAGACACCAGCAGTTATGTTATTAGCAAAAGCTGTGTCCTTCCACACAGATGCTTTTCTAATGTTAGGTCCCTGACCTTGCCAAAACCAACACAAAGATAAGCAAAAGTAAACTTGCTGACATTCAGTTTAATCACTCACACACTTTCACTTTGTGAGAAGTTACTAGGGATTTTTGTGGTGGAGTTAAAGGAAATCACAGACTCAAACAATTTCACCAGAACAGCTAACATTTACCCACTGATTACTTGTTATGCAGCAGACACTGTTATATTTTACATAAATTGACTAATCCTGTGCTTGCTTCTGCAGCACCTATACATATATAAATTGACTAATCCATATAACTCCAAAAATCTAATCTATAAATAGATACATTATTCCTGTTTATAGGCAGCACACACATGTAACAAGACAGAATTCAAAGACTCAGAAAGGCCAGGTGACTTGCCCCCAGTCACACAGTTAAAAGGTAATTGAATCAGATTCCAGTCATATAAGAGAGTATGGGATTTTATATCATGGTCAGTAAATCATTGGCGCTCACTCTAACTCTTCTCTGCAACAAGAAACAAGGCTATAGTAAGTACCTGCAAGGCAACAGACTAACACTATACAAACTGTCTACTTGTAAATTAAAAGCAGTATCTACTAGGCATTTTTTAAAAAGATTTTTTATGTATTTATTCATGAAACACACAGAGAGAACGAGAGGCAGAGGGAGAAGCAGGCCCCATGCAGGGAGCCTGATGTGGGACTTGATCCCGGAACTCCAGAATCACACCCTGGGCCGAAGGCAGGCGCCAAACCGCTGAGCCACGCAGGGATCCCCTCTACTAGGCATTTTAATTTATATTCTTTCTCTAATATACATTCTATTTATAGCAGACTTTTCAACATTTTAGTAAGAATTATCATGTATTAAAAATTCAGTCATGTTTGATGTAATGATATGATGGCTTCTAATGTTGAATTTGTTACTGAAACTCATCTGTGGGTACATTTACAGAGAAATACATGATCTGTCTGCATGCATGGGTCTCTACTACTCTATCAGACTTATGCTTAAATAACACAGTTGTTTTAAAATTGCCCATACACTGGGATTATAGTCTGGTATTTTTTTTTAATAGACAGTTAAATAGGTCAAGTTATATAATATTGTCTCTTATTATTTGCCATTTTTAAGAAGATTTTATTTATTCATGAGAGACACACAGAGAGAGAGAGAGAGAGAGAGAGAGACAGGCAGAGGGTGAAGCAGGCTCCATGCAGGGAGCCCGACGTGGGACTCGATCCCAGGTCTCCAGGATCACGCCCTGGGCTGAAGGCAGCGCTAAACTGCTGAGCCACCCGGGCTGCCCATTATTTGCTATTTCAAAACTATATAACCCCTACTTTGTGCTTAGCACTTTACTAAGAAGTCATATATACTCGTGATTCTTTGGAAAATAGTAATGGCTATAAAATATTTGATAAAAAATCCTATTTGTCTCTATTGGAACCTAATACGCAGACTTCACTTTTTTTTAAAATAATCATAAATATGCTATTAAAAAAGCATCTTATTTTCCATATTCCTCTATAAAGTATTTTTTCACTTGCAAATGAAACTATATCCCCATCTTGAAAGCTGATTCTCAGAGTATTGCCTCAAACAAAAATACAGCAGAGTATGTCTAAACTATCCAAATTGGAAAGGGAAGAAGCACGCCTCCTCCAGTAAAAGATTACACAGTTTACTTTCCTCTGCTTCTCTTGTAGTTCTCTTGCACGGTGCACTTCCTGGGCGAGGGCTGTGCACTTTCACGCCTCCAGTAACCTTTTGGCAGATATCTGCTCCATTCTCATAGGTCAGGTTCAGCCTGGTTGCTAGTCACTGTGCCCGCTGGCTGATGAATATGCTGCAGAGTCAGTTCTGCCTCCTTATTTACAGATGTCACCAGCTCCTGCAGCTCTTTTCAGACCTTTTGGCATGACTCTTTCCTATGGCAGGAGCCCAGACAAAGTGCCCCCGCTGCAGCTCACAGGCCTCACTTATTGGACAGGCGGAAAATGCTTGGGTAGAGCTGGTGATTCATTCTTCAAGATCGCCGTGCCATATGCACTGCCACATGCCTCAGAACCACCAAGCAGGGGAGCAGATATTTTGGAACGAACTTCACAAAGGTTAATCGACAATCAGAGTTTCCTAAAAGAGGCTTTAAGGGCAAAGCCTTCAATTACATAAAAAAGAATCAGAGGTTGATATCATGCTTTGCCACTCTTCAGTTATGCTTTTTTAACTTTTCAGTACATGTTCTCACGACTTCATTTTAAGCAGGAAAAATTGTTTTTTTCTAAAAACATTAAACCTAAACTACTAAAAGTTCTTATTGCTTGTTCCATATATTCATTACAGGCAGGTTATACCTAAAATAATATGTATGCAAGTGATTGGGTTTTATAGGACCAGAATGAATGCTTCAAGTTTCTCCCTAATGAATTAAATTCGTCCATGGAGAAGGTAGATGTGTCTTTGTATGAATACATGTGTTTCTGCTTTCCCTGGGGTCCATTCTTTCATAAAAAGATGAGTCAACTTAGGGAATAAACACTTGACATCCACATTTTGATAGGTCATTTTTAATGTCTTCCTAGATATTAAGGTCTTTTATGCGGGTCTAGGTGGAAAATTTATTTATTTATTTATTTTTAAAGATTTATTTATTTATTTATATGAGAGAGAGAGAGAGAGAGAGAGAGAGAGGCAGAGACACAGGAGGAGGGAGAAGCAGGCTCCATGCCGGGAGCCTGATGTGGGACTCGATCCCGGGACTCCAGGATCGTGCCCTGGACCAAAGGCAGGTGCTAAATCGCTGAGCCACCCAGGGATCGCCCAGGTGGATAATTTAAAATAAGATCACAATGATATTTGAATGTCACATAATTGGCCTATCATCCCAAAAAGCACCTTTAAATCTCTAACTTGTCTCGACACCTTCATTCCCATATTCCAGAATTCTACAGATTTGTTCTCATTCTATTAAGGAACAGAGAAATCAAGGGAGGGTATCCCAAGTGAGAGACAGTGACAGCCCCCACTAGTTAGAGGGCACTTACTGTGCTAGGCACTACTGCATGTGCTTCACACAAATTATCCAGTGGAATCCTCCTAATACTCCTGGGAAGCAGGTATTGCTAACCTCTCATTTTATAGATGAGGAAGCAGTATCTTTTTTTCTTTTTAAGGTTTTATTGATTTATTCATAAGAGACACACAGAGAGAGGCAGAGACATAGGCAGAGGGAGAAGCAGGTTCCCTGCAGAGAGCCCAAAGTGGGAATTGATCCCAGAATCCCAAGATCACACTGAGCCGAAGGCAGGGCTTGGAGGCGTCCCAGGAAGCAGTGTCTTAATGAGGGATGGGTAAGCTGCCCCCAAATCAGCTAGAAAGAGACCGAGCCAGGATTCAAACTGAGGTCTGTGAAAATGAAGTTCTCGCTCTGTTACATATCTTTAAGGAAGAGAAGTCTCTATGGATGTGTGGGACAAGAAGAGAGAAGATAAGGGAATAATTTACAGATTTTGTGTTCAATTAAGATCATGTAATAATGCCATAAGGACGGTCATGTGGTCTCAGGGAAGATTTGTAATCAAGCAAGAAATTTATCACCAGGCTCACATTACACGAAAAAGAATACTCACTATGATGCACACACATTATTCTTTTCCCAGGGCTTCATTATATAGTACCACAAAAATAGTTTATTACTTTTGCATGATCCTTCAGGAAGTTTTAGGAGCAAAGTCCAAGCCTACTTTCCACGCAGCAGCAATATTTTTCCAATCTGATGTCCTCTACACTATTTATTCATTTCAAGACCGGAGAATAGGCAAGTGAGAACTTTTAATCAGAAGGTTTACATTCTGTGCTTTTTGAGATAGGGTGGGGAGAAGGACAAGAGAGCTTGCACTGAGAAGGACAATTTAGTTACTTGCACAAGATGAGACAGGAAGTGGTAGCAAAGAGAGAACTTTGTTCTTCTCATACTCAATTTAGTATACATTAGACTATATTGTCCTTTGCCTCTTACAGAAATAAAAGACCAGGCACAAAGAAGAATTGAATACATACCTACAATCAATGACTAAGTTAACCTATCCCAAATCTACACAGAACATCAAAGTAATTGGGTCACTTACAAGTATTTCTGATAATTCCCTAGAGTTAAAACCTCGTGCATAAAAATGAGTGCACTATGTGGAAATAACCTATGGTCCTCATGCAAGAGAAACACACAAAATATAGGAAGCCAGGGTTAAAAAAGGAAGTGGCATGCAAAATTATCTCTGTGCATCCCACAAAGGGGCATGCCAGCTTTAAATGGAACCGACAGCTGCTGGGATACTCACCGGGCAGGATATGCTGAACCTTGGAACTATCAAGGGACATCTCTGGCCATGAGTCTGTTCATCTTGATTTACAAATAAGGAAACAGGATTTTATTTTATGTTTATTATTTATTTATTCATGAGAGACACACAGAGAGAGGCACAGACACAGGCAGAGGCAGGAGAAGCAGGCTCCATGCAAGGAGCCTGATGAGGGACTCGATCCTGGAAATCCGGGATCAGGCCCTGAGCCAAAGGCAGATGCTCAACGGTTGAGCCACCCAGGTGTCCCTATTTTATGTTTATTTAACAGCTCACATTATGTTTTAAGGCACTGTTCTAATCCTTTACAATGACTCAATGATCCATGCCTCATAATAACCTTATGACCTTGTTCTTTCCATGTAGCACATGAAGAAACTTAGGTACAGGTAGGTTTAACTGAGCTACTCGAGGTCATACAACTTCTAAGTGACTGAGCTGGGTTGCAAACCTTGAGAATCTGGCTTTTGAGTCTGTCTTCCTGACCACCAGGTTTTAGTATATTGCTTTTTTTTTTTTTAAAGATTTTATTTATTTATTCATGAGACATACACAGAGAGGCAGAGACACAGGCAGAGGGAGAAGCAGGCTCCCTGCATGGAGACTGATGTGGGTGGGACTCGATCCCAGGACCCAGGGATCACATCCTGAGCTGAAGGCAGACACTCAACCACTGAGCCACCCCGGTGCCCGTTTTGTTTTGTAGCCACAAACAACTGCTATGATTTTAAGATCTGGATTTTCCATTTCTCTCCTACCCATACTAAATAGCATCTTTATATACATTGTGATCTCCAAACACCTTGCTTTCCCAAACCTCCTGGTTCATGTCAACATTCTGTGAAACCCTATCCTTGATTCCATTATGTCATTGTTCTCTTGGGATTGCTGACTTGCAGACCTTGCCCCACTCCCACTGTAAGTTTGATCTTCTCTTTCTTGAGTTTCAGGTCACTCAGCAAATGCTGGGGAGACTGCTGATTGCGCCCACTACCTTTGACCTTGGCCCTCAGAACCTTAGTCTCAAGTCCCCAACAAGAGCTAACCTCCTTCACTGTCCTCAACCCCTTGAGGCTATCTCACTGGCTTCTATGGGGGCACATCCCAAATCGACACATTCAGCACCACACCTAGTCACCTCTGCACTGCAGTCTTAGTACCTTGTGCACAGAGTTCCCGACTCTCCCTACTTCTTGATTTATGCTAACAGGGAAGAAGTCACCCTCTCAGCCATGCTCTAAACCATGCTCTGAACCTTGACTTTATCTTTGAGTTCTCTTTTCCCCTTTACCTCAAGATATCTTAGTAATGGTTATTTATCTCAATCCTCCATTTCAGCTGTTTCCTCTTTGTATTTTCTGCAGTGCTTTGCAAAAAGTGTATGCAATATAACTGGTACTGCATTTAATTTGATTACCCAGGTTCTCTGAGCTAGTTGGCTATAATGTCCCAGTAAGACCAAAGCCTCCAGATCAATCCTAGTTCCTTCCATATTCTAAATGATGACCATCTTCATTGGCTCACCAGTAATCCTGTGTCCCCTCCCCCAAATCCTACAGTTCTCATGACATTGCTCTCTCTTTTTCCTCTCACACAACTCACTATGTTCCCCTTTTGATTATTTCTGTGCTCTCAAGGGCTCAGTCCTTGCCCTTCTTCCTGTTCCTGCACATTCTATTTTGGCAATATTAATCACACCCTTATGTACATCCTCTTACAGGCTTATCCTCTTTCCTGAGCTCGAGATCTGTATTTCCACTTGCTTAATTAATATCTCCTAGTGGATGTCCTACAGGTGCCATCAACGAGTAGTACAAAACTAACCTAATTAGAAACTCTACTCCCTGCCATCATTCCATACACAATTACTTTCCTTCCTGCCTGCCACCTCAATTATTTCATTAACATGTCAAGAAACCAAGGCCTGCCAAATCAGGTTCAAGTACCATGTCTGAGGTCACCTAGTTGGTAAGTGACAAAGCTGGGGTTTGAACTCATCTCTTTTATTCTAAAGTCTTCATCCTGAATCACAGACCATAATGTCTTAGAGTATTCCATTTTTGTTTTAGACATCGTCATGAGGACATCCACAAGTCCCTCAAATTCAGTACGTCTAAACTCAATTTTTCTGCCCTCCAAATATGTCTCAACTGAAGAAGATGAAGAAGTCTTCTGGAGAAATTGTCTACTGTGGACAGGTGTTCAAGAAATCTCCCTTGCGGGTGAAGAACTTCGGCATCTGGCTGCACTATGATTCATGCAGTGGCACCCATAATATGTACCGGGAATACTGGGATCTGACCACCGCAGGTGCAGTCACCCAGTGCTACCGAGACATGGGTGCCCGATGCATGCCCGGGTCTACTCTATCCAAATCATGAAGGTGGAGGAGATTGCAGCCATCAAGTGCCACCAGCCAGCCGTCAAGCAGGTCCACGACTCCAAGATCAAGTTCCCACTGCCCCATCAGGTCTTCCGTCATCAGCACAAGCCATGCTTCACCACCAAGAGGCCAACACCTTCTTTTAGATGCAGAGCCTGCTGGTGCCCAGGTCTGCTTAAATAAACTCCTTGGGTAAAACCAAAAAAAAAAAAAAAAAAAAACAAAAACAAAAAACAAAACTACTATTCTCTTGTAGTTCAGAAGGTGATATACCATCTGCCACTTCATCCAAGCTAGGAGTTGAACATGACTCATTCTCTACCTCCATCAGGAGGCCCTCAGAAATCTCTCTTCCTTGTCCTAACCCTCTGCCGCATCCGGGCAGGGCTGCATCCGTCCAGAACTGCATCCTCTCACACCTGGATTACTGCAGTTCCTTACAACTGCTCCATCTGTTTTCCTTTTATCTGACTCATTTTTCTAAAATCCACCAATGTATAATCATGCCACTTCCATACTTTAATTAAGTGCCTCTGAAGCCAGATAGTATTAGGCTTATGGAAAGTTTGAAATATCACAGGAAAACACCTATGTTTAATCCTACAAAACAGGATGCACAATGACTATACATTAGACTACTGAAAAAAAAATTTTTTTTTCAAAAGTCAGCTCAGAAAAACAAGCTGGAATGTTAAATACTAAAGGAGCTCTCTTTGAGTGGCAGAACTATGGGTGATTTTTGTATTCTCTATGCTTTGCTCCATTGTCTTGATTTTTCTATGGGTATTAATTTTTATCCACAATTTAAAAAATGCATTGTTTTCAGGGGGAAATGATACAGCACAGGCATACAAACCCACTGCAATTTGTCCACAGCTTATATTTTCTTTTTAAGCCTATCCTTCTACCCCTCACTCAATTCTCTAGCTCTCTGGCCTCATTATAGGGCCAGAAACACCCACAAATATGGCATCTCTCCACTTGCCTCTGCTCGTTTCTTATGCTTTGCCTCTGCCTAGATATAGCCATTCCTCCCTACCTCACCCCATCCCCACTGATTCTTAACCACCCAGCAACCTCCCTACCCCCACAACTTTGCTTCAAGCTCAAACTGCTTCTCAGCAGCCTGCCCCTTAACCAGCCCTCCTCCAGGCGCAGACCATTCCTCATCTATGTTTGCAAAGCATGGATTGCACCATAGTATGGTGACTGACTATGTCTCTCTACTGGGTACACCGAGGCTTTAGAGGCAGGGCATGTCTTGTTCATTTGTTTCTAGCACCTAACACATTCAGTCCCACACACTGAATCTGCAAATGGAACAGGTGTGTGTGGGCTTTTTTTGTTTTGTTTTTCAGGTACAGGTTCTTTGAAGTTCATTTTTGTCTCAGTTTGCTTTCTTACACCTTTCTAATATACTAAATGGAGCCTCCACAAAATAAAGAACTTTCTAAATCCACCATTTATTTCTAAGTGAACAGAGAAAAGCTATCTTTAAGACTTTTATGAACCAACCATATGGTTAGTGGGACAACTTTTCTGTTATTCAACACATTGCTTTAAAACTCTTACAGTTTCAGTGAGAACTTTCACTGTAATGCTAGCAACAACAAAGACTGGTTAGTGAAGCTGGATAATGCCATTGCTCCTGCTGTCTTTCACATTCTTGGAATGGAAGCTGAGTTGGCAAGAGAAGAAATAGCTAAGGAGTAACTTACTATTTGTCTTCAAGTCTAACATGATCTCAACAGCTGTCCCCCTTTATTTTTCAAGAAGTGAAGGTAAAGAAATTTAAAGCCTCACAAAGAAAGAACTTGTAGCCCATCATTAAAAAGGACAACCAAGGTCAGCATTATGTTTGAACTCCCAGAAAATTCTGATACCTCATATTACATCCTGTAAAATCAACAGTGTTAAGCTTTACAATTAAGTGAAATTAAAGGAAAAAAAGGAAAAGTGAGTTAACCTGGATTACAGCACTGGTTTTCAATTTGCAATACTTCTGAATTTGATTCTGTTATTCTTTTCCTTAAGAGATGATAATCTTTTAAATTTTTGAGTATGTTCAAAGGTTATAAACTCTCTAGGTTCATATTAAAATATAAGTAAAATGATAATTAAAAAACAACTAGAAAAAAAACTTAAGTTTTTCTTTTTTAAAAGATTTTATTTATTTGAGACACAGAACAAGCATGGGGAGAAGGGAGAGGTAGAGAAAGCAGACTCCTGGCTGAGCAGAGAGCTTGATGCGGCAGGGCTCTATCCCAGGACCCTGGCTGGGATCATGACCTGAGCCAAAGCAGACACTTAACTGACTGAGCCACCCAATGCCTCAAAATCTAGGTTTTTAAAAAATTATCAATTCTCTATCAGTTCTACCAAATTTCTATCTTCATCAATTCCTCACTTTATTATATAATTTTTTCATTTTTGGCAAAATGATTAACTTAAAATGTAAAATATTCTTGATAAAACTGCTTCCTGAGCTTATGTTGCCAATAGCAGATTTGTAATTTATATCAACTTTAGTCTTAGAAACTGCACATCTGCATATTTATATCTGGCTTATACAATATGAAATACAGAAGAAGGAAACAGTGAATAAATCTTAGAAAGATCTACAAATACAACCTGCTAAAATATATCTTGGATATTAAAAGGCTCATGAAAACTATAAAAAGAAGTGTTTATTAGATGGCATAATCAATGAATGCATTCTGCATTAATGCATTTCTAATGAAGCTTACCCACTGAAGCACATAAATCTGAGAAAATAAAAAAACATTTTTAAATGAAATTCATTCTAAAATGTCCTGACCCATTTACCTGAGTCTCTTAATATAGTTAAGCTATTTATGATAACCCAAATTCGTGATGCCAAACAGGATTATAACACTGTTACCCCTGATGCCCTCAAGTATGCAGCTCTGTTTGCACATGTGACATTCTTCTGCCCCCTGTCATTTATGGGTTTTAATGTTCCTTATAACGACATCTCCTCCTTAGTAGACTTCAGTCTTTTAATCTCTTGTAATACATAATTAACTTTAATTTGAAAATACTGATAACACCTTACGGGTAAGAGCTAAAGGTGTCACCAAGTACTCACAATTTTCATTTAGTTCAGAGGTTTAAAAAAAAAAAAACTATCTGCTTAGCTAGAGGTGTCTGGCTATATTCTAGATCACTGATGTTGCAAACAGTTTAAATATTGGAGGAGTGTAGCTTTGCTAAAGTGCAGTAAGGACAATAGTTTCAATGAAGTAGGTATTCTTTATCTCTTACATAGTAAAAGTAACAATATTCTGTATTCACCATTGAAGTGATTTTTTTAAAAATTTTTATTTATTTATGATAGTCACAGAGAGAGAGAGAGAGAGGCAGAGATGCAGGCAGAGGAAGAAGCAGGCTCCATGCACCGGGAGCCCGACGTGGGATTCGATCCCGGGTCTCCAGGATCGCGCCCTGGGCCAAAGGCAGGCACCAAACCGCTGTGCCACCCAGGGATCCCCCATTGAAGTGATTCTTGATCAAAATACACTAGATAGCAGTGAAAATTACACAAGCTCAAGCTGAGATGATTTTCAAGTCAGTTCTCATTAATGACTGTTCAAGATTTATTTTAATGTGTGCCTGCCTTCCAAACTATCTTTGTGACTCTACTCTGCTCCTATTCCTTCACCCCCTGATCCCTCCTTTTCCCATTCATGGCAGGCATTTAAGAAATAGCCATTACATTTAATACTGGTTTAAATGTAGCTAAGTCTGATATAAGTCTCTATATCAGATTATATAAAGATTGAAGTAATTTTTTTCAGTTGTCTGCATAGTGAAACTCAGATATTCCACTGTATCTTAGAGGTTCAACACATTAGACTGTTCAAGAAGCAGCTGACAATATGGGGGGCTATGCTAACAAAGGAAGATACCCATGAACAACAGCAGAGAATTATTATTACAATATCACTATAAAGGGCTTTATGATCATACCCGGTTTATATCCTTTAACTAAAGGCACAAGTAATTTAATTGATTATTTAAGGTCATACTAATAGTTAGTGGACAAGCCAGAAGCAGCACCAAAACTTCCTGGTTCCAATCATTCTACCATATACTACACTAACTTTTTAAAAATCTCATTTTTCGTTTCTAACTTTGACAAAATACATATACCATAAAATTTACCATTCTAACATAAGTGTTAGAAATGTTATTTGAACAAAGACAATGTAACAGACACCACAGCAGCAAAGCAGAACATATTCTCACCATGTAGAAATTAAATCCTAATACTCCCTTTTAGATGAGATACACACGTGGTATTTTTCTATCAACAGCTCCGCAGAGAAAATTGCATTTTTCTTCCCACATATAGCATGTGCCATCCACTACTTACATTCCCACTTAGGAGAAAGGCCGGCTATACTATTTCATTTCACCAGTTTAATAAGAAAGCCCCTATTTAAGCCTCTCCCAAACCAAATAAGGCTCATCCATGAGAATGTACAGATAATAATACAAGACAGGAAAAAAAAAAAAGTACTACCTAGCAACTACAGGGATTGCCAATGAAAATATTAATAAGAATAGCTCTTACTGTTTTATAAATACTCGCTGGTGGCATCATCCCAACTATAAAAGGACAAATGTAGGAGTCTTGAGCTTCTTACTTCTAACCTTCTCTTCTGTTCACCATGGTTTAAGCACAGCGGCACTAAAATATACCACTACATCAAGATGTAGTGAAGAGATTCACTTTGCAATGTCCTGTTTCTTTAACGTTTCAGATAATGTCACCAAGTGTGACTCACTTTTCTCCCACCCACTTCCTTATTTAAACCTTCCCCGCTTGAGAGTCAGCACTTAAAATTAATTCACTAACTGGAAGAAAATAAATCCCTGGCTTTTTGTCTCTTTGGGTTTGTTTTCAGGGTCAGTGAAACTGTACCATAACGTGGATTTTATTTTACTTAGAGTTCTAAAGACATCAAACAATCACTTTTTACTCTGATATTTCAGTATCAGTCCTTTTGGATTTCTTCCTATATCAATGCCACTTATGGCACGGCACCATAAAAAAACCCTAAATAGATTTAGGACTTGGATTTGTCATTTACAGATTTTCCTATAATTGCCAAATTTTCAATTCTTAACTCTCCTACACACATTGTTATTTATAATCAAAAAGAGAGACTGAGTAATGGGAACTCTTTTATATTCCAGGGAACTATATGATGCTTTTATTGCATCTTTGATCTGAGAACTTCCAGGTACTTTATAAAAGCCAAATTTATTAATCCTTCCACCATACTGACATGAATAAAGAACACAAATGCAATGGTGTTGTTACTAGAATTGTATCAAAGTTTCTGCTGTAGTACAGGTAAATCATGGATATATCCCACCAGCAAATCAATCCTTATGTTATGAGCTTAGATTTTGCATACAGGCAGATATGTCATTTAAGCGGTTCACTGAACTGTAGCCCTCTTTAGAAACTATTTGAACTTCTAGTTTGCCACAGCCTCACCTCTCTCTAGTACATTACTCGTGGATGCTGTAATCACTGATAATTCCTGCATTTAGGCACTTAAGTTTGGTATTCTTTTTGCATCAGGGACACAATACTGGCCTGTGAATCAGGGCACCAAGTGTCCAGGCTACTGCTGTGACCTGAAAAATCATTTCAGCTTTCTGGAACTTAATTGCTTAATTAAGATGATCTTTAAAGAGGCTTCTAAATCCAAGAGTAAGCCAATTTTTTTAAAACTATATTAGCTAGAAATATGTAAAAAAATTTACAAGCCTGGAATGAGTAATGTTTACAATCTGTTGAACAGTTTTTGAATATTCCATATTTGTGTCCTTTAATGAAATATTTGCTAGTCCAAGTTACTCTTTCAGACTAGAAACATCTGAAAAGCAAAAACTATACAACTTCCTCTTGCTTAGCTCATAAATATTAGCCCATAGATATTCCCTAATATCTAGAGCAACAAAGAACGTCTTCTTCCTCTGTAAGTGAAAACAATAAGCTTACGGTTTTCCTATAATAAAGTCTTCAGAATGATTGGACTTTTCAAATCATAATAGGAAGATCAACAGAAACTATACCAGAAAAAGTGAAATATTTCCTCATAGAGTTAGGGGAAGCAAACATTAGCAGCTAAAGCTTAAAAATTATTTAACTGGTGGTGTGGGTGATCTGACTCATTCATTTCACGGGTGCTATTAAGTAGAGTTTTTAAAAACAGTAGTGGAACAGTTGGTGCTTCCTCCTACTTATGAGCTAGGCTCATGCTTTACCTTCATCTCCGGGTGCTGGTCCAGCTGCTCTGGTTCCAGAGGGCTTTCTCCATCTTCCTGCTCTTGCACCTTGGCTTCCATGTCTGCCCTTCCTTCTTCCGGGGGGAGCACCTGGCTGACCCTGGGAGTCCTGCAGCTACTGTCAGAAGCATTTCCATCATAGTCATTTGCTGTGGGGGTTGCAGGGCGTGTGGTTGCTTCCTCCTCTCCTCCGTTCACTAAATTCACAGCAAGCAAGGGTTCAGAAGTTTGAACAGGAGTCTCTGGGCTAACAGTGACCGCTTTATCCTCCTCACATTCCATCTGGTTTTGTGCTGCCATAACACCATTAGCCACATCAGTCTGTACACCCTGAGTTGGATCTGTGTCATTTTCCTGCTTCTGTGGTGGTTGCTGGGAGACAAGCTTTCGCTGAGGGGTGGTTGTCAGTCCATGCCTTCCTGGGGTTCTGGGAACATTCAGGTTCACACCAGAATCTTTCTTCAAATCACTGTAAGTTGATAATGTGCTAAAAGATATAATACAAAAGAAGCATGAAAACACTGGCAAAGTTCTAGAAGACAGACCAGCTTATTCCAACTGAAAGGAAAAGTGAAGACTTTTTCCTTTGATGGTTTTAGAAACATTGATTAGCATAGCTGAGTATAGTTCTCATTCTTCTGGATGCCACACACAAATAAATATTTAAGTAAAAAGATAAGACTGAGCATTTGCTATAGGGTCTGGAACATTTCCTCGTGTTGTTTATCAACATGGCTCGCCAGTAAGGACTGAGATGTGAGAAATATTTATAGTTAAAGCCATCTTTTTTTTTTTAAAGCCATCTTTTCCCAAGATTTTCACTTTCATATATTTTTAAAGATTATCTATCTATCTATCTATCTATCTATCTATCTATCTATCTATCTATCTATTTATTTGAGAGGGAGAGAGAGCATGAGCAGGGGGAGAGGGATAAGCAGGCACCCTGCTTGGGGCTGGATCCCAAGACCCCAAGATTATGACCCTGAGCCGAAGGCTTAACTTATTGACCCAGGTGCCCCGCTTTTGTACAGATTAAAACAAGTACAGTCAGACCCCAATTGATGAATAGGTTAGAAATCAAAGGTTACTTCTGTTTAGAAAGCAGAACACATTCTCAGAACTTTACCTCTGCTGCCATAACCTAACTGACTTCTCTGTTTCCAGTCTCGATCCTCTCAAATCCAGTCTCCCTGAGTCAACCACAGAGGTTGAACTGTGGCACCCTGTACACTTAGAAGGTAAATCTGGGATCCTGACCCCCCCCACCGAGGATTCTGTACACATGAGCCCTCCACTGGCCCTGGCCTTGTTCAATTCCCTTTGTACTCACTCACTGAGCTCTTGCCACTCCTGCCTTCCTGCTGTTCCCACACTCCCAACAAGCCAAAGTGCACATCTAAGGGTCTCTGCAGCTGTTGTGCTCTCTGCTCAGGATGACCTGCCCCAAGACATCAGTGTGGCTGACTCCTTCCCATCATTCAGGATTCTGTTCAGATGTCACCTCAAAGAGGTTTTCTTGGATTATTATATTTTAAGTGCACTCTACCATAAACTACATATTTCATTTTAATTTTCCATAAAGCCCTTATTATTTGATATTATATATAACCCTAATAGTACAATAGAACCTAACTGCCAATATACAAATATTTGCATAAAATTTTAATCTAGGATTCCAGGGAGGAAAAACATAAATCTCTGGGCTGCAGTCTTGGAGAGATTCCCATGACCTAATAAGGAGATAAAATGAACACAGACTGTGTTCTGTGAGGGTGCAGATCATGCCTACCTCATTCTCTGTTTTCTTCCCACCTTGTAGCACAGTGCTGGGCATATGGAAAGTGCTCAGTGCTCAACAATGAGTAACGGGGATTGTAACGGTGATCATGGCAGTCACTCAATAACAGTAGCTAGCATTTATTAAGTGCTGGAAAGTACATGGTATTCTTCACATGATTTGTTTCAACCTCGTAATAATTCTAATACAGGACCCCAAAATAGAGAAATTGAACCTTAGAAACTTGCATAAGGCAGTGATGTCACATTGCTAAGAAATGATACAGCTAGAGTCTGAACCATGAAGTCTGACTCTAAATCCCTGGTCTTCACCCCACATTTTAGTATACCAGAACATGAAGGAGAGAATAAGGAGCAGGTAAATAGCCTGCACACAAAACATGGGAAGAAAGTCTAAGTCTGGCCTCTTCCCCATTGTGGATAGAAGTTACAGGCTAAAAAACATGAGAAGAAAATCCAGGTCTGTCCTCTTCTCCAGTGCAGATAGAAGTTATGGGCTAGAGGACACAGCAGCATGGTCCATGAACAATGCTCAGATATGTGTTATCTTCTCCTTTCATTCTTTCTACTCTTCCCAGATACTGATTATCTGGACTGGAGAATGGAACAGAGAATAACCATAGACGGCAAGAAAGTAATAAAAGCCATGGTAAGCTCAGCATCACAGGAAGGGAAGGAAAAATTTGGCAAGGGAAAATACCATATATATAAAAGTTGGTGGCCGTCAATGTAAATAAGTGTCACATACTCCACCGTTCATATTTGCCTTCTAGGGAAGTATATCCTTGGCCTAGATGATTTCTCAAATGGTCCTTGGAGATTTGAGTGGTATGGCCTTCCTTTTCCTGCCTACGTCAGTGTCCAGAAACCCAGCAGAAAGATCTTCAGCAGGTCCTCTGAACCAACTTTAGGCTTGCTTAGGATTTTTGGAATGGACTGTTTTGGATGAAGGGCAAGAATTTGCTGTATAAGTGATATCCAGGAGATATTCACATGGAGGTGGGATAGAGATATGGTGGCGATAGGTCAGTAAAAGCAGTGGTTGAACCAATATATATATTCCTGCTGTTTTGTGGATGCCACCATGGGAGAAAAACAGTTGGCCTTGAAGCATCCTTAGGAAAAACCAGTGTTCAGTTTTGTACAAAATGTTATTTCTTTCTAAAATCCTGCAATCTTTCATAGGTTAAAAAGACTAGCTTCTTTTTTTTTTCTTTTTTTAAGATTTTATTTATTTATTTATGCGTGTGCGCGCGCGAGAGAGAGGCAGAGACACAGGCAGAAGGAGAAGCAGGCTCCATGCAAGGAGCTTGACATGGGACTCGATCCTGGGTCTCCAGGATCACAACCTGGGCCGAAGGCAGCGCTAAACCACTGAGCCACCTGGGCTGCCCCAAGACTAGTTTCTCTTACACTTGAAAGACAGAAAGAAAGAAACCATAGTAATACAGACATGCATAGATAATAAATAAAATTCATGTGCTCCAAATACATACTCCAAATCACTCATATAAATATTAGTTATTTGCATTACTGCAAAAAGTAAAATATTGATATATAGGTAAAGTCTTCCAGTGTGGTAATCTACAGCCCCACTCTTCATGTCCATTTACACGTGGTCTCCGTTTCTTCGTGGTAACTTGGCCTGCTGGATCTCTATTCCACCAAATGCTAGTGTAAAGCTGTAACAACTGGGGTAAAATCTGAAGGCTACACCTACTGTAGGCACATGGACATCACTCAACAGGAAATACAACTTCCCATTCAAGTCCTATAGACTCAATGCAACATTAACTCACTCGTACACTTTTAGGGCTGGTTCCTACTGGTAATAAAACTAAGAACATATAATCATTTTTCATATTGGCAGGAGACTCTCTCACAGTAACACCCATTTACCAGATTTGCCCCAGATTTGCCAAAACGCTCACATTACATTCTACCTGCACTTGGAATAAGTGTGTTCAAAATGTTCTAAGTTACAACACATCTCTCCTTAGGAAAAAAACCTTCAAACTTTGCATCAAAAAATGTGTTTGAATCTGTGAAGTCTGAAAGAGTTAAAGGAAAGTGGTACTAGCTAGAAAAACTATGTATGTTTTGTGTATAGACAAGAATGCAAACAGTCGGTTACCAAAATGGTGAGAAATCAGAAGGCTCAACCTTTCAATACTGACCCCTTAAGGGCTTCCCACAACTCCTCCCAAATCTGGTTTGCACTATAGAGAGGGGTCAGGGCTCCAGCCCTTCCTGATATTATGTAGTCATCGAATATGGCCCTGAGAATCTGCAAACACCAAGGGTCACTCTCTGTGCTACTCAACTTGCCCTGAGAAACAAAAAATTTTAAAGTAGAATTAAATCATTCCAGTAAAGATTCCTGTGATTTTAGATAGCAAAGGTATTAAAATTCCTACTTCAGAGGAAGAGATGTTGAAGTTTAAATATTTATGACTCAAGTTCTCACAATTGATTGGGAATGGAAATGAAGACAGGCTTCTGAACGACTTTTTCTTCTCAAGAACTTGTTACTAAATATAGTCTCATTTTAAGTGAAGGACATTGCAGTTTTGTACTTGGTCACAATTTTCAGAAGATTTTTGAAGTATTTCCAAGCTATGATCCACTATTTAAATAACAATAAATCTTGCAAATAAATAATGAAATCACTTAGTGGGAAACCATTCCCATTTACATTGGAATGAATGGAAATATTTGGCTTCAAGGATGAAAGGGAGGTTATATACATTGTTTAATTAAATACAGACTTTTGGTGACAGATAATATCCTTCTGATAAATTTTTTTTATTCTATTTATGTCAGTGATTGGAATTTTAAGAAAAAGCAATTGAGGTCATATAGGAGAAGAGCAACTTATGTGAGTTTATTTTTATCTTTAAGTGAGAAATACACATCTTACCTACCTTTTTTGAAACCTTAGGGCTAAAGAATATAAAATTGTATCTAATAAATACAAAACTGAAATTCAGCATGAATTTTGCTATTGGCAGTATCTCCTCACAACACCTAGTATGATACAATGGAGTAGGGAGAGGAGGATGGGAGCTGAATGGATACTGAAGATTCACGGTAAATAAAAGTGGGTCAGAAAGAAGGCCACAGAGATAGCACAGGCCTGCAGAAATTATAGCCACAAACATATAAAGTGAGAAAAGGAGAAACAAGCTCTGCCTTCCCAACCCAGACATCTAGCTGCCAAGAACATGACCCCAAGGAATAACACTAAGTGACATAGGCAGATACAAAGGAAATGAGAGTGTGTGTCTATTGATCTATACAGCACACAATGTGATGAAAAAGCTGGCAACAGAGAGTGCTACACATAGGTAATATATAGTAAATGACAATTCATATTAGGGCAAGATTAAATATTTTTAAAATTTAGTCTTTCTAAAAGCCTCCCAAACCTAGTAGGATAAAATACTTGATTTAGAAAATCTATTACTTAAAAAAATAAAAATAAAAAAGAAAGAAAAGAAAAAACGAAAATCTATTACTCTATCATCTTTAAAAAAAAAAAAACCCCCCCGCCCCCCCCCCCACTTTCTTCTCCCCTCTTCCTTCTCGCATTGTAAATGAGCTCTTACCTGCCTCCTTCAAAGCGACTGATGAGATCTGATACCTTACTGGGTTTTTCTTTTGAAACACAAGAAGCAGAGGCAGGTTTAACTTCCTTCTCCATCCTTGGTTCTGCACTAGATAAAGCTTTATGCCTGGGGGTTTGGTGTATTTTGGAAGAAGGTGAATTCCGCAGATATAATGGCTTTGGAGGCACTGTAGAAAAAGAATTCAAAGAATTCAGTATTTCAGTGAAGGTATTCCATAACAAATGAAACTCTGGTGACCTGGGTGCAAAAGTCTTTAGCGTTATCAAATTTTTGTAAAGGGGTCTGTCAAGTTTGTACTGAATCTTAACCAAGGCATCTCTACCTGTCTTGGACATTTGCTGTGCCCTACTGAAATCCCATCTCCAAGATTCAAGTGGTTCGTTTTTCTAATTATAGGAGTAATAACTAATATAACAGAATCAAGAGCTAGTAAATTATATATAAAAGTCAACAAAACAATATCAAACAACAGTAATTACTATACTATCTTCCCATTTAACAAAAGCACTAGATCTCATTCGATCTTAGGTGAAAATTTTCACTTTACAGTTCTTTGAGGTAGGTAGCATTATTCACCTCTTATGTCTAGGAAGATTCAGAGTGGTCAAGTGATTGCCCTGGAGGAATAAGGCAGATCTGATTTTATGACTCATACCCAGACTCTACTTCCTCTACCAGCATTGCTCCCTATCATAAAACCAGCAAAAGGGGATTATAGGAGTTTTATTATTATTGTCTGCTATATTAATAGTTGGCTTGCATTAATATACCACAAATTATTTGTTAGTAGTAAGTCCTTCAAGTCCTTCACTTAGTTAATGGATCATTTCCTGAAATATTAAATAAAATCTACAGAATTTCTCTAACAGAGGAGAAATCCTATAGATGAGAAATATGCCATAAGTGCTTGCTTCATCAGTACAGTAATTACTTGAATTTTGAAAACCAATATAATTTTCCTCTAAGATTAACATTCTGAGTAAAGGATTATGTAACGTGTATGCATTTTTCTATAACTGGTTCTAACAAATCAAATAAAATGATCTCCTTTCTTTTTTTAAATCCTTGCCCTGACTTCCAGAGGAAGGGTCGGGAATCATATCTCCTTCTAATTACATGCCCCAATTTCCCCCAGCTGGTTGCTCTGGCTTTCAGTCATCTCATTTCTTCTATAAACTCAGCTGACAGTTGCCTGATGCTCACTGGCCTAGATGTCATCATTTCAATGTGAGTTATCAATTCTTACAAAGAAGGGAAAAAAAGTATCACAATAAACTAGAGGTATAACAATTGATTCACCTCATTCCCTTTCAACACAAGAAAATCCCAATTAGAAAATGTCATGCTTCTTTTTATGGAAATGGTGTTATTTTCCAAGAAATGCTCAGGGGGAATGGTTAAATATAGTATCCATTGAGAAAGAAGGGACTTATATAAGTGTGATATTTGTTAATTTTAAGGAAAACTTTCCTGTGTAGAATATATACCAAAATAGCAAACTAGGACAATACCTCATCAAAAAAAGCCAGTTTACATATTAGAGATAATGTCAACATTCCTAATTAAAATATTCAAAACAGGAAGTTAATATGTTCTTTATAATACTGTAAAAACTGTTATAATTTATCCATCTAGAGTTTACTCAGTGAACATTATTTATTATATATCAGATACCTTTAGATGCTTAGAAGACTCAAATAAGATATGTATCAGCCAGTTTCTCAGAGATAACTCCACTGACTTTTCCCATCTCAATTATGTCTATCTCAAACTGTTTCATAGCATTGTGTACTTTTTCTCCAAAGTGCTTACAATAAATTAGTATGATTAAGTAGTCATAAATAGTATTAAATAAACCAGAAATAAAATATTTATATGTAAATCTTTTCTCTTCTACGATGCTGGAATTCTGTGAGAGTAACAAACAAGTTTATTTTGATCACAAATATATTCATAGTAACCATGCACACAGTGCTTGGCATGTGGAATACATGAAGGAACAAATTAATGTTATCAAGGAGTTTGTAGTCTCGTGAGGAGACCCTTTTTAAAAAAATTATTTATTTATTTATTTATTTATTCGAGAGAGAGAGAGAGAGAGAGAGAGGCAGAGACCTAGGCAGAGGGAGAAACAGGCTCCATGCAGGGAGCCCAATGTGGGACTCGATCCTGGGACCCTGGGATCACGCCCTGAGCCAAAGGCAGATGCCCAAACGCTGAGCCACCCAGGTGTCCCCTCATGAGGAGACACTTTAACGAGGGTTATAAAAGTGGGCATTGGGTACCATTATTTTAGAAGCAAAAAGGGGGGAACTCATCAAGGGAGACAACACAAATGGAAAATAAATAATGCACATTTTAAATAAAAGAGCACAAATGTTACACGTATATGACAAAAATCTCAAGATGATACATGAATGGCTAAAGTGTCAGAAACACTGCCTTAGGGGAATATAATTTGTATTTTGGTGAAAAAAAGAGAATTGATAAGTAAAATAAAACCTCTTGTCTTCCCTTCCTTCACCCTGTCTCTCATCATTTCTGATCTTTCTATTACCCTATGGAGGTCAACATTTCCAAATGCTCTCTGGACATCTCCTAGGTGTTCTATCAGCACCTCCAGTTGAAAATGTCTGAAACTCAACTTACTATTTCTTCCCCCTGCAGCCCAAAGGTTGTAAATAGGAAAAACTGTTCAACCTTACTAATAATCAGGGAAATGAAAATTAAATCTAAAATAGGATTCTACTTCAGCCCCATCAGTTTAACCAAAAATTTTAAATCTGACAATACCAAGTGTCAGTGAGGATATCGAGCAATATGAAATCTCATACATTTAGAAAATAAGTATAAATTAACAGAACATTAGGAACTGGACATTTTCAAAATATATAAGCTACAGAAAATTTTCCATATTTATACAAGGTCTCTTTAAATTTTAATTTTTCATTAACTCAGTATTTATGAAATACTTATTAAGTTCTATGTACTTGATCTTATCTGAACAAAATAAAAGAAACAAAAAAACCTATTAAGTAAACCATATATGAAAAGGTGGTGAAAGCTAAGAAAAGAGGGGAGGGCTAATAAAAAACAAGATAATTTGGATCTGGAGTATAGGGAATGGAGGGGAAGGGCAGATTGCAGTATTATATTAAAGTATTCAAAGTGGGCTTCTTTGAAAAGTTCAGATTTGAAGAAGACTTGAAGAAGTTGAGAGGAGTTATTTTGGGAAGAGTATTCCATCTAGTAGAGACCAAGCTAGAGACAATGGAAGACGATGAGACTGACACCAAAGCAGCAAGCAGGCAAGAGTAGGTACTGAGGTCAGAGAGAGGGCCTGATAACTTAGGACCTGGTGCTGCACTGTAAGCAGAGTGACTTTGAGTGAAATGAGAAGTCATTGCAGAGTTCTGTGCAAAAGAGTAACATGACAGGCACTTCTATCCAACTATGTCTCTCTGGCTGCTTTGTTGAGAATGTTGGGAAACAGGGCAGAAATAGGGAGAAGAGTCAGGAGAGTACTGCAAAAATTCAGGCAAGAGATAATGGTACTTTGAAGGAGGTAGTGAGAAACGGCTAGATTCCAGGTCTGTTTTAAAAGTAGATTTCTGATAGAATAAATGTGAGGTATGTGAGAAAGAGAGAGGAGTCAAGGATGACTCTGGAGACCTTTGGCCTGAACCACTGGAAGGATAGAATTGTCATCAATGGACACAACAGGTAAAGCAATTTTGGGGGAGGAGATCAGTAGAACAGTTATGGACATGCTAAATTTGAGATATCTAGTTGACTGTAAGTAAAATGGGTTCTATTACAGCCAATTTTACAGACCATAAGTAGAACAAAGCAATTTATCAAAAAATTTCCAACCATCCAAAATAATTACTGAGCATGAAAAAAAACAAATTGTCAGCTTAAATTTGGAGATGACCAGTGGATTTTGATTGCTCTCATTTTACTTACTATGAAAAACAATGGCTGGCTATTTTATTTTATTATATTAATTTATTTTACTTTACTTTATTTCATGTTTAAGTAAACTCTGTGTCCAACATTGGGTTCGAACTCACAACCCTGAGTTCAAGAGTTGCATGCTCTACTGACTGAGGCAGCAAGGTATCCTACATAGCTGGTTATTTTTAATACATTATAAATGTATAACATATTATACTTTAAGAATGTAACATTACACATGGGATGCTTTACTTTAGAAGCAAATGAAATAGGTTTGAGTACCTCACATATATTTAAATTATTCAAACAATAGTGTGGCTTTCAAAGTTCATGAAACTTTTTTAAACATTAAAGTTTAATGATTGATAAGTGATAATAAACACGCTCTATCAAAAATAATCAACTATGGAGAATGCTATGGATCAAAGCTCCTGAGAGAAAAAGAACTATTAGCTTTAATTGCTAAGGAAGTTATTTTGAGTTATGTCTTGCATGGCAGGAAATAGGCCAATATTAAAAGTGGTGAACAAGAAGAAAGACTTATGTTGGAAGTTGCTCAGTAATTTATTTGTTTGACGGGTAGGATTGGTATGAAGTGAATAAACCATTGTTTTCCAAGGCTTTAGGGTATTTTCTGAGGCTGAAGCAAAACAAGCCCTAACTATTGAAGGAATCCATTTAAAAAGCTACAGGCTCTTACTTGGATTCAAATGGAAGCTTATCTAATCTACAATTTAGCTCTCTCATTGTTTTAAAAACTATAATTGTTCAAAAATACTTGTTGGTGTTTTTTAATTGATAAAATGGACATATGACATTATATATTAATTACAGGTATAGAATAGGATTTGGTATCTGGATGTATTGTGAAATGATCACCAAAGTCTAATTAAAATCCATCTTACAATTTTTTTCATGTGATGAGAACTTTTAGGATCTCTTCTCAGCAATTTTCAAATACACAATACAGTATTATTAACTATAGTCACCAAGCTGTACACTATATCTCTATAACTTATTAATAAACACAAAAATATAAAGCTGATGTTATTCCACATATTACTACATAATCACCACCAATAAATATTTAATATTGGCCCCCCTCCTAGATATCACTAAAACAAGTTATAGCTATGATATTATTAGCATTCCACATGAGGGGGAAAAAAAGAAAAGATTTAATTATGAGCTCTATTGAGGATCCAGATCAGAATTTCTCAAACTACTGACATTTCAGGTCAGATAATTATTTGTTTAGGAAGGGCTGGTCTCTGCATTGTAGGATGCTGAACAACATCCCCAGCTTTTACCCACTAGGTGCCATTAGAAACTGTCACCAGTGGTGTCAAGCAAAAATGTCTTTAGACAATATCAAGTGCAAGGCATGGGGTGGGGATGGGTGAGGGTGCTGCAAAATTATCTCCAGTTGAGAACACTTACCTAAAATAAGAATCTTCAATTCAATTAAAATTACATAATGGATCTTGAAGCCTCAGTAGGCTCACCATTCATAATTTGTAAGGGATTTGCAATGAAGTGAAAATAAAGGTATCAGTGTGATAATCCCTTCATCTGTGTAGGAAGTAACCATTAATAACCCTTCCTTTGTCTCAGTCCCCCAAATATTCTTTTTTTTAATAATAAATTTATTTTTTATTGGTGTTCAATTTGCCAACATACAGAATAACACCCAGTGCTCATCCCGTCAAGTGCCCCCCTCAGTGCCCACCACCCAGTCACCCCCCCCGCACCCCCCCAAATATTCTTAAGGGTTTGGAGAAATTAAAAGTAAGCTTCTCTCCACTAGAGGGTGGGGAACTTTTATTTGATCAATAAGTAAGCAGTGCCCAATTTATTTGGCAGCTGATCTGACAATACCAAGATGTAGCCTCATTTCCTGAATGTTTTTCTCTATATGGCACACATTCTTCCAAATTTCAAACAAATAACGGCAGAAACAAAGTGGAGGAAATGTGATGATGGAGCAGGGAGTCAGTCAACAAGTACTACTGAAGGCCTGCTATGCTGTGGGGATTGGCAGTACAAAGGCAGAAAAAAACTAAGGTGGATGAGTGAAATATATGGTAGGTCAGATTGTAACGGATGAGAAAAAATAAAGTAGGTATGAGGAAATATGAAATGTCAAAGGTCACAGGGGGTTTAAAATTTTAGCTGGGAAATCAGAGAAGGGCCCAAACAATGAGTGGAGCACTTTAAAAGTACAATGTTCTCTAAGTCATTTATTTAATACCTGGAAATAGCCCCTATAGTTATGTAAAATTATATATTTTAATCCATATTCAGAACAGGAAGTAAATGTGTATGTAAATACCAATATATTGACGTTAATACAACTACAAACAGCAAAAGCAAAATCAAGTGTTATCTCCCTAACGAATATGATTATTTTGGCACACAGCAGCTCAGGAAGGACATTAGTGTAATTTATCTTGATGAACTATGAAAAACAATGAAGTAATGCATCTTCCCCAAAAGAGGCTATCTAAATAACAAAATTCCTGTTTGTGATCTGGGCAATTACATAAAACTGAATTATATTAATTTTTTTATATTTTTACCTCATTTGATCTCTGTCAGCTCAGGTCTAATGAGCAAGATGGAATTTTGTATTTTACAAATAAAACAGCTTCAATCATGATAAAAAAATTCTATGTTCATATTCATATCAATTATATAGGGAGGAATTATGGTCAAAAGAAAAGGTTATAAACTCATGAATGGGCCATTCATTTGAATTACCAATGATTTGACCTCACTTGATAGCCATACCCCATACCGCTACAAATATAGCTACTAGTGAGAACAAAAAGAAAAATGTCCTACATCTGGAAGATTCTATTTTAAGCTCCTTTCTATTTAAGTGCCTTTAAGACTCTTTCAGAGAATCCTAAAAAATGTAAGAACTTTATTTATTTATTTTGTAAGAACTTTAAAGAGTAACACTTGTTCTTTCATGATGTGCTCTCTGTAACAACTTTTCTTTCAAAGAATAAGACTTAAGTAAATACAACAAAAATCAAACAAATTTTCCCCCCAAATGCCCAATATTGTTTCTTGGCTGAATGTTCAGCATTTAGTATAAATAAAAATCTACTAGGAAGGAACTACACATTAAATCACAGTAGGGTTTATTAGCTTTGTGTTCATGTTTCCAAAGGCCTTACTATCATCAAAATTGTAGTTTTGTGCTCCTCAAAACTAATACCCAGTTCACTAGAGATTTATTGCTAAAAGGAAATGGTCCCCAATCAAAACATTCAAAGATTTCCACCATTGGGATCCCTGGGTGGTACAGCGATTTGGCGCCTGCCTTTGGCCCAGGGTGCGATCCTGGAGACCCGGGATCGAATCCCACGTTGGGCTCCCGGTGCATGGAGCCTGCTTCTCCCTCTGCCTGTGCTCGCTCTCTCTCTCTCTCTCATAAAAAAAAAAAAAAAAAAAAAAGATTTCCACCATTATAACTGTTTTCCCCTTGTTGGCTGCTCAATTCTTGAATGGAGGAGTTAAAATTTAAAAGTTCAATGTTGTACTTTCATTTATTTTAATTTCTGTGGATGACTTTACTAAGAAGCCTTTTCAAGCCCCAGTTCCTGAATAGGATAAAATCATGTTCTTACTAAGAATGTTAAGCACGGTTTTACAATTATCTGTTTCACAGATCCTCTGACACCTAGCAAGTCATACTGACTTTCTGATAGTAGTCATTCATTTGTCAAACATTTATTATACAAACAGTAAGTCAGGCCATGCACCAGGTCAGGCATAATGCATGAAGCGATCACAGTCCCCTTTAGGGGACATGTAAATTTCAGCAATGAGAAAAGAACCATATTAGAAAAATGTATAAGGTGTTTTAGGAGAACAAATACCCAACTCTGCATGAGACTGATTTTTTTCCCATAAATAAATAGATAAACGCACTCATCCAATATCTCTCATTTAGAGCTTAAAACTCTTTCTTAGTCATTATTCTTTTGGACAGTCTTCATCAATAATAAACCAACCAGCCTGATTAAAACAACAAACATACCTTGTGGCTTTGGACTTGCAGCTGAGTGTTTCGCTGGCGTTTTTCCATTTATTCCCTGAGCCTCTTCATTAGATACATTCTGATCAACCAGTGGGGTCCTGCTGTTTTTCACATAAGGTGGAACTATAGTGATCTTTGGACAGATACTGCTGCCTGGAAGAGTTCAAAAAAGAAAGGGCAGGTAAATACAGAGGTGGAGCACAGCTGCGTCACAGGAGCTAAATTTCTTCTTACCCCATAAAACAAAAAACAATCACAGTTACAAGGCTAAGCATAGAAATACATTTCCCGTGTGTGCTGGCCTTGACAGAATTTCTTGGGAAAGATCTCATTCCATGTGCTTGAGAAACCTTGTATCACATACTGACAGAAATCAGCCCCCAGGCACGCAGGCGCACACCCGCCCTCTCCCTCACTCCCTCCTTTCCTAGCAGGGCCAAAGAAAGGGCAGAGTGCAGCTGCTACAGGGGAGGAGAGGACAGAAGGGCCCCAGCATTCATCTGTTGCAAGCGTTCCTTTCCAGCAGCCAGTCAGTCATCAGCCATTGAGTGACTCAAAAGAACAAAGCAGGAAAGCACCGACATGACAGCTGACCTAAAGACTCTAGAAGAATGGCTCAGTGAGAAACGAACAAATACACACATACCCCTCTCACTCACTACTCAGACTTCAGATCTACATATATGAGCTAATACCCACATTTAAAAAAAAAAAGGATTATAAAAGGTTATACTATCCTATCTATAGCTCAAAAGTCTAAAATGTTAAGATACTGAAATACATAAGGTATATATGTAGGAAAATAGATCTTTTTTTTCTGTACTATTCCTAATTTAAGAAGTTAATTGTTGGATTTCAGAGACTTTTTAAGAAATCATAGGCCAATGTTTTCTCTTTATACTACTCATATTAAATTTCCCTTTCTTCTAGTTGGCACAGTGATAGTAACAATAGACTGGACCCTGCTTTGGAGAAAATAAAATTTCTAGCAGGAATATTATGATCACTAAATAAAAGTATTCCATTTAAGAAACTATCATTGTTTAAAAAACAGAGTTTCATTTTCATAGAATCCAAATCTATAAAGAGAATTATGAAAAAAAGCCTTAATTATTCAAAACAAGAAAAGCTAATAAAACCCAATCAACATTTTACTAAGTAAAAAAATTCCCTTTTATTTCAACTGATAATTAAACAGTATCGATTAAAAACTGCACATGCTACTGCTTTATCTTCTGTGTCCTTGACATTTATCTTGGTAAAACAAATTTTAGAAGATATTAACAGTTGTGAGTATTGTCGACAAGCTTGAAAGACCTATGCCCCAACAAATTAAATGGGTTTTCATCAGACACCCTTCTGCTAAAACGGGCTGCCATGGATTAAGCACTGTTTAGCCAAAAAGAACAAAGGCTTATAATACAAGATTTATAGGTTATTTATAGATCATTAGATATTTTCTACAACAATTGCAAACAGAAGAAATAAAAGCTCAAATCTTTAAATGTGTGATCCTATCTACCTTTTTAGAAAAACTATGTGAAGCAAGCAAAGTAGATCTCTAAAATATGTAGCATGACATCCAACCACTCAAACTTTTGGGAGCATTAGGATGTTTGTTCCACAGTGAATCCAGGATGGCTTCATGGTCCTAAAGGGCACCAGCTGGGTCTGGAAGTAAGGTGTTGGGACAGAAACAGGGAAAAGCCAGAGCTTAGCTCTAAATCAGAGGCAGAAACTAGAACATGATTGTAAAATGAAGCACTGAAAGCATAAATATGATTTATAGCAATAAAACTATAAAAATGAAACAGCTAATGGTTAAATGAGAAAAGAGATTATACTGAAACTTTGAAAAATAGATCACCATTACATATTAAAAGATGAAATTACTTTAACAATTAGCCTATTTAAAAACAAAATATGTCTTGAACAAATAACTGGAAGTTAAAAACTAGGCACTTTATCTCTGGATAGCAAACTTTGTTTGAGGGTATGATGGGTTTTATGCAAGTGTCATATTTATTAGAGAATATGTTCCATGACTGTGCCAAAATGCCCATAGCAAGAGATCAACTACATATTCATTTTCTTATAAATCCATTAAAGTCATGCTTACGATTTTCTTTTTTTTGTCAGTGGCAATAAACTTGCAGCCAGAAACTTGATTTTAGATCATTGTTTAATACTAGTCTGCAAACTTTAGGCACTACCACAAAGTATGAAGATACAGTGAAGGACATAAAGCACATTTTCAAAGGGTTAAAGGGGGGAGGAGGGGAAAGCAATGACAAACAGGCAAAAGAGACCATTTGTGGCTGCAAACCCAAAAATATTTACTATCTGGCCCTTTACAGGAAAAGTTTGCTGACCACCACTCTAGGTCAAACACACCATGGTAAAAAACACACAAAAAAACCCACAAACACATCATGGTAAAGAAATGCGCTATTAAAAAAAAAAAGGATCATTTCATTAAATACTTCATCTTCTAACATCTTGGAATAGCAATACAAAGTAAAACTTTTTTTTGAGTGTTTATGACTGACTCAGCCTACTCACATTTGGAGACAGTTCTTATTTGGGTGCCAATTGCATAACAGGGAACTGAAACCAAAATTAGAACCAGATGGTCCACCCATTCAAGAAATTTAATATTAACTTTTAGATTCCAACTTACCAAGAAGAGTGATTAAACAGTTAATGTTAGGCACAGATATAAGTACAGTCACATTATGTTGGTGTGGGAAGGGTCCTATTTAAATAATGTCTCTTACTGAGGTCTGAAAATCTTATTAGCCGCTGGTCCTACCCATTGTGCATTCCTCTGTATTTGGGTTATTCATTTACACTTGCTGAGTTGCATCTCCTGTAAGGAATGTCTAGACATATGCTAAATGCAAAAGGCCTCAGATATTCTCAATCAATTCAGCCTCATCTCTTATTGCAACTGGAGAGGTTTCCACTATGACTTCATTTTCACTTATCTGTCTTCTTTTGTATCACTTGTGAGTGGCAGATAATCCTTCTTACTGGTTACAGTGACTTTGTCTCCTATTTGCAAAACTTTGTGTTGGGCTATTATTATATTTTGCCAAATCATTCTCAAATAGCTCTTTCACACTCTTTGGCCATCCATTCCAAAGCAAAGTCCACTTACTCTTTGATTCTTCAGGCCTGCTCTCTTGCCATAGCATCTATTCCTCCAGATCACATCTTTTTGGCCTTGCTATGGCCATGTCTATACTGTCTCAACCATTCATAACATCTCTTCCAAATGTACCTGGTCTCTAGTACGTAAAAGCTCAATGGACTCCCCAACTTTGAGACAAGGGGATCTCTTGGATTTAAGAGGACAAACATAATTTTGTAGGGAAGACAAACTTTTTAGAAGTACATTGTCCAGAGTAAAGAGATACCATAAAAAACAACAACAAAAAAAACCTTACTTTTTTTAAAAAATATTTTTTATTTGAGAGAGAGAGGAGAGAGAGAGAGAATACATGCAAGTGAGCACGCATGTAGGGAGGGGCAGAGGGAGAGAATCTTCAAGCAGATTCCCTGCTGAGTGTGGAGCTTGATGCAGGGCTCAATCTCATAACCCATGAGATCATGACCTAAGCGGAAACCAAGAGTTGGATGCTCAACCAACTGAGCCACCTAGTTGCACTCCCACCTCAACAACTTACTTTGAAATATTTTTAGATTTAGAGAGAGCTGCACCTAGGTTTCTAAAATTAGCATCTTATATAATAACCATGGCATATTTATCAAAACTAAGAACTTAATATTGATACACAGATTTAGTTTAGATTTCAATTTTTCCACTAACATTCATTTTCTGTTACAGAATCCAATCTAAAATATCACATTGCATTTAGTTCTCATTGTCTCCTTACTTCACCCCAACCTGAGAGTTATAATCTTTGCTATTTTGTTTATTTATTTGACAGAGATAGCAAGAGAGCACAAGCAGAGGGAGGGGCAGAGGGAGAAGGAGAAGCAAGCTCCCCACTGAGCAGGCAGCCCAATGCAGAACTCAATCCCAGGACCCTGGGATCATGACCTGAGCTGAAGGCAGATGCTCAACCAAATGAGCCGCCTAGGCACCCTTCAGTCTTTGCTTGTTTTGTATGATGTTGGTACTTTTTGAAGAGTCACAGTCAGGTATTTTGTAGACTCAAAATTGAGTTTCTCTCATGTTGTCTCATGATTAAATAGGGTTTATGGGTTTGAGGGCTGGACATCACAGAGACAATATGCCCATCTCACTATATTACTGCATGTTATCAATGTGATTATGACAATGTGATATTAATTGTGGTTCCTGAATAACATGATATGCCAGGTTTCTTCACTGAAAATATTAAAAGACATTTTTCAACAATGTTTTCTTATCATCCCTTCAAAAACTCCCTATTTGTCCCATCAACTCAAATAAGGGCAGTGTCTTCCATGTGTTACCTAAAGTGCCTAGATTAAGAGATCAACTGCTTTTTTTTTTTTTCTTAAATAAACCCAGCAAGTTATAAAATTCATGGTTTAAAAATCTTTTGCAAAGGGGACCAAATCCACAGCCAGGAAATTTATTTTAGAAAACTATTTCCCAAACTTCTAGAGTTCCATAATAAATTTTCCAGAAAAATTACAAGCAAACCATAAAAGATCATAGAAAAGAAGATATGATTAAGAGTTTTAGAAGTTTTCTTGGACCTAGGAATTCTATTGCTAGGAATGTACAGAAAGACTCTTGTGTGTGTAAAAGTATATATACATGAAGAATTGATGCAACATTATGGAACATGTGAACCGTTGTTAAAAGAGAAAAAGCAAAAATAAAATTGGGAAGATCTCCAAGACCTTATTAAATAAAAGACAAAAAACTATAGAAAAATGTGTGCAGTAGGATCCCATTTAAAAAAGGAAGATGCATATAAATGTGCATAAAGGCATCAGAAAGGGATGTGAGTAACAGGGCAAACTTAACTGGAGGAATCAGGAATAGGAGAAGAGGATGAATGGGAATTTTCATGTTTTGCTGTCTATTTGGGTATATCATCGAAATCTTTAATAATGAAAATGTGCTTAAAAATTGCTTATGTAAAAGAAAATCTGTAAAAGTCGTATGTGTATTAAAGATTTTTAAAAAAACATATCCTTTATGTTTGCATGCCTGTGTTGACAGCAGCATTATTCAAAATAGTTAAAACATGGAAGCATTATTCATTATTCAAAATAGTTAAAACATGGAAGCATTATTCATTATTCAAAATAGTTAAAACATGGAAGCAACCCAACTATCCATTAACAGATGGAGAGATAAACAAAACCTGGAATATACATACAATAGAATATCATTCAGCCTCAAAAGTGAAGAAAATCCTGATACATCCTACAACATGGATGACCATGAGGCCATTTGCTAAGTGAAATAAACCAGTTAAAAAAACATAAATACTTTGATTCCACTTATACCAGCTACACAGAGTAGTCAAAATCAGAAAGTAGCACGGTAGTTGCTAGGGGCCAAGGAGATAAGAGAATGGAAAATTATTGTTTAATGAGTACAGCATTTCAGTTTTACAAGATGAAGGGTTCTATGGATAGATGGTGGTCATGGTATCACAACAATGTCAGTGTAATTAATGCCAATGAACTATACACTTATAATGGTTAAGATGATAAATTTTGTATATTTTTAAAAAAAAGAAATTTAATAATTTTAATTTATTTTAAAGAGGCACCTTTGAACCCTCTCACACTGTTGGTGGGAATGCATGCTGGTGCAGTCACTCTGGAAAAGAGCTGGAGGTACCTCAAGAAGTTGGAAATAGAGCTACCCTACAACCCAGAAATTACACTATGAGGTATTTACCCAAAAACACAAATGTAGTGATCTAAAGGGGGCACTGCATCCCAATGTTTATAGTAGCAATGTCCACAATAACCAAAGTATGAAAAGAGTCCAGATGCCTATTGATAGATAAATGGATAAAGAAGATGTGGAATATATCTCCAATAGAATATTACTCAGCCATCAAAAATAATTAAATCATGCCATTTGCAATGACATGGATAGAACTAGAGGCTATTATGCTAAGAGAAATAAGTCAGTCAGAGAAAGGCAATTATCATATGGTTTCACTAATATGTGGAATTTAAGAAACAAAGCAGAGGATCATAGGGGAAGGGAGGGAAAAATAAAGCAAGACAAAATCAGAGAAGGAGGCAAACAATAAGAGACTCTTGATCATAGTTAACAAATTGAGGGTTGCTGGAGGAGAAGCAGTAGGGAGATGGGGTAACTGCATGATGGACATTAAGGAAGGCACAGGATATAATGGGCATTGGGTGTTTTATAAGACTGATGAATCACTGAACTCTATCTCTGAAACTAATAATACACTATATGTTAATTGAGTTCAAATTTTAAAAAATTTGGAAAAAAACATTTCCTAACATAAAGTGGATTTGACAATCCAACTTTTAGATGTAAATATATTTGCAATAGTTTTCTCAAAATTGGTAGTCTATAAAAACTGGTTAAAGGATATGATTAAATAAAGTAAAATGTTGAAAAAGTACTGAGTAAAACTATATCTCTTGAAATGAATTTTGTAATAAAAATATTCCTAGAAAAAAATAATAGGCACCTAGGTGGGTCAGTTTGTTGAGTGTTAGACTTTTTTTTTTTTTTTTTTAAGATTTAATTTATTTATTCATAAGAGACACAGAGAGAAAGGCAGAGACACAGGCAGAGGCAGAAGCAGGCTCCATGCAGGAAGCCCAATGCGGGACTCGATCCCAGGACTCCAGGATCACACTGTGAGCCAAAGGCAGACACTCAACCACTGAGCCCTCCAGGCATCCCAAATTTTGGACTCATAATCTCAGCTCAGGTTGTGTTCTCAGGGTTGTAAATTCAAGCCCTCAACTGGGCTACTGGAAGGAGGAAGGAAGGGAAGGGGGAGAGAAGAAGGGAGGTTGAGAAGGGAGGGAGGGGAAGAGGAGGGGCGGGGAGGAAGGAGGGAAAAAAATAAAAAGCATATCACTTGCTTAAAGAAGAAAAGGTCAAGAAATATTAATATATTCAAGTTGCCTTCTTAGCAGCTCTTCTAGTTTGTCTAGCTGTCTCACACTCAACATACCCAAATCTGACACCTCACCCCAACCACTGTCTATATAGTCTCTCCATCTCAGCTAATGACTTCACCTATGCTTAGGCCAAAGAGCCTGGAAGCAACCTCAAGTTCTTTTTTTTCCTCACACTCCACAGCTTATCCACCAAGAATAAGCTTTCTTGCCAGCTTCACCACAACCACTCCACTGCAGTTATTCTGGCCTAAATGACCATAAACTTTAACTGAATTAGAGAAAGACCCTCCAGCCTTGTCTCCCGGTTCCTACTCTTTTTCCCAGTATAGACCATATTTTCAAACAGGATCAGAGAAGTTGTAGTGTGTTTATTCATTCTTTGAGTTCATTGGGCATCTTCATGGCCATTACTTTGGACTTACCTCTGTTTTACTAAGTGTTTTGTGGGGAAGGGGTGTGTCTTGTTCTTTCATCTGGAACATATTCCTCTACCTTCCTATTTTGCCTCTCTTCTCGTTTCTATGTATTAGGTGAAATAGCTCTCTCTATCAATCTTGGATGAGTGGCCTTGTATAAATGATGAATCTTATTACTAAGCTTGCCCTTTGTTATCTCTTGAACCTTTGTGATTGTCTAAGCAATGTGACTTATTGCCGATTGCTTATTGAGGGAGTGGCTAGCCCCTTGAGTCTTCCAGAAGGTAGGATCTCAGTCAGCCCCTAGCTTTAGGATAACTGGAAGCTTAACTCTCAGGCAGGAGCTTTTAAGATATACAAATATATACAGTGTTGTAGGACCACAATTGTAAACCCTGCTGGCCTCCAGAATAGGCAATATGGAAGTATTCCCTTGGTGACAGTCAGAAAGACTGGGTCTCCAGAAAAGTGTATAAGCTCAAAACAGCTTCAAAAGAGAGTTAGAAATGTAAGTAGCAAACAGAAGTCATACAGCTGAAGAAAATAATGACTAAACTGAAAAATATAGTAGAGAGGTTCAACAGCAAAGTAGATGAAACAAAAGAAAGTATCAGGGGATCCCTGAGTGGTGCAGCGGTTTGGCGTCTGCCTTTGGCCCAGGGCGTGATCCTGGAGACCCGAAATCGAATCCCACGTCGGGCTCCCGGTGCATGGAGCCTGCTTCTCCCTCTGCCTGTGTCTCTGCCTCTCTCTCTCTCTCTCTCTCTCTCTCTCTCTGTGACTATCATAAATAAAAAAATAAATAAATAAATAAAAATTAAAAAAAAATTAAGAAAGTATCAGTGTTCTGGAAGACAGAGCAGTGAAACTCACCCCTACAAAGTAGCAAAAAGAAAAGAACTTTAAAAAGTGAAGATAGTTAAGAAATTTATGAAACAACAAGCAGATCAACATTCTTATCATAAAGTTCTAGAGGAGAAAGGCTTAGAAAACTCATCTGAAGAAATTATGGTTGAAAAGCTCCCTAACCTAGGGAAGAAAACAGATATCTAGATCTAGAAAGCACAAAGAATTCCCCCCAAAAAAGGAGCCCAAAGAGACTCACACCAAAACACATTATAATTAAAATGTCAAAAGTTAAAGAATCTTAAAAGCAGTAAGAGAAAAAAATAACTTGTTATATATAAGGGAACTTCTATAAGATTATTAGCAGATTTCTCAGCAGTTACTTTACAGGCCATAAGGGAGAGGCCTGGAATCCTTAAAGTGCTGAAGGGAAAAAACTTCCAAACAGGAAAACTATATCCTGATATCCAGCAAGGTTATCACTCGAGTTTGAAGGAGAAATAAAGAGCTTTTCAGAGAAACAAAAGCTAACAGAGTTCAACACTAACTTGGCCCTATGAAAAATGTTAAAGAGATTCCTTTAGGCTGAAAAGAGTACACTAATTAGTAAGAAAACAACAAAGTAAAACCTCACGGGTACAGGTAAATGTACGGTAATGGATTAATCACTTAACAATACTAGTATAAAAATTTTAAAAGCAAAAGTAGTAAAAATAACAGTAACTATAAGGGAGGGGTTCCTGGGTGGCAAGGTTGGTTGAGCATCTGACCCTTGGTTTTGGGGCAGGTCCTGATCTCAGGACTGTGAGATTCAGCCCCCATGCCCAGCTTGACGCTTGTGGAGTCCGCTTGAGAGTCTTTCTCTCGCTCTCTGCCCCTCCCACTTGTGCTCTCTCTTTCTAAAATAAATAAATAAGTCTTAAAAAAATAGTTAAGGGATACACAAAATAAAGAGATGTAAAATGGGACATTAAAAATATAACCATGGGGCAGCCCTGGTGGCGCAGTGGTTAAGTGATGCTTGCAGCCCAGGTTGTGATCCTGGAGACCCGGGATCGAGTCCCGCATCGGGCTCCTTGCATGGAGCCTACTTCTCCCTCTGCCTGTCTCTCTCTCTCTCTCTCTTTCTCTGTGTCTCTCATGAATAAATAAATAAAATCTTTAAAAAATATATATAACCATGGAGGGTAGGGAGTAAAAATGTGAAGTTTTAGAATGCATTGACAAACCTAACTTCCTTTTGATTTAAAAGACTATTATATATATATATATATATAACATACATACATATATAGATATAACATACATACATCATACATATAGACATATATGTAGACTGCTACATGTGAGCCTCATGGTAACCACAAAGCCAAAACCTATAGTAGATACACAAAAGATAATGAAGAAGGAATCTAAACCTAATACTATAGCAAGTTATAAAACCAAAAGGGAAGAAAGCAAGAGAAGAAAGAAACAGAGAAGAACTACAACACAGCCAGAAAACAATGAACAAAATGACTATAAGGGCGTACCTATCAATAGTTATGTTCAATGTACATGGACTAAGTTCCATGGCTGACTGGATTAAAAATACAAGACTCATCTATATGCTGCCTATAAGACATTCACTTCAGATACAAGGTTACACAGACTAAAAGTGAAAGAATGGAAAAAGACATTCCATGTAAGTGTAAACCAAAAGAAAGCTGGGTAACTATACTTAGAGCAGACAAAACAGATTTTAAAATAAAGACTATAAAAAAGACAAAGATGGGTATTACATAACAGTAAAGGGGTCAATCCAGTAAGAGGATGTAATACCTGTAAATACCCCTGCACTCAACACAAGAGCACCTAAATATATAAAGCAGATATTAGCAGACATACAGGGAGAGATTGACAGCAAAACAATAACAGTAGAGGACTTTAACACCCCACTTAGATCAACGAATAAATCATCTAGACAGAAAATCAATAAGGAAACATCGGCCTTATACAGTACATTACACCAGATGGACTTAACAGATATATACAGAATATTCCATCCAAAAACAGAATACACATTCTTTTCAAATGCACATAGAACATTCCTCAGGATAGATCACATGTGAAGCCACAAAATAAGTCTCAATAAATTTAAGAACACTGAAGTCAGATCAAACATCTTTTCCAACTATAATAGCATGAAACAAAATGAATTAGAAGAGGAAAACTGGAAAAATCACAAATATGTGGAGATTAAGCAACAGGATAATAAACAACCAATGAGTCAACAAAGAAATCAAAGGAGAAATTTAAAAAAATACCATGAGACAAATGTAAATGGAAATATAACATACCAAAGTCAATGGGATACAGCATAAACAGTTTTAAGACAGGTTATAGTGATACAGGCCTACCTCAAGAAACAAGAAATATCTCAAATAAACAATCTAACTTTGTACCTAAAGGAACTAGAAAATGAAGAATAAATTTCCATGGTAGAAGGAAGAGAGTAATAAAGGTCAGAGTGAAAACAAATGAAACAGGAGCTAAAATAAAAATCAATTAAACTAAAGGCTGTATCAAAAAAAAAAAAAAAAAAAAGACAAACCTTTAGCTAGACGAAGAAAGAGAAGGCTCATATAAATAAAACCATAAATAAAAGAGAAATTATAACTGATATCAAAGAAGTACAAAAGATCCTGAGACTACTATGAATAATTATATACCCAAAATAGTACAATCTAGAAAAAATGGATAATTCCAAAAATATACAATCTTCTAAGACTGAATGATGAAGAAATAGAAATTCTGAATAAGCCAATCACTAGTAGGGAGACTGAATCAGTAATTAAATAAACTCTCAACAAAAGTTCAGGACAAGACAGTGTCAGTGTGAATTCTATCAAACATTCACAAATAAGACTTAATTCCTGTTCTCACACGTTTCAAAAAAAACCAAAGAGAAAATATTCCCAAACCCTTTGTAAGGCCAGCATAACCCTGACACCAAAATCAGACAATGACAACACACACATAGAATACCACCAGCCAATATCCCTGATGAACATAGATGCAAAAATCCCCAACAAAAATATTAGCAAACTGAATTCAACAATAGGTTAAAATGAACATACACCATGATCAAGTGAGATTTATCCAGGGATGCAAGGATGGTTCAACATTTGCAAACCAATCAATATGATACAGCATGTTAACAAAATGAATGTTAAAGTCACTTGATAATCTTAAGAGATGACGAAAAAGCATTTAACAAAATTCAACATCTATTTATGATAAACACTGTCAACAAAGTGGGTATAGATAGAATGTGTCTCAATATAATAAATACTGCATATGACAAACCCACAGCTTATATCATACTCAATGGAGAAAAACTAAAAGCTTTTCTTGAAGGTCAGGTACATGATACAAATGTCTACTCTTGCCAGCAATTAGGCAGGAAAAAGTAATGAGACATCAAAATTGGAAAGGAAGAAGTAAAACTATCACTGTGTGGAAACATGATTTTATATATACAAAGCCCTGAAGACTTCCAAAAAACTGTTTATTCTAACAAGTTAATACACAAAAATCTGTTATATTTTTATATTGTAACACTAAACTATTAGAGAGATTGAAACGACAATCCTATTTACAATTGCATGAAAAAGAATAAAATAGGGGTGCCTGGGTGGCTCAGTTGGTTAAGTGTCTGCCTTCGGCTCTGGTTCCTCTCCCTCTGCTTGTGCTGTCTCTGTCAAATAGATAATTAAAATCTTTTGAAAAAGAAAGAGAAAAAAATAGTCATAAGCTTAATCAAGGAGGTGAAAGATTTGTTTACTGAACACTATAACACACTGATGAAAGAAACTGAAAAAGACAAAGAAATGGAAAGTTACTGTGTTCATGGATTAATAAAATTAATAAAGTGAGCACACACCCCAAATAATCTACAGATTCAATGCAATTCCTATCAAAATTTCCAATGGTATTTCTCACAGAATTAGAACAATCAATCCTAGAGATCCTGAAGAGTCAAAGCCATCTTGAAAAAGAGGAACAAAGCTATAGGAATCATAACAGCATGGTATTGGCATAAAAACAAGACACAGATCAACAGAACAGAATTAAACAGAGCCCAGAAATTCATATATATACTGTTATTAATTTATGACAAAGGAACCAAAAATATACAATGAGGAAAGGACGGACTCTTCAATAAATGGTGCCGGGAAACTGGACTACTATTGCTACATGCAATAAAATGAAACTGGACTACTTTCTTATAACATACACTAAAATTAACTCAGAATGGATTAAAGACCTGAAACCATAAAATTCCTAAAGGAAAATAAAGGTGGTAAGCTCCTTGACATTGGTCTTAGCAATGTTTTTGTTTTTTTTGGTTGTTTTTGGGGCGGGAGGGAAGTGGGGTGCATCTGACACCAAAGGCAATGGCAATGAAAGTAAAAAACAAACAAAAAAAAAAAACATTCTGGTGGTTGCCAGAGGGAAAAGGAATAGAGTGGTGAACTAAAAGGGTGAAGAGATTCAAAAGGTACAAACTTCTAGCTCTAAAATGAGTCATGGGATCGTAATGTACAGCACGGAGACTACAGGCAATGATGTACTGCAAACTTAAAAGATAAGAAAGTAAAACTTAAAGGTTCTTACCACAGGGGGGAAAAAAAAATCAAAATTTTGGTGAGGTATGGTAGGTAACCAGACTTACTGTGGTGATCATTTTGCAATGTATACAAATACTGGGTCCTTGTGTCGTACACCTGAAACTAATATATTGCGCATCAATTATACTTCAATAAAATGAAATCAATATATTTATTTCTTATCTGTGTCTCCTGGTTAGTGTAAGCTCTGAGAAGGCAGTGACCTTTATTCAGATGTATTCCAGGAACATGACCTGTCACACAGTAGATGCTCAAGAAATAGTTTTGAACAGATGAACTTTAGAGATGTTAGGCAAGTTTCTCTTCATTTGCCTACCTTCTTAGTTTCTATTTCATGAGAGATGTTTTCTAAATTTCAACATTAAGTAGAGATGTAGCTATTTGAGAGCCCAATTTTATATAAAATTTCAAACATTTCCATTCTAATCTAATTTTAAACATTCAAGATCATTTGTACACAAACTCTAAATATCTAGGAAAAACCTTTTACCCAAGTAATCTTTCTCACAACCCCACAGATTTCTAAACATCTGGAATTGTGTAACTATCCAGATGTCTTGATAAAAACAGCAGCTGCTAAAAATGCCAGCAATGGACTCAAATGTTTCCATCCATCATAATGTGTAATTTTATTTACATTTACTAGAGTCTCTAAAATGCAATAGAGGCTGCCAATGTTTCAGACCTCATCAGATGATGCTACCTAAAATTACAGAATTTTATACTGTCAGAAGAAGCAGATTGCTTGAGGGCCTTTAAAGTTCGAAAGTAATATGAATTCAAAATAAGCCTTGAAGGGAGGTAACTGTGGATAGCCAACATTTTTCAAGGTCCCTTAGCTCGACTAGCACAAATAAAATGTATAAAAAGGTAACCGTGATCTACTATATTTTCCTTAAGTAAATACAACATTGCATGCATGCAACGAGATCAAAGGAACGTACAGCCTCTAAAAACACAAAAATAATTTGCTTTCAACATATTTGAAAAATATTTTGAAAAAGACATTTTTACATTCCTGAAATACATTCCATAATTATTTACTGATTTGTTGTTGTTGTTGTTGCTATGCATAAGGAATGAAAAGGATACCATTTTTATTGTTTGTGCTCCCTTAACTTAAAAGTCAGGATTCTGTTCCGTGAACGGAAACGAACCACACTAAGCTTGTCAAAATTCCAGTTTTGTGTAGGAGATCACAGCTGAGGCCCACGGCCAGAGTGCCTGTTACACATAGCTAATTACATTTTATCACTACCATTTAAATGTTGGCTCTAGAAATCTGAATCTGTAGTCCCCCCTTTCAGTGTGACCACTTGTTAGGTCCCGTGAATTCCCACATAGAAGTGTTGAAAGTACACATTCCACGATGACTTCTGTATTGGTGCTGGGACAGTTCTGCTGTACCTTGGCGTGGCATGATCCTAGAGACCCAACTTCCTCCAGCATCCCCGAGTCAGGAAGGGAGCTGGAGGTAGTTCTTCCACCCCTAAAAGCCATGTACTGGTGGAGGTTCGCTCTCTGATGCTAGTCAACTCAGAATGTTGGTTAAGACTACGGAGAGCTCTGGCTATTTAAAGCACAAAGATCATTCTGCGTCCGCAGCCTGTGACTAGAGCAGAAGGTGGGAGTAAACAGAAACCACAATCGATTACATGTGATTCTTTTTGCCTACTTGCAAAGGGCGGTTCTTGTTGACACATCCAGGGCTGGAAGAGGCCACAGCCTGCTGTGCTTTTTCTGATAAATTGTTTTCAGTTTATAATAACACCCATTTCTTCCTTCTTTTTACTGCGAAGCGTAACCAGGTGGGTTAAACTGGGCCCTAGATTTCTCTAAACACCCTGCATTAGCTGTGCCAGAGCTGTGGCATACTCACTATTTCAAATAAAAATTACTTGCTTGTGCAAGGACACTCGGATCCTCCTCTGTCCTCTTGAAAGCAAAAGATGTATCTTCCATGTGGAAGGTACCTCTGCACCAGAAGGTAGAGCGATCTAATTACAGATATAGGGAATTTAGAGCCAAGAGGCTGCGTGAACAACCCTGGTTACTTCTTACTAATTTGCCACCTTAACCCAACTTCTGTTTGGGAGCTTCAATTAGTAAGGAATTCTAAAGTTTTCTTTGTCCTGTCAACTCCTCCCAGATCTATTGTCTCTTTTTCTAAAAAGTATAAAAACTGCCTGCCTGGGTCATTTCTTTAGGTCTCAACTTTATTATTGTACACACGTATTAAAAAGCTTGGCTTTTTTCTCTTGTTAATCTGTCTCCTGTAAATGGAATTCTTAGTTCAGCTAGAAGAACCTTGGGCAGAGGAAAATTTTTCCCTCTATACTCAGTGCTATAGGATGTCAGGGTGGTGGGTCAGGGCACTAGATCCTTTGCCCCTCCTTCCTCCGCCAGCTTCCTAAGGCTCTCATCACTTGCCTCCTTCTCTGCATCCCCTGCCTGAATTTACCCTGACTGCTGCCTAACTTTTGATTTACCACCCGGCAGGTGCTCATACGGATTTCCTTTCTTTTTTTTTTTAATTTTTTTTTTAAATTTATTTATGATAGTCACACACAGAAAGAGAGAGAGAGGCAGAGACATAGGCAGAGGGAGAAGCAAGCTCCCTATGGGGAGCCCGAAGCAGAACTCGATCCCAGGACCCCAGGGATCATGCCTTGAGCCAAAGGCAGATGCTTAACCACTGAGCCACCCAGGCATCCCCCTCCCCCAATAAAACCATTTTAGATTAATTTAGGCCAAATAATGACTCCTTTGCAAATTAATACAATAAGTACATGGCCTGCTACAAACATGAATCTTTATTCAATAAAGATAATAGTATTAGTAATGATAAAATGATGTCTGACATTTGTTATAATTTTCTACAGATAATTTTAATCCCAAATGATTTAATCATTATCCTTCACCCTTTACCATGATTGTAAATATGTGTCCTGGACTCCATAAAACTTTCTTAATTTTCTTCCATTTGACATTAATCATAATTACTGTTTTGACAATAAATCTGAAAAACTGACAACGAATCTGACAATTTTCTGAAAAGCACATTTAAGTACTCATGACCACTTATAGAAATTCAGTATTTAATTTTAACAGGTCTCATCTTAATCCCTCCAAAATACAAACTGTTCTGTCAGCAATGAAAATACCTAATACCTATCAAGTCTCTACTTTCATTGTTTTTTTCTGTCTCTACTTACTTTTTTTAAAGATTTTATTTATTTATTCATGAGAGAGAGAGAGAGAGAGAGAGGCAGAGACACAGGCAGAGGGAGAAACAGGCTCCATGCTAGAAGCCCGATGTGGGACCCAATCCCATAACCTGGGGATCACGCCCTGAGCCAGACACCCAACCACTGAGCCACCCAGGTGTCCCTCTGTCTCTACTTAAATGTACATATAAATCCTTAATTAAAAGTGCTCCAGGGCTCTGCTAACTACTTGGGACAGGAAGGATAAAAAGGCCATAATCCCTACCCATGTGATTCATGATTTAAAAGAGAAAAGAGGTGTGTTCAATTACATAGGGATCTGGAATGCTCGCCTTCCCCCATTTCCCTCATCCCCTTGCTAACTGCGCTGTGCTGTGGCCGTGGCTGAGGGGGAGAGGAGCACCTGGTGAGACATCCTGAGGACAGCATAGGTAGGGAACGGGCTGAGGAAGAGAGGAGCAGAAGATGATACTTGCTTAGGTTCCTGGCTGATGTGACATTTTAAGTAAGAATGGAAGAACACAGTTAAGTTTCTGGAGCCTGTGAGAGTCTCCACAATGAACAGCATTGCCCTGATATTCATTAAGTTCAGCCATTCCTAAACACTACATCTGCCTCATTTTTCAAACTCACAGTTAAATTTCTCAAACGGTGTTCTGATACCTTAAAAAAAAAAAATCTGTTGTCTTTTAAGGAAGAGGGGGGATGGCCGGGAAGAGGCCTTGTTTGCCTGAGGCAGGGCCAACTGTACAGAAGCTCTGACCCATTTTTCTGTTGTTGTTTTTGGTCTCAGTAATTATGGGTTAAATCACTTAACCTTTTTTATATAAGAAGGACTAATTTCCTTAATTTTATTAATAGCAGTAACAAATATCAGTCAAGTGATTAGGCTAGAGGGAGGGGGAAAAGAAGGCACTTACTGAGAGGTGGAGAATGTTTTGGGGTATTTGCCAGTTCCTTCAGGACGCCACAGGGTTCACACACTCCAATCAAGAGCCCGGACGAAAATCTACAGCAATCTCCCGTAGCACAAGCCACATGCCCTAGGACAGCTTCTCCCAAAGTGTGTTCGGGGAAACTCTCCTCTGCCAACAGGATTTCTCATCCCCATCCCACACCCCACTCCCTCATCTATTCCATCCCCCAGGACCCCCACCAAAAACAAACAACAATTCTGGGTGAAATATTAATGACCTGCCAAGTTTTACAGCTTTACCTTATATTCTCATGATACCAGTGGGCTTATTATAGGCAACAAAAAGCCCTACGGTAGAAAAGCCTGTTTGACTTTGAACCCAGTAGACATCCAGGAAAATCTGCCATCACAGATTACAAGTCAACATCCCATGGAGCTAATGTGTCTTGGAACACGTTTTGGGAAAAGTGGCCGTAGGGTCCTTCCTGCCTTCTGACAGCTATAGCCTTGGCTGTTGCCCCACACTTCCTCATCTCCATTACTGGCATCTGTTCCTGACTTCACCATCATGTTGGCTGCAGTCATGACCCTGACTCAAACTGAGCATTATGAAATGCTAACCAGCCCCTGGCTTTTGGAGGTGGTGCTGCTGCCCCCCAGCTTCGAAGCCACATTATCTCACAAGGTGCTGACCAAAAAAGCAGCACTAGAATGTTTGAGTTCTGCGTGTGGAATCTAAAACCGGAGTAGCCCCCTGGCTGAGGCTAAGTGAGATCACAATTCCATAATTCTGCTTGTCCACTTTCTCTCCACTAACCTCCTCCTCTCACCTGCAAAATCCCACAGCCTCGCAGACTTGAAACTTAGCAAACACAGAAAAATCTCCAACAGGACTTTCTTTTCTCCTTCAAAGTGGTTATAAAATAGGATGTGAAGTATTATAATAATTAACCACTCGGAGAAAAGCAGGATGTAGAGTACTGTGGACAGTCTTATTTCACAGAGAAAAATACCAAAAGATCCCAGAAGGTAAAAGCACAGCATTAGCCTTTAATTCTGCTGAGTCACAAACAGATCCAACTGCTCCTTTGTTTTGTAAACTTCCTGGGGTTTAAACCCCAAGATCAGGCAAAACAAAGCATTTGATAGGAAGCTTGACTGCTTCCTGAAGACTTATAACCCATATACCAATAGGGAATTAGATTGGCTTATGCTCCCTGGAAAAAAAACTAGTTTTCAGAATGGCCTTTTCTCAACTGATTTATTCTCTAGACATGAAGAGGCATTTGTATAAGTGCAGAACAATGCATAGCTTCAGAGAGAGACACCCTGATGCTGAGACCTATCCTTCATAACATGCACACTTTTTCCTGAATGACAGAAAAATATTGACAATCATTTAACTTGGGATTTCATAATGCTTTAAAACATATACAGTATGAAACAAATTTGCTTGTAAATATTATTCTTACTTCTATTAGCAAAAGTAGTAATATAATACTGTTTATTCTGAGCCAAGCATGTAGAATATGTGACAATTAATATGCATTATTTCATTTGCTCCTCTCAAGCATCCTATGAGATGAAGGCAGGCACTGTTGTGTCCATTACAAAGGTGGTAAACGGAGGTGGTGGTAAGTAACTAGGCTGATGTTAGAGGGCAGATCTATATAGATTTTATAAGTACCCTCTGGACAAGGACTCCAGCTCATAATTCTTTGGCTTTCACTCAGCGGATACTCAGATGATTATTACATCTGCTATACTCCAGCCATTTGCCTTGATCCTATGCCTCTATTTCAGCCAACACTGTGTAGCCAGGAGCTTCAAAAATCCCATGTAAGAAATACGAGGTTAAGGATGTGAATTTTGATTTGGGGTAATGAAACAGATCAAGATAGAGTTCCAGACTTCTCTGTCTCTTCACTGCTTTGACCTTCTCACTTACCCTTCAATTTTTGAGATTTCTCATCTTTTTGCTCTGCTGAGATCAATAAAGCCTCTCCATTATATACTCTTAAACATTTTCTTTGGAGACCAGTGGGCATATCCTTCAGGTCTCTCCATGACAGTCCTGTCCTAGTCAGCTAAGGGCTGCACTGTGGTTCCTCCTACACTTGACCCAGACTCTCCAAGGAGAGGCCAAGAAAGAACTCATGACGCAGTTTCACGTATATCATACCACATTTCACCTTTGGCATTGACAGAAGTATGCAGGACAGAGATCTCCATGTTCTAGTAAGGTTGGTAAATAGTGGTAAAGCCAAGAGTCACACCAGCACTTGGGATTCCAAGGGCAGTGCTCTTCCCACTACAAGGGTCAGGCCCAGTTGTCTTTTGCACTGCAAATGGACTCATGATCTGAAACGCTATTTCCAGGATTTGCTCTGTTTTGTCAAAGACTCCACTCACCACATACAAGCACTATAGTGATCTTAAATCCAAATAAATGGAAATACTGTTTTGAGAAACTAAACATAACTTTTTAATCACTAACAACACCCTAGTTATTATGAAACCAAGTTTAAGAAATAATACCTCTTTAAGAGTATTATGCTAATAAGCAAAATAAAGAGAAAGACAAATACCATATGATTTCACTCATACGTGGAATTTAAGAAACAAAACTGATGAACATAGGGGAAGGGAAGGAAAAATAAGGTAAAAAGAGTGAGAGACAAACCAGAAGAAGACACTTAACTATAAGGAACAAACTGAGGGGTGCTGGAAGTGAGGTGGGGGGGATGGAGTAACTGGGTGATGGGCATTAAAGAGGGCACAGGATGTAATGAGCACTCGGTGTTCTAAAAGACTGATGAATCACTAAATTCTACCCTGAAACTAATAATACACTATATGTTAACTAACTTGAATTTAAAGAAATATTTTAGAAATATTAGAAATAAAGTCTTAGAATCTACTCTAAGAAATTAGAATAAATGTCTTCAGAGCAAACCAGATCTCTATTCACTTCGAGGATTCTACCAAAGTCAGCAATTACAGCCTGCCACAGGCTTCAAAGAACTGAAGTGCATTTCTTCTCCAAAGCTGGCATATGTGCCTACTTTTTCCCCTACTGGAAGATTGGTTGAAGATAATAGAAAAAGATTAAAAATTTCATGTATACATTAATTCAATAAGTACTTAGCATTCTGCAAGAGAGGGCACCAAATCAAGGATAAGTGCCAGTGTAGTGATTAGGGTTTAGGATTGCTAAGATCCTCACCTGCTCTCAAGTAGGAAGTTTAAAATGCCCCTGAATCAGGGGACTACAAGCTTCAGCCCACGAGTCTCTCCGTGGGAAGATTAAAATATACCTGCACTCAAGGTCTACAATCCATAGCTCACAGGGCAAATCCATTCCATCACTTATTTTTGTCAAGAAAGTTGTATTGAAAGAGTGTCATTCTTTTACATATTGTGTACGAGCCTTTCTCACTAAATTGGCAGAAGTGAGTAGCTGTGACAGAAATCCTGTGTCCCAAAAAGGCTAAAATATATACGACCTGGCCCTTTGCTGAAAGGTTCGCAGACCTTGACCTAAATAATCAAATCAACAAACCATGGATTAGTGGTGTAAGTGCTATGACAATACTATTATTACTATAGGACTATGTTATGTTAGTACTGTAATTTTCCAGAACCAGTCTCGGTTCTGTCCCTAACTAGCAATGTGACCTCTTCAAGTAAAAACTTCTAGGTTTCAGGAAATTCATCAACAGCATCATGGCACAGTTGATCTAACATAGTTTATCTACCACATCTGGGCTACAGATGACTCTGGGGGTAAACTAACAGTGTTATAGGGTATGATCTTTATTTTTTTTTTTTTTAAGATTTTATTTATTTATTCATGAGAGACAGAGAGAGGGAGAGAGAGAGACAGAGAGAAAGACAGGGAGAGAGAGACAGGCAGAGACACAGGCAGAGGGAGAAGCAGGCTCCATGCAGGAAGCCTGGTGTGGGACTCGATCCCGGGACTCCAGGATCACACCCTGGGCCGAAGGCAGGCGCCAAACTGCTAAGCCACCAAGGGATCCCCAGATCTCTACTTTCTTACTGATCCAAATCCCACAAACCTACTATGCTATTAATTCAGTTGCCTTCCTAATACTTTATAAAGATTTTATTTGTTTATTCACGAGAGACAGAGAGACCGAGAAAAACATAGGCAGAGGGAGAAGCAGGCTCCCTGCTGGGAGCCTGATACGGGACTCATTCCCAAGACCCCGGGATCATGACCTGAGCCAAAGGCAGACACTCAACCACTGAGCCACCCAGGTGCCCTACCCTCCTAATATTTTTAGTAACAATTATCTACCCCAGCTATCTATTGTATGTGAACCAATAAGCCAATAGGTTATGCTCTTGGTCAGTAGTGTTCAACATGAATCATCTGTGGAGTTTTAAAAATGAAAACTGCAATACCTGCATTGAATCCCAAGTCACTGAGGTCACAATCTCTAGTGCGTGGGATGCAAGTACCTGTTTTAAAGTGATTACAAGGTGCAGTCAAGGTTGAGAACCACTGTTTCTCGTGTTGTAATTGGCATGGATCAAATTAGTATTTGCAGTGGAAGTTGTATGAAATAAATTTTTAAAAATTTAAGCTGTTAAACTAAAGTTCTACCAAAGTTATATCATAAAATGAGGATACCATGAAGATTTAGTGAAATTTAAATAGAAACGATTTAGGTTCATAGCATCAATTGGCTCACCCAAAATATCTCAAGAATGAGGCCTTCTTTGTCATGTGGTAGATAAAGTAAAATTATATGATTTTAGAACCTATTGCTGAGGGATCCTGGGTGGTATAGTCAGTTGAGCATCTGCTTCTTTGTTTCAGCTTGGGGCATAATCTCAGGGTCATGGGATCGAGCTCTGAGTTGGGCTTTGCACTCAGTGTAGAGTCTGCTTGAGAGTCTCTCCCTCTCCCTTTGCTCTCCCCACCTCATGAGCACACATAGTGTGCTCTCTCTAAAATGAATCTTTAAAAAACAAAATCCATTACTTAAAAAAAACAACAACCCAGAAACATAGACATCCCATGATATATATGAAAAGCTACTGATTAGAAGCCTTAAGGATTCAAAAGAGGGAGATTATTTCTGGCTGGGTATGGAAAACTCTTCTATGAATAAGAAGACTTCTAAAACAATAAAATTAAAAATTTTTATTGACTTCACAAACTCTAAAAGAAATAAAAACAGATGTAAGAAAAGAACTTGAAGGGCAAAATAAAGTTGTTTTTTTTCTAAGAGCTATAGCCAACTCATTTATTCAAGATGTCTGGTTTATAAATTAACCAGAATGTTGGCTTTTCCTCTTCCTCCTACCCACTGCCAAACTATTTTCCATTTATTCACAATAAATTTATCTGCAGATCCAGGGAAAAGAAGAAAATCAAACTGGCCAATGTTTCATAAGGTTTGACAGGGATGTTGCTAAGACCAAGTAGAATTGTTAATTATCTTAATCACAAGCAACCAAGAGCTGACTACTGTTTCTCTTCACACACACGCACACTACATCCTTTTCAAAACCTAATCCTTCCTGACTTTGATTTTCACTAATTTTGTATCTGCTTTTCTGAACTTGATTTTTCTAAACCTGATTCCCAGCAGTTAAACCATTCCAGCCTAACACTATTAACTAGTGTCTGAAAGCTTCTGTCTACTTCATATTGCCTACTTAAAATTACTAGCAGACTTCTACTTCTCAGCCCACTGTCTTCCTACACTTTGTTTTGCAGGTATTGACACTGTTCATTTGCTTTTCAAACCTAAATTTAGCTTCATAGAAATCATGGTAAAATGAACTCTACCAAGTAGGAAAAGCTCCTCAGGGCCAGTAAGCCCTTCACCCTGAAAGCGTCTTATTTAAACACACCAATACAATCACTAAAGCCCAGGACCAGCCAGACCTGGTATGGGAAACAAGGCTAATGTTTATCTGGGGAGTGCATTTTTTTCCTAAGAGAAAAGAAAGTACATTAGTAAAAGGCCAAAGTTTTGACATGATTATTTACTTTGTGACTGTGAGAAAGTTATTTATCTTTATAAGTTAGGGAAATTTCTACTGCTCTAGTGTCATTGCTTAGGTATGGGTCACAGGTAGGTAGTATGTGGACCTCAATACTTCTATTGAAAGTGTGGGAATTTTTTAAAAAAATCAGACAAGGTAGGTGACTTTCTACAAAGAGGTTTGGAGACAGTCTCTAATCTATCCCGATCTACTTTTTAAAAATTTTGTACCCTTTAAGACAACATTAATATAAATCCTATTTTACTAAAAATTTAATATTTAACAGCTTACCAAGTTAGATACTTGCTTTCCTTATTTCCTGCTGTATAATCAGACAAGCAGGCCTCGCAGCCTCATATTTTTTCCTGGCTGGGTTCTAGAGCAGGAGCACAATAGCATTGTGTGTTCAGCTTCTAACAGTGTAGGGGATTGTTTCAGTCATGGAAAACTTAAAAAGCAAATATTCCATCTAGCTTTTCTATTATTTCCTTTTTTTTTTTTTTTTTTCTGGCTGGCAAAGGAAGGAAGAAAATAAGCCAATTCACCAAATATAACCACCTTTCTAATTCTGAATTTTAAAATTGCATTATATGTCATGTTTAGTTATGTCCAAAAGGATTGCTCCTACAAAGAAAGTTTATTTTATTCATTCTTTGATATGACCAATTTTATTACTCCACTGGCTTAAATCCTTTAATGGAACTGTAAGAACCACAGGGGGGGGGGGGGAACCCTACTTTGCATAGAAGACTTCACCATCAGACATCTCAGCATCAGACGTCAATCTACCTGTAAAGGTTTCATGTCTATCTACTCACAACTACATTCTGATCATATTCTCCATTCCTGGAAAATAATTATACTCTTTTCCCATGTCTCTGTTTCTGCGTATGTTGGTTCCTTTGGCTTGAGTCTTTTATCAGACATATTAATCTGGTTTCAATGTCGCTTTTTTTGGAGGAAATTTCCTTGAATCAGTCAGTTGTTCCTCTTTTTCTGTTCTCCAAACACATCTATACTATTACATTTGTCAGGTATAGTCACTGCTTTTATCTGTGTTTATGGTGGAGACAGACTTAAATTTCCTTGAAGGCAGGAATATTAAAAGGTTTTTAGAATTGAGTCTAGTCAAGACAGTAGTTCTCCTTCCCCCCTTAGCCACAGGGGATGTGCTAAGACCACTAGTGGGTGCCTGAAACTGCAAATGGTACTGAATTCTGTATTTATTACTTTTCCTGTACATACATACCTACCTATGATAAAGTTTATTTTGTACATTAGGCACAGTAAGAGATTAACAATAAGATGGAAAATTGTAGCATACTTTACTTAGTTATGTGAATGTACTCGCTCTGTCTCTCAAAATACCTTATTGTTCCATATTCACCCTTCTTCTTGTGATGATGTGGGATAATAAAATGCCTGCTGCATGATGAGATGATGTGAGGTGAATGGCAGAGGTATTGTGGGCTATCACTGACCTTCTGAGGACCCATAAGAAGGATCATCTGCTTGCAAAACCGTGGATGAAGGGGGACTACTGTAGTTACATTCCCTAACTCTAACCATGTCTCCTTACCATTGTCCCGTACCTAAATAAGTTCATGAATTTTAGACTAAAGAAGTATAAAAAAAAAAAATCTTTGCTTAATATTTTCATTCACTATTTTGCTATTTTCCACTCTAAATTAGCAACTCTGATAGAAGTAAATAAAGAAAAATACTGTATTGGGCAGTGTTAAAACAGAAAAACTGATATGCTATATAAATTGGTAACTTCTTCAGTTTAATAGTCATTAGGGGGCTTACATTTGCCAAGTCACATAAATAATCTTTTTTTTTTCAAATAATCATTTTTAAGCTTAGTATACTTTCTATTATACTCAAAATAGATTTCATATTTCTAAGAAGTCATGGGATCTAATAATTATATCATTGTTATTACTCATATATATGATCATATAGCAAATAATAGTTCATAGAATTTAATTGCTGGTTATAAATTTTAAAATGCCGGTCGATTTCTAATTATCCAGATGAATTTGGAAAAAGAAAGTGGATGAAATATAAACGCATAAATAATTCTCACACTTTAATCCATGCATTGGTTTTCTACTCCCTTTAAATCAAGCTTTTCAAGAACTTATTAAGAAGAAACATTTCTAGATTGTTACATTTTATCTTCTCTTTTTTTTCTATTTTCTTCCTATGGGAGAAATTCAAAGTTAAATGCCTTAATTGCAGGAAGAGAAAAAAAAAGAAAAAGGGGGAAAAAGTACATTCTGAATATGTAACAAAATATCTTAAACATTTTATTATCATCTTGCCACAATTTTTTCCATGCAGTTTCCCAAATTTCTTGGTCTCACTCCCTAAAACTTCTCCCATCTATTTTTTTCTACAGAGCCCTGTAATTCCATAATCCAAAACCATTTATTGAGCCCGTTCATGACTTCAGTATCGCTCTTTTTCTCTGTTCTTTATAACAGTGATCAACTTGGCCTCCAGAGTTCCAATGGAAAGACACTCATTACTCGGATTCTGCTCAACAAGAAAGACCAGAAACTAATAAGCAGGATATTTACTCTATGAAAGAAAATTGAAGGAAGAAATGGAGAACACTACAAATATGTATAATTTACTAAACTTCTCTATATTCCTGCTCATTTAGCTTTACATTTCCTAACAGAAAAGATCATGAGTATTAGAAATGTACTCATTCATATAACAAATATTAACAAAGCACCCAGTATATATCAGTCACTCTTTTAGACCCTAGAGATAGAGCAGTGAATCACATAACAAAAAAATACACTGTATAAATGCTAGATGGCATAAAGAGCTAAAGGAAAACAAATTGAGTATAAGAGACAGAGGGATGTTGGGTGGGGCAGGTCAAGGAAAGCGTCCCCAACTGGTGACAGTTGAGTGCACCTGAAGAGTGAAGCACACAAATATTTGGAGGATTAACCTTCAAGCAAAGTATAAAACTACAAAAGTCCTAATGTAGGAGCGTAGTAGACACGTTCAGAAAGAAATGAGACAACATGGGTGTAGGCGGAGACAACATGGATGGTAAGACTGAGTAGAGAGGGATGCCTGGGTGGCTTGGTTGGTGATTGAGCCTCTACCTTAGGCTTGGAGTGTGATCCCGGGGTTCCAGGATTGAGTCCTGCATTGGGCTCCACTCAGGTAGCCTGCTTTTCCCTCTACCTCTGCCTCTCTGTGTGTCTCTCATAAATAGATAGATAGATAGATAGATAGATAGATAGATAGATAGATAGATGATATATAGATAGATAGATAGATAGATAAATTTTTTTTAAAAGAATGAGCAGGGAGCACATATGGTTTTGAGGTCAGAGTTAACAAAACAAGGTAGAGGCTGGAGTCGGGACAGGCAGGACCTGGTCTATCCCTGAGAGGACAGAGGCTTTTCCTCTGACAGAACTGTGAATCCACTGAAGGGCTACAATCACAAGAGAGACCATGGTCTATTTTCCATTTTTAAAGGAGCACTCAGGCTCCTCGGTGCAGAACAGACTCGAGGAGGTCAAGGGCAGATAGGAAGTTACTGGAATATTCTGAGAAAAACTTGAATGTGGCTTGAACTTATGTAGCAGCAGAGGATTTGTTAAAATGTGGTCAATTTGAGGTCTCTTAGAGCAAGATTTATTGATTGGATTGGATGTAAGGGGAAAAAGATTCAACAAAGAATAAGGTGTTTGGCCAGAACCTAAGAAATAACAGTTGCTATACAATGACAATGGAGAAGGCCACAATGACTTAGTAGGTTTTTGGTTGTTTTTTTTTTAAGTAAAAACAACAACAACAAAAAGCCTTGGGGGCACCAGGGTGGCCAAGTCAGTTAAGCGTCTGACTTTGGCTCAGATCATGATTGCAGGGTCCTGGAATCGAGCTCTGCATGGGGCTCCCTACTTGATGGAGAATCTGTTTCTCCCTCTCCCTCCGCCCCCCAGCTCCTTCATGCTCACACACACTCGCTCTCTCTCAAAAAAAAAAAAAAAAAAAAAAAAAGTCTTTCAACCATTCATTCTCTAAGAGGAAAATGAGTGGTCTTCCCTAGGCCAGGTTTAATAATCACCATGTAGAATGACCAACTTCCATGGCTAACACTATTTTTCTCCTCATAGGCATTTTCCTTCTGCTGCTTCAACATAGGACCAGCCAACTACAGATCCTTTGTCAATTAGCACAGGGAAAAAAATCTTAGAAGGATCTGACCTAAACAGGGCTTAGAGGTACTGTGGTAGGGAACAACTTAGAGAATATATGTAAATCTAGGTAAAGCCCTTTAAAAATATATTTCAGGGGATGCCTGGGACACCTGGGTAGCTCAGCAGTTGAGCGTGATTCTGGGTCTGGGGATCGAGTCCCGCATCGGGCTCCCCAAAGGAAGCCTGCTTTTCCCTCTACCTATGTCTCTGCCTCTGTCTGTCTCTCATAAATAAATTAAATTGAAATATATATATATATATATATATATATATATATATATATATATATTTCAAGCGAGTAAAAATTGGCTCCCTATTTTATAAACAACAAACAACACAGAGAGTAAAGGTGATGATTATCAGAGGGTAGATCAGAAAGGGGGTAGGGAGAATGTCTACAGGCACCTAGGAAAAGGCCATTTTATTTTTTGAATGAACAGTGTTCTAGTGTCTAAGGAGAACTGGTTAAGTTTAAATCTTACTCTTGGATTACAATGTAAGTTACATATAATTTGGATGACTATGAAATGAAGACCATATTATCATCCCTGAAAGCATTAAATAATACTTCGTACTGAGTCCGTTATCACACAATTTTTCACTTTTCAAGTTCCATGTAAATTTGCTGTAAGTATAGGTTTTAAAAAGGACAATTTCTGGGATCCCTGGGTGGTGCAGCGGTTTAGCACCTGCCTCTGGCCCAGGGCACGATCCTGGAGGCCCGGGATCGAGTCCCACGTTGGGCTCCCGGTGCATGGAGCCTGCTTCTCCCTCTGCCTATGTCTCTGCCGCTCTCTCTCTCTCTCTGTGTGACTATCATAAAAAAAAACAAAACAAAACAAAAAAAAAAACAAAAAAAAAACTTAAAAAAAATAAAAAAATAAAAAGGACAATTTCTTCAAGTCACTAAAAGAAAAAAAAACTTAAAAAAAATAAAAAAATAAAAAGGACAATTTCAAGTCACTAAAAGAAGATAAAACTTTTACAAAATTGTAAAATGTTTTCTGAGACAACTTAATAGCAACAAAATAAACCACTGGTGTGAGCAGGAAGTGCTCTATTACTCTCCTTTCCGTTTAAAAACCTTAAAAGGAACCTTTGAAGCCCACATTACAGTAGTGGCCACTCAGTATAGGAAGATGCCCATCAGACCAGAAAAATTCTAGTTCTCTCTCCATTTAAGAGCTGCCTTCCAGGAGGGAACATGAATTCCCTCCAATCATCCCTAACTGTTTTGAGGATGGAATGAGAAGGGACAGAAGCTATTTCAAGCAAAGAAGAGAACTTCAGTAATGGAAAAAGAAAATACTTCCCCTTTGCCGCTTCAAAAACTATTTTCATATTTAGAATGTGATGGTAAACCATGGAGAGAAGACACAAACCTTAAACTTATTTATGCAAGAACAGTAGAGCCCCCCCCCCCCCCCCCCCCAAGGAATCAAGGCTTCCACCTTAGACAATGGCAAAAGAAGGGCAGGCATGGACTAGGCTACGCAATCTCTACTGGGGACTAGGAGCAAAGCCAGCCAAGGCTGTGCAGCTCCAGAAAGGAGCCTTGGCTTCCCTGCTGCAGCACTCTGACCAACCCCACCCCTGGGCTTCTATACTCAGTGCAAGCCCCACCGAGGCCACAAGAAGGAAGGAGTGACGTCGGAAGGAAGAGAGTCTTGGTAACTATGAAGACGACCTGCTGCTGTAAGGTGCAGTTTATCTCCTTTAGCAATGCAGACATTCTTCAGGAGGGTTTTTATCCATGAAGAAACAATGGGACAATAGCTATACAGATTGAGCCCATTTCAGCCTTAAAAAATATTTTTAGCAGACATTTCCTGTCACATGATTATATTTCTACCACACAGTAGAATTTCATTCCTCTTTGAAATTTCTCATTTATATGCTCTCTGGAATCCTGGAGGAAACAGTGGCTCAATACCACTAACATTAAAAAAAAAAAAAAAAAAAGAAATCAAGCCTATGCCTATTTCTACAATGTTATCTAATATGTAAAACCCAGAACACTCAGTCCCCTGAACTTTACTAAAACATGACTGGGATTGTGGGGGTTGTTTGAAAAGAATGGTGCTCCATGCAGGAGCACTAGAAAAGGATTAGTGGTAAACATTTCTTAGCTTTATTCACACCAGAAACGGAAGAAAAAAAAAAATTCTTGCTTTCCTTCTCTGCATTCCTCTCCTTACCGAATTTTCAAACTGTTCTAATGTTAGTAGGAATGAGTCAGAGAAACAGAACTTAAACAAATTTGTACTCTGCTAACCAAGCAGCAGCCTCCTGAAAAAGCCAAAAATCTTGAATATAGTACAGATTTTAATGCTGAAGTTGAAAAATAATGTAAACCTTTTTCTTAATGTTAAAACCACATTCTATCACTTGCAGGTCCCTCGGCATGCTATTTTATCAACTGACCCCAAACACTACCAAATAAATAAATAAATAAATAAATAAATAAATAAATAAATAAATAAATAAGAAAGATACACTAGAAAATGAAACTACTTACCTTGATCAGTGGACATGACTTCACATATACTGATAATTAGTCTAACTTGCTTTGATAATGAAATATTTGGCTTTACTCTTTTAATGATCATGTGATAAAATCTCACTCCTGGCTTTAAAGCCTCTGGTAGACTGGAGATCACACAGACCCGCCAGGAGCCCGCACCAGGGCACTGTTTACTTCAGGGCATTCTTAGACCCAACTGCTCAAAGACAACCTCATGCATAATATGCCACACCTCCCCAGAGGAAGGGCTGCTGCAGTGTTTTTCATGAGACCAAGTATCTGATGATGGAGAGACTTCTATTTATTATGGTAAAATAAACAACAGCGGAGGCACATGGAAGCTTCAAGTGAGCTAGAAATACTTTTGGGAATAGGATGGTTTATAAACTGACTAATTCCTTAACTATTAGTAATGCTCTAAAAAAGCCAACACGAAAACAGTTTGTTTCCACTTTAACTGGGTCCATGCCCTGGACCGAAGAGGTTACAGATCCAGGATTCACAGGCTTAAGATGTTAAAATGTCGTTCTGAATGATCACAAAAGCTATTTTGCCACTTGAACCTTTCATTTTTAGCACAGTTCACTGAATAAACACCACCCATAGATTTCCTAAGGAAACCAAGCTTTATATGTTATTTCAGAACACTTTTTAACTGGTATAATATTTCTCATTTTTATATACCTTTATAAGTCTGTATCATTCAATAAGTACTCTAAAAATTCCTGATACCCTGAAATATTAGAAAATGTCAATTAAAATACTTCTAAAATCACAATGAAGTAACAGGCTATACAGACATCACTCTCATGGTTGGAAATAACCTCTCCAATCCCCTCTTCAGGGTGTCCACATGCAATGGTTGTCACACTCCAGTTGCATCATATCACCTGGATGGCATTTCAAAGCATACATTGCCTAATCCCATCTCCAGAGTTGAATTCAATCAGTCTGTGGGGGTGCTCTGGATTTTACATTTCTAAAGCTCCCAAGTGGGGATCCCTGGGTGGCTCAGGGGTTTGGCACCTGCCTTTGGCCCAGGGCGTGATCCTGGGGTCCCGGGATCGAGTCCCGCGTCGAGCTCTGGGCATGGAGCCTGCTTCTCCCTCCTCCTTTGTCTCTGCCTCTCTCTCTCTCTCTATGTCTATCATAAATAAATAAATGAATCTTAAAAAATAAAATAAAAAAAAATAAAGTTCCCAAGTGACACTGACACTGCTGTTCTGGGACCACATGTCAGGGAACACACTTGGAGAACTACTGGGGCAGAGCCTTGCCTGGTTTGGAGTCTTAACTCACTTATTGATGGCCTAAAGCTCTGGCTCATGTGCACCTGCTTAGGACTTGCTCAATCTCAGGGGAGGAGGGCAATGTTCAGGTCGAAGTGTGTGGGGCTGTGTATTCATTCACTTGAGACTCACAATAACTACCACATGCTCATCAGGAAGTAGGGGGGTTATCAGCTTAATTCTTTTTTTTTTTTAATTTTTATTTATTTATGATAGTCACACACACACACACACAGAGGCAGAGACACACACAGGCAGAGGGAGAAGCAGGCTCCATGCACCGGGAGTCCGACGTGGGATTCGATCCCAGGTCTCCAGGATCGCGCCCTGGACCAAAGGCAGGCGCTAAACCGCTGCGCCACCCAGGGATCCCAGCTTAATTCTTAATAAAAGAAATCCGTTTACATACTAGGCATGAATAGGTTTTACAACAAATCTGAAAAGAATAATTAGAAACATGGAGAAGGGGATCCCTGGGTGGCTCAGTGGTTTAGTGCCTGCCTTCGGCACACGGTGTGATCCTGGGGTCCTGGGATCAAGCCCCACACTGGGCTCCCTCATGGAGCCTGCTTCTCCCTCTGCCTGTGTCTCTGCCTCTCTGTGTGTGTGTCTCTCATGAATAAACAAAATCTTAAAAAAAAAAAAGAAACATGGAGAAAAGGAGTCAAAGAAAGAAGAAATGTAAATTGTCTTTTATTTCCTTTGCAAACTCCACCCAAGTGTTTGAATTTCACTGTGGCAGGAAAACTGTCTATATTCGATTCCAAGACCACTTAACCTTGGCAAATTTCAGTAATGTAAAAAACAGAACATTTTCCTGTCATAAAAATGCCCCAACTTCAGTGCTTTCTGAGCTTTGATAGCAATGTTTAAATTATAAACTCAGGTTTGGTTTTCAAACAAATAAATACCTTTTCTTTTTTTTTATAGTTAACATTTACTTTGTGCCAGGTGCTGTTAGGCACTTTACATGTAGCATTTCATTAAATCCTCACTGTAAGGTATTAATTTATCACTATTTTACAGAATTTTCTGTTAAAGGAATAATACAAGTAAGGTAAGAAATAGCAATTACCATTTTGTAGAAGAGAAAATGAGGTTTAAGAGGTTAAATATTTTGGCCAATAACACTAGTAAATGACAACCTTTAAGAAATTAAATTCACTTTTGTACAATAAATTAAGATATAATGGAGCCTACTTTTGAATTTTTATAGATGAAAGCCAGAAAACCAAAACATGATTTGCAGCAAGTGATAATTAAAATATAACTATTAACATTGACGCTCATTGTCCACAAGTGGTAATCTGTGATTATGTTCAGCATCTACCACAAACTTGTAACTAAATTCTAAGCTACCCAATAGTAGCCAGGGAAGTTTCTACAAAGTTAAACATGCACTTCCATATGACTCAGCAATCACATTCCTAAGTATTTAACCAAGTGAAATGAATACTCACATCCACACAAAAACCTGTACAGGAATGTTTACAGGGGCTTTATTCATAGTCACCAAAAGCTGGAAACATCCAATCAACCTTGAATTAGTGAATGGATAAGCAAACTGTGGTAAATCCATGCAATGGCATAACACTGAGCACTAAGAAGGAATGAACTAAGGACACTCACATATACATTAGAAAGAAATCAACTTTCAAAAACAGAACTACCCTATGAGCCAGCAATTGCACTACTAGGTATTTACCCAAAGGATACAAAAATACTGATTCAAAGGGGCACATGCATCGCAATGTTTATTAGCAGAGTTATCAACAATAGCCAAATTATGGAAGGAGCCCAAATATCCAACAACTGATGAATGGATAAAGAAGATGTGGTATGGGGCTCGTGGTTAAGTGTCCAATTCTTTGATTTCAGTTCAGGTCATGATGTCAGAGTTATGAGATCCAGCCTCACCTCGGGCTCTGCACTGGGCATGGAGCCTGCTTTCTTTCTCTCCCTGTGCCCCTCCCTGAATTGCCCCCCAAAAGACATGGTGTGTGTAAATATATGTGTGTGTGGAATGTTACTCAGCCATCAAAAGGAATGAAATCTTGACATTTGCAACAATGTGGATGGAGCTAGTGTGTATTATGCTAAGCAAAATAAGTCAGAGAAAGACAAATACCATATGATTGCACTTATATGTGGAATTTAAGAAACAAAACAGATGATTATAGGGGAAGGGGGATAAAAAAGGGGGGGGAAGGGGGGGTTGGGGGAGGAAAGGAAGCCAAACCACAAGATTTAATTATAGAGAACAAACTGAGGGTTGCTGGGGGGGGAGGTGGGTAGGGGCTGGGCTCAATGGGTGATGGATATTAAGGAGAGCACTTGTGATGAGCACTGGGTGTTATATGTAAGTGAGGACTCACTAAACTCTATAGTCTAATATTAGACTATATGTTACTTAACTGGACATTTATGACAATCGCATTTAGTCATGTAACCACCACCACAATGAGGATCTAGAATAGTTCTATCTCCTTCAAATAGTCCACCATAACCTTTTTAAAAAATTTTTATTTACTATGTCCTTTTGTAATGAATCAGTCTCTCCCCACACTACATCCTACTTCAGATTTATGTCCCTATGGGCTCCCTTTTCCAGAATGACATATAGAATCATAGGATACATATATATATGATTCTATATGATATGACCATATACAATTGTCAAAACTCAGAATTCTATCCTAAGGAGGGAGAATTTTGTTGTTAATAAATTATCCCTGAATTTTAAAAATTATGGAGCAAATAAAAGCAACAGGCCATGAAATGGCCATGAAATGGCCATGAAATGGATGGTTTGTCTTAGTGTAAACCCAAAACTATGATTTTTGGTTATGTTCATTGCCTTTCTCATCATAGTAAAGATAATCACTGGTTCATTTTATGTTTCCTGTGATTTTTAAAAATCTTCTTTTTTTAAAATAAATTTTTATTTATTTATGATAGTCACAGAGAGAGAAAGAGAGAGGCAGAGACACAGGCAGAGGGAGAAGCAGGCTCCATGCACCGGGAGCCCGACGTGGGATTCGATCCCGGGTCTCCAGGATCGCGCCCTGGGCCAAAGGCAGGCGCTAAACCGCTGCGCCACCCAGGGATCCCGATTTTTAAAAATCTTAACTTCAGAAGTGACCTAATTAGTTCTCCACATAGAGTCCATTTGGGAACACTGAAATTTATGGTAGTATATTTAAAAGGACCTTTCAAGTAAATGTATGGCAATTTTGTTGATTTTGTAAGATTATTTGTCACAGATATCAGCCCTGAAAATACCTATAGTCAATGCTCAACAATTCACAGCTATTCACAAAATAGCCTGTGCACTGAGGACCTAATGGGCTGGCACTCTGCTCTTAGGCATCTCTTCCTTCCTCCTTTGAGAGAGGTTATCCTTCACAGTTGATAAGGGACAGAGAAAGTTCTGCCCAACATTCACATGGTATTCTTTTATCAAGATTTTATTTATTTATCTGACAGAGTGTGTGCAGACACACAAGCAGGGGGAATGGTGGGCAGAGGGAGAAGCAGACTCCCCACTGAGCAGGGATCTCAACTGGGGATCATGACCTCAGCGAAGGCAGACACTTAACCGACTCAGCCACCCAGGCGCCCCAATAGCTTACCATTTCTAATGGAGATGATGGAACACAAAAATTTTGCCATGAAACTTGTGCTTCCTGAAATTAACATTAATCTACAACGTTTTAAAAAATGGTGTGGATTAAGTTGTCTGACGTAGCATTTTTACTCAAGGCTACCCAACACATCATCTGTCATAACTGAAGAGTTCCATGTACTAATGGCAAAGGTGGCTTTATTATTTACTAATAAACATTTTGGCAATAAATAACAAGAGAGTTATACCAAGTGAATGCCACTTTGTTCAGATAGGACAGGAATAGGGGAAAAAAATAAATACCTGTGACTTTCAATTATTAACTAAGGAGTAAAATCCTTATATTCATTCTCCAATGTTATTTAACTGAGAGACAATCTCCATTTTCACAGAACAAAACTAATCTAAATCTTAACCCATTTTGCACTCTTTAGTCTTCTGATAACAATCTAATAAAATCAAACAATTTGATATTAAAATGATCCCCTTGTTGGCCTAAAAAACACCTTTTTTTTAAAGGTTTTATTTATTCACTCATGAGAGATGAGAGAGAGAGAGAGAGGCGGAGACACAGGTAGAGGGAGAAGCAGATTTCATGCAGGGAGCCTGATGTAGGACTCGATCCCGGGTCTTCAAGATCACACCCTGGGCTGAAGGCGGCGCTAAACTGCTGAGCCACCTGGGCTGCCCAAAAAAACACTTTTTAATTTAAAAAGCCAACCGACTGATGCATAATTTCCATTTTGCATGTCTGTGAGCCTTAATGAAGATCTAAAATTTTTGAATACATGCCAGGTAAATGCTATCGCTTAAATATTTTTGTACCAAATTATTTTCATACAGATCTCCAAAGCAAGTTACTATCCCTGAATCTTTATTCTTTTAAAAATACTTAATATAAAAGTTTTATATTAATTGCACAGTTAGATGCTCAGTTAAAGTCCCAACCACACAGAGCAGTGTTAAAGTAGACAGTACCCCTCAGACCAGAGTTTATGGATAGATGATACTATAATCCTAGATTACACTGCTGTCCATTCTGGGTTCTAATTCAATTCCATTACTTTTGTACTTTGGAAAGCCACAGAAAGCTACACATCTTTCTTATGACATGTAGATGGAGATAGCTTGTGTATTTTAGGTATATAGAAGAAATATTGTACCTGAAATGTCATCTGACTTTAATATTTCTCTAATAAAAATACATAATCCTAGAGAATAAACACTTTCTCCAACCTAAAATATGGAATTGATCTCTATACCCCAATTATAGGCTGTTTGATTTTACCTGTATGGATTTCCTGCATCACACAACTCATTTCACATGTTCACACATATAGCCCAGGAGTAAATGCACTTTAAATTGGTGATCTGTCTCTCTTTTGGCATTTCCCCTTTGCCCCATTATGGTCCACCTTCACATCTGGCAAGTTTGGTTTTTTAAAAAGATTTGTTTATTTGAGAGAGAACACGTGGGCACGCAAGTATGAGTGGGAAAGGAGAGGGAGAGAGAATCTCAAGCAGACTCCCTGCTGAGCACAGAGTTCAAGTGGGGCTCAAGGTTATGATCCCGAGATCATGACCTGAGCAGAAACCAAGAGCCAGGGGATCCCTGGGTGGCGCAGCGGTTTGACGCCTGCCTTTGGCCCAGGGCGCGATCCTGGAGACCCGGGATCGAATCCCACGTCGGGCTCCCGGTGCATGGAGCCTGCTTCTCCCTCTGCCTGTGTCTCTGCCTCTCTCTCTTTCTCTCTCTGTGACTATCATAAATAAATTAAAAAAAAAAAAAAAAAAAAGAAACTAAGAGCCAGACCCTTAACCAGCCTCATGACCCAGGTGCCCCCTTTTTATCTCATTTAGCCTTTGTACTAATCCCAGGTAATTGGCATGATCTATATTCAAAGGAGAAACAAATTGTTAAATACAGTGTTTCTTCTTTAATTATGATTATTATTTTTTCACAGCTTCCTTGGGTTCCACTTCATCAGTGCCAAGTGACTACCCTACACTGGAAGAGCTGTGTGTTTCCTTTAGGAAATCACATTCACTTCAGCAAGAAGTTAATTCTGAGATTTCAAATTCTACACTCATCTTGCCACCACCTGGATTCCTTCCTTTCCTAAACTCTTGAATGAATCTATTCTTATTAGCTCTCATAACAGCTCTCATAATAGCTCTTCATCAAACAACATAAATACAGCACTTAATATGATGCTGGACACACACTAGATAACTGTTTCTCTTCACTGGTCAATCCCTTATCACAGTCCTTCTGCCTCAGCCACCTCACAACAGTCATTCTTTACAAATGCCTTCTCTGGCAGTTTCTTGTCCTTCACTGTGGCCCTTTCCCCTGTGCACACCACAGCAATATCCCACAGGCTTCTGGTGCTGAGGTTGCCATTTTGTGTGAACAAAATACCGTTGCAACTATTTTAATGGATATAAAATTTCAGTTGTGGAAGATGAAAAAGTTCTAGAGACGGCTGGTGGGGACGGTGGTAGAACAGGATGACTATATTAATGCCACACAATTACATACTTAAAAACAGCAAAAATGGTCAATTTTATGTTATATTTTGTCACAATAAAAAATTATTGCGACTAAAACATTTTCTACCATGAATTTATGATACCCAACCTCAGCCAACCTATGGCCAATCTATCTGTTCATGCTTATGAATTCCCTATCACAGACTCTCTACTGCCTATACTATTCCTTTGCATTCTTCTTTCTTCAGTATCTACTCTGGGAAACTGACTCACTTGAAGGCTGCAACTCTTCCACTATGCAGAAGATTCTAAACCATCTATTTCCAACAGCAACCTCTCTCTTTCAGCTTTATGCTCTCATTTCCATTTATCTGAAAGCTACCTCCTTCACTGGAGAAGAGAAGACTAAACTTTATCTTGAAGGGTTTAGTGAGGTTTTGTTAGGCAGCAGTGGGAGGGAAAGCACCTTATTTCAGGCTGTATGGTGAGGAAATCTGTGGCAGATTTGCAAACTTTGCTGCTGCTTGCAGAGGGGTTCATCACTTGCCAGCTGAGATCCTCAGTGGCTGCTTACTGCACTCAAAATGAATCCAAACTCCACACAGGCCTTAAGTCTCTGTCCCCTGCTTACCTTTCTAGCTTCATTTCTTGCCACTTTGCTTTCAAAATATGTTCCCAAACCGTGTTCCCTCTATCAATCACCGGTTTTGAGAAGGAAATCAAGAAAAATGTTTTCTTTTCATAAATTTCCACAGGAACCTATTATTTTTTCCAACTTTGAAATAGCCATGCAGCGTCCAGAAAAGAGTCCTTTGAGGCTTTAAGAAAATAAAACTTAGGCTTTGCCCTTGGCAGGTCAGATAAAGGGTAAAGTACAGCCAGTTACTTGCTACTAATTTGGGAGAAAAGAGGGAAGACTTTTGTTTCTCTCTCTCTTTTTGATCAGCTGCCTCATCCAGATTTCATTTAATTATTTGTCTTCCTTTCCTCAAGACCCTAATAATGCACAGCTTGCTGGTGTAACAGCAGCTGCTTAGCCTTTTGTGTTGGGCCTTATATTCCTTTTTTTTTTTTTTTTTTTTTTTTTAGGCCTTATATTCTTAAAGGACAAACTCAGAATATGAAAAGATAAACTAAATATAACCAGCACTGTCCTGTCTGCAAATCACCCATTCTACTTATTTCTTCCCTTTTATCTCACAGATAATAACACTTAAACATGTAGTTTCCTTTTGGATGAATCTCAGGAATATATTACAGAAATAAAGAAAACTGCAAAGAAAGAAAAATAGAGTATTAGTCATTCCAAAGTTCAGTAAGTGGTAGGAAAGAAGATCAAAGATAAAAAAAGAACTTAAGGGGCATCTGGGTGGCTCAGTCAGTTAGGCATCTGCCTTCTGCTCAGGTTGTGATCCCACAGTCCTGGGATGGAGCCCCACATTGGGCTCTCTGCTTGGCAGGGAATCTGCTTCTGCTTCTCCCTCACCCTCTGCTTGTGCCTGCTTGTGTGTATGCATGCTCGTGTGTGTGCATGCTCGTGTTCTATGTCAAATAATCTTAAAAAAATTTTTCTTTGTCACTTCTCTTTTAAAATAAGAGAACTAAAAAGAAAGAAAGAAAGAAAGAAAGAAAGAAAGAAAGAAAGAAAGAAAGAAAGAAAGAAAGAAAGGAAGAAAACAGCCAACTTCCATCATATGGGTCTTAAATTGATGAATGGATGCATGAGAAATTATCAATTTACCTGCTAGAAACTTTCAAATTATTATCCTAGCAATTTATGTATTGTGAACTTTACCAATAATGGTGAACCAGATTTCAGTATAATACTAAAGACGATAAAATATCCATATAGTCTTTAAGACATTAACACTGTACATTAATCTCTAGAACTCAATCTCCTATTAGTCAATAGCTCACTGTAGAGTATGACATAACCTTTATCCTCTACACAGAGCAGCAAAGGCAAATGTATTCAGCATCTAGATACATAATACAAATGGGTAAGGATACCAGTCTAAAACAGTATGAATTAGAGTTACTTGTGGCAACCTGGAGAAAGGATTTTTTTTAAATTTCAAAACTCAAAACCATTGTGTGGAAATAAGACTGTGATCCATCAATTTGACGTTTGTTCTGAAATAGTTTTATCCGTTTATTCACAAGGTATTTTTGAGCTTCTACCTAGTAAGCTTAACCTGGCTCACTACTAAGAACCCGGGAATTTTTTTTTTTTTAATCTGCACCATCACTTTCAATGGCATCTCATTTTCCTTCAACCACACTATTCTTCTCAGTTCCTGCGGCCTTAAGATCTTTCATATGATTAGGTCTCACTATCCCACGTAGGTTTCCTTTCAACACTTATTTACAACTGCAATTAAATGAAAGTTCATGCAATGTCCTTGTTCAGCATTTGTCTTTCCTGCTATTCTCAAAGTTTCTGGAGAACAAGGACCATAACTGTCCCAATCATTTCTATAGGCCCTCTGCACACTGTATCAGGTGCTTAATACTATCTCATTAGAAGGTCCCTTCCAAGGAGTCAAAGAGAGAGCAGATAAGTAGAATGGTGACTGACAAGTCTGGATGGGGCCTGTTACTACCGTGGGTGTAGGGAGGTAAAGGAGGGCTTGCTAGAACAATGCTCCAAAATTTTTTGATGGCACATCCCTCTCAGTGTGAAAACTGGACATTCCATCTCCAAGTGTGTATGGATAAATGCATAACTAAATATATTAATGTGTTTATGTAATACAGGTATCACTGTAAGTAATACAAATATTACTGCACTAAAATACATACTGTAAAAAAAGAACTTAAAGTAGGATGAGGTAAAGATAAAGTACTATTTTTGAGGGATTTGTGTGATTCAATCTTTGTTTTTTTATTTATTTTTAAAAAGATTTTATTTATTTATTCCTGAGAGTCACAGAGAGTAAAGCAGAGACATATGAAGAGACATAGGGAGAGGAAGAAGCAGGATCCCTGCAGGGAGCCCGATGGGGGACTTGATCCCAGGAACCCTGGGATCAAGCAGACGCTCAACCACTGAGCCACCCAAGCATCCAGGTTTTGTTTTTTTAAATATTGGTTAAATATTTAATGATATAACCATCTGAAAGAGCAGATCTAAGTTGGTTTACTTCCATAATTGGTTTTAATGACTGCCCCTAGTTGAGGAACATTTCATTATTCTACAGGGAAGAAGTACATCATTGGCCACACTTACTAAATCATGACACACATTTTTAAATCCCATCTCAATTATGCAAAAGTTTTCCTTGAAATTCTTCTAGTATACTTCCATCTGCCTTGACGTCTTAGAAAGTGTTACATTTTTTAAAAATTTGGTCTAAAACCTACTATAACTATCTCAAAGATTTTAAAGCAAGCTAAAAAAGATCTTGTATTTAAGTTTAAATGTGTATGCAGAAATGGTTTTTTAAAGGAAATTTTTAAAAATGAAAGATACACTTATATCTATTTCAGTGATGACACAATAATGGAAATATTTCCAAACAGTATCTCAAAAATGCTTTGTTCATAATGCACTTTTTCTCTCTGCTGATTGCAGTTACTTTCTCACTCATTAAAATGTTACCTTTACTTCAAAAAGACACGTTTTGCTTGTTTTTTCAATATATCTGCTAGGTAAGAACCTCTTAAATATGTACTGACAGACTTCTCTTCACATGGAGAAGTTCCACAAATGTGGAACACTTGTGTTTTTTGTAAAAGAAAAAAATATAAAGGATTTTGGTCTGACAACTCATTTAAGTATTATGCCATTATATAACCTACAAGTCTGATGTTTATGATGACTTGTCACCAAGTATTGCCAGAATTCCAGTACATTATATCTAAGATATGTGATTATCATAATGACATAAGATAAAGTAATCTTGTTTTTTTTTTTAACCAACCAAGCCTAAAATTCCATGAGTAGAAAAACCAGTAATTCTTCAAACACTCTGAAGACCTCTGGGCAATACTCATTCTTCTCCTCATTCCTTCCATTAGAAAGCTTTATCTAGCACTTTCCATTTGTTGGGCTTTAACCACCCGTGAGTAAATTTGATCAACAAAATCCATGACTTCCAGCAGCACCCAATTTAGTCACGAAGAGACAAGAATGAATCTAGAACCATCAGAGGTTTGAGGAGGATTTGTTTAATTCTCTTTTTTGGGGTAGGGCTCTTTCCAGGAGGTAGGTGAGGTAGTTGCTATCTATGGGGTGATACCTTCCTTATCTTCCAGTCATTGAAATGGCAGCATATAACTATCGCTGGCAATTTGGGTTAAGTTCCTTGACATTTTTTCATTAGTTTTAGTTCAGTTCAACAATCTAAGCATGAGTTCTGTGCGGAGCCAAAAGCTGGGGATTTAAGATGAGTAAAACAGTTCCTGGCCTCAGGAAATCAATCAAGTTGGGTAAAGACACAAGATAACAGTCAATTGCAAAATATGCTGATGACAGATATAACCACAGAGTGCTTCAGGAGCTCAGAGAGGAATGCAACTGAAAAGAAAGGTGTACTGGAAGACTGATAGTTGAGCAGTGTCTTAAAGGAGCACAATTTAACACTTTTTTGTTTGTTTAAAAACCCAAACCGTACAACTTATAGCCATTTCATGCCTCAGCATTCACACTGCTTCAGTATTTTATTACTGAAATATATGTAACAAACTAATTTCATGTTTGGATAGATTTTAAACATTTTACATAAATACAGATATTAAGAGAGCCTTTTTAAAAGCTGTTGCGCATTTTAGTTCGTTAAACTATTGAATTAGCTAATGGCTAGTATACCAGGTAGGAGCTGGTTCTTCTGAGAAAATAAATTATTTTGACAATTTTCTATGACAAAAAGGCAGTGACAAACTGTAATAGGGACTGGGTGCTAAGTGAGCTCAAAGTCATAAACACTCTACTCCTTAGAGCCCTCGAAGTGGTTATGACCAAGAGTTGAAGATGTACTTTTCAGAAATGGTCTAGAAATTGTTAATCATCACAGAACAGACTCAATGTATACAATAAACAAAAAGCAGAAAAATAATCAAGAAGAGCTAGATTATTGGGGCACCTGGGTGGCTCAGTGGTTGAGCATCCGTCTTTGGCTCAGGTTGTGATCCCGGGGTCCTGGGATGGAGTCCCTCATCAGGGTCCCCACGGGGAGTCTGCTTCTCCCTCTGCCTATGTCTCTGCCTGTGTCTCTCATGAATAAATAAATAAAATCTTAAAAAAAAAAAGAAGAGCTAGATTATTGATCATTTTACAATAATAATTTTATTCCAATTTTTTAAAGAGGGGAAATCAGCTTTACAGAAAATGGTACACTAAGTGTCAACCTTGAGATCAGCTTACTCTTTAAGAAGTTGTACCTTTTTTCTAATGAACAGAAACATTCTTTACTTTGGCAAAAAGATGACCCTTTCCCTACCACACATGCACACACACACACACACACATGTAAAATTAAAGGTCCTTGGTTCCTGTGCCGTTGTGAATAGCTTCAAAAAATTTAAATGTTTGAGAGTTTAACAAGCAGGTTGAATTGGTAGCATAGCTGTAAATATATTACTGCCATAATTTAACATAACCACCAAAACATAAAAATCATGGCTGGACACCCTGAAGTTTTCTTCTCAGAATACAGTTAAACCCACCAACAAGCAGACTAGCTTGACTCTGCTCTTGTTCAATTTAAGTTTTGTATAATTTCACTCATGTCACTAGAAGATGAACAAGGGAAATGTTTTTCCCATTTGGCAAGCCAATTATGTTACTATCCTTTATCCATAAATGGACAAATCTAAAACTTGCCTTAGCATCAATCATTAGCAGACCTTAAAATGACTTCCATCACATAATCCAATCCCCGACTATCACATCCTTCAAAGTCGGACAATTTTAAAATTCACTGCCTCCTGCTTAGTCCTATAGATTGTGACATCTCCGATATAAGAATTTCACATCTCTTTCACAAAAGCTACTTACCCTTGTGTATCTTCCCCTAACATCGAATTATATACCTTTTTTTTTTTTTTTTTTAAATAATCACTCCATAGTAAACCTGTTTCTCTAACAGAACATTGGGGTTAAAAAGGACTTTAGATGCCATCTGTTTGTATGTGACAGATGAATCTCCATAATTCTTCTAAGTGCTTGTCTGATTTCTATTTGAGTATCATCAGTGATAGGAAAATAGCTCTTGAAAACACCATGCCACTCACAAAGAGTCTAATTATTAGGAAATCCATTCTTAAGTTTTTATTACACAATCCATAACACAAAAACACATACTACGTTATGTCAGTTACTATCGCTTTACTTAAGATGGGTTTATCTTCTCTACCAGATTTTAATGAGTCATTTTATATTATGTTTTCAAATTTTAAGATTACTGTAAGGCCATTGTCAATCATTTAAAATCGACAGACAAGAGGTGCCTGGCTGGCTAAGTAGGTAGAGCATACAACTCTTGATCTTGCGGTTGGGAATCTGAATCCCACCCTGGGTGTAGAGACTACTTAAAAATAAAATCTTATAAAAAAAAATAAGAAAATAAAATCTACAGACAAGTTGTAAATAACAAAAGTGATTCTAAAATCTAGTAGTCAGGACACCTGGGTGGCTCAGCCATTGAGCGTCTGCCTTCAGCTCAGGGCATGATCCCAGGGCCCGGGATCAAGTCCCACGTTGGGTTCCTTGCAGGAAGCCTGATTCTCCCTCTGCCTATGTCTCTGCTTCTCTCTGTGTCTCTCATGAATAAATAAATAAATAAATATTTCAAAAATTAGTAAGTAAAAATCAATAAAATCTAGTAGTTACTGGTATTTGGCATTAATTCCCTCTAGCATTTTTTCTGTGTATTATATATAAAATGTAACTTAGTACAGTGTAAACAACATGTATGCATATTTCGTTTCATTGTGAGCATTTTTATATATTTTTTTGGAAAAATTCTTTAATATTTGTATAACACATAATCTCATGACTAAGCCATAATTCATGTAGCCATCTCCCTACAGAACATATCTGTAGTTTCCTGTTTCTCTCCATTCCACTGGAGCATCTGATGTGATGTGATAAATCATTTACTGGATCACTAGGTAACTTACTACGGGTAGATTTCTAAAATTCAGACTGTGGGATCAAAAGACACGAACATTTTTAGTGCTAATGATACATGTACCAGGTGTATTCTCATATTTGCTTGCTTTACTCCCCTTTCAAAGAGTTTCTGCTTCACAGGACCTTCTGAGTTGGCAGATAAGTCAAATGACCTCTGTGTTCCATGGCCACATCTGATGTGATGACCAATGCTTCACCATCAGAATCTCTCTCCAAGGCATCAGCAGTTGTACTTTGTTTCTGCTGGGCACTGGGACTAGAAAGCGGTGTGAATGAGATCTGAGGTGGCCTTGTTTTCCACCATCCACACGGAAATTCAGAAAAGGCCCATCTGAGGGAGAGAGAGTGTAACTGTCTTAGCTCCAGGCGCCTGTGAGGCCTGGATGAGTGTACTGTCCTTGGCTCCAGAATGTAACTTTTTTTTATTGTTTCTATATGTCCTTCTTTTTCCCTTAAGTTATAGGGTATTCTTTCCCTTACAACAAAATATTCTCTAATTAAGATAATACATATTACTGAATTGCTTTCCAAAAAATTATATAAATTTTCACTGACCTCCGAAGCAAGCAAGGGTGCCAATCTAAAATATACCCATTCAGAAAATTTTTGCCAGTGTAATAAGGGAATATTTTGTATATTTCTTTGATAGCTAGTTATATAAAACTTTATTCTCATGTATGAGTAATTTATGTTTCTTCCTTTTTGAAATAACTTTTCATGTTCTTTGACAATTACTAACTACCTACGGGCTTCTTAAAGACAGTAAAACTCATTAATTCTCTCTTCAAATAACTTTTCATGTTCTTTGACAATTACTAACTACCTATGGGATTCTTAAAGACAATAAAACTCATTAATTCTCTCTTCATCTCTTTGTAATCTTACTTTTCTATTCCCTTAGCTACTGCAGTTTCCCAGGTTTGGGAGGAGTTTTTTTTTGCTTTTTGCCTATGTTAATACAATAGTTTTCTAATGAAAGAACATTGAGCATAAAAGCTGAGAATGAATATAGAATTGAAATCAGAATGAATGGAAGTTTTAATCCCGGTTTACCATTTAATTATTAGTAAACTTGAAAATATATATCTGGGATCCCTGGGTGGCGCAGCGGTTTAGCGCCTGTCTTTGGCCCAGGGCGCGATCCTGGAGACCCGGGATCGAATCCCACGTCGGGCTCCTGGTGCATGGAACCTGCTTCTCCCTCTGCCTATGTCTCTGCCTCTCTCTCTCTCTCTCTCTCTTTCTGTGTGACTATCATAAATAAATAAAAAAATTAAAAAAAAAAAGAAGATAGTATATATCTCATAGCAAGTTATATTTGTTCAATGAGGATAAATTCCACTCATCTCAACTACTTGTTAAACATTAAATGAGATGATAAATACACTTTGAATTGTTTGACAGAGAAAACACTAAAAGTTGGTAACTAATGCAATAACAGTAATTGTACTATAAGTGCATTTAAACTTGCTTGAACTCATGTGCTTTGCAGGTATAGAAGACAGCTGTACACGAACGAGCAGCACCAACACAGATGCTATAGCTTGAGTTGTATTTAGGCAACTTGACCTCAATGCTCATATGCCCTGTTCATAGGCATGAGATAGAGATCAAAACCTGCTGTTCCCCCATATTTCATGCAGAATGACCCTTAAATGCAAGCAAAGTAATTATTTCATCCCATGCCCGAAGTAAAGCAGTGGCAATCTCTCTTCCAACCCTGGGAACAAAAACAAACAACAAAAAAACAAAAAAGCCACACACACTAGGTTAAACTCAATGAAAGAGTTGATCTCCAAAGCAATGCCTTCCTAAGGAAATTCTTAAGGATTTTTTGTTGTTGTTGTTCGATGCAAATTTTACTTATGTGCTAATAAGTATCTAAATAATAGTAAGAATCTAAATATCAAGAGTAAGGTAGAACAACTGTATTGTGGTGGTAGTGGTGATAAGAAAATTTCTGCCTGCTGTGGATGAAGATTATGGTGAAGAAGAAGAAGATAAAGATGCAAAAGAATAATTTGGATATTATTCTTTCCAGTGGTTCCATCATTTAAGGAGCCAGCTACCTTTGTAGACTACAGAACTGAAGATCTATTCTCAGAATATTTAAAACTATTCAAAAGTTCCTCATTCTTTACAGGATACAGTAAAAACTTCTATGCAAGCTAAGATCTCCACTCTCAAATCCCAACCGTACCAGCACTGAAGTTCTGCACTCAGCTCCTGGCACTTGCCAGGCCTCTCATGCCTCCCTGCTTTTGCTGCCTCAGACTAGAATTCCCAGCTTACTTCACCTGTATGGTCACAATTACCTACTCCTCTGTCCCCTGAACCTCCTCAAATCACGGAGGACACTGAATGCACACTGATTTGTTAACAGATTGTTAACTGGGCATGTCTAATCATGTTCTTCAACCAGAATCTGGCAAAGGCAGATGAACACGCAAAAAGTGTTCTGGAGATGATGGATAGGTTTATGGCATAGATTGTGGTGATGATTTCACAAGTGTATACTTATCTCCAAACCTCATCAGGTCATATATGTTAAATATGTATGGTATTCTGTGTGTCAATCATACCTCAAAATAGTTTTTAAAACAACAAAATTGTTTGTTGAATAAATGAATGTGAGAGATGAATGAATGAATGCGAGGGGTGGGAATGATGGGAGAAATCAAAGACAAATTTGCCCTATAGAGAGAAGGATAATAGTACTTCCAGGCTTTCACTGCCAAACAGTGAAACAGAGGAAATATTTCACTATTTATGAGATTATCACTGATGCCCCCAAGATACCAACATCTCTAGCACTAAATAGGCTTTTGAATACTACCTCCTTTGATATCTATAATAACCCTATAAGTTCCAACAAATGGGGAAACAGGTTCAGAGAGGTTAAGTAATTTGGCTAGAGACTTCCAGGTAGCCAGTATGAGAGATGGAATTAAATCTAGACTGCTTGTGCTGTAAACTACTGTACTGACTGCCTTCCCATGCTGGCCCATTAAACTCTGGCTTTGAAAAAGAGCATATATTCAGTAATATGGATACTGAAGATGGTATGATCCTAATAGGCTTTCCTCAATTTCCTTCTGAGTGAAGTGGGGATAACACCATCGCCCCACCCTGCTAACTCCACTGGATCATGCTGGCTTCTTATCACTTGTGTCTCAGCTTTATGAAACCACTCCAGATAAGAGTTTCTTGATTAACCAGTCTGAAGTTTGTTGCCCTAAAATCCCTCAACACATGATGGTTTTTTTCTTCACATACTTGCCACTATTTGAAATTAACACTGTTCATTGGTGTATTATCTGTCTTCCCCTTCTACTATATACTCTTCACTGAAGTCCTTGCCCCTTGTGTTCTGTGGCCCCTCTTCCACAATACTGCCCAGCAGAGAGTAAATGCTCAATAAATATTTGTTAAGTGAACGCACGGTTAACACTGATGACAGTAACTTACCAAAAGAAGGTCTCAATAAGCAGGAGGGTGGCATGGTGGGAAGCTGAGAAAAGGGAGGCCAGGTTGTATATCCCCAACAATGTTCAAAGAGGATGCATTAGCCCACATCAGAAATATACTAGCCAGATGACAAATGTGCCGTCAAGTGGAACTATATTTGTCCTTCAGCTGTCCTTCCCCATGGTTCCACCCCACCTGCTCTGGGGTCTACAATCACCAAGAAACATTCTGCTCTGGGCTCTACAATCACCAAGAAACATTCTGATCATCATTTTACTTCTGCAAGGAAGAAAATATGCAAACTAAAAAACACAAACATCTAGTTGGCTTGAAAATTACAATTCTCATTTAAATGCCTATAATTCTGGGGCACCTGAGTGGCTCAGTCAGTTAAGCATCTGCTTCTTGGTTTCCGCTCTGGTCATGATCTCCAGGTAGTGAGATCAAGCCCAGTGATTCTCTCCCTCTGCCCCTCCCCCATGTGCTTTCTGTCTCTAAAATAATAAATAAATCTTTTCTAAAAATGTCTAAACTTTTTTAAAAACTGTTTATCACCTTGGTTATTGAGGAACCATCTTTCAAAGCTGCTCCTCCTCTAGGCATACCGAAAATCACATCTGTGAGACTTTAGGGTGACACTCCAATGTTCTGCTCCTCATAAGGCTAACAATGTAGGAAGTCAGTTGACTTTACCTTGTATCTTTGCATTCATTATGGAATATTCAAAATTAGCTGTTTCTGCAACTCAAATTTTGTGACCTTGGATATGCTGCTTAATCTTTATGGGTCTCAGATTCTTCTCTGTAAAATGAGAGCTGTAAAACAAGATTATCCTGACAAATCTTCAAAATAGGTGACAATATGTGAAAATTATGTGAAAATAAACATCTAGCCAAACATAATAGAGATTTAAAAAATCCAATAGGGGCACCTGCCTTTGACTCAGGGTTGAGCATTTGCCTTTGACTCAGGGCGTGATCCTGGGGTCCCGGGATTGAGTCCCGTATCAGGCTCCCCTCAGGGAGTCTGCTTCTCCCTCTGCCTATGTCTCTGCCTCTCTCTATTTCTCGTGAATAAATAAATCTTAAAAAAAAAAAAATCCAGTAGATTCCATCTATTTGCCTTATGAAAACACACCTTGTCTCATGACTTTATTAATCTGAATTCAGGACCACAAAATTGGTAAGAAAAAAAAAAAGAAAGAAAAAAAGAAAAAGAACACAGGATTTAAGCAGAGAAGGAGGAAGCAAAGGAAGGAAGGAAAGAAAACAACTCCTTGCAGGGAAGTCAGCAACTGAACACATTTGTTACAAAAGAACAATTAGCCTCAGAGTAGGGGTTATTTGTAAAATATGGAACTTTTCTAAGAGTAAGGTATTGCTAGACACCCTCACCACAACTCCATCAAGCCACTCCTACACCTGAAGTGGTGGCAACTGAATGAGAAGGTGTGCATGTTACACAAAACCATTCCAAGAACATGCTGTTGCTTCCATAGACCCGTTCACTGCCAATTTATACAAAGTTTGCCTTATTATTCTACAGAAGCATAGAAGCAGTTACAAACATAGAAGAGGAAGCATCTTAGAAGAAATAGCCGCTGATAATCAAAACTATGGCACACTCATACAGGGAAACATCCTGCCAAATGCACATTTGAGCCCTAGCTTTTGGTGAACTTGCATCATTCTCCTACACACTTTAAAGGCTTCCCATCCTGTAGTTCTATATTTAACACAAATAGAAAATTTTACTGGTGCATAAAATCAATTCATTCTAAGCATTTCTTGAAACCACAGCAATATGGAATTGTTGGATGGGGAAAAGAAGGCAACTTTTAGCATATCTATTTTTAAATGTCATGTAACATGCAAACAACTTCAACACCAAGGACATGTGAATACAGCATCAGCAACAATAGCATCCACAGTTTCTTCTCCACATCCCTAGTGTTCCATCATCTCTAACAGCTCAAGGGCCAAATGGGCCACACAGCCCAAAAGAATAAACCACAAAAAAATGGATTTAAAATCTGTACTCCAAAAGCAAAGAGACAGACTTAGTTTAGAAGTTAGAAAGAGGGACGTCGGGGATCCCTGCGTGGCTCAGTGGTTTGGCACCTGCCTTTGGCCCAGGGTGCGATCCTGGAGTCCCGGGATCGAGTCCCACGTCAGGCTCCCGGCGTGGAGCCTGCTTCTCCCTCTGCCTGTGTCTCTGCCTCTCTCTCTCTCTCTCATAAATAAATAAATAAATAAATAAATAAATAAATAAATAAATCTTTAAAAAAAAAAAAAAGAAAGAAAGAAAGAAAGAGGGACGTCTGGGTGGCTCAGCGGTTGAACATCTGTCTTCAGCTTGGGGCATGATCCTGGGTCCAAAGATTGAGTCCTGCATTGGGCTCCCTGTGAAGAGCCTGCTTCTCCGTCTACGTCTCTCATGAATAATAAATAAATAAATAAATAAATAAATAAATAAATAAATAAATAAATAAATAAATAAAAAGTTAGAAAGAATGTGGCAATAAAATATAGGAAGAAAAAAAATCTAAGTATTTAAGTGCTACCTATTAGCTCTGTACCTTACCTGTCTGAATGTAAGTCAAGTCAGGCAGTAGCCCAGCATCATGTGTGAAAGGAAGCAACAGAAAGACTTGCCTGCCCTGAACTAGTGTGAGCTGATTTTGCTGTCTACTCAGACTGCTATGGGTTTGAATCAGTACAAGCAATTTATTCAGTTTCCGATTCATCATCTACGTAATACTTTTATAAGAAATAACTCTGAATAAGGGTTAACATTATAAACTTGCCATTTAGTAAAATCTTTAGCTGTACTGAAGGACTGAAAAATACTGTGCCATCAGTTTGAAAAGTTGGAAGAAGCCTGAGAAATCATGGAAATCTAGGCATCTCCCTACCCTTGCAGGTAAAGACGGTGAGCACCAGAAAGTAATGCTTGGCAGCAGACCCAAGAACAGAATACAGTCTGAACTCGTTACTACAAGATCATGGACGTGATGGAGAGTCTTACTTCTGACAATGTTTGTGAATGGAAGCAAATGCCTGGCCACCTGCAATAAGAACCACCAGGTCCAAAAACCACATGCCCTCAGGTGAACTCACGTTCTCGGACCATGCACTCCTGTCCCTCAGGTATGCTGGCAGGGATCTCAAGTGCTCCAAGAGTACGCCAGCTTTTCAGTCCTCTTTACTAATTTCTGAAAGAGCAGCCCTTAGCTTCTGGTCAGTGGTTGACAGAAGAGGTTTTTCCACCACATTCGAACAATGCTCGTGGCTTTACTATTTATTACTCTGAAAACTGAGTCAGGGGTGATATTAATAAATATGCTTACAAGTGAAAATGAATGACTAAGTGTCCATATTCACAAAATGCTGAGAAATTCTAACATGAATACCTACTCTAAAGAAAACACAATCTTCTAACTTTAATTTAGTAACAATAAAAATAGTAAAGAAGTTCACAAACACTAGAGAACTTGAGAAGTATACAGCTATATGCAGCCTTCCTCAACTGCTGAAGTAGCCACACCCCAGGCACATGGATGCTCACACATTTCACACTCATTTACTCAAAGGCTTGTTCAGGTTAAGATACAAGGTAACTAAAGCAACATGAACACTCTAAATAGAGATACTCTTAAATTATTTCTTTTCCTCCCCAAACTTACATTGCTTGTGTTTTTATAGGTGAAAATTTCATCCCAATAATACAAGATTGTCCTAGAATTTTTTTACAGATGCTAAGGAAAATTTCAAGCAGACAGACATCTATTATTATTGAAAAAGATTCTTTTTGGAGCCAGTATGTTTCTTCATAGTAAAAACACTTCAAATAATAATGATGTATTTAGGCCAGTAAGTGTAAAAGCAGGTAAGAATTTTAAAGTAAACTACAATTAATACCAAGAACCCACAACTAGCAGTCAGGCCCCAAATCCTGTTCTTGAAGTAGACCATAAGTCCTTGACCAACACAAGGTTATCTAATTTTATACTATCATTAAAAAAAAAAAAAGAAAAGAAAATTGAGCCAGGTACAGCCTATTAGCAATGACCTTTTCTAGCTCTCCAGGAAGCCAATGACCTACTGACATGAATGTCTAAGATGACAGCAAAACAGCATAATTAGGACTCAAGCTGCATAAGCAAAGCTTTTCTTTGCAACCCTTCCTATATCAAATAAAAATGGCAGACCTAGCCAGACTCACAGAGCCCTGGTACTATGGTCTAAATGATAGAAAAACACAAAAGGAGTATCTAGAGTATAGACAGCACTCTTTTTGTTTTTCACTTTTATATTTTAGGGCACTGTTTTGGGGAAGGGGATACAATGCTGCTTTACAAAGGACATAGTAGTCCCTTGTTTGAGCTACCAACCTCTTAGCCACACAGAAAAATGTCAGTCATCCATTTGTTAGCACCAAAATCTCCTTCGACTGCTTACAATATGCACCACACATTTTAAGGGGCTGTTGAACCAGAAAAACAAAGGAAGCCCTTGAAAAAGAAACCGGTCTCCCTAGCTCTGCCCCTGCCCTTATCACCGTGCCTGCATGCCTGCCGTTAGAGCCCCGTCACATTGTTTCCACATGCTCAGGGCCCTTGAAACTTGTGCAAAAGCATTGCAAAATAAAACTGTATAAGCATCGCATTTCAAAACATGAGCTAGTAATGGTAGGTCAGCCGTGTGGGCTAGGATAATTATTAATTAAATCATAACCTACAAATGTCCCTGACCTGAGACATTTTCTTATTGGACGAACAGGCATGAGAACACGTTGTGGCCATGGGCGTATTTCAAAGACTATCGGTATAACTCACTCTTAGAAACCATTAAAAATGATTGTCTCTTTGCCACTTTCAGAGGTCATAACACAATTTCACAGGCACAAAAAAATTAAAATAATTAAAAAATAATTCTTTTATTTTTCTACCAACATGTCATTGTACAGGCATAACTGAGCTGCTTAAATTCAATACAACACAAGTGTGTAATGCTGGAGATTTGTTCCAGAAGAGCTTATAGCTCCCTTTCCTTGGACCACATGGAGATAGTGCCCCACACCAAATGTAGTACAAACTGGGTACACAGTACTAGGGTCACTTACCTTATAGAGGCTGAATGTTTTCCTCTTGATTAGAAGTCACAAATGGTTTAAGCAAAACTCCCTTCATTTGTTCTTCCAGCGAGCCAAATCTAGCTTCCCATTAACCCAGTCCATTGCAGATAATTTCACACAGCACACGCTTCCCAGTTCCCAGCCCAGCAAGGATAATCACATTCCAGCGGGGAGTGAACAGATGGTGGATTCCATGGTAACCAGCCCTCCTAAGGCGATTGGTAGAAGTGTGTGACTACAGCTTATTGGGTAACAATCACTGTCTTTGTGCTCCAGCCTTGCAAATCCTAAAGGAAGCAACATATAGCCACTCACATGCGCAAGGGCTTGCCTAGCAGGTGTTTGGCTATTTAAACAAGGCAATGCAAGCCAATTAAAAGCTTTTCAGCGAATCTACCCTTGGTGGTTCAAAGTCCTTACATTTCAGATAGTGTCCACTGCTCATTCAGGAAGAAAGGTCACAAGAGGCTTAACTTGACAAATGGAAAATAAAACTTGAAAGTTAACTTGAAAATTCAAAATAAAGCATCCTAGAAATCTAAGCTGCACTAGCAAATCATTTTCTGATTTGCAATCCGCATAAGAAGTGAACCTGGCTTTGTATTTAGAAAGATTCTTTTTGACAAATAGAACTTTTAAATTTGCAAAACTGCTTTAGCTTGAAATTAAGTTTTCAAAACCAACCATTTTATAAATGTGTTTATAATCATTTAAAAATAACATATACATTCATTTTTACTGTGTTTATGGATTTTGAGGCTAGGGGAGGGATACTGAATTTAAATTTTTCATTAGAGCCCTACCCAATTATGGGATTGAAATCTCTGTTACATACTCTCTATAGGTTTGTTTCTGCAATCATGAAACTTAAATGCTGATTCAGCAGGAAAACAGCTTTCCCTCAACCCATGTTGCTCAAGGAATCAGAGTAAGTCCTTGAAGAAGCAAAAAGGCTTAAAACCAAATACTATTTTACACCATGACCAACTATTAGAAGTAATGCACAAATCTAAAACAGATAAACTCCAGACACTCCAAAAATCCATCAGAAATAAATTTTTAAAAGAGCAAAGAAATAATTAGGATAAGCTTAAGGTGAAAACAAAGCAAAACTTGTAAGCTAGGACTAGAAGCAGGTATTAATTGCCTCCACAGTTACCTCTTATCTTAAATTTAAGAGTTCTTTTCCTGGCAAGAACATAAATGAGACAAGTATTGCAAGGAAAAAGACAAAAATAATTTGCAGATGATATGATTCTCTCTGGGAAAAAAAAAAATCAGGGATAATAATTACGATATTATTTGTAGTACCAGAAGCTCAGTGAGATGGCCAAAGATATCAATATAATTCCTTTATAAGGGCAAAAACTATCAGAATACCAATGAGAGGAATTACTAACAAGGGCAATGAAAAGTATACAATTCTTGGGAATAGTATCAGGAACTGTGTGTGAACTATTTGGGGGGAAAAAAATGAACTCTTACCAGAAGGGTTAAAGGAAAATGAAATGAAGACATGTAATATGTTACTGAATACAAAGATGTATTTTAAAGATGCCAAGTCTTCCAAAATTATCATATAGTTAGTAGTAAAATTTCCAACATACCTTAGAAAATAAACGTAACAAAGTGACTCTGAAGTTTATTTGGATTTTTAAAAGGTGAAAATACCAAAGAAAATTCTATATGAGAGGAATAACAATGGGTAAAAAAAAACTATACCATGTTTGGGGCAGCCTGGGTGACTCAGCGGTTTAGCACTGCCTTCAGTCCAGGGCGTGTTCCTGGAGACCCGGGATCGAGTCCCACGTCGGGCTCCCTGCATGGGGCCTGCTTCTCCCTCTGCCTGTGTCTCTGCCTCTCTATGTCTCTCATGAATAAATAAATAAAATCTTCAAAAAAAAAAAAACTATACCAAGTTTGTAAAACATGCTATATATATAATATACTGATACCTCCCGTATCCAGAAAAACCTCTTTCTCATTGAATTCCAAATTCGTACATCTAATTATCTATTGAACATCTCTGCCTGGGTGTTTAATAAATATCTCAAACATAAGCCCCCAAAACTCAACTTCGGATTTTCTCCCCAAACCTGCTCCTCCTGCATCATTCCTTGTTTTTGGAAATGGCAACTCCATTGTTGGCAATCATTGAATCTAATGCCCAAGAGACCACCTCCAAGCCTTCTCCGACAGCTTCACAACCAACCTGACAGCTCCTGTCATGAGCTATTTCTTCCAATCTGGCCACTTCTTACCACTTGGTCTCCTTAATAACTTCCTAATTAAACTCTGCTTCCATCTTATCCCCTACAGGCTATAAAACCTAAATGGATAATGCCAATTCTCTTCTCAAAACTGACGTTCCCATTGCACTAATTCTGTGTGATGGCTTAAAAAGCTCTTAATAACCTGGGTCCCATCCCATTAACTCACTTAACTCCTTTTCTACATACCTCTCCTGACTTCTCCAAGCTCTCCAGGCAGTCTGACACTTTGTCCTCTTCTCTGTACTTTCTTAGTAACGGGGACTGTGATGGTGTTTACCACAGGCCAGTTATTTCCCCCCTGATCCCCACCAGACTGTGAACCCCCTCAAGGCCAGGGACTACAACTCTGGACCCTGTGCTCCCAATGCCAAGCAAAGGTCCTTGTGTATAGTGAGCACTTAACTAAGTCTGCAATGAGTAACCACTTGCTGCAGAATTCTTTATTCTAGTGCAAGTTTAGAGACAACCTAAGAATCTAATAATAGATGAATGAGGGATGCCTGGGTGGCTCAGCAGTTGGGCACCTGCCTTTGGCCCGGGGTGTGATCCTGGAGTCCCAGGATTCAGTCCCACATAGGGCTCTCTGCATGGAGCCTGCCTCTCTCTCTGCATAGGTCTCTCTCTCTCTCTCTCTCTCTGTGTCTCTCATGAATAAATAAATAAAATCTTTAAAAAAATAATAGATGAATGATTACATAAGAATGTGTGCAACTTGATAGAATATCATGCAATTATTAAAAATAGGGTCACAAAAATGATGTGGCATAAGGAAAATGTTGATGGTATATTAATAACAACATACTATTTACTGAGCCCATAGTATGTGCCAGGCATTATAATAAACACTTCACAAATATTTTACTTAAACTTCACAAGGACTATAAAGTAGATGTTACCATCCTCATTTTTTTAGGTGTTCAAACAGAGATTTAGAAATTCAGCTCTGTGTCCTATGTCTCACTGTAAGATTTGAACCTCATTTGGGTCTAAGTCATTATTGCTATGCTAGCTCCTGGAACTAAAAAAAAAAAAGGGGGGGAAAGTAAAGAGGAAAAAAATTATTGCTATACTAGCTCCTGGAAGTAAACGGGAAAGTACATACATACCTGAATACTCACTATGAACAACTACATAAAAAAGAAAAGATTCTTAGGCATACCTACCTCCAAATCATAAAGCAGTTGTGAGGAAGAAATATTGATACTATTTTCCGTTCCTCTGTTTTCCGAAATTCCTAATGTCAAGAATGATTATTTTCTAAAAATAATATTCCTACTACATATATTTTTCAATGTTCACTCTACTATGTTCTTGGATCTACTAAGTAGCAAGACACAATAAAAAAAATCTAAAAAGAACATGACTCACCATTTCTAGAGAATTGATTCTTTTTTTTTTTATAAATTTTTATTTATTATGATAGTCTCACAGAGAGAGAGAGAGAGAGGCAGAGACACAGGCAGAGGGAGAAGCAGGCTCCATGCACCGGGAGCCCGACGTGGGATTCGATCCCGGGTCTCCAGGATCGCGCCCTGGGCCAAAGGCAGGCGCCAAACCGCTGCGCCACCCAGGGATCCCTAGAGAATTGATTCTATAGGAACAAGTGAGAAAGAAAATACAATGGCAGATGCAAGAAAGGCACGTAAACAATAGTGTCCTCTTCAGCGCCACGGTCACCTCTAGGCATTCTGACATTGTCCACAATGACAGCACCTCCAGCTGACTGCCCAGGATCTGATAACAGGGCCTCCAAATGTAAGCTGTAGGGCACGTGACAAAGAGCCAACAATCCCCAGAAAGGTTCTCAAGGTGAAAAAGCATTGGAAGCAGAGAGGCCCGGTCGTTTATCTTCTCCATATCCTGGGCAGGCAGCAACACCACGTAGAATCTGCTCTAGTAGCCAGTGTGCGGCTAAGTGATCAAATAACCTTGCGAGGACTGTTCAACCTCCTTTCGCTACTGAATGTACCTGGCTTCATTCACCCTTATATGACCTTTCTCTTTTTCTTAGTATGATGTTTTATTCCCAAACTCTTTTGAATTATGGCACCCTTAGCCTGTCATGGGACTCCAGGCCAACAGAAACCCCTAAAAGGATCATTTACTTAGTGGTTAGGTATAAACATCTTAATAACTACTTCTAAGCCAGGAACTTAGCGCCATTTGAAAATGTCCTACAAAACAGTTACCAAAAAAAATTTAATTTTTCTAAGATTTTATTTGAGAAAGAGAGTGTGCATGCCCATGGGAAAAGAAGCAGAAGCAGAGGAAGAGGGACAAGCAGACTCCACACTGAACGTGGATCCTGACTGGGGCTTGATCCCAAGACTACAATTGAGGGAAACCAAGAGTTAGATGCTCAACTGACTAAGTCTCCCAGGTACCCTGAAAAATTAATATTCTTATTCCACTCTTAAATGACAACTACTACTTACTAATGGCACGTGGGTGCTTGTTGGGTTTGGGGCCCTGCAAAACCTCTTACGCCACAGATCATAATAGACCCTGCCACCCTCATTCCTGCTTCACATTGATTTTTACAAGTTACTTGCTTGCTATCACAAGAATGCCAAAAGCCCAGCCCTGCAAAACTGTGACATCATCGGAAGAAATACAGTTCAATCTAATACTCAGACAGAACCGCCTAGTGCTAACAGTTCCCACAGTGTTTGACAGATGTCACTGCGTTTCTCTTGAAATTTTAAAATATCCTGCAGGGAGCAGGTGAGCTGTAGTTATGCCCCAGAGCACCTAGGCATAGGCACATCTTTTGGCATGATGTTTTTAAGCTCTTAGATTTTTTTTTTTTTAATTTTGTTTTTACTTATTCATGAGAGACACGAAGAGAGAGGCAGAGACACAGGCAGAGAGAGAAGCAGGCTCCACGTAGGGAGCCCAATGCAGGACTCGATCCCGGGACTCCAGGATTACACCCTGAGCTCAACTGCTAAGCCACCCAGGCATCCCTAAGCTCTTAGATTTTGTAGTGCCTGATGACAGAAAGACTGGACTTTCTGTTTAGCTACTGGTATGACATGGGCAGGCCATTTTGGCCTCTCCATCCTGTGTGCTTCAGCCACAAAATGAGGGAGCTAAGTTAGATCATCTCTGAAGTTCTCTTCCACTCTAAAACAATAAGAATGAATGTTAGAGGAAGGAAGGTTCTTCCTCATTTTTACTGGCTTCAGAGGAAAAGGAGAAAGGGCTAGGGCAGCCAGGACAATTATTTATTTTCCAGAAGGAAACCCATACTAAAATTTAGGTGTGCTATGATGAAAGGTTTAAATGTGAGATGGCAAATACATCCCATGTAGGGTATACTTTAAGTGATCTTGTCACCAGCACCGCTCCTTCTGTGCTCTTTCTACTCTTGGAAAAAACTCCTGGACAATTGGTTTGTATGAAGTGACTGGATATTGTCAGGGTGGAGTCTGACAATGAAACAGATTCAAATCATCTATCCTGATTAGAGATTAAATTTATAATGTCCATCTAACAAGCACCAGATTAAACAACACTGCTAATCAGGCACGGATACTGAAACACAAAACACACTTGTCGAAAGGTGGTATTTTCTCAGATTTTTGTAGTGCGTTACCGAGAATTTTGTATTCTTACTTAACATTCTATAAGGTGTTTAATTTGATTTTTCTTTGTAATTAGTTTTAAAAGTATGATTTAGAACAAAAAATGTATTTGCAGGGTAAAAAGTACTTTACAAGCAAAAGAAAGCAGTGAAATAAGTGGAACTTTTTTGCCCAGTTTTCAAGGGGTTAAAATGATACAGTAACAAGTCTAGCCTGATTTGATGGAAGCAATTAAAAAAATTTTTTAAAGGATTTATTTATTTGAGAGAGATTAAATTGAGAGAGAGAGGGAGGGAGGGAGGAAGGGGAGGGAGAGGGAGAAGCAGATTCCCTGCTGAGCAGGGAGTCTGACATGGGGCTCGATCCCAGGACCCTGAGATCACAGCCTGAGCTAAAGCCAGATGTTTAACTGTTGGAGCCACCCAGGTGCCCCAGAAGCATTTTTTTTTTTTTAATTGCCCATCATTCCTCCATTGTGGTTAGCATTTCAGACTACTTTCTGGGAACCTGCCCAGGTACCATATTATAAAGAAAACAATGTTAAGGAGGCAAAGTCTATGTCGGGGGTGGGGGTGGGTGGGGTCTCATATAATAGCCATTTTTCATGAAAGACCAACCATCAAGTAGACTCAGGTCTAACAATCCCTCAGTGATTTTTTTTTTTAATTTTTATTTATTTATGATAGTCACAGAGAGAGAGAGAGAGAGAGGCAGAGACACAGGCAGAGGGAGAAGCAGGCTCCATGCACCGGGAGCCCGACGTGGGATTCGATCCCGGGTCTCCAGGATCGCGCCCTGGGCCAAAGGCAGGTGCGAAACCGCTGCGCCACCCAGGGATCCCTTTTTTTTTTTAAGTAGGCTCCACACGCAATCTGGGGCTTGAACTGACAACCCTGAGATCTAGAGTTACATGCTCTACCGACTGAGCCAGCCAAGCACCTCCCAGGGGTATTTTAATTAAAGTCAGAAGAATAATGTCATAGTCCAATGAGAATAATGGGATCCAATTTTTCACATCATTAGATTATTTGTTGCTGTCTTCCTTAGGGTAATATTCCCTCTTCTTCCAAATCCTTAACATTAACTCTAAAACAAAGGTGGGAGGAAATTATACAAGCATCTGTGTCCTAGCCTGTTGCTCTCCACATTCTTCATTTGTACTCACATTTTTAAAAGAAGTTACTCATTTAAATTGGAACCTAGGGATCCCTGGGTGGCGCAGCGGTTTAGCGCCTGTCTTTGGCCCAGGGCGCGATCCTGGAGACCCGGGATCGAATCCCACGTCGGGCTCCCGGTGCATGGAGCCTGCTTCTCCCTCTGCCTGTGTCTCTGCCTCTCTCTCTCTCTCTGTGACTATCATAAAAAAAAAAAAAAAAAAAAAATTGGAACCTAAATGTTTTAAATTCTTATTTCTTTTTTTTTTTGTTTAAATAATTTTATTTTAAATTGAGTAGTAATGATAGGCATGCAGTGAGAGAGAGAGAGAGAGAGGCAGAGACACAGGCAGAGGGAGAAGCAGGCTCCATGCACCGGGAGCCCGATGTGGGATTCGATCCCGAGTCTCCAGGATCGCGCCCTGGGCCAAAGGCAGGCGCCAAACCGCTGCGCCACCCAGGGATCCCTAAATTCTTATTTCTTTAAAAAAAATTCCAGGGGTGCCTGGTTGCTCAGTGGGTTAGGCATCTGCCTTTGGCTCAGGTCATGATCATAGAGTCCTGGTATAGAGCCCTCTCCCTCTCCCTCTGCCTGCCACTCTCTCTGCTTGTGCTCTTTCTCTGTCAAATAAATAAATCTTTAAAAAAAGTTTTAAAAAAAGGAAAATTCCAAAAATATATGAAAGTTGAAGACTCTTTACAAGGAATACATATATATAACTTAATAAACATCTCTGCTAATGTATTAATTACATTAATTAGTTAGTAAATATATTTAAGTTAAATGTTTAAGAGAGTGCAACAAGTAGAAAACAGGGTAAGAACAAAGAATGTCATGTAAACATGATGCTGGGCTTCTGCAATTTGCAAAGTCTCAACCTAAACTCTATAAACAAGAAAAAGGAGACAATGGGTCCTCTGGAGGAGGCTTTATTATCTTTAAGAAGCAAAGACTTTTACCTCTGGTGCAGGGGTGGGGGCAGGTAAGGTGCTAACAAGATAAAACAGTGATAGAGGTATGGGACTAGGTAAGCAGCAAAGATAATACACACAATGTCATTCCATAAAAATTATTAAAATAGCAACATTATGAACATTTTTTTTTATTTTAAGAGGCTGAGATTAGGCCAGAGTGAAAATGACAACCCAGGTTTTGTGCTCATAAAACTCAATGCTCAACAGTTAATCCTTGTAGCTCAAAAAATAAATATCCTGAAGGACCAATGCATGTAAACCACTAATACTTTAGATCAAAGTTATAAAAACGAATTTAAGTGGTAAAGGGTTTCCTTTGTTAGGAGAGAAAAATAACAATCAACTGAACCCTTAGTGTTAAAACCTGGGAATTTATTTACGGCCTCTCATCTGGTCTTATAAAATCAATTCTCTCAACTTAACTTTATCTTTTTACCCTAGGTCCAAACCCGAGGTAGAGGAAAGTATTGAAGAGAGTAGCCAGGCTTTGTGAGCAAGAACTTTTAAGACGAGGACTGAGGTATACTCAGTTGTGAACATTTGAAGGTGCATGTTTGTTCTGTATGTGGCAGGAGGGTGTGTGTATGGGGGGGCGCTATGAGGATGCACACGTGGGCAAGAATGGTGTGTGGCAAGAGGGACATAATGGTGTATTCTGAAAAGCTTCTTCATCTGCGCTGTAAATTGTATCTAAATGCCCTGGGTGCTTTTCTGAGGTAACCAGAGAATAACCGGTTGAAGAGAGGGGCAAATCATGGTTAGCGAATGCTGTGAATATATACTACTAAACTCTGGGCAGGATGGGATATACTGATAAAATCTCTTGCCCCCAAAATTTATTAGTGGGGTGACTTCTGAGCTACAACCTGAGTTTTGTGACTTGCATCTAAGAAACAGGCGTAATATTTGGTACCTTCCTCTCAAGAAGATCAAGATCACATAGGTGAACTCTCTTTGAATACCTGGAAAACTATACAGCTGTCAGAAGTCTTAAACATGTTTAAAAGTGTGGTGGAGGGCCACACACATGCACAAACAACTGTTTACTTTGTGGGCCAAGAATAGCAAAGGATGACTTCCTGTCATGGAAAAAAAATAAATAAAAAAATAAATGAAACACTGAAGTTTCCTTTAAGGTAAAAAAACAAAACCCCTCTTTGCTCCATTCATATTCTTGTCAAGCTCTCTAATCTTGTTCCTTCCTTTCTCATTTATCCTTCTCCCAAGGTGGGAACTATATGATCACTGCCTCCACCTCCTCAGCTCACCTGTCTGACCAACACGCACCTGACACTGCTCCCATAGACTAGCAGGGACAGGGACATTCCAGTTGCCAAACCCACAGTTCACTGCAGTTCCTGTATCCCTGGATTTCCCCGGGCGCCTCTGACTCTGCTGACCTTGTGCTCCTTTGACATTCCTTCCTCTTGTGCCGCCTCCCAATCAACTTTCCTGGTTCTCTAAGACTTTCTCCAGCCACTCCTTCTCTATCTTCTCCCTCCTCTGTCACGTGTAAGTAATCAGATAAGATCAATAAATGTTCAATGACTAAACATTCACAAAACACATCACGAGTAAATGTTTAGATATTACACAGCAATTCATTGGCAAAATATGTAGTTATCAGTTCAAACATGGAACTCCACTGACAGATTAGAAGCTTTTAATCTCTAGCTGTAAGAGAAGAAGGAAAATGATATCGTACTGAGCATATAGCTGGAGGTGGGTCAAAGTAAAGATCTTCCCAGCCCTCATAAGCTAGTCTGCTGAACAGATGCAGAGGAATTTAAATACTTCCCTACCAAGTTCTGGTGCCAAACCTCACCCCTGTTTCAGGTCTTCTGCACTTGCAGTTCCCTCTGCCTAGAACATTTCTACAGATTTTCCTCTTGCTTCAATATATACTTCAAAAAGTCTGCACTTAGGTGCCACTTCTTCAGGTGACTCTTTGCTTCCTCACAACCCCATCTTTTTTGACTTTCCTCCTATCCTAGCACCTTGGTGTCTTTGTTATTTAATGGCACTTATCACTGCCCAACATTAAATGTTGTTCTTTCCACTTATTTTCTGGCTCCCACCCTAGAAGGTGGGCTCCATGAATAAGGGAGCTTTGCCTTGCTTACTACGGAATCCCCAATGTCTGGTCCAAAGTAGGTGCTCATTAAATCTGTTGAAAGAACTAATAAAAAGAAAAAAATGGTAGGGAATGAATGAAGACAATGTAAACATGGGCTACACCACTGTAACCTCTGCGGGAAGTGACCATGGAGCCGGGTCACCGACACATCTGAGCGAATGCGAGTGGAAGTGACAAGTTTCTGAAGCAAGTCAAGCAGCAAGTATGTTCGCAAGTCTTGAACAAGCAGGCAGGAAGCCTGTGTCTAGGACTAATGAACTTGACTCATCAGGACACCACACTTTCTCTATGACAAGAGAGTAGGGCTCAAAGGGAAGAAGGCTGGCAGCCCAGGAGATAATATGGGATCCTACAGGGGTCACAAATATTCTAGATGCTTTCCGAGGGAAAGGCAACAAAGAGATATCTGCCTTAGCAAAACTGTAAATCAAGTGAAATGTTTTTTAACTTTCTTCTGGCACTTTCCTATTTCTTTGCTCTCCTACAGGGTGGCTGGACAGTGCCTGGTGACTTTGATACCAGATCTCCATTCTCTCTGGCTAGGACCCAGACTTTACCTCACGACCTAAACCTGGCAGTCTTCTAAACCCTAACACCATTCCAGTGTGACCACACTACGGGGTTTTCCTCTTGAAAACAGTAGAGGCAGCCAACGTGGGAGTCTAAAACAGTTGGTCAGTTCATAGGCACCCAGTTATATTCTCTTCATAGGTCTCCACCTTCACTGCCTTGTCACTGGAGAGCAGGGCTACCTGTGCTTAGGGCAGCAGCAGTTTTATGCTTGCATTTTAACAAACTTTATGAACTAGTAATGAATGTCTGTTCCAAAAGTATTAATAAATAAAAAGATTATAAGAGAAATAAGCAAAAGGCAATTAAGCAGCTTACTCCTACTACCCGGGGATAACCACTGATTAAGATCTTGGGAGTATTTGTTCCAAACTCTTGCCTACACATTCATATACCTATATAGACGTATACATCACAAATGCCTTATTTTTACATAAACAGTGTATTATATACCCTGCTTTATCTTTACTTACTACAAACCACAGCAATTTCAGATATATACTATGTTAACCTACTTATAAGTATATTGCAATAGGAAGTACAACTATTTTTTAAAGTAGGCTCATACCCAATATGAGGCTTGAACTCAAGACCTTGAGATCAAGAGGCACACGCTCAGGGTGCCTGGGTAGCTCAGTTTGTTCAGCTTCTGCCTTCAGCTCAGATCATGATCCCTGGGTCCTAGGATGGGGCCCTGCGTCATCTGGCTCCCTGCTCAACGGAGAGAGTCTGCTTCTCCCTCTCCTTTTCCCTCTCTCTGCCCATGCAAGCGCGCGCTCTCTCTCTTTCTCTCTCTCTGTCAAATAAATAAATAAAATCTTTTAGGGATCCCTGGGTGGCGCAGCGGTTTGGCACCTGCCTTTGGCCCAGGGCGCGATCCTGGAGACCCGGGATCGAATCCCACGTCCGGCTCCCGGTGCATGGAGCCTGCTTCTCCCTCTGCCTGTGTCTCTGCCTCTCTCTCTCTCTCTCTGTGTGTGACTATCATAAATAAATAAAAATTTTTAAAAAAATCTTTTAAAAAAAGTGTTGCCTGCTTTATGACTGAGCCAGGCAACCCCTCCTCCCCTGAAGTAGAGCTAATTTAAATTGCTATACTCTGAGAAAATCTCTGAGTTAACTTTTGCAAATGTTTCTACTAAACAATAAAAATATCTTAATGACTAAAAAGCACACGTTTTTACAAACTAAGAAATTATATAAATAAAGGAAAGTTAAAATCACATATAAAGCAATCATGTAGATATAATCATGATCAATATTTTGATGCATTTTCTTTAAAATTTTTGCATAATATATATCAGGATTGGGATTTTTCTAAATATTGAGCTCTTTAAGAAATTTTATGAACTAATTTCAAAAGAATAGTTTGCTTCATTTTTTTCTCAATTATGTCAAGGTTGATGGGGTTTAAAAGGCGACTTTATGGGGCACTTGAGTGGTTCAGTTGGTTAAGCCTCTAACTCTTGATTTCCACTCAGGTCATGATCGCAGGGTTGTGGGACTGAGCCCCAGATTGGGCTCTGTGCTCAGTGCAGAGTCTGCCAGAGATTCTCTCTCCTCCCTACCTCTCTTGTGCCCTCTCTCAAATAAATAAATAAATAAAATCTTTTAAAAAGAGGTGACTTTGATATGTAATTAAGCTATTTAACATATTACAGTGGTTGGTTCTGCTAAGGAGCATCATTTCTGTGACAGTCCAATAAATATCAGTACAGTCATTTCAAGTTTCTTTAAATAAGCAAAACTTTCCACTGAAGAAGAGTTGTCACCTGACTCAAAGGAGACTTATTTTCAGCTGATGTACCATTTTCTCCTGCAGGTTAAGCTAATTTATTGTGCAGAGTTGCTATCTGACTTTTTAATAAGGTTTCTAATAGCCTCCTAAATGCTGTTCGCTTTGGAGGATTTTTCAAATGTTAGCTGAATAATGCCCCATGTGAGGTAAAACTCATGAATTTTAAGCAGCAATTGGAGTGTTACAATTTGATTCTTTCTTTAAAAATGGGCAACACAGGGATCCATGGGTGGCTCAGCGGTTTAGTGCCTGCCTTCAGCTCAGGGTGTGATCCTAGAGACCCAGGATCGAGTCCCATGTCGGGCTCCCTGCATGGAGCCTGCTTCTCCCTCTGCCTGTGTCTCTGCCTCTCTTTCTGTGTGTATCTCTCATGAATAAATAAATAAATTTTTTTTTAAAATGAGCAACACAGGGGCACCTGGGTGGCTCAGTAGGTTAAACCTCCAGCTCTTAATCTCTGCTCAGGTCATGATCTCAGGGTCATGAGATGGAGCCCCACATGAGGCTCCTCACTGATTCTTTCTCCCCATCTGTCCCTCTCCCTTATTCTCCAAATAAGTAAATAAAGTCTTTTTAAAAAATGACTAACACAGTGTTAACAGAACTGTAATGCCAGGAAACACACACACATTGTCCTTGCACCTCCCCCCTCCCCTGTCACATTCCAAATTGCCATTGCTAGGAAGAGGATCAATGTTACTTTTGGTTTAACTCATAAGACCGCAAGATTTATGGTTTACGTTAAAGCACCATGTCAGGGAGCAATATAAGCCCACACTTATACCCCCCCATGATTTATATATTTAGCCAAGGAGGCCTTTCTAATTGCATATAGTTTCACAAAAACGAGAAATTAAAGTGCTCTCATTTCAGTAGGGTGTATACATTTTCTGAAATGAACTAGAAGATCAAAGATTCCTTACCAAAGAAAGAAGGTAAAAAATTGTTAGGTTTCTCAAGGGAAGAAACTTCTCTACTTAGTACCAGGTTATACAATCAATGCTATTTAACAAATATTTACCAAGAATGTTATGTCACATGCAAATAACAAAGAGCTTTGGAAGTTATTCCTTGCCCTCATAGATCTCACAGCCTAACACGGTGGTTCCTGTGTCCAGCAGAATCATGGCATTCTTTGGTAGAAAATTTTCAATTGCCCATTCAATTTCCTTAGTAGATTGTAGGACTACTCAAATTTCTACTTCTTCACAATTTGTTTCCTTAGCTTGTCTTTGTTTTTTTTTTTTTTTAAAGTATTTTCTAATTTCCATTTTTTAAAAAAGATTTTATTCATTTATTCATGAGAGAGAGAGAGAGAGAGAGAGAGAAAGAATGAGAGGCAGAGAAACAGGCAGAGGGAGAAGCAGGCTCCACGCAAGGAGCTTGATCCCGGGACTCCAGGATCACGCCCTGGGCTGAAGGCAGGCGCCAAACCACTGAGCTACCCAGGGATCCCCTCTATTTTCCATTTTTAAAAAAGATCTATCTATTTTAGAGAGAGACTGAGAGCAAAAGAGTGGGGGGGGGAGGGAGGCAGCGGAGAGAAAGAGAATCTCAAGCAAACTCCTTGGTGAGGAAAGAGCCCAATACAGGGCTCAATCCCAGGACCTTGAGATCATAACCTGAATAGAAATCAAGAGTTGCTCAACTGACTGAGCCACCCAGGTGCCCCCCTGGCCCCTGCCAGTTTGTCTTCAGAGAAATTTGTCTATTACATTTAAGTTGTTCATAATAACCACTCATTATCATTTTAATATTTGTAAGAATCGGGCAGCCCTCGTGGCTCAGCTGTTTGGGCAGCCCTGGTGGCTCAGCAGTTTAGCGCTGCCTGCAGCCCAGGGTGTGATCCTGGAGACCCGGGATAGAGTCCCGCATCGGGCTCCCTGCATGGAGCCTGCTTCTCCCTCTGCCTGTGTCTCTGCTTCTCTCTCTCCTCTCTGTCTATTCTCATGAATCAATAAATAAAATATTTAAAAAAATATTTGTAAGAATCCTGATATTAGAAGTTTTTCATTCTTGATCAGTCTCAACAGGCATTTATCAATCTTATACTTCAAGTAAACATTTTCTCTATTGTCTGTTCTCTATTGCATATTTTTCACTTCTATGTCTATTATGCCTTTCCTTCTATTTACCTTCAGTTTAATTTCATTTTCTAAATTATTCAAATAGAAGCTCAGATCACTGATTCTAAAACTTCTTTTCTAATATGAGCATATAAAGCTGCATATATTTTTCCAGTTTTATAGTTTTTTATGGCAGAAAAGTATCCCAATCCCAATTATTCCATCATGGCCAGAACCAAAAGTCTTTAATGGAATGCTTGCTGTGCTTACTTAAAAATCAAATTAAAAAGCAATGAAACAAAACAAATGAGGGAGGAAAAGTTCCCCATTACGCTGAACATGTAGGTTTATTGAGTACATATGGAACCCATTAGAGAGTACAGCTAAAGAATTGAGTCTTCAATGAGTGATTCCTTTGATACTTGCTTTTGATTCAGTGAAAACTATCATCCAAATCTCCATTATTTTCAGTGTAAAGAAATTTATGGGAAAAGTGGAGCTATGAAGACTTTGCCTCAAAAATACATATACTGCTCCCACCCAGCAATGCAAAGCCACTTCCTTTTCCTTTCCCTGCAGTAATGTATACTCCAGTGGCTGCCATTCCATTAATAAAAACCTTTCCATGACTGTTAAATTCTACTATTTCCTACAATGTGTATAGACCACTATATTAGGTGAGATATGATGAAATGGAAAACATGGTCCATACACGAGGCAATTTAAGGAAAACAACGAAAAGAATTTGAGATGGTTTGGATTCTGGAAATGTCAGAATTCTCAGTTAAAACTGTACAACAAAAATGCCACTGAGATACAGTGGGCAAAGAACAATCTTTTCAGTAAATGGTACTAAATCCATATGAGATCCATGTGGCACTAAAAATAAATCTTGACCCCTATTATACATCTTTTACAAAATCCCAATTTTAGATTAATTATAGACCTAAGGATAAAAAAATTATAAATAATAAGTTTCTAGAAATACTATATGAAAACATCTTTACCACCTTGAGATAGGCAAAGTTTTTAAAAAAGAACACAGAGACCTAACTTTAAAGGATTACACTGAAATTGGACATTGTTCATGAAAGGATATCACTAAATATAAAAAAGAAAGCATTACAGGAAAAACAAATCATTACTTCAAAGAACTAGTATCCAGAATACATAAAAAACTGAGACAAAAAAAGACAATTTGATTTTTTTTAATGGGCAAAAGTCTTGATTGGGAACTTTACAAAAGAAGATTCCCAATAAGCACATAAAAATAAAAAAAAAAGCACATAAAAATCATTACTCATCAGATATGTAAATTAAAATCACAAAGTAACACCACTAGACACCTGCCACATAGCTAAAATTTTTTTAAACTAGCAGAAAGTATTGGCAAGGAAATGAAATAACTAGAATTTTCACACATTACACCATTATGGAAAACTTTTAGGCTAATACCTCCTAAAGCTGAACAAATGCATACCCTATGACCTAATAATTCCACCAAAGACATGTACAAAATGTCCATAGCACCTTTCAGCAATAATGGCCAATGTCCATCAATGGCAACATGGAAATAAACTACTATTCACAATGAACAAAATTACTGCTACAGTGCATAATGGATTGGCCACAAGCTTTGGAAATGAATGATCTTGGACATGAGTTTCAGTTCTGCTATTTACCATGTAATACTAAATATATAGATATGAGTATATAACCCCAAAAATCTGCTTTCTCCATCTGAAAAATAGGGTCATGTCACCTCTCTTACAAGATTATTCTAAGGACAAGAAGTAATATGCATATAGCACAAAGCACTATGTCTAATAGGTGCTCAGTAAACAGTAAGACTAGGATTTAGGAGCTGGAACTTCTACCACTCAGGATCAATACCAGTCTTTTTTTATACATAAACTCTCTGTGAAGATAATGTTCCACCTGACCTAACAAAACAATCTGTAGCATTTCTAAGTTGCCAGTTCAGTCATCAGTGAAACTATACAGGAACCAGGTCATGGCATTTTATTACTCAGCTACTTTACAAACCCATATGCAATTGCAGCTGTCAGCTCTAATGCCAGAGGATCAAACGAGTTGGAAAGATCAAACAAATAGGCAGGAGAAATGCCAACAAGTGCATAAACTGGTCAGGAGTCTAACTGGTTCAGTTACAAAGTTGATCCTTAAAACACTATGCATACTCTGAAGAGAAGCATATACAGGTTAGGATGCCTGAAAAACAAAAGAATGAAAATAGGGACAAACATCCCTTAGTCCTATCGTGGTTTTTGGCCTAATTCTGAGCCTCCTTTAGTCTTAAAAATAAATCTATTCATACCTGTCATTGAAGAATAAAACAATAAATCTCACTTTGACTTTATTATTTTTCATTTATTATTTATTTATTATTATTTATTTTTTTAAATTATTTTTTAAAGATTATATTTATTTATTCATGAGAGACACAGAGAAAGAGACAGAGATACAGGCAGAGGGAGAAGCAGGCTCCCCGTGGGGAGCCTAATGCAGGATTGGATCTCAGGACTCCAGGATCACGACCTAAGCCAAAGACCGATGCTCAACCACTGAGCCACCCAGGCGTCCCTTACTTTGACTTCTTTTTAATGTAAAATGTGTGTGTGTGTGTGTGCGTGTGTGTAAGATCTGGTATTTAGTAGCAACAGATCCCAAATTTTAAAGTTATAATAAATATTAGGAGAAATGACTAAGTATAATACACATTCATTAAAATTTTTATTCATTTATAAAGGAAAGTCAGGATATTAACTTATATTGCCATCTAAACTAGTAAAGGGAAGGCAGAGGCAGGGCAAAGAAAAAAAATAAATCTCCTGAAATCTTGAAATCAAGTTCACTGATCCAAAATAGTTCTTTGAAGAGTAAGGCTCCAATATTTCGTATTTTGACTGTATACACCTATTACTCTAGCTAGTTCTATTCTATTAACACTTATCAGGCCTATCACATTTTATTCTTATTTTTTTAATAATTTTATTCATTTATTCATGAGAGACACACAGAAAGAGGCAGAGACATAGGCAGAGGGAGACCTGATGCAGGTCTTGATCCCAGAACCCTGGGATCACACCCTGAACCGAAGGCAGACACTCAACCACTGAGCCACCCAGGCATCCCTTGGCCTATCTCATTTAAAAAATAAGATACACTTAAGAATATGAATAATTCAAAGTACTCTAAACTCAGTTCCATTTAATCCATAAGAAAGGTCAGTCTCCACCTTGGTGCAAGTCAGCAACACAGGGGCTCTATACAATAGGAATGAAGAACAAGAAACTTTTTCTTTCTTTAATGGTTGAATTACTGGGAGAATCCTAGGCCATTTTTAACCTAATGAAACAAAGAAAAACTTTGGCCAAAGCCTTGTGAATCTGTGTTTTGCAAGCACTATATTTTCACAGCCTGTGCTTGATTTATTTTGTTGCATGGATCTAGTTTTCCATTCACATGAGGTTGTGCATAGAAGAACCAGTCTTAGGGAAGTCCTCTTTCAGTTTTCTTCAATGATCCATTTATTTCCAAAAGTTCTACAGATTCCACTCCAGTTTGTCTTTCTAAGGAAAGCAATTTCATCCACATTTGAAAAGCTAGCACATAGGCTGTCTGCCACACAGAAGCAAAAGTTTTAAAAAATGTGAGATCCATATATCTAAACCAATATAGCACCCATTTGTTGAAAATCCTAATTCAATGTTTGTCCTTAAAATTCTAAGATCAGGCTATATGATAAATCAAGAATGTAAATACAATGGGATTTTCCCCCTTCCCAGGTACTTTGCAAGATAGTCTTTAAAATAATAGTGTTCTCATAGTTACTTTTAATCCAAAATCTTAAAAAAATTTAAATATCCAATAATAGAGGACATGTTAACTAAATTAAAGTACTACTGTTTAACAGAATCATATAGCTATTGAATTTTCACTAAGAATTTTTAGTAACAAGAAATAATTTAATGCTATGCGGAAGAGGAGAAGCATGATAAAAAAAATCCACATAAAATAGGATCTCAACAAAGAGGAAATATATATCAAAATGTTAGTTACACCTTGATGTTTATTTTCTTTCTCCTTACTAATCAAGAAAAATCTGTTTAAAATTGTTTTTCTGAATAAAGACATTCAGTAGGCTTTACAGTTAAATACAGAAGACCATGAGAACATTATAGCCACAATGACAGAGATCTAGTCAACTAGACTTCAGATTCTAGTATGCAATTTCAAGAAATCCTTACACTGCCCATTACCAATGTATCTTGCTAATGTTTTAGAAGTAGAGGGAATTTTATCCTCAAATAACTGATGACTAAGAGAATATTAAGTATACAAACACGTTCTAAGAAATTGATTAGAGGATAGCTTTTATGTATCAGAAACAGAAAAAAGAAAGAAATGTAAATTAGAAGTAGATGGTAAGAGGTTATAATAAAAAGTCTGATGAGAAAGGTGAACAGTTTCACTAAAAGCACAGCTCATGTTCACCACTCTCAGAGAACACTGCTATGCTTGCTATGAATCCCAGGGAGAAAGCCATTACCTCAAGGTATCATACATGGACCATAAAAAAAAGAAAAAGTACACCTTCATCCCAAAACCACACCAAGATGGGCAACCCCGGTGGCCCTGCGGTTTAGCGCCGCCTTCAGCCCAGGGCGTGATCCTGGAGTCCTGGGATCGAGTCCCTCATTGGGCTCCCTCCATAGGGCCTGCTTCTCCCTCTGCCTCTCTCTCTCTCTCTCTCTCTCTCTCTCTGTGTGTCATGAATAAATAAATAAAATCTTTAAAAAATTAAAAATTAAAAAAAATAAAACCACACCACGAAATCATTCTAAACAAGAGCCATGATAATTTCAGTAGTGATAGAAATTACTTATCATTTAGTAGTAATCAAAAAGACAAGTGGCAGTTACTTCATCTGCCCATATACTTTGTATATTCACAAGTTTCAAATGTCCTTAACCTGAGATATTTCAGAAATAGAAATTGCAAAAATAACAATACTCACAGCCCCCCATAGAGGATTTCTCTCCAACAACATCCAGCAGTGCCTTTTACTCTTCTGATTAATCATACTTATTTCCTGCTTGTGGAGAAATTATTTGGATCTCTGATTTATGGGTAAAACCTACAAGTCTGCACTTAGACACCAGACACGCATACATCTCTGTTGGACATGGTGAGTAACTAATGGGAAGTGCAGAGCTAGGTTTTGTAACTCTTCTAGCACTGATGCAGCCTCAAAGATCTACGCAAGCATAGCATTTCAAAATTCCATGAAGGTATTTCAAAATGCAGTGAGAAAGCTCTAATACTAGGGTGGAATAGGAAGGATGGGGTCAGTTGCATGTGATTTTACTATAATTACAGCCTTTAGATTTATAACAAACTATCTTTTAAAAATAGTTTTTAAAGGGGTTTAGGATTTTTTGCACCATATATGACCAGATAGTCATAAGAAATGTTAAATAGCGAAATGCAGTGAAATAGTGTTTACACTTTCTGTCTCCCAAGCAAAAGGACCTTCTATTTCCTTCCTAGGTTACCTAACAATGCCAAATAACTTTATAAAGACATCAGAATTTTATTTTATTTTTTTTAATTTTATTTATTTATGATAGTCACATAGAGAGAGAGAGGGAGAGGCAGAGACACAGGCTGAGGGAGAAGCAGGCTCCATGCACCGGGAGCCCAACGTGGGATTCGATCCTGGGTCTCCAGGATCACGCCCTGGGCCAAAGGCAGGCACTAAACCACTGCGCCACCCAGGAATCCCGACATCAGGATTTTAAAGGAGGAAAGGTACCAATGAGCAAATTTCTCATCCTTGCCATGCTTATCAAAGAAAATTACTGATTAAAGTTAGTGCTTTAGTCACAGACTTTTCAAAGCACCTAATGGTTTATCATCACGTGGACTCAGCATTTACATAATAATCCAAAGGCTAACTTTCATGTGATATTCAGAATCAAACTCTAATACTGAGATTCAGTTCACTTTTGCTATATTACTTCTTCAAATTATGTTTCTGAATGACAAATAGTACATTACCTTAAAGAATTTGACAATACTTGAGGAAATTTTGATGGATAGAAAACGTATTTAATGTAGCTTATGAATCAACCAGTGGAAGTATGGAGGGAGCTACTTGGAGAAACTCACTAAAAGCATAAAGTCTTAGAAATTTAGAAATCCTCCCATTGTATGGATGAGAAAACAGGCCATACATATATTAGTATATATGGAAGACAAGGTTTATACATTCCAGATCTTCTGATAGATTTTTTTCAGTATAATTTCCATAGCATATTTTTTATAAATTTATATTTTATTGGTGTTCAATTTGCCAACATATAGAATAACACCCAGCGTTCATCCCATCAAGTGTCCCCCTCAGTGCCCTTCACCCAGTCACCCCCACCCCCCACCCACCTCCCCTTCCACCACCCCTACCTAGTTCGTTTCCCAGAGTTAGGAGTCTCTCATGTTCTGTCCCCCTCTCTAATATTTCCCACTCATTTTCTCTCCTTTCCCCTTTATTCCCTTTCACTATTTTTTTTTTTTTTTTTTTTTTAGATAGTCACACAGAGAGAGAGAGAGAGAGAGAGAGAGGCAGAGACACAGGCAGAGAGAGAAGCAGGCTCGTGCACCGGGAGCCCGACGTGGGATTCGATCCCGGGTCTCCAGGATCGCGCCCTGGGCCAAAGGCAGGCGCTAAACCGCTGCGCCACCCAGGGATCCCCCCCTTTCACTATTTTTTATATTCCCCAAATGAATGAGACCATACAACGTTTGTGCTTCTCCGATTGACTTATTTCACTCAGCATAATACCCTCCAGTTCCATCCATATCGAAGCAAATGGTGGGTATTTGTCATTTCTAATGGCTGAGTAATATTCCATTGTATACATAAACCACATCTTCTTTATCCATTCATCTTTCGTTGGACACCGAGGCTCCTTTCACAGTTTGGCTATTGTGGACATTGCCATAGCATTATATTTCTAAATTAGTTCTTAAACATGCTGTTATCTTGTATAAGATTTTCAAGGAGTGGTGATTTTAAGAGCTAGTAATCCACCTGCCAACAATTTCTTGCTATTGATGAATGTTATTATCAACTTTGAAAGCTGAACTCTATGAAGTGAAAGGTATAGTAAACAGTCATGGCATGTTCACATAGTGCGGAGGTATCCACCTAACTGAGGGCTTCACCAAACCAAGCCACCATTCCAACCCACAACAGCTGAGGGCTGGGGTGTCCTCGGCAGAGTCAGGGTAAGTTTTACACAGGAAGTGCTGCTATATGTACTCAGGCTTCAGTGATGAAGTCAGATGAGGATGTCAGCATTTTTGGTTCCCTTCAAACTGATCACATGCCAGTAAACTATTAGCTAAAATTGCAACTGTCCTTCTCTGCTACAGAGTACTAGGACCAGAAGGACCTTAATGAGCATGTTGGCTTACATTCTTGACCTCTTTTTCACTGTTTTATGCAGTGTAGTAAGCAAAGAAAATTCATAATAAAATATTTTCTAACGTGACTCTGTACATTGTAGATTTTTGTCCTTATAATTAAGCTTCTTCATCACTGTTCATTCAGATACTATGTGGCTATGGTTGCAGAAATGGGTTGCAAAAATTACACTGAAATAACATTTCTCTCATAAATTTATGAGTTTTTTTTTAATTTATGAGTTTTTTTTTTTTCAGTTTGCTACTTAGAGTTTAGGCTCCTAGATTTTATATAAACAGATTTATTTGTCTTGGCTCCAAATAAGTGATCTAATGAATTTAGTCATACTACTATATACATTAATTACATTTGGGAATAGCTTTATAAACCATGATATTAACCAGTCTGTTACAAAGCTAAAATTAGGACCCTATCCTCAAAACGTTATGGGGCTAAAAACTGTTAGAAAAGGAAAGTAAACAAAGCTATTTATCTGTTCCTAACATCATCAGTCTGTTCCATGACTTGATAAAATTATTAGTAACTATAGCTATTTACTTCTGTATCCTTCTCATGACAACCCTTACAAAGAGGCATCATTATAGCTCCCATTTTATTGTCGGTGAAAGTGAGAACTCAAGTTTGGCAGCTTTCTCAGAGACTAAGAGGCAGAGCTGTGATTCAAACCCTGCACTATGGAACTTCAAAACCTGGTCTCTAAAATCCAAAATATCTGCTTTGTCTCTCAAAGCTTTCTCAAAGTTATTAACCTTGGATGGGAGAAGAAAAACTTTCACCTTGAGTTTTCTTGTATTTAACTCCAAACTCAAAACCTAAAACTGTATATACCTTGTAAACTTCTGCTTTCTACTCCACATGACCTTTTGATTCCTCAAAACTTTGTATTTAATCTACTCGTAAGCCAATAGCTTGCAAATGTATTTGCAAGTAGGACAAATGATCCTACTTTTGTATATTCTCCCCCATAGCTGCAATCAGCAATAGCTGATTTAGCTTAGGTTGCTTGTTGGTTATGAGACTGAGAAGAGTACACAATTGTCACTTGCTCAAGGTCACTTTGAGCCAGAAATATAATTCTGGTCTAAGGTCTGGTTGCTAAACCACGCTTCCTCTGCAATGGTAAAGCTACCATTGGTAAGCTGGACATTAAGAAACAAAAAATAACGAAGTATGGGATATTCAAAATACTTTTTTTGGCAATCTCTTTTCCCTACTTGTCCCTCCCCTCTAATTTGCTCATTTCCTATATATTCTGTATTGCGATTATGGAAAGAAACTATAACTGCTTGGCAGATAAGGGGAAAAAAAGTTACTCCTATTTCGAACATGAAGAAAGTTTCTTTTCCTTTTCTTATTAAGATATGGAAGACAAAAAAAAAAAAAGATATGGAAGACAGCCTCAAAAAGTATAACAAAAAGTGTCATGTTAAATCCATTTCTTCTATTTAAATTTTATTGGTACAGACCATTAGCTTTTGATTTATAAATTTAAGACAGTTCTCTAAGAAATGTGTTGGTACCCACACATATGGCAATCAGCACTGCTAAGGAGCTTGTCTAAACTGGCACTGTCAGTTGAATTTCTATGGTGATGAAAATGTTCTCCATTTGTGCATTCACACGAGCACTTGAAACATGGCTTGTGTGGCCAGGGAACTAAAATTCATTTTATTTTAGTTAATCTAAACTTTAAAAGGAACTAGTGGCTAATGGACATAGGTCTCAGGTTTGGGTGTCTTTTTTTTTTTTTTTTTTTTTTTTAGATTTTATTTATTTATTCATGAGAGACAGAGAGAGAGGCAGAGACACAGGCAGAGGGAGAAGCAGGCTCCAAGCAGGGAGCCTGATGTGGGACTCCATCCCAGGACTCCAGCATCATGCCATTTGGCCAGCCGAAGGCAGGTGCTAAAACACTGAGCCACCCAAGGATCCCCTCGGGTGTCTTTTTAAAAAATTTTTTATTCTGAATTAATTATAGACTCAGGAAATTGCAAAAATAGTACAGAGGGGTCCAGTTTCCCCAAATGATTGATTACATCATATTATGTAACTACAGTACAATATCAAAACCAGGAAATTGACATTGGCACAATGTGTGTGTTTAGTTCTATGCCATTTTATCACTTGTATAGACCTGTGTAAACACAACCAGTCATGACACTGAAGGATTCCAGCATCAGTAAGAACTCCCTCATGCTACTCATTTCTAGGCATCAATACTTTTCTCTTCACTGTCCCTAATCCCTGGAAGCCATTACTCTGTTCTCTATTTCTATCATGTTGTCATTTACAGAACACTCTAAAAGTGGTATCACACAATATGTGACCCATGACTCTGAGATTGGCTTTTTTCACTCAGCATAATGCCCTTGAGGCCTTTTCAAGTGCTTGTTATGTATCAACGGTCCCTTCCTTTTTTTTTTTTTTTGTCCCTTCCTTTTCTATTGCTACGTAGAGTTCCATAGTGTGGTTGTACTACAGTGAGTTCAGCTATTCATAGGTTAATGAACATTAAATTGTTTACAGTTTCTGGCAATTACAAATAAAACTGCTATGAACATTTGTGTACAGGTCTTAGTGTGGGATCTGAATTTTCATTTCTCTGGGATGAATGCAAGAAGTATGACTGCTAGATTAGATGATGAGTGTCCACATGGACTTATTTTTGTTATCTGTATATCTTTATGATGCTTGCTCATTTTTAAATTAGGTTGTTAAGGTTTTTCTTTTTTTTTAACTGTTCAGTTTTGAGAGTCCTTTATATATTCTAAATAGAGTCTGTTGTCAAATATACAGTTCTCAAATATTTTTTTCCCAGTCTACAGCTTGTCTTTTTGCTCTTTTAACAGTCACACAGCCAAAAGATTTAAACTTTGATGAGGTCCCATTATCAGTTTTTTTTCTTTTATGGTTTTTATGCTTTTTGGTGTCATGGCTCAACTTTTTGATAAGTCCTAGGTCTAAAAGATTTTCTCATAGGTTTTCCTCTTTTTTTTAAGATTGTATTTATCCATTTGACAGAGAGAGAGGGAGAGAGAGCACAAGCAGGGGGAGGGGCAGGTAGAGGGAGAAGGAGAAGCAGGAAGCCTAACATGCAGCTCAATTCCAGGACCTGGAATCATGACCTAAGCCAAAGGTAGACGCTTAACCAACTGAGCTATCCAGGCACACCTGTTATAGGTTTTCTTTAAAAAGTTTTACAGTTTTATGTTTTATATTTAAATTGATGACCTATTTTGAATTAATTCATGGATATAGTCTAAGGTTTAGGTGAAGTTCATTTTATTTATTTATTTTTTTTGGTCCATAGATATCTAATTGCTTTAACACCATTTGTTAAAAAGGACACATTGTATTTGCACCTTTGTCAAGATTCAATCGGCTTTGCTTGTGTGGGGCTAATTCTAGGTTCTTAATTCTGTTGCACTGACCTATTTGTCACTCTGGCAATACGATAGTCTTGATTACCATAGCTACATAACGTCTTAAAATTAGAGTGATTCTCCCCACATTATGCTTCTTTTACAAAACTTTTTCAGCTGTTTTGGTTGCTTTGCCTTACCATGTAAATTTTATAATCATCTTATCTATACCTATAAAAATCTTACTAGAATTTTAACAGGTATGAACTGTCATCTTTATTGTATCAAAAGTCTTCAATCCATGAACATGTCTCTCCATTTATTATTTTTAGTTCTTTCATCAGCACTTTGTACTTTTTATGCATATATCTTTTATTTATTTTTTAAATATTTTATTTATTCAGGAGAGACCGAGAGAGAGAGGCAGAGACACAGGCAGAGGGAGAAGCAGGCTCCATGCAGAGAGCTCGATGTGGGACTCGATCCCGGGTCTCCAGGATCACGTCCTGGGCGGAAGACAGGTGCCCAACCACTGAGTCACCCAGGCGTCCCGTGGATATATCTTTTAAAAGCAACTCAATGACCTAGAAATAGCTTATATATGTCACCAAAATAAAATGCAATTGTCTAAACAGGTTTAGGAAATCAAATGTTCTGGGCTAACTAAAATTAAAAATCAAGAGTTGCACAAACACAAGTATATTCATTTGGGACAAATAAGCAGATTTTGCTGGAAGACTGGCTTCCCATTATTTACAAAGAAATAAAAGGACATTACAGGTAATTCTGCAATTAAAACAGTAAACAGGACACATTGGAAATTTAAAGGATAGAGTACATACCCTCCTGTTACATGGAGCACTTCTTCCCTTTCTTGATTATATTTTTTCTGTGTATCAAACCTGTGCATTACATGTGCAATAAGAATAAGAGGAGGACTCTAAATGATATATTTTCAAAGGTCCTCTCCAAGTCCTACATTATTTTATGAATTATATTTTTGAAAATTAAGTTGTAGTCTTTTCTACAACTTTTTGAATGTTGCTGCTTAGATATCTAGAGAGGGCAGGTCAAATGGAAAAAATTCTGTCGAATAGTAAATGTACTATTTGGACAATCTATGAACGCTGCAGGGAAAAGCGAGATATAAGAAAATCTTGAAGAGATTAAAATTACTTAGCCTAGAAATAAGAATTCAGTGAAAATACCTTTAAGGTAACTAGGAAGTTATGTACCCACCCAAGGGAAATGAACAACTTTTAAAAATACACAAGAATACATTCTTAACAACCGGAGTTCAAAATCGTGAGACCACAGTAAGTTGTACAAACCCTAAAATAAGTAAGGTCCTATTAATGATGAGTATAGCTGTGAAGGTAGAAGAGTACCAAAATAATTCAGAGACTATCAACATTCTAAAAGTGTATGATCCAAGTCTTCAAAAAACTATGCCTAGCTTTCAAATCTGACTGAGAAAGAAGAATCTGAAGACTAGAAACTGGGGAGCAATTAACAGTGACCATTTCCTGCTTACCTCCATGTCTCCTAGAATGCTTTATCAGTTCACATACAATAATTGCTTGATAGATTGATGAGTACCTAGGATATCCCAAAGCAAAAGGAATTTTAATGGAGAAACAGAGGAAGACAATTTCTGAAAATCAAGAGCATGAGCATCATTTGCTAAATTGATGGTTCGTGACTTTAAGATTTTACTTCTTTATTCATGAGAGACAGAGAAAGAGAGACAGAGACAGAGGCACAGAGACAAAGGCAGAGGGAGAAGCAAGCTCCCTGCAGGGAGCCCAATGAGGGATTCGACCTCAGGACTCCAGGATCACGCCCTGAGCTGAAGGCAGATGCTTAACTGCTGAGCCATCCAGGCGTCCCTCATGGTCGTGATGATTATTATGCCAGGGAAGTTTGACATTGGCAGCTGGAAGGATTCTTCTACAGAATAAAATACATGTATCATGGTCATCTTAGCCACACTATCCACAATCTCACTCCTGAATAGGTCACTGCACCAGACTTGGTAGGGTAGGAGGAGAATAAAGAAGAAAAACAAATAGAAGGAACCAAGGAGAGAGGGGGAGAAACAGGAGGAAGTGCATTATTAGTCAGCCTGACAACTACTTAGATGTAGGGGAGTAAAAATTAAAAGAAAGGGAAACTAGTGCTACCCTAAACATTTTTACAAATGATCACATTAAAGAAAAATATTCAAATTATTTTATCTTTAACAACATCTTATCAGTACTATCAGATAATGTATAACCAAAACCAAAAGCTTTCAATCAAATGATTCTAAGCTAAAAACAGGAACCAGAGACCAAAGATTTCACACTAGATTCTTTTGGTAAAGTTACAAGTTATATTTAAACTCTTGAATCACTACTGTAATAAAGTACTGTTTGATTTTTTTTTTTTTTTTTTTTTTTTTTAAGCACACCTCCAATTTGGATAGGGAAAAATCTACTAACCTAAGTGTTTTACAAGTTCAGGAAGCCATTCACTAGCCTGTATGAGCAAACCTAATACGAGACTCGGGTGAATAAACACACCCAGAGGCCACTTCTGCCGTTTGTTCTGTCCTCTCTTACCAATCTGGAAACAGCTGCGCACAAAAGCTCCAAATGGTAGAAAACCTTGGGATCCTTCCACCTCATTATACACTTCTGCCTTTACCACAAACATTCCTACAATGCACCCAGTCTGCCTTTCATCGTCCACAGTTCCTAAACAGCATTTAGTCCCTATCAGAAGAAGGAAAGTCTGTAGAAGAGGGTTATTTCTCTACCTTTGATAATATATAAGGCAACCTTTGCTAAAAATAACCAGTTCAGTTTTTAGACCAATTAAAATTATAAATGCATTCAGACATCCCTGTCACATCCAAATCTTGCTACAACAAAGGTGCTAAAGACTACATTCTGCTAATGAGAAATTTAATTCTACCTGAAAAAAATGACTTTGGTCCACCTGTGAAATACATTTAAAATTTCCACAAACAGATATTGAGAGGTTCTTTATATGTAAATGTTTCTTTTAACCTCCTTCCAGAGCTTGAACCTTTATCCAATAAACAACTACTTTTCACCAACTTGTAACTTAAAGAGTGTCTTTTCAGTACTACAAAAACAAAACAAAACAAAAACAAAACAAAAAACACTAAAAACAAAACCGAAAAATAGCCCTAACAGTGAAATACATTTAAAATTTCCACAAACAGATATTGAGAGGTTCTTTATATGTAAATGTTTCTTTTAACCTCCTTCCAGAGCTTGAACCTTTATCCAATAAACAACTACTTTTCACCAACTTGTAACTTAAAGAATGTCTTTTCAGTACTACAAAAACAAAACAAAACAAAACAAAAAACACTAAAAACAAAACCGAAAAATAGCCCTAACAGATTACAGTGAGTTAATGACAGCCACAAATTCTTAGCTACTATTCCCACACCAAGAGGTCTCTCTCCACCTCCTTGAATGACTATCCAACAGAAAAGAGCAGAAATGGGATCCCTGGGTGGCGCAGCGGTTTAGCGCCTGCCTTTGGCCCAGGGCGCGATCCTGGAGACCCGGGATCGAATCCCACGTCGGGCTCCCTGCATGGAGCCTGCTTGTGTCTCTGCCTCTCTCTCTCTCTCTGTGTGTGTGACTATCATAAATAAATAAAAATTTTAAAAAATAAAATCTTAAAAAAAAAAAAAAGAGCAGAAATGACATTGCACTAGTTCTGAGCTAAATATTTAAGAATCCTGGCAATTTCTATTTCCTTTTCAGAGTCCAGCTGTCATGTTATGAAAAGGTACAAATAGCTACATGCATGAGAAAGTCCTACATGGAAAAGAATGAAGGCCCAGCTGACAACTCCAGCTAAAATCACAGCTGACAACACTAAGTTGCCATCCCTACAAGTGCGCTATCTTGGAAATAAATCTTAAAACCCCAGTCAAGCTATCCCAGCAGACAGCACGCAGACCAGAAATGAGCCATCCTTACCAAACCCCAGCCAGATCCCAAAGTTATGAGCAAAAGAATAGTTGCTGTCCTAAGCCACTAAATTTAGGGGCGATTTGTTCTGCAGCAATAGATAACCAAAATAAAGTTTGGTTCAAAAAGAGGGGCTGGAACAAAAACTCAAAGTATATACTGGCTTTGGGTCCAGGCGGGGGTCAGAAGTTAGAAGAATCTCGAGGAGACAGTTAATAAAGATCTGAAATAGTGAAGAAATGTTACCGGTGGCTGAAGAAAGGGAAACTACATCACGTGCTAGCAGAATAATTAGCAAACCCAAAGCATGCAGTAACATGGAAACAGAAAGGGTACCCAATGGGGATACCTGGGTGGCTCAGTCGGTTAAGCAGCTGCCTTCTGCCCAAGGCATGATCCCAGTGCCCTGGGATTCAGTGTGGCATCAGACTACAGCTCAATGGGGAGTTTGCTTCTCCCTCTGATCCTCCCCCCCTGGCTTGTGCTTGTTCTTTTTCTCTCTTTCAAAAATAAGTAAATAAAATCTTTAACAAAAACAGAAACAGGGCACCTAATGAACGCATGGATCCAAGAATTTCAGGAAGAATATTGAAAGTACCAACTGGTTCACGTTAGCCGCCTATGATAAAATATGAGAGTAGTGAAATGAACAAAAGGGGAAGTATTTGGTTCCTTTTCAAGCAGAATTTAGAGGAAATATGGGACACCTGGGTGGCTCGGTGGTCAAGCGTCTGCCTTTGGCTCAGGGCGTGATCCCAGAGTCCCGGGATCGAATCCCACATCAGGCTTCCTGCATGCAGCCTGCTTCTTCCTCTGCTTGTGTCTCTGCCTCTCTCTCTCTCTCTCTCTCTCTGTGCATCTCATGAATAATAAATAAAATATTTAGGAAAAAAAAAGTTAAAAAAAAGAATTTAGAGGAAATAAAAAGGAGCCGCATTTTATTTTTGTGACATATATAAGCTATTTCTAGGTCATTGAGTTGCTTTTAAAAGATATATCCACGGGATGCCTGGGTGACTCAGTGGTTGGGCACCTGTCTTCCGCCCAGGACGTGATCCTGGAGACCCGGGATCGAGTCCCACATCGGGCTCCCTGCATGGAGCCTGCTTCTCCCTCTGCCTCTCTCTCTTTCTCTCTCTCTGTGTGTCTCTCATGAATAAATAATAAATAAATAAATAAAATCTTTAAAATACATAAATAAATTTTAAAAAATAAAGATTTTATTTATTTGAGAGAGAGAGAGAGCACAAACGGGGCGGGGGCCATAGTGAGAGGAAGAAGCTGACTCTCCACTGAGCACTGAACCAAACGTGGAGCTCGATCCCAAGTCCCAGGATCATGAACTGAGCCAAAAGTAGACACTTGACCAACTGAGCCACCCAGGTGTCCTGAGCTTGTAAGAATCTTAATGGTATTTTCACACAATGCCCTGACTTAAAGGCAATTCAAGGTAGACCCCTGTCTCAAAGAAATTTGTAGGAATGGCTTTAATCTAAAGTTGCAAACCCCAAAGAAATCCATGGGAATAACTCCTAAAAACTCTAAAAACCTATCAATGGAAAAACACCATCAGTGTGACTAAAAAGACATAGTTCAAAATGAGAAATACCAGGGCCTTTATTCAGATAGCAAAAGCCTACAAACATAAGTCATTTCTTATGGAAATGTAAGATTCAGAGGACATAACCAAGAGCCTAGAGAGTAGACAGACAAGAGCCACGAAGAACCACCCAGATTATAAACTAGTCCTGGGGTGCCAGGTCGCTCAGTCAGTTGGACATCCAACTCTCGATTTCAGTTCAGGTAATGATCTCGGAGTTGTGAGACTGAAATTCCTTCTCCCACTCCCCCTCTGCCTCTGCTCTTTGCCCCTCTTCTCTCCCCCCACCCAAAACCAAAAAACAAACAAAAAACTAGTCCCTAAACAAGAAACCACTGACATTTACCTAACTGGATTTTAGAACTGCTGTGGAACAGGGACTGCTAGGTGTCTCCCACTTCCCCCTTCTGTTTTTGATTTGTTTTTAAGTAACAGCTTTACTGAGACATAATTCACTCACCTTACGATTTACTTAAAGTTTGCAATTCAGAGGTTTTTAGTATATCCACAGATACAACCAGATACCTTTAAAACATTTTCATCACCTCAAGAGGAAACCTGTACCCTTAGTTTTCATCCCCTATATACCCAATCCCACTGGCTCTAAGAAGCTGCTAATCTACTTTGTCTCTATAGATCTGCCTATATAGGACATTTCATATAAATGGACTCCTACTATGTGCTCTGTGACTAGCTTCTTACACCCAGCATATTTCCAGGTTCCCTGAGGGGAGCCCACTGCGGGACTCAATCCCAGGACCCCAGGATCATGACCTAAGCCTAAGGCAGGCGCTTAACCACTGAGCCACCCAGGTGCCCCTACCAGACTGTTTCTAAAGCGATGGCACCATTTTACCTTCCCACCAGCAGCATATCAGCATTGTGACTTCTTCTGTCTAATGCCTTTTTGAAGGGGAGTGTCTCTCATAATTCTCCTGTCCCTACCTTGTCATTGCATGTTGGGTTGGGGGAGGAGAGCAAATAACTTGTGCCTTTAGTTCACAGGTATTTGGTTTGAGACTAGTTGTACCCAAAGAGCCTCATCTGCACCTGGACCTGATTTAGACGAGCTCCTGGACTCAAGCTAACCTAGCAGTGGAGTGAGACTTGTGGCACTCTTGTGTGGGGGCGAGTCTAGTCTGCATGTATGAGGGGCCAGAGAGCACACTGTGGTAAGTCGTCATTCTGGCGATCACCTCCAATGAACCACACTTGTGGGCATTCACCTCCCAAGCAAACCTCAGAGGACCACTGCCATCCCAGCACCCAGCTGACACCACAGAGAACAGAACCTCCTGGTCAACTCACTGAATCATGAGATAAACTGTTTTATTAGACTATCAAGTTTCAGAGTGGTTTATCACAGGGCCATAAATAACCCAACAAGTTGCTTTCAATGGTATTTTAAGCTTTAGAGCTTCTCTCTAGTCACACTAAACTACTTAATTATGAAGAACTATAGTACGCAATAAACTTTTTCCCCCTCTAAAATTTTAACCTATCACCTATCATACCTAGGATCTATGCAACAGCCATTTAAGCAAATGAAATATACCTTCTAAGTCTCAGGAGACTTTTCTTAGAGTCCAAGTCACTAATAGAGACAAAAACTGAAAAGTTTCCACTTTCAGTAGAAAGCAACGTGCAGCTATACAAGCCATCAGAGAGGACTGGCCAGGGATGGGAATCTCAACATTAGCTGACATCTCTTGGTGCTCAGCAAGACACACCAGGAGTACAGACAAATCTGAGCAAAGGCCCTGCGTATCAGACAGAAATCACAACAGGAATTTGGAAGAGAGGCAGAGGACACAAATACCAAGCAGTCTGTGCCGATAGCCAGGAAATCCTCAAAGCACAGTCACAAAGGTTAAAATGGCAGGTCTTCTGAAGCCAGTTGTTATGGCAACCAGCAAAGATTTTTAACACCAGTAACACCAGTAAGAGTTTCTCAACTCTGCTTTCCCTTATGCTGATACATCTACTGTTCTTGTGCTTAGCTCCCCTGGATTTAAAGGGTTCTCACGTGTCTACCTGTCACCCCTTTTTACCCTTGTTTTTCAGTTCATCTTAGGAATGGTCATGATGGCACCCAAGGATCCTGCAGGCTTTCTGCAACTCGAGATTGCAGACAGTAAAAAATCTCTCATAACACAGAATTATTCTAATTTTTACAGTATAATGCTTAGTAAAGTTCCAGACACACGTAATATAAAGTCTCAATATATAATACTATCAATATTTCGTTTAACTTTGTTCAATTGCAAGTGCATCTGCCCTAAAAACATTGACTTTAAAGGAAAAAGAATAATAAACTCACAAGTCTATTAATAGAGAACAGGTTTAAGCAAATTGTAGTACAGCTATACAGTGAAATACTATACTAACTTAAATTAAAAAAAAGGAAGAGGGGGATGCCTGGGTGGCTCAGTGGTTTAGTGCCTGACTTCAGCTCAGGACGTGATCCTGGAGTCCCAGGATCGAGTCCTGCATCAGGCTCCCTGCATGGAGCCTACTTCTCCCTCTGTGTCTTTGTCTCTCTCTCTCTCTCTGTCTCTCATGAATAAATAAATAAATAATAAAACTCATTAAAAAAAAAAAAACATAAAGAGGATTTTGAAAAATTTGAAGTGGAAAATTTCCAATACATATAAATGAAAAACCAAGTTGAAAGAATGTATAATCCCATTTAAAAAATAAGTCTATACTGTCTGTATACGCACAGGAAAAAAAAATTGGTAGAAACCAAACTAACTAGACACCACAATTTGGGTGGAAATTTCACTTTCTACAGAATACATTGCTATAAATTTTTTTTTAATAGTAAGCACATGACTCTAATAACCAGAAAAACATGAATAGAAAAGCACACAGATCCTTCTTAAAAAATAGCATGCTTTTACCTGAATTTGTTCACATGGTCTTCAGCATTCATTCCTCTTTAGCACTCAGAGCAGCCCATGTCTGTTTTTAGAACAGTGTCAGGAGCTGCTATATGAGCTGTTTCCTGTATGGGCAGCTATTTTTAATTAATGAACATTTTGTTGTAAGAGTTCACTGGAAAATAAAACTACCACCGTTTCTGCAAGTCAAATGAAAGAAAGACTCTCTACAGTAAAATGAAAGATTTCAGTTATAAAAACATTCTAAAAGGTGGTATGTAATATTGAGTACTAAGCACTTTATTTCCACTGTGATACTAAGATTAATCTCATTTAAAATTTCTCTCAAGGGAATCTAAAAGTTCTATTTACTTCATCTCTCCTAGGACAAAAAGTAATATGGCATTCTTCATTCCACAGGCACTTACATGTGAGCTGCAGGGAACATCAGAAGTGAGAGAAAAAAGAGAATAAAGTTTTCCAAATATTTACTGAGCAAGTGGGTGCAAAATACCATTCTATATTAACTGTTAGAATTAAAATTGTGGTTGCTCTACATGTAAGTATATTAGCAACAAAATCACGACCTCCAAATCATTAGATTCTCCGAAGGTTATGAGACAATATGGCCCAGAAGATAGCTGCTATGTAATCAAGTTGTGTTTATCTATGCAATTCTTCAACCCATGAGCCACAGAACCACTAAGGAGTCTCTCAGACAGCCAGCAGCAGGGCTGGCAGTTATGAATTCAGTGGTTAGGTAGCAGAACCAAAGTTCTAAAGGCCCCACACCAAGATGGGACTCCCTGCCCCAGAATGAAGATGGGATTTTTCCTGCAGATCTAAGAGAAGTTTCTAAAAAGAACCCCTCTGACACACACACTGTGTATGGTACTGCAAAGTCCAGTCACAAAAACAAAGGTTTATTGTTCTCTTGCCAAACTGTACTTACTCCTCATGACAGGTGGCCAAACACCCATTTACACTAAACTCTACCCACACCCTCTCCACTTACCACTTCCCTAAATTCCTGGCATTTGTAAACTATTAAGCAATTTTAAAAGTACCTTCTTATCCATTAATTCGATTCAAACAGGTAGTAGGATTTCTACCAAACACACTGAACAAAAAATGGTGGCAATTAAGAGAGATGTTCGGAGGATGAGGTGGTAAGGGCTCTAATGTCCTATTAAGGCCTTGCTTATAATAGAGGGGTGTGATGGTTAATTCTATGTGTCCACTTGGAAAGTGTTTTTGGATAAGATTAACATTTAAATGAGTGAATTCTGACTAAACAGACTGCCCTCCATAACGTGGTAGGCCTCTTTCAATCAGTTGACAACTCAGAACAACAACAACAATAAAAACCAGCCTTCCCAAAAGAGAAGTCTCCAGCAGACTGCTTTCAGACTTCATCTACATCTCTGGCTCTCCCGGGTCTCAAGCCTGTTAGACCACACTGCTGATCTGTACTTGCCAGACTCCATAAACACACAAGCCAATTCCTTATAATACATGTGCACACATACACATATTGGTTTGGGGACATCATAGCCTGGCTACCAGCAGTTTAAGATCTACACAGGAAGAGTCGTTCAATGGGGAAAAAAAAAAGGCCTCTCCTGACTGGGACATGCCTTGCTGTTCTTCCAATCATGGTGCTCTCCAGCACATCACGCTGTTGAGGAATACATGAATATGCCTGGAATAGGATACAGCTAGGTACACCGTCTGCCTTCAGCTCAGGTTACAAACTGGGATGGAGCCGTGCATCAGGCTCCCTGCTCAGTGGGGAGTCTGCTTCTCCCTCTCACTCTGCCTGCCACTCCCCCTATTGTGTGTTCACTCTGTCAAATAAATAAAATCTTAAAAAGAGAGAGAGAGAGAGAGAGAGAGAGAGAGAGAGAGATTCCTGAGAAAGAGTCCTGAAGGCAATTTATACTCTGTTCAAAGCTTAAGAACACAAATATAAAAATCACGTAATTAGATAAACTGGCCTCAGCGCATCATTGCTGAGGCCATTGTGGACATGGAGACAACAAGACAGTGGTAGAAAGTACACCGACCACTGATTCAGAGCATCACACACATTCTTCTCCATCACAAATGACTGAATTATCCATTCCTGCCTCAAAATACCTTGGTTTTACCAAATATCAACCTAAAGAGTTATGGAATTCCTCTACCCAGTTCTCACCTCTTCTACCAACATTTGCCTGGTTAAGCAAATGGCTACTCACTGTAAATATACTACCTGTGGTTATGCTTCATCCTAACTTCCCCCACCACTGCAGCCTTCTCTTGTCTTGCTGCTGTCTAATGTGGCTTGCCTCCACTGAGCAGTAGCACCCACAGGACATCCCTCTACATCTGTCCTCTGATCGCTAACAGTGCTACTTCCCCACACTCTACTTACAGCCCCCTCCCACTCATCTTCCCATGAAGATGGTACCTGCAAGGCTACCCTGACAGTTTCCACGTTGAGAGAAAAACCAACATTTTACATACAAGCTTTAAAAACCTTTACTTTCTAGCACTTTCTACTGTCTTTACCTCTTCTGTATCACCTCTAATTTCCACAATGTGTCCTGCCCTAGGGTCACTATACTATTCTAGCTTTTAATTTCTATTGCAAATTGAAGTTGTAGGCAGAATAGATATTATGCACAATTTAGAGCTAAGGACACAAAGGTAAAAAGAGATGAAGTGAGGTGTACAAGTTCAGCCTGTAAATTAATAAAACTACAATAAGGACCCATTTTTCTAGGAGTTTAATTTCTTTCACAGGGGGAGGCTATATAACAGTTACCAAAAGTTTAAGATCACAAGTCAGATTATACTTGGCTCTACCACTTATCACAATATGACCCTCAAGTTTGAGACATTAATTTATTAACCTAAACTGTTAATAGCTTGGTTTCCTCATCTGTAAAAATCCGAATATACTGACCTTCAATTGGATTTTAAGGAGATTTCATAAGATAAAATCGGTAAAATACTTTGAACACTGTCTGACACATAGGAAACTATTAATAAACTTTATTCTCATTTTTTTAAAAAGACTTAATTTATTTATTCATGACAGACACAGAGAGAGAGAGAGAGAGGCAGAGACACAGGCAGAGGGAGAAGCAGGCTCCATGCAGGGAGCCCAACGTGGGACTCGATCCTGGGTCTCCAGGATCACACCCCGGGCAAAAGGCGGTGCTAAACCGCTGGGCCACCAGGGCTGCCCTCATTTTTTTTAAATAATTGAATCAGTCTTTCAATGGTTATGATCTAAATGTCCTACTTACACTTATCCTTTTTCTTTAATCTTTTGTAGAATCATGAAGTTCAGCTGGATAAGGCCAAATACACTTAAAAGCCACTGATAAATCCAGTGTTTATTTACATAACATGCTTTATTGGGTCATATGAAAAGATGTGCTTAGGCAAAACTTTAAAAGAAAGTTGGGGGGTCCATGGGTGCCTCAGCTGGTTAAGTGTCTGACTCTTGATCTCAGCTCAGGTCTTGATCTCAGGGTCATGAGGTCATAGCCCTGTCCCAGGCTCCATGCTGGGCATGGAGTGAGAAGAGAAGAGAGTAAAGAGAAAAAACAAAATTCGGACAGAAAGGAAAAAAAATCACAATTCAAATAACATTTCTGCATGTTGAGTTGGCTGCTTAGACCTTGGGTTTTTACCCAAAAGTTTCAGTTACTCTGCCCTCATGGTTTAATGCTTCTGCAAAGAAGTGGGCAGGTGATCATAAGATCCAAGCTCTCATTTAAATTCTCACACCCTTTTCAGACCTCAATACTGCCAACAATGATACCACCTGCCCTGCTATGGCACAGGTTTTTGAGAACAAAGACAGTCAAGACAAATCATAAAACACAGGCACAGGCTTCCAGGTTTGCTGCACAGAGTAAAAAAAATAAATCATCTGTGGGGACAGGATCAATGTTCTACCAATGAAGGCATCTTCAATACCTGAGGGACAAAGTTTGTAAGAATGGGTTATTTGCCTTTAAACAATGATAGATGAAGGATACTTTCTTGTGCTATGCTCTTGAACTTGATTTCCAAAGAATTGGTATTTTAATTTGTATTTAACCCACTATAAAAATACTCTTGACGTTGACATTTTCAATTTCGTATTATAAAAGGTTTTGGTATCAAGATTTTTAGTAGTAAGGCAGACCTAGCATCTCCTCTACGTGCTATGTGACTGTGAGCAAGCCAGGTAACCTTTCAGATCCCTGGGTTTTGTTTGCTTTTTTGGTTACTGGTGGCCATATTGAACAAAAACAATTTCCTCTTTTCTCTCACAGGGTTTGGAGGAGCAAACGAGGTCACAGATACCAAGTTATGAACAGGGCAGCACCAGTCGACACTGCTCCTTGCTCCAGCACCAGGGAGGCAGCAGTCTGCTCATTCACACCTGAATTTCCAAAGCTGTCTCAAGTGGATTTGCTAGGTGATGTGAATTATCACAAGCCCACCGATCCAGGAATTGCAAGAAAGAAGTCTAAAACCTACTACCCGCAGAAGAAATACAGGGTGAGTAAAAGTTTTAGCAAGACTGTTAGCTGTGATTCACAGTACCTATGTTACATTTTCTTTCTGTTCTCACTGCCTTTAATCATAGCTCTGGCACAAGTAGGTGTAGAGAGAGCTGATAAAAATGACAATGCCCCAACCGAAGCACGTTGGGTCTACGACCCAAACTTGCATGTTTCGAGTTCTTCTTCTGTAGAAGTGCTGACAATACCGACTCCGTCTTGCCCCTCCAACTTGTTCTTATTCACTCAATAACCTCTCTTAGCACTACGTGGCCTCAGTCCTTTGGAGATTCGTATACATCCCTTAGAGATGCCCACCAAGGCCAGGATGGGGGAAAGCTTGTTTTGGCCTCCCATGAATCTGTTAGAGATAATACAATCCTCCATCCTTCCTGATATACAGATAGTGCCACAAGATCTGACTAAAGAGTAGCTGTCAATTAGGTGCCCATAAGCCCTTTGAGGTACATACACATGAACATTTTGGTCTCACTACAGTGCCCTTCTGTGTGTCCCTCCCTCTATAAAATCTGTGGGCTGGGCAGCCTGGGTGGCTCAGCGGTTTAGCACCACCTTCAGCCCAAGGCCTGATCCTGGAGACCGGGGATCGAGTCCCAGTCAGGCTCCCTGCATGGAGCCTGCTTCTCCCTCTGCCTGTATCTCTGCCTCTCTCTCTCTCTCTGTGTGTCTCATGAATAAATAAATAAAATCTTAAAAAAAAAAAACAACCTGTAGACTAAGGTCTGGATTTTGTGGAGAATAACTATGCAGCTGCGATGGATGGTCCTCCACCCAATCCCCCCTGTGTCAGCTACCTGAATAAAATTCTGTGTAAACTATATGGAATTCCCTGCTTCATTTTCAGGTCTCAATGGGCCCTCTCAGTTTGAGAGACACTTCACGGTCTCTCTCCCACCTTCTAAAATTTCTCATTTTGAATTTGGCCCTGGATGTTGCCAATCTGCCAAAAAAGAATGTTTTCTTATCACATTTTTCTCTAAGGCGTAAGATTTTTCAAACTGTGGTCTCATCCCATTAGTGGGTCTGACAGAAAACAGAATATATATGCACACAGAAAGGGTAAGTTTTATTCCAGACACACACATGCAAGTACATGTACACGCAGTGTTATCCTGGATTGTGGTTAATAAGATCAAAAACCACTATTCAAAAGCACACTTACTGCTCTCCTTTTGAAAATAAGTAACTCATGGTAACAGTTTTTAAAAGATCATTGTTATCATAAGACAGTTTTAAGAAAAGTTCTCTCTCCAATTTTAGCATTTTGGTCCAACTAATCATTAATATGCCCAAATAATATATATCCTCTAGTCAAGAGACAGATAGGAAAAGAATTATTAGGGAGGGCAGCCCGGGTGGCTCAGTGGTTTGGCGTCTGCCTTCTGCCCAGAGTGTGGTCTTGTAGTCCTGGGATCGAGTCCCATATCAGGCTCCCTGCATGGAGCCTGCTTCTCCCTCTGCCTGTGTCTGCCTCTCTCTCATGAATAAATGAACAAAATCTTAAAAGAAAAAAAAAAAAAGAATCACTAGGGAGAGGGCAGGTCCAGAGGAAAACACATTTTATTAATTCCAGGTGGTGTTAGATTATATGCTAGGCACTCTTTAATCCACTCAATCCTGTAAGTATCACAATGTGGTGGCTACATTTCGGAGTTCTGCATTTTAAGTAATGAAGGTCATTTCTTATAGTCACAGGACTGGCAAGTTTAGTCATTACCACCTGTTGACCAGCAGTGCCTGGTTTGGGTAGTATAGGGCCTACCTTCAGGATTATGGGTAACCAGAAGGTACAATTTATTTTCTTTTAAGATATTTATTTATTTATTTATTTACTCATGAGAGACACACACACACAGAGAAAGAGAGAGAGAGAGAGAGGGAGAGAGGGAGAGAGGGGGAGAGGGAGAGAGAGAGAGAGAGGCAGAGACACAGGCAGAGGGAGAAGCAGGCTCCATGCAGGGGGCCCAATGTGGGACTCAATCCTGGGTCCCCAGGATCATGGCCTGGATGGAAGGTGGTGCTAAACTGCTGAGCCACCCGGGCTGCCCCAGAAGGTACAATTTAGAACACCCTCCAATCTCCATAAATAAACTGCACTTAAAACAATAGCTTAGTTGGCACAGAACTAGAACTCAAAGAGCAAGAACAGCCAGGGACTTGCAGTAAAATCTTGGGAAAGCCAACTTCTCCACAGAACTCTATTTGTGCATCTATATAGTAAGTATAACAGTGTCTTACCTCCCTGATGGCAGAATTTTGCAAGGGCTTGACAGCTAAGATTTTATGATTCATGTCTTTAAGAGGACACATAAGTAACAAATTCCATCACCAGAAACTTCATCAGAATTAAAGTAAATAATTAAAATAAGTAACAGAGACATAAATTCTAGGCCACAGATTCTTTCTCTGTGGCATCTTGATTGGCTACTGCACTCTCTCCCACCCTTGCAGGTTTTGCTGACCTGGCTTCCTAACCTTATAGGTAGGCCTAGGATTCTTGCCTGTCCTGCCACCTAGTGGCGGCAAGGATTCACAGGACCTGAGCAAATACTGACTCCTTGTGTCCAAGAGCCATTCCCTCAGCCAACCAAGTTTTTTCCTCAGGCACCTGCTGAGACGGACTTTCCCCTTGGATTCACGCCTTGAGATGCCTCCTACCTCACAAAGCCTGTCTTCATTAAGACAAACTTCACTTCCAGAGGAGCCATCAATTGAGAAGCCACTATGTTTGCTATCATGTGTTTAGGGGATGTATTCTTTTTTTTTTTTAAACATTTTATTTATTTATTCATGAGAGACACAGAGAGGCAGAGATACAGGCACAGGGGGAAGCAGACTCCCTGCAGGGAGCTGGATGTGGGACTCGATCCTGGGACTCCAGGAGCACACCCTGCTATCATGTGTTTATTTATTTTTTTAATAATAAATTTATTTTTATTGGTGTTCAATTTACCAACATACAGAATAACACCCAGTGCTCATCCTGTCAAGTGCCCCCCTCAGTGCCCGTCACCCATTCACCCCCACCCCCCACCCTCCTCCCCTTCCATCACCCCTAATTCGTTTCCCAGAGTTAGGAGTCTTTATGTTCTGTCTCCCTTTCTGATATTTCCCACTCATTTCTTCTCCCTTCCCTTCTATTCCCTTTCACTATTATTTATATTCCCCAAATGAATGAGAACATATGTTTGTCCTTCTCCGATTGACTTACTTCACTCAGCATAATACCCTCCAGTTCCATCCACGTTGAAGCAAATGGTGGGTATTTGTCATTTCTAATGGCTGAGGAATATTCCATTGTATACATAAACCACATCGTCTTTATCCATTCATCTTTCGATGGACACCGAGGCTCCTTCCACAGTTTGGCTATCGTGGACATTGCTGCTAGAAACATCGGGGTGCAGGTGTCCCTGCTATCATGTGTTTAAATGGTAAAACATATAGATGGGATTTTAAAGAGATTTAAAGACCTGTACAAGTAGAAAATGATCTCTTCTCAGAAATTATCCCTTAGATTCAAGGCCACTGTGCTGCACAACTCTGGGGGGCCTGAAGGGGGCACTCACAACCTAGCATATAGGAACTGCACTGCAGGGACCATTCCCATATGCCCAAGGGCCTTGATGACACTCACCACTACTTGAAAATCTAAATTTGCTAACCAAAACTTGTCAGAACTCCCACGTCTTCTTTGCATCAGGAGCTGCCTGGCCTTATATGCAAAGCTAAGCTCCAGAAACGCTTATTTAAAAAAAAAAAATCTTCAAGGGGCACCTGAGTGGCTCAGTGGTTGAGCATCTGCCTTTGGCTCAGGTCGTGATCCTCGTGTCTTGGGATCAAGTTCCGCATCGGGAGGGAGGGACTGCTTCTCTCTCTGCCTATGTCTCTGCCTCTCTGTTCCTCTCATGAATAAATAAAATCTTTAAAAATTTTTAATAAAAAGATCTTCAAATAAAACTTTAATAATCCTTATTATTAAGGGGTCAGGTGGCCTCTCGCTTTATATAACTCTGTTAGCTCCCACTTATATTCAAAATAGAAGAAGTGGGATCCCTGGGTGGCACAGCCGTTTGGCGCCTGCCTTTGGCCCAGGGCGCGATCCTGGAGACCCGGGATCGAATCCCATATCAGGCTCCCGGTGCATGGAGCCTGCTTCTCCCTCTGCCTGTGTCTCTGCCTCTCTCTCTCTGTGTGACTATCATAAGTAAATAAAAAAAAAAAAAAAATAGAAGAAGTCTCTGTGGGGGGTAGGCAAGTAGGTGAAGAGGATTAAGAGGTACCAATTTACAGTTATAAAATAAGTCATGGAGATGAAAAGTATAGCAAAGGGAATACAGTCAATAATATTGTAATCACATTGTATGGTAACAGATGGTAACTCCACTTATGGGGAGCACCGAGTAACAGAGTTGTCAAATCATTATATTGTACACCTGAAACTAATGTAACATTGTAGGTCAACTGTACTTCAGTAACAAGAGTTAGAAAGTCAAGAAAAACCCTCTGTGAACGTCCCCTCTTGCTGAGCCACAAAGAGATAAAGCAGCATAGAGCTATGTAGCAAGTCTCCTTTCTTTTAATCAAGTTGCCCCTTCCCCCAAAGAGGGGAAACAGCAGCTAATCTCCTTGGGGTCTTTTTGTTGTTGTTTATTGTTTCAGAGAGGCAGAAAAGTTCAGAAAACGATAAAGGAGAATCTATACTTATTAAGAACCTACCACGTGACAGACACCAAGCTAAGGCTTTTTTATACATAGGTTATCTTTCTCAAGAAAAATTAAACCAATGGCACCACAGAAATCAATCCCCACTTTGTCAGCTACGAGGGGTATAACCTTGAAAACACATTTAGGTTCTCACATTTTAGTTCCCTCTGGTGTAAAATGGAAAGAATATATGCCTTAAGGGCACTAAACAACTATGCACTGTACCTGGCCCGTGTTTGTTGGATTCTCTTCCTTATCAGGACCCTGGTTATACTTTCTTGAAACACCTGGAAGTGTGGTGGGGGGGGGGGGGGGGGACTTTAGGGAGCAAAGTTGAGTCCCAAGCATTTCTGTACTTACAAACTGCCTCCAGCCTTTTGTCTATTTTTAAAAATACGTGGAAACCTATTTAGATGAAAATGAGTTTCATTTTATTTTATTTAAAATATTTTATTTATTCATTGATGAGAGACACAGAGAGAGAGAGAGGCGGAGACACAGGCAGAGGGAGAAGCAGGCTCCATGCAGGGAGCCCAACATGGGACTCGATCCCAGGTCTCCAGGATCAGGCCCTGGGCTGCAGGCGGCGCTAAACCACTCAAGGCTGCCCTGAGTTTCATTTTAAATACAAGTATATAGGGGCTTCCTCATAAATGAAAAAAAAAAATGCAGAAAATGAAGTAATGCATTATCCTTTTTAACAATTACCAGAAAAGGCAAATCATAAATCTTGAGGGCATTTAAGGCTGCCACATGGAGAAAAAAAGCAATTTTTCTAACAACTTTTCCTCTGACAGTGTTTACTTGTTATTAGCCACCTGACATTATGCAGAAACCAAACCAAACCCATAACAAAAAGGTCCTAGTTAAAAACCTTTAAAAAAACAAAGATAATAATAGTCTCAGGCCAGAGGGCATAAACTGGGAACAAGTAGATACTTCCATTTAAAAATACACAACATTCTCGAGATTCCCCCAGGAAGGTTTCTGTTTGCTGTATAGTATTTCTCAGTGTTCTGTGCAAATATGTGAACTCAAATTCCACTTCTGCTCATTGTATAAATTCACAGCAAATAAAGTACCTGACAAAAAGACATCAAAAGAACTGGAGAAACAGATAAATAAAGTGAAATATTACTACTAAACTCACCAAGTAAAAGCCTCTCAAGCTCTGAGGCGAGTTTTTTCACCTTGTTAGCTTCTAAGACTGAAGAAATCATTTGAAAACTTTTATTACAAGCCTAGAGGTACATAAAGAGCCACGAAAACCTTCATCTGACAAGAGCTTAATTAAACACATCAGTAATTATGTGTTTACATCACTTTTAGCTGCTTGAATAGCAGTTATGTTTTTTCCGCATAATGTTCTTGACTCAAAACAAGACTGACTTTCCAAAGAAAAAGTATTTTTCCTAACTGGGTATTCTATTATCACGCAAAAACTTAGAAAAAAAATCAATATTAACTTCGAACATGATAAATAAACATTGAACCCTCAGGGACAGGAACACTTCATATATGGTTTAGACATCTCAAGTGGGGTTTCTACAAATACAACTTTATAAAAAATTCATTAGTAATCTATACTGGAGAAAATGAGTTACTTGTATTTTTTTCATCTCAATAGCATTTTAAAATCAACAGTTATTCAGTAGAAACAATATGTAGAAAGTCCATGAATTTTTAAGAGACTGAGGCTGAAATACTCAATTTGTAATACAGTAATTGTGATCTTGGGCAAGTTATTTCATTTCTCTAAGTCTCAGTTTTGCTGTCTATAAAATGATAGTATCCATTTCACAGGAGTAATGTTAACTTACCACAGAATATATACAAAAGAAACCATCAGGTCTATAGTACCTAGTAAGAATCTAAGTAGATCCTCAGATAACCAACCTGTCTTTGCCCTAGTTTTCCAGCACCTCTCTCTAAAGTTTTTTCTTTTTCTTTTTTTTTTTTTTAAGATTTCATTTATTCATGATAGACATGGGAGGGCGGTGAGCGGGAGAGGCAGAGACACAGACAGAGGGAGAAGCAGGCTCCATGTAAGGAGCCTGATGTGGGACTCGATCCCCGGTCTCCGGGATCATGCCCTGGGCTGAAGGCAGGTGCTAAACGGCTGAGTCACCCAGGGATTCCTCTAAAGTTTTTTCTTATAACCCATTAAAACGTCTGACCCTGCACCCCAGGACATAAGCATTTATAAATTACACACGTACGACTACACTAATATGTTACAAAATACACAAATATAGAAGCTATAAGAAGAGGATATAAAGATGAAAAGCAGTTTTAAATATTGGCTTCATAGTATTTATTACTTAATATGTCAAAGCCTGAAAAAGCCTAAGCCAAAGTTCATTCTTCACAGTGGATGTAGATCCAGACTTCAAAGAATCTTTGTAATAATCCTATTTTGAGGTTTTTGATCACCTTCTTGTCCTATCAGGTTAAACAGTCATTGTTTTTGCATCGTAATGTGACTCAGAGCTACCAGAAGTATAAGATCTACTATTTACTTAGTGTTCACTCTCATTTTGTTAGGCTTATCTTCAAACTGTGGTTTCCTTCAGAGTATTTTTGCACTCCTGCAGCATTTTGTGAGAATTTAAAGCTAGCCAATATATTCTGTAAATCCACTGAACCAAGCACATGCGAATTGTAACATTTAGCAAAATACTAAAAGCAAAGACAAGCCCTGTCATCCTCAAGTCACAGAGCTGCCTTTCTCCTTTCAGGAAGTTTTAGCTAACACTTGGGATGTGCTAATGTAACGTTCAGATTAGGAAGTCACCATCAACAGATGTAATAACTAAGGTAATTTTTCAGCATACATAATAAATGCTGGTAAGGATTTTTTAAAAACAGAAGTTCCAATATTTTCTCCCAATACTTGGACTGCCTTACATACCTTCAAGTACACACACACCCTATACCCTACTTGGCCTTAAACTTTTAATACAGCCTCCTCCAGGCTATGTTCTACATGGCTTAAAACTGTTACCTTTTTAAATTATAAGTCGATCATGTCACCCACTCCCTTCTCAGATATCCTCAGTGGCACTACAACTCCTTACAGGGTAAATACAAACCCTTTAGCCTTGCATTAAAAGCCTATAATATGGATAAGGATATTATCTATATCCAGCTTTATCTCTTACCAATATCCACACTAAGCCTTATTCTGGAGCCCCACCAAATTATATGTTTTTAACACACGGTCTTGCATACCTTCACTCGTTCAGCAAGCATTTATTGGCTATTATATACCAGACATTGGGGAAGATAAAGAAGACCCAGTCACCCATTGCCTGTGAACATCCAGACTCCCAGCACATTAATCAAATAAATAAGATTACAGTATGATGTGAAAAATACTCTAACAGAAATTTATACAAAATATTATGAAAACCTGGGATCAGAACACTTTTTAGCTCCTTGTATCAGGTAGGTATTACCTCCCTCGCCCAGAGTATACTTACCTCCCTTATTCCTTGTTTGATAACCTCTTACTAATCCTTCACAATTTTGGTTCAAATGTCCATTTTCACTTTATAAACTAACCTGTAAAGATTTTGTAGCTTCTTCCCAGCAGCTCCTATATCACTGTATCATACTGCTGTAAATAACACTGCTATATTGTTATGACATTTTCAATACAGGTTTTGTAGAAAGGTAAATCTTCAAATGTTACAAAGAGAGTTGGGCAAAGCTGTAAAATCATTATTCCATCTGATGATAACTATTAAATTTTTAAAGTTAAGATTAGCCACTCAAGAAATGTATTTGTTCCATTAAAAATATGGTTAAATAGGGCAGCCCGGGTGGCTCAGTAGTTTAGCGCTGCCTTCAGCCCAGGGCATGATCCTGGAGACCTGGGATCAAGTCCCACATGGGGCTTCCTGCATGGAGCCTGCTTCTCCCTCTGCCTGTGTTTGTGCCTCTCATGAATAAATAAATAAAATCTTTTTAAAAATGTGGATAAATAAAACACCTATGGAAATGTATATACACAGGGGAAAGTACACATACCATGCTCAATGAATTTTCAATGGACAGAGTCCAGAACCAGTACCTAGCCTTAGGCTTTTGAAGGCCTAGCAATAATCTGAACATCTGTACTCAGACACTATAGGAGCAATAATCTAGTTTTTAAGCAGAACTTTTTTCAAAAATCAACTCTTAAATATCAAATTGATAACTTCAAAGAATAGAAAAATCACAGCAGAAAAATATTTTAGGAACAAATAAGACACTTTAAATCGAGTCAGCTGTACAATCAATCTTTTAATTTTTCATATTGATCTGATACTCTGTTTCAAAACTTTTCCTTGAAAATACTTTTAGATTTTTAAATGCATGCTGGCTTTTTCCAAGGTTTATTTTTCCAAGCATAAAATTTAAAAATTAAGATAAAAGCAGGGTGCCTGGGGTGGCTCAGTCGGTTAAGCGTGCCATTTGATTTCAGCTCAGGTCACAATCTCAGGGTTGTGAGATCAAGCCCCACGTGGGGATCTGTGCTCAGTGGAGAGTCTGCTTGGGATTCTCTCCCTTTCTTCCTCCCCCTCTTCCCCTCTTCCTGCTCTGTTTCTCTAGAACAAAATCTTTTCTAAAAACTAAGGTAAAACATTTAAAAAAAAACTTTTATTTTTTTTTTTGGCGTCCTTATAATAGCAATAGTCAAAATCCCCCAAATAATGACAATTTACTAATCAAATCTCTTACAAATAGCTATTGGCTGACCCAGAACTTTTTGCATCTAAAGCCTTGAAAACCTAACTGTAATGAATTGGTGACTCAAGAGATTTCTGAAGGCATCATCATTCCTGTTGATCATTTCCCTCCTACCAAGAGGGAGGTGTAGGAATAAAGGAACAGTAATTTCAGCAGAAGACTTGGCTTTTTCACTAACTAGTAAAGTTTAGAAAATGTTAGGCAAATCTCTCCAACTCTGAGCCTGTTTCCTCATCTGTAAACATGGGGATTATATTACCAAATAGGTGAATACTTCCCAAACTAAAAAGCTACCTCCAAATTAAGTTATGCCTGTGAAGTACTGCTGTTAAATCTAGAATAATGAACATAAAGTCAGAAGCCATATGTTTAGAGCCCTAACCCTACCCATCTTTGTTGGATGACCTCAATGTAGTCATTAAATCTCTCTGGGCTTCATTGGTAAGAACACACACAAGACCAGATCACTGGCTATAATAATTGTCTGGGTTATGGAGAACTTGAAATTCAAGATGCTCTTTGTAGAGCATTATTCCTGTGGATAAAATACTGATTTATCAATTAAGTTCAGTTCTATCACACACAGGGGACTCTTATTACCAGAAAATGTAACTATATTATACCTATTAGAAAAAGAATTAAAAAAGAAAATTACAGCCACGAGGAAACAAGGCCACAAATAAAAGGGGGGGGGGGGTGTTGTTTGCATTTTCCCCATTAACTTGCATTCATATATACCTACAAAGATTTCACCCTGAATTCAGTTAGTACTCCCAAGCAGGTAAATGGCAAGAAGTGATAAAGGTTAAAAGAAATTTTGAGTTAAGAAAAATTAATGAGGAAATGCTATTCATTATCTAACAGAAAGGAAAGCAATGCTGTTCTTACTGAATTTAATTATTAATCATTTGATTATTCAGTTTTAAAAGGGGAAGTCTTCACCCCAGGTGCTGGGAGCAGAGATGGAGGATGGAACTGTAGAGACACTTAGGCTAAAATATAAAATGTTTCACAAAGATTCTTCTCCATATAACTGATTTCTAGTTAAAAGAAAAACAAACTAAGCAATGTTGAAATAGAATACATTAAGAGACACTGTTTTTCTTGGTAGAAACAATGTTTTCTTATAAGTAACTTTCTAGTAACATAGTGTAGAATACACGGAAAAGTTGAGGATAGAAGCTCTAGCTTGCTTCTTAAAATCTAAAGATTTCCAGATACTTTAATTCCTTCAAGTAACATGCCTACTCATTACAGAAGTCAGAACTGGTTATACCAGTTCAAATTCTCCCATTTCCATTTTGTCCCAAGTATCACCCTGTGAATGTAGAAACAATAAACATTTCTTTAAGATTTATTTATTCATGAGAGACACAGAGAGAGAGACAGGCAGAGACTTAGGCAGAGGGAGAAGCAGGCTCCCTGCAGGAGCCCGAAGCAGGACTCGATCCCAGAACTCCAGGATCACACCCTGAGCCAAAGGCAGACACTCAACCGTGCAGCCACCCAGGCATCCCAGAAACAATAAACTTTTAAATGAACTTTTTTTTTTAAAAAAATGCAAAAGAAGCTCAGCTCATAGATACCTGAAGACCTTTGTGTCTCAAATATACAAGGGGAGGTAGAAGCCTCAGACCATTCAAAAAAGAAAAATGCCAGATTTTGTGTTCAGACTTCCATTTTTTTTAATTAAAAATTTTTTTTGATTTCCATTTTTAAAAGACTGCATCTTTTTGTGCAAAAAGAACTACCAGACTTCTTTAAAATATATGGTACTCTAATTTCCCTTCACATTCATCAGTTCTTTCAGTATTTGGTTAATTCTTTCTGGATTAAGTACATTCGAGGTCAAAAGAACATGACTTGAACTTCATGAGTTGAAACAGATCCAAAATTAAATTCATGAAAATAACAATATCAGTCTCTCATAAATACGGTTATAAATAAATCTTCCCACCGGTTCCTTTGCCAACTTTTGAGCTTTGAGAATACATTCTCCTAAAAGTAGCAATTCCAGGAAAACCAAGGGGCATTATTCTTTTACTATATTATTCTCATCCGAGTCACTAAACAGTAATTATTCAGAGGCCATGAAAACAGGAAAGCAAAATAGATAAAGGATGGTTGTTCACCCATTGTCCCCTGACAACACATTCACAATTCCTGTTCTCCTAAAGCCAGCAATAGTTGTATGTCATGAGTACATTTTGATCACCCCCAAAAGTATATAATTACAATGAAAATATTGACATAACGTAGCTCTTGAATTTCAGCCAATTTTAGATAGCATTTAATAACTATGAGAGCCATACCATTTGCCAATAATTTTATTCAAATTATACTTAAACACTTAACATAGTATTTTAGCAAAAACACCAGCTAGAAATGAGTCCTAAACTATTAACGATAGTAGTGCTCACAGAACATTTACATAACAAAACTGATCTGCAAATGGAAAAGTACTTGTCTATTACAATTATTAATCCCTTTACTTTCCCAATCATTCGGCTATTGCTATTGAAATCACAATAATTCTTTTTCCTTTTTAAATACAAAAGAGAACACAATCACAAAATCTCCTCCTCTAGGAGTTTGTGATTCTCAGTTGCTATTTGTTCCCAGTGTAACCATATGAATCAGAGGGCAAACACTTTCATACTGAAAAGTTCTTAAAATGACAAAGGCCAAGTTTCCTTATTGAGGATGAAGAAATTTTACTATATTATGCTGCCTCCTAGAGGCCAAGGTACATAAAAATACTACACTCCTCACAATTGTCTAGTTTCAACAAACAACACATAGCCTGAAATTCAAGTGTTGACAGCCACCAAACCAGAACATGCCCTGCTCATTTTTTACTTTAAGTGACTATTTCGCATTTCTGTGTAAATAAATACTGGCATTCTTTAAAAAAAACTTAAATGGAGGGGAGCCTGGGTGGTACAGTCAGTTAAGCTTCGACTCTTGGTTTTGGCTCTACCCCAAGTTGGGCTCCCCGGATCAGCTCAGAGTCTCTCTCTCTGCCTTTCCCTCTCCTTGCGCTCTAAAATAAATCTTTAAAAAAATGAATTGGTTAGGTGCAAATGACAAATATTCTGCTGTCAATCACAAAAATGGAGTATTAATAAATGCAAACATTGAAAATGTATACTATAAGCTTAAATACAATGATCTAATAGTTCATCTTTAAACATCAAAAAGGACTACACTGCTATATTTAATAGAGCCATACACCTAAGAAGGCTGAAGCATAAAGTAAAATTTTATCTGAAAGTATAATGTCTTGTTAAAATGATTAAAGTGTTTCTCACCACAGCAAACTTGCTGAGAATGAACACACGTGCAAGCAACTGTTGTTGCAAAATCCTTGTTCAGGATATTACTGACAATCTATAAAAAAACATTGGATGAATAAAATGTCTTAATTCAAGGAAGTCAAGAACAATGCAATCTTCCTCACGGCTTTTTGGCTTCATGCTGCTTCAGTGTGTTCATATAATAAAAGATCTGGCAAGTGGGAAGTTTCAATGCATTCACATGGGGCAATTCTGGAGCAGAGTTACCCTGGGGATAAACATACTCTCTAGCACAAAGGGCCATTCTAAGTAGGTCAAAACAGCCCAAAACAATATTTAGGATCACCAGGACCTTCATAAAAGACTTTAATAATGTCACATTACCCAAAAGGGAAGAAAAACACACAAAAAATATCACAAGATACATTGTTAGAAACAAGAACATTGAAGATTATAAAAAGAGCAATTGGTTGTTTTTTTTTTAAAGATTTTATTTATTTATTCATGAGAGACACAGAAAGACAGGTAGAGAGAGAAGCAGGCGCCACGCAAAGAGCCCGATGCGGAACTTGATCCTGGGACTCCAGGATCATGCCCTGAGCCAAAGGCAGACGCTCAACCACTGAGCCACCCAGGCGTCCCAAAAGAGCAATTGTTTAAAGATTTAAATTTTCTAAGATTCTAAATTGAAGTCTAGTCAGTTTAAGATATTTAACAGCAAAATACTTGGTGAAAAGCATGCTTATGATCTTTTTTTTTTCATTCTTATGATCCTATTGAGTTAAATTAAAGAAAATAAACCCAATGACTAGGATAGAAGTAGACACTTAAAAGGCTTATAAAAGGGTAAGGATTCAAATACAAAAACACTAATTCAAAGGGATACACACATCCCTATGTTTCTAGCAGCATTATTTACAATAGCCAAGATGTGGAAGCAGCCCAAGCGTCCACTGATTTTTGAATGGATAAAGAAGAGGTCATACACACATACACACACACATACACACACACTGAATATTATTCAGCCATTAAAAAAAAGAATGAAACCTTGCCATTTGCAATGATATGGTCTTATAGGTAGTATAATGCTAAGCAGAATAAGTCAGAAAAACAAATTCCATATGATTTCACTCATATGTGGAATTCAAGAAACAAATGAGTGAAAGGGAAAAAAGAAGAAAAACAAAACAAAACAAAACAAAAAACCCAGACAGAGAACAAACTGATGTTAGCAGAGGATAGTGGGGTAGAGGGATGGGTGAATTAGGCGTTGGGTATTAAGAAGGGCACTTGTGAGAAGCACCAGGTGATATATGGAAGTGGTGAATTACTATATTGTACACCTGAAATTGATATTACATTGTATGTTAACTGGGATTAAAATAACTTTTTTTTTAAGTCTAGGATTTAATGAAAAGACAAAAGTCAAAAATTCTATCTAATAACAACCAGAGCATAGGGGCATCTTGTGGAGGCTCCTAGAAAAGCAAGTAGTATATATAGAAAACCCTAATTTCTCTAGGGCTTCTTACACTAACACTCCGAAGCTCTTGTCACTCTTTTCCTCATTTCTTCAACAATTTCTGGCTGCCAGAGCACTCTGGTGAGAAACCACAACTTTAAAAGCTATAGCATCTTTTTTCTCACATGACTCAACAGCAATCTAAGGCCTTATAGTTCAGAACACCATGATGAGTATCCTAAATAGATGACTGGCCTAAAAATGCTAAGTCCTCACAACTAACTTTTCTTTGTTCTTATGCCTAAATGTGACAATTCTAGTGTAATTTACACAAAATAAACAAAATTTGGAATTTTTTTGGTGACAAGTATCCAAGAATATACTAAAAAGATGCAAATTTATTCTAAAGATGAAATGGTTTCTCACAGACTCAAAATGCAGGTCTGCAACTCAGTCTCAAGAAAGACTAGAACTGGGAACTGGAAGACCATCAAAAACCACGGGAATGTCTGCTTCTCACCTCTGTTTCTTTTCATGAGCTGTTATTTCTGGGCTAAAACTTTCTTTATTCAGTCCCCTGGGTTACTATACATAATCCCCAATTTCATATATTAACATGATTTTTCTCAGTTCAAATTTCACATTCCTAGAAGGATATATTTAAAGTTTTATTTAAATTCCAGTTAGTCAACATACAGTATAATATTAGTCCTAGAAGAATATTCTGATTGGCCCAGATAAGGTCTGCCTATTTATGATTAAGTCATCTGTGCCCAAATAGGATATAGGGAAGCCCATCTATTGATGATGAATTCTTTTGGCTTTTGTACATCTGAAAATGTCTAAGATGTTTTTACTTCACCTTTATTTATGAAAGATATTCTTGGTGATACAGAATTCTTGTGGGGTGGGTTTTTTTTGTTTTTTTTTTTTTTTGTATTTTAAAGATATCGCACCTTTGTTTTCTCACTGCATTGTTTCAGATGAAATCTACTGTCAAAGAGTCTTATTATCGTTATTCCTTTATACGTATAGTATCCTTTACCCTCTGTTTTTTTGTTGTGTTTTGTAATTTAAGTAGCCTCCATGCATAACATGGGGCTTGAACTTACAGGCCCAAAATCAAAAGTTACATGCTCTACCCACTGAGCCAGCCAGGCCGTCTTGTTGCTTTTAAGATGTTCTCATCATCACAGATTTTGAGCAATGTCATTATGATGTGCTTGTTACTTTCTTAGTGTTTGTGCTTGGACTTCACTGACCTTATTGGATTTATGGATTTATTGTTTCCATCAAATTTGGAATTTTTTGGCTATTTCTTCAAAATGTTTTTGTCTCCCACCCCTTTCAAGAATTACAAGTACACTATATCAGGCCACTTAAAGCTGTCCGTGGTTCACTCATTCTCTTTTCACTTTTTCTCAGTCTTATCCCCCATCCTTACTTTCAGACACTTTTTTTTTTTTTTTTAAGATTTATTTATTCATGAGAGACACAGATAGAGAGGCAGAGACACATAGGCAGGGGGAGAAGCAGGCTCCATGCAGGGAGCCTGACGTGGGATTTGATCAAGGGACTCCAGAATCATGCCCCGGGCTGAAGGTGGCGCTAAATCGCTGGGCCACCCAGGCTGCCCCTCATTAAGGATTGTGTTCCTATTTCTTTGCATGCCTAGTAATCTTTGATTGAATGCCAGATATTGTTAATGTTATTCTGCTGGATATTGGATATTTTTATATTCCTCTAAGTATTCTTAAGTTTTGTTCCAAGGTGCAGTTAGAAATTACTTGAAAACCGTCTTTCAGGTCTTACTTTTATGATTTGTTAGGTATGTCCAAGGCATTGCACAGTCTAGGGCTACTTATTCTGCATTATTAAGGCAAAAGTCATTCTCAATATTCTCCCCAAGGTCCCATGACCCAGAAAAAGTACTATTCCTTTTGAGCACTGGGCATTGCTTCTTATAACTTATATTGGGTGGCTTATCCTAGGCTTTGGGTAGTTTCCTTATATGCAAGCACTGATCGATATTCTATAAAGGATCTGCAGATCTCTGAGGATTTCCCTTTGCAGCTCTCTGCTCTGTGACACTCTGTCCTACAAATCCTAACCACAATTATCTCCCTGATTTCTCAACTCAGAGTCCTCTGGGCTCCTCCTGAGATCTCCTTCCCTGAGCTGTGGACTAGAGGCACTCTCAAGGCATTAAAACTTGGGAAATCGGGCAGCCTGGGTGGCTCAGTGGTTTAGCGCCGCCTGCAGCCCAGGGTGTGATCCTGGAGACCCGGGATCGAGTCCCACATCGGGCTTCCTGCATGGAGCCTGTTTCTCCCTCTGCCTGTGTCTCTGCCTCTCTCTCTTTCTCTCTGTGTCTCTCATGAGTGAATAAATAAAATCTTAAAAAAAAAAAAAAACAGTTTAAAAAAAATAAAACTTGGGAGATCTTAGGGCTTGCCCCATCTATTTCCCACCTTCTGGGGATAACATTTCTCAGGCTCACTGCTGTTAACCTTATGCCATGTCTTCTGTCTGTTTTGTTTGTTGGTTGGTTATTTTTGCTTTGTTTTAGATGGGAGAGTAAATTCAGTTATCCCATCTTAGGCAGAAGCAGAAGTTCAAATCTATCCATTCAGAGAGGGAGAGAAGAAACAATTCAGCGACTGGCAGATATCCCCAAAACTATCTATACTGCATGAATTCTATAATAAAGAATACTCAAGAGCACATGAATTCTATCAAATCATGCCAGTCATATTTGACATTTACTGTTTTTTAAACAAATATTAAGTAGCTAATATATTCCAGATAATCAGGATATACAAGTGAAGAAAAAGTGGTTTCTGTCGTTCTGCAGCTTATTTTTTTATAAATTTATTTTTTATTGGTGTTCAGTATGCCAACATATAGAATAACACCCAGTGCTCATCCCGTCAAGAGCTCTCCTCAGCCCGTCACCCAGTCACCCCACTCCCCATCCACTTCCCCTTCCACCACCCCTAGTTCGTTTCCCAGAGTTAGGAGTCTCTCATGTTCTGTCACCCTTTCTGATATTTCCCACTCATTTTTTCTCCTTTCCCCTTTATTCCCTTTCACTATCCTTTATATTCCCCAAATGAATGAGACTATACAATGTTTGTCCTTCTCCGATTGACTTACTTCACTCAGCATAACACCCTCCAGTTCCATCCACGTTGAAGCAAATGGTGGGTATTTGTCATTTCTAATGGCTGAGGAATATTCCATTGTATACATAAACCACATCTTCTTTATCCATTCATCTTTCGTTGGACACCGAGGCTCCTTCCACAGTTTGGCTATTTTGGACATTGCTGCTATTAACATCGGGGTGCAGGTGTCCTGGCGTTTCATTGCATCTGTATCTTTGGGGTAAATCCCCAGCAGTGCAATTGCTGGGTCATAGGGTAGCTCTATTTTTAACTCTTGAAGGAACCTCCACACAGTTTACCAGAGTGGCTGCACCAGTTCACATTCCCACCAACAGTGCAGGAGGGTTCCCCTTTCTCCACATCCTCTCCAACATTTGTGGTTTCCTGCCTTGCTAATTTTCCCCATTCTCACTGGTGTGAGGTGGTATCTCACTGTGGTTTTGATTTGTATTTCCCTGATGGCCAGTGATGCAGAGCATTTTCTCATGTGCATGTTGGCCATGTCTATGTCTTCCTCTGTGAGATTTCTCTTCATGTCTTTTGCCCATTTCATGATTGGATTGTTTGTTTCTTTGGTGTTGAGTTTAATAAGTTCCTTATAGATCTTGGAAACTAGCCCTTTATCTGATACGTCATTTGCAACTATCTTCTCCCATTCCGTAGGTTGTCTTTTAGTTTTGTTGACCGTATCCTTTGTTGTGCAAAAGCTTCTTATCTTGATGAAGTCCCAATAGTTCTTTTTTTTTTAAAGGTTTTATTTAACTTTATTTATTTATTTATTTATTTTATTTATTTATTCATAGACACAGAGAGAGAGAGGCAGAGACACAGACAGAGAGAGAGAGGCAGAGACACAGGCAGAGGGAGAAGCAGGCTACATGCAGGGAGCCCAATGTGGGACTTGATCCCAGGTCTCCAGGATCACACCCCAGGCTGCAGGCGGCGCCAAACCGCTGCGCCACCAGGGCTGCCCAAATCCCAATAGTTCATTTTTGCTTTTGTTTCTCTTACCTTCATGGATGTATCTTGCAAGAAGATACTGCGGCCGAGTTCAAAAAGGGTGTTGCCGGGATCCTTGGGTGGCGCAGCGGTTTGGCGCCTGCCTTTGCCCCAGGGCGCGATCCTGGAGACCCGGGATCAAATCCCACGTCGGGCTCCCAGTGCATGGAGCCTGCTTCTCCCTCTGCCTGTGTCTCTGCCTCTCTCTCTCTCTCTGTGACTATCATAAATAAATAAAAGTTAAAAAAAAAAAAAATTTAAAAAAAAAAAAAAAAAAAAGGGTGTTGCCTGTGTTCTCCTCTAGGATTTTGGTGGAATCTTGTCTCACATTTAGATCTTTCATCCATTTTGAGTTCATCTTTGTGTATGGTGCAAGAGAGTGGTTTAGTTTCATTCTTCTGCATGTGGATGTCCAATTTTCCCAGCACCATTTATTGAAGAGACTTTTTTCCAGTGGATTGTCTTTCCTCCTTTGTCGAATATTAGTTGACCATAAAGTTGAGGGTCCACTTCTGGATTCTCTATTCTGTTCCATTGATCTATGTGTCTGTTTTTGTGCCAGGACCACACTGTCTTTATGACCACAGTTTTGTAGTACAACCTGAAATCTGGCATTGTGATGCCCCCAGATATGGTTTATTTATTTTATTTATTTTTTAATTTTAATTTTTATTTATTTATGATAGTCACACACAGAGAGAGAGAGAGAGAGAGAGAGAGAGAGAGAGAGGCAGAGACATAGGCAGAGGGAGAAGCAGGCTCCATGCACCGGGAGCCCGACGTGGGATTCGATCCCGGGTCTCCAGGATTGCACCCTGGGCCAAAGGCAGGCGCCAAACCTGGCTCCTGGCTATTTGGGGTCTTTTCTGATTCCACACAAATCTTAAAATAATTTGTTCCAACTCTCTGAAGAAGGTCCATGGTATTTTGATAGGGATTACATTAAACATGTAAATTGCCCTAGGTAACATTGACATTTTCACAATATTAATTCTTCCAATCCATGAGCATGGAATATTTTTCCATCTCTGTGTCTTCCTCAATTTCTTTCAGAAGTGTTCTGTAGTTTTTAGGGTATAGATCCTTTACCTATTTGGTTAGGTTTATTCCTAGGTATCTTACACTTTCGGGTGCAACTGTAAATGGGATTGACTCCTTAATTTCTCCTTCTTCAGTCTCATTGTTAGTGTATAGAAATGCCACTGACTTCTGGGCATTGATATTGTATCCTGCCACACTGCCAAATTGCTGTATGAGTTCTAGCAATCTTGGGGTGGAGGCTTTTGGGTTTTCTATGTAGAGTATCATGTCATCTGCGAAGAGGGAGAGTTTGACTTCTTCTTTGTGCAGCTTAGAATTCTATAGAGAAGACAGACACTAAACAAACAGTAGTTCACAGGTAATCTGGGATGTGACAGATGATCACATAATATAGGGTCCTGAAATGAATCAAACCTCAGAAACTAAGACTATGTAGTAAATATAGCGGGGTGGGGAAGGGGCAAAATGGGTGAAGGGAAATGGGAGGTACAGGTTTCTAGCTATGGAATGAAGAAGTCACATGGATGGAAAGTACAGCACAGGGAATATAGTCAGTGATATTACTAGCATCATATGGAGATAGATGGTAACTACACTTGTGGCAAGTACAGCAAGATGTATAGACTTGTTGAATCACTAGGTTATATACCTGAAATGGACTTAATATTGTGTACCAACTACATTTCAATTTTTTAAAAAGACTTTATTTATTTATTCATGAGACACACAGAGAGAGAGGCAGAGACACAGGCAGAAGGAGGAGAGGCAGGCTCCATGCAGGGAGCCCAATATGGGATTCGATACCAGGACTGCAGGATCATGCCCTAAGCCAAAGGTAGATACCCAACCTCGGAGCCACCCAAGCATCCTTACATTTCAATTTTTAAAAAAGTATAGGGTGCATTGAAGAGCTAAGAAATCTTGTCAAAATAGAAATTTCAAAGCCTAGTTTTAAAAATATCTTATTCAAACTGTAAATGAAATAACCAATAATTGCCTTATTTCATCATCTACTAAACTGATAAAAATAGCAATAAGAAATGTTAAGTACCTGAAAAGTTCCCCCTTCACATTTATGTAGACTACAATGTCCAATAAATTGTTACTGTTTTGACTCCCTACATTTCCTTTTAAAAATAAATATGGTAAAGATAAAATTCAATGCAGAAATTTAATTTCAAATTATTATTACTTGCTAAGGAAAGTACACTATTCTCTGAATATCTTGGCTTTTTATTTTCTTCTTAGGATTTATCTGTTGAATGTCAGTATCTTAGATGACCAAAAAGCTGCCAATTCTGTCCTCCTGACTTGAGATACACTAACTCACTGTAGATTTCAAATTAATGGAATCCAAATTAACACAGAAACCTCTAATATTGCTAACTGCACTCAAACACAATGTATGTTAAAATTTTACAATAAAAGCATAAGCAGAGAACAGATTCAGTTTCTACAAATCATTATGCATATCAATAAGCTAGCTAGGTATTATAAAGTCCTGAAAGAAGACAAGCACACAGGAATAAATACATCTAGAGGTCAGGGGAGACACTAAGATTTGAAACATCAATCCAAAGGGGAATATAAACAAAATCTGGAATTTTATATTATGATTTTGTGATTTCCTAATTTCATCTACAAAGCTGCCTTTGACAGGAAATTCCATATCCGAGATTACATTTAGGGCTCATGCTACTTGACCTAACAGTACTCTATACTCATGATTAGTGTGGTAGTTTTAGCAATTTGCTGACAACATTTTCAGAAATATTGAATGTTATTGCTCAGATACATTCATTTAGATAATATAAAGGTCAGTTTGAGGATGCCTGGGTGGCTCAGCAATTGAGTGTCTGCCTTCGGCCTAGGGCGTGATCCTGGAATCCCAGGATCAGGTCCCACATTGGGCTCCCTGCATGGAGCAAGCCTGCTTCTCTCTCTGCCTACTTCTGCCTCTCCCTCTCTCTGTGTCTCTCGTGAATAAATAACTTTTTTAAAAAATAAAAAAATTTTAAAAATAAAGGTCAGGTTGTTTCTAGGTATTAAGCTCAGAATATGCTTTTTTATTATGAAACAATTGAGTGACTTAACAATTCCTGATGATTTAACAAAACTAACTAGAAAAAAAATCCCTAAGGATTATGCTGACTCGGCATTTTCTGTGATACCCTGGATTAAATTTAATAATGAACTTCAAAGTGAAAATAGGCACATGTGCCTACTTTGGGTTGCCTCTATGCAACTAAACACATTAAAAAATATTTTTTTAACCAATAACAAAAAGTTGCTATGCAATTCTTTACTATGAAAAAAAAGTCTTTGAGTATAGACTAACTTGACAATTAAAAGAAAAAGTACTTCTCTCAAGGAACAAAGTGGAAAAGACTGCTTTTTTCCACTCTTTGCTTTTTGGGCATTTTGCATTTCAAAGTATGTGACACTAATGCTTTAATAAGGTAAAATGCAAAGACACCTGCGCAGAGTACATATACTCACTTATTCCCTCAAGTCACTCCCACATGATTCATTCACATTGTGATTATGTTAAAGAGAAAAGAACATACATACTACATAGTTCTGTTCTTGGAACATGGGAGAGCTAATCTTTCACTTCTCATTACCAGTGTGCCTATTTCTCCTCAATGGTTGTTAATGCTAAGTCAGCAACTGGCTGATAGACTGAAAAAATAAAATTTTTTAGTCCCTTCATATTTCACCTTTAGTAGGTTCTTTTTATTAAAGACACACACCCACAGTAATCAAGTCTACTCCTTCCCTAGTGGCAATAGTCTGTTATGAAGAGGGTAGCCCCGGTGGCCCAGCGGTTTAGTGCCACCTTCTCAGGGTGTGATCCTGGAGACCCAGGATCAAGTCCCACGTCAGGCTCCCTGCATGGAGCCTGCTTCTCCCTCTGCCTGTGTCTCTGCCTCACTCTCTGTCATGAATAAATAAATAAAATCTTTAAAAAAAAAAAAAGTCTGTTACGAAGAAAAATGGGGAATTGTGTTTTATGGAAAGGAAATTAATTAATGACACTTAAAATGTTTTTAGAGGGCAGCCCGGGTGGCTCAGCAATTTAGCACCGCCTTCAACCCAGGGCGTGATCCTGGAGACCCGGGATCAAGTCCCACGTCAGACTCCCTGCATGGAGCCTGCTTCTCCCTCTGCCTGTGTCTCTGTCTCTGTCTCTCTCTCTCTCTTTATCACTTTCCTCTCTGTGTATTCTCATGAATAAATAAATAAAATCTTTTAAAAAAATGTTTTTAGAATTCAAGTCCAAAACTCCTACCATAAACATAATTGAGGGGAGCCTGGCTGGCTCAGTCAGTAGAGCATGCAATTATCTTAGGGTTATAAATTTGAGCCCCACACTGGGTGCAAAGATTACTTAAAAGTAAAATCTTAAAAATTTTTTTAAAGTAATTCATTTGTTCAACAAACATTATATAGCAGATATTATCCTAAGTACTGGGTATGCAGTAGTCAATACGATAGATGTAATCCTGCTCTCCTGGATCTTACTGTTTAGAGAACAAAGGAGATGATAAGCGTATAAGCAAATATATAAAAAATAAAGTGTACTACTATCATGGGAAAAAGAACAGTTTCTGAAGATACCATTTGTTATCATTTGAAATAATGAGCCCAAATCAGGCTCTTTCCAAGTAGGTTGGGCAAGTTGATTAATCAGTCTGAATACCATTTTACTTCTGTATAGGATAAGCATAGGACTTATCAGCCAAACTAGAACATTTATCCAGGACTAATGCTAATCAGGAAGAGATGCCAATACAGTAAGCATGGGAGTCTCAGAAAGACTAGTATTATACCAAAAATGGGGATAATAATATCTACCCCTTAAAGTTGTTGTAAACAATATTTTATAAGATATAACAGAGTACTTATTACATAAAAAGGCATCTATTTTTATCATAATTGGATATAGTTCTTTACTTTCCAGAGATTTAGAGTATATCCTTCCCAACTCCTATCCCACCTTCCCCAAACTAAATTTTACCAATCTTTCAAAATTAAGCTCAAACACCGTTTTGATATCTTCATTTTAATGAAGTCTTCTGCTACATTCCAAATCTAACAGCCAAATGGCCAAAAGGCAATATGAGCTGAAATATTAGACTTGCAAATGAACTGATCCAAAAGGGAAAAGGAGAAGCAAATTATAAACCAAGTCAAACAGAATTGACCACTTGTATGGCTGTATTCCATTTATGCTCCAATGGTAAGATCTTGTGCTCTTCAAAAGGTTCTCTGTGGAGAGGATCTGGGATGATGGTAGAGTAGGAAGCACCAGGAATCTTGTCTTCCCACCTAGACAACAATTCTGCAGAATTTCTCTGATGTTAACTATTTTGGAACTCTGGAGTCTGTTGAAGGCTTGCAACTTCCAGGGAAGACTTGGGTGGTCAAGTGCAGTCAATATCGGTCAACTTCAGCTCTTAGAACAGCAACAGCAACCTATTCCCCAAGCCCAGCCATGTGACAGGCAGTAGTTTACATATAGCTTATAGGAATCATGGTGGGCAAAAATGACCCCATCCTCCAAACTTCATGATCTATTCCATGCAAATAGTAACCAAAAATAAGTAGAGGTGACTATACCAATATCACAAAACATGGATAACAATTATAAACATTTATGTACCTAAGGATAGACCATCAAAATATATGGAACAACTGCTGATAGACTTGAAGGAAGAAACAAAATGTTCTACAATAAAGAATGATCTCAAATCAACAACCTAACTTTACAACATAATCAGCTAGAAGAACAAAATGAATTGAAAGCAGGAAATATAATATAGAACAGGCTAAATTAGAGACTAGAAAAGTAATAGAGAAAAATCAGTGAAACCAAAAGCTGGTTCTTCAAAAATGGATAAAATTGACAAACCTTTAGCTAGATGAACTAAGAAGAAAAGAACACTTGAAGTACTAAAATCAGAAATTAAAGTAGGGACATTACTATCAATACTACAAACATAAGAATCAGAGTACTATGAATGATTCTACACCAACAAACTGGATAGCCTAGATGAAAGGCACAAAAGGCTAGAAACACAAAACCTACCAAAACTAAATCACAAAGAAACAAAATCTGACTAAGCCTATAACTACTAAGGAGATTGAATCATTAATCAAAAATCTCCTAACAAAGAAAAGATGGCTTCACTGGAGAATTCTACCAAACATTTAAAGAAATACTACCAATCCTTCTCAAAATTTATTTTATTTTTTTTTAAGATTTTATTTATTTATTCATGAGAGACACCAAGAGAGAGAAAGAGAGGCAGAGACACAGGCAGAGGGAGAAGCAGGCTCCATGCAGGGAGTCCGATGTGGTACTCGATCCTGGGTCTCCAGGATCATGCCCTGGGCTGAAGGCAGGTGCTAAACCGCTGAGCCACCCAGGCTGCCCCCTTCTCAAACTTTAAAAAAAAAAAAAAAAAAAATCAAAGATGGAATAATTCCTAACTCATTTTAGGAGATCAGCATTACTCTAATACCAAAACCAGAGACATTACAAAAAGATAAAACTACATGCCAATACCCTTATGAACACGGACAGAGAATTCTTAACGAAATACTAGCAAACAGATCAGCAATATAATAAAATAATTCTATCATGACCATGTCAAATTTATTCCTAGAATTCAAGGATGGTCCAAAACATGAAAAACGTCATCAACAGAATGAAAGGGTGAACAAAAGCATATAACCATTTCAACTAATGCAGAAAAAGCATTTGATAAAATTCAATACATTTCCGTGATGATTCTTAATGAACTAAAAATAGAAACAGCTTCAACATAATGAAAGCCATATATTAAAAAGCCATAATAAACACCATACTCATTTAAGAAAGACTAAAAGCATTTCCTCTATGATTAGGAACAAGGCAAACATGCCTGCTTTCATCACTTCTATTCAACACAGTATTGGAAGTGCTAGCCAGAGCCATTAGGCATGAAAAAGAAATAAAAGGCATCTAAATTGAGGGAAGAAGTAAAATTAGGTTTGCAGATGATGATCCTATTGGCCATTTAGAAAATCCTAAAGACACACACACACACACACACACTTGCTATAACTGAAAAATAAATTCATCAAAATCAACAACACAAAACTCAGTTGCATTTCTGTAAACAATGAACTGAAAAGAAAATTCTGAAAATACATTTGCAACAGCAACAAATAGAATACTTAGCAATACTTGTACAGTGAAAACTATAAAATATTGCTTAAAGAAATTTTAAAAGACAAATGGGGGGCACCTGGATGGCTCAGTCAGTTGAGCACTCTTGGTTTTGGCTCAGCTCATGATCTTGGGGTTGTAGGATCAGGCCCCACATCAGACTCTGTGCTCAGTAAGAAGTCTGCTTCTGCTCCTCCCCTGCTCATTCTCTCTCTCAAGTAAATAAGATCTTAAAAAAAACTTATTGTTAAAATGTCAGTACTATCCAAATCAATCTACAGACTCAATGCAAAACTTTATCAAAATCCCAATGACATTTTTTGCAGAATTAGAAAAACTCATCCTAAAATTTATATGGAATCTCAGAGAATTCTGAAGAGCTGCTATAATTTTGAAGAACAAAAAACTGGATAACTCCCACTTCCTAATTTTGAAATTTACTATAAAGCTACAATAATCAAAATAGTGTAGTACTGTCATAAACATTAGACCAATGGAATTGAACAGAGAACTAAAAAAATAAACCCTCACATATATGGTTAAATGATGTTTGACAAGGATCTCAAGACCCTTTAATGGGGAAAAAATGGTCTTTCCAACAAAAGGTGCTGGGAAAACTAAGTATTTACATGCAAAATAATTACTTTGGACCTTTACCTAACACCACATGCAAAAATTCAAATGGGTTAAGAACTTAAGTTTGAGACCTAAAACGATAAAAGTCTTAGAAGAAAACACGGGACAAAAAGTTCACAACATTGAATTCACAACAATTTCTTTACAGCAAAGCCAAGGGACAAGTAACAGAAAAAAATGGACAAATTTGACTTCATGCAAATATTTTTGTGCATAAAGGACACTATCAAAAGAGTGTAAAAAGGCAACCCACATAATGGGAGAAAATATTTACAAATCTGATAAGGAATTAATATCTAGAATATATACAGAATTTCCAAAACTCAACAAAAAAAAACCCAACCTAATTCAATAATTGGCAAAGGGCTTCAATAGACTTTCTCAAAAAAAAATAGACAAATGGCCAATAAGCATATGAAAAGATGATCAACATCACTAATCATTAAGGAAATGCAAATCAGAAATACAATAAGATATTACACCTCACATCCATTTGGATTGCTACTATCCAAACAAAACAAAACAGAAAACAAGTGTCAGTGAGGGTCTAAAGAAACTGGAATCCTCGTGTACTTTTGGAGTGTGAAATGTAGAAAATGTAGCAATGTGAAACACAGAAAATAGCATAGCAGTTTTAAAAAAAAAAAAAAAAAGTTAGGGCAGCCCCGGTGGTGCAGTGGTTTGGCACCGCCTGCAGCCTGGGGTGTGATCCTGGAGACCTGGGATGGAGTCCCACATCGGGCTTCCTACATGGAGCCTGCTTCTCCCTCTGCCTGTGTCTCTGCCTCTCTCTCCGTGTCTATGAATAAATAAATAAAATCTTTAAAAATAAAAAATAAAATAAAGTTAAAAATAGAACTACCCTATGAACCAGCAATTCCACTCCTGGGTATATACCCAAAGAATTTAAAGCAGAGTCACAAAGAGATACTTGGATGCTGATTTTCATAGCAGCATTATTCCTAGTAGCTTTAACATGGAAGCAAGCCAAGCATCCACTGAAAGATGAATCAGTAAGCAATATGTGGTGTATATATACAATGGAATATTACTCTGCATTAGAAAATAAATTCTCCCATATGATACAATGTGGATGAAACTTGAGAACATTATGCTAAGTGAAATAACCCATATATGATTCCATTTATATGAAGTACTTAGAGTATTCAAAACCATAGAGACAAAGTATAGTGGTGATGGGAGAGTGGGGGTAGAGAATGGGAGCTGGTGTTTAATGAGTATAGAGTTTCAATTTTATAAAAGATGAAGAGGGGCAGCCCAGGTGGCTCAGCGGTTTGGCGCCACCTTCAGCCAAGGGCCTGATCCTGGAGATCTGGGATCTAGTCCCACATCGGGCTCCCTGCATGGAGCCTGCTTCTCCCTCTGCCTGTGTCTCTACCTCTCTCTCTCTCTCTCTCTCTGAATAAATAAATAAATCTTTTAAAAAAAAAGTTACATTGTTCATTTAGCGCACAAGGTGTTAATACACTTTCAGCTCTTAAGGGTCACATAGTTCCATAAGGGCAATAATAGGTTGGAATTCAGAGCAAGGAGAATACTCAAATGGTTCACCCACAATATGATCCTTGAAGTTCTCTACCTTTTGCTTCAGGATCCAACTTCCAAAAGTAGCAAATCCAAACAATCCAGCTGATTACTTTGTGGTATAACTATACCTCACAAACTGATATACCTACATTTATATTTATAACATCTACAGCTTCTCACTTTTTTCTTTCTTTTTACCAATATGCCATTGTTAGATGAATTTGTAAACTTGTTTTTGGATGAACAGTGATCTCTAGATTCACCAAGAAAGAAAGATGAGATCTGAATAGAGTCTGTTACATACTGACACTCCAAACTCCTCAAGCAATTACCATGCACCATGAGCATAGATACAAAACCTTTTCTTATAAAATTGTTCCCCAAATCACTGAAGAATAATGAGAAAGGAAGTCTTCTCAGAAGTGTTATTTCAGGATAGACGTAAGAATGGAAAATGTTAAGGAGCAAGAATTTAAAAGAACTTCAATGTCAGCATGCTCTTTAATCAGGTGATCAGTCAACTTTCAGAGTACCCACATTTACACAGCTTCCTACAAAACACTTAAGTGCACACAAGACAGGAACATCCAGGAAGTCTATTTTCCAACAAATTAACTTGTTTGTGAAGGATTTCCAAAGGCATGCAGTTCAGGAATGTAAGAAACCTTGTTGTTCTCATCTTTAAAACATAGGTATGACTTTAATTATTAATTTCCTCCAAATGCATGTTTAAAAGAAAAAAAAACTAAGGAATAACACAAATATAATTCAAAAGAAACTAATGACACCAATGATAATGTCTTTGTGGGATGCCTGGGTGGCTCAGCGGTTGGGCATCTGCCTTCGGCTCAGGGCATGATCCTGGAGTCCTAGGATTGAGTCCCACATCGGGCTCCCTGCGGGGAACCTGCATCTCCCTCTGCCTATGTCCCTGCCTCTCTCTCTGTGTGTCTCATGAATAAATAAATAAAATCTTTTTAAAAAAATAATGTCTTTGCTATAATTTTAAAATTAGAGGATCACAGGGCATCTGGGTGACTCAGTTGGTCAAGCATCAGACTCTTGATTTCAGCTGAGATCATGATCTCAGGGTCATGGGATCAAGCCCAGAGCTGGGCTCCATGCTCAAAGGGGACTCTACTTGAGATTATCTCCTCTCTCTCTCTCTCTCTCTGCCCCTCCCCCACTCATACATTCTCTAAGATAAATCTTTTTTAAAAAGAGGATCACAAATTTGTGCAATATTCTAATTTATACTGCAATCCATGATAATGAGGACTATAGATGAAACTGGTTCTAACATCTTTGCATTTTATGTTACTATACAAACACATGGCTTCACTACTTGTATATATTTTAGGTACAACATTTATGTATTATATGCCACAAGCTGTCCAATAATAATGTTATGTAAGCATTACACAAGAATCACAACATCCACATGTAAATACATACATTGCTTTCGTACAAAGTATAACACAAAAGAAACCTAATTACATGAAAAAAACTTACCAAAAAATATATGATTTAAGATAGGAGAATATAGGCAAGATCTCAATTACCCCTTCACAAAGCTTTATCTCAAGTGCAGGAGAGGTAAACCTAGTGCCTCCAGACTTGCCACACTTAAAAATAGAGTCAAACCCAAGTTCAGTCAAGAGGGTATCCAAATGTCAGAGTCAACATGGCATAGTATATCAGAGCCCAAGTGGTGTGAGGATAACAGCACAGAGGGAGAGGTGTCAGAAGCAACAAGAGACTGGGTATGTAAAGCAGGACTGACAAAATAAGTAAATACATTTAGGATAACGGGTCAGAATACCCACTTTCTGAAGAGAAGCTGCAAATATGGCAAGGGAGAAAACTGGAATGAATCCTGTGGTGTCAGATTAGAACTAGTTATCTCCATTATGAACAGCCCATAATTTTTAGACTGAGCATGTATAAATGTGTGTGTGTGCGTGCGCACGTGCACACACATACCTAAGTGCAAATATTCCCCTAGCTGAGAAGGTCTGGGAGTAGTTGACATCCCAATAGTCAATGATCTTGGTTTCTGTATACCATTCTCCATTAAGAGAATCAGGTCTCCTTGGAGAATCACTGATTCCAGTACCAATTCCAGTACTGAGGGGAAAGAGAACAAGAGAACCTTGGAACATCGTACGCCCACCAGAAGTGCCCAAAGAATTATGGGAACTTGTCAAAAAAGAACAAAAGCCAACTTGAAAGGAACGAAACAGATAAAAACCTACGAGGAAATGATGCATACACACTACTGTAACCAAATAAATCTAAAGTTTGATGAGAAAGGAGGTATTTACATAGTCTTGAAGTATTAGACCTAAAATACTGTGTAATTGATTACAAAGAAATTAGCAGTAGAGAATTCTGGCAGAAACCACCTTAATCAGGTGATCAAAGTGAACAGCATCAGTAATGAGACAGAGTGAAATCAGTCATCTTAGGACTGCTGATTCAATGAGAAGAAAAGCAGTGTCCGTCTTGCGATACGCCTGTCAAAGACATCAATCTCGTCACGTCACGAGGACACCTCAGACAAACCCAAATTGAAAGCCATTCCACTCAACAGCTGGCCTTCGATCTTCAGCAGTGTCAAGGTCATGAAAGACAAGGAAAAAAGTAAGGTTCTGTTCCAGACTAAAGAAAACTAGAGGGGACAGGTAAAAGCAAGGGGCAATTCTGAACTGGATCCTTCTGCCACAGAGGGTATTACTGGGGCCACTGGTGAAATTTGAACGGGGCCTGAGGATTAAAATCACATCCTGATTTTGATGGTTGTATTATGAATATGTAGGTGAATGTCCTTAGTTTAAGATATATCTATGTGCTAAATATTCAGGGATGATGGGCTCTTAGGTAGACGACTCCCTATCAATGAGGGGGAAAGTTCTATATATTATAAAGTTTTTTGCAAATTTGATACTGTTATAAATTTTAAAAAGACACAGAATTCATACTTAGTAATTACCCTAAACACATCATTTGATTTTGATTACCTCAGTTTCTCAGTCTATAAATAGAAACAATACTACCTACTCTTCCAGGAGTATTATGAAAATTAAATTACAGGGCAGCCCGGGTGGCTCAGCAGTTTAGCGCCGCCTTCAGCCCAGGGCATGATCCTGGAGACCCGGATCGAGTCCCATGTCGGGCTCCCTGCATGGAGCCTGCTTCTCCCTTTGCCTGTGTCTCTGCCTCTCTCTCGTTTTGTGTCTCTCATGAATAAAAAAAAAATTTTTAATTACATAAAAATACAAAGTTCAGTATATTGGAAGTAAGATTTTAACATAAACATACATAAATTTGGGATCCCTGGGTGGCGCAGCGGTTTGGCGCCTGCCTTTGGCCCAGGGCGCGATCCTGGAGACCCAGGATCGAATCCCACATCGGGCTCCCGGTGCATGGAGCCTGCTTCTCCCTCTGCCTGTGTCTCTGCCTCTCTCTCTCTCTCTGACTATCATAAATAAATAAAAATTAAAAAAAAAATACATAAATTTATGACCCTACATTAGAAAACTTGTCAGGAGAGACCTTATGGTTACAGGTTTTCCCTGGTTTTTCCTTGCATCCCTCCCATACATCCTTCTCCCCAGAATTCAGCTTACAGGAAGTGATCCCCAGGACCCTACCCATTCCTTCCTTCCTTGTTCTTCCTCCTACTCAACACACATTCACATTTCAAGGCCAAGCTCAAATACACCTTTTTCTACGAGCCCATATGACTCTGTTCCATCCACTCAAAGACAATGGCTCTCTTACTTGCATTTCCACTATACCCTCTATATACATTCACCATAATACCTCTAACATCATATAGCACTGAGATCTACTTCTGTTCATTTCTCTATTAAGATGATGGTCTACTGCTGCCATGAAACTGAATTCATCTTAGGCACCATCATGCATAAGCCAGGACTCAAGACCTAGTAGATGCTTATAAAGGAATTCTGAATAAGTGAATCAACAAAAGTGAATGAGCAGGTGAAAGCAAAAAAAGGGCCAAGGTTACAATTTGCAGCACGTAAAGATTTAGGAAAAGATCCGGAGGTATTCACTTTTCATTTTTGCCACACAGTTCTGTCTTGTACCTATGCCCTCCCCCTCTTATTAAGTGTTTGGCTTTGAGTTTTACACACACACACACACACACACACTCATCAAAACAAATGATGACGATATATATATATCTCTTCCTCTTCTAGTCTAGTATCATGGGGTGGGGGCAAGAGGGAGGGAGCTTTCTCTTTTACTTTGATCTCATCCAACAAATATTTGAAAACCTGCTATGTGTGAGGCATCATACTAGGATTCTAAGGTGAATAAATCAAACAGTATACTGGGGGGAGGGACAGCATTTATGTGTGTGTGTCCAAATCTTGCCCTAACAAGTGTTTAACCGGGCTACACATCTCTATATAACAGATGAAAAACATCACAAGTCATTCAAGGTTAAGTGACTTGCCCTATGTCACTAAGTTAATGGATGACCCAGGACTAGAAAGACAAAGCCTTGCAGTTGTACATTTAATTCTAGTTGTGTTAGATTATTTCCCATATTGCTAACAGAACAGACAATCTCATTTAATACAATACAATAGGTTCATATAGCATACTGGAATCACCTTAAATCAGAAATCTAACCCTTAACAGTAAAGACAATAAACTTCAAGTCCAGGAAAGTCAAAGGGTAACTTTATTAACCTTGAGTCATTCAACCACACCTCAGGAAACTACTGAGAAATATAAAGGTGGTTCTAAAATATGAAAGTCTAGGGAAGGAAAAACAAAATGTGAAGGACCAAAGCCTTTAATTCTTCCAGTACTGAGCCAATATCCTCTTTACTTAAAAAGTAAAATGTGTGGTGGTTTTCTTTTCAGGCAGGGACTTCCCAGATGAGAAATGGGTGACTATTCATGGAAGAGCAACAGCTCTAATACACAGAAGGGGCTTTAAGGATCAACAATCTGGGATCCTTGGGTGGTGCAGCGGTTTACTGCCTGCCTTTGGCCCAGAGCGCGATCCTGGAAACCTGGGATCAAATCCCACATCGGGCTCCTGGTGCATGGAGCCTGCTTCTCCCTCTGCCTATGTCTCTGCCTCTCTGCCCCTCCCTCTCTCTCTCTCTCTCTCTCTCTCTGTGTGTGTGTGTGACTATCATAAATAAATAAAAATTTAAAAAAAAAAAAAAAGGATCAACAATCTGGTCAGGCTAGGGGACCTGTCTTAAAGCTGATTTTTCTTATTTTCAAATTTTCACATTCTCTTTTAACTTTCACTATATGATTCATTTTGAAAGGCTGGGGGTTTGGGGGCTTCACACGGATTATGGATTACGGGAAGGGCATTGTTTTATCCTTCCCTTCCTGGGGCATCTCCACAGCAGAAGGCTGGCAGCGCACTGAGCTAACTGCTACTCTGATAACCCATAATCGGCCTGTGCGTTCCCCTTCTGGGCAGGATGCGGCCCCCTCACTGAGCCACCTCTAAATCCTATCTGTGCTCTGGCAGGGCCTAGATCATACCACTTCCTCTCTGGGCCATTCCTCGTTGCCCCTCTGCAGGACTTTGGCACGTCCGTGTGCTCCAGGCTCATCACCCTTCCAGTTTGTGTACAGGGATTGCTGTTCCGTCTCTCTACGGAGGACAGAATCATGCCCACACCACCTAGGCCGGAGAGTGCACACAGCTAAAAACAGCATGTCAGTTTGGCCCACAGAACAAGAAATTTTTTTTTTTTTTTTTAAAGATTTGATTTGACACAAAGAGAGAGAGAGAGAACACAAGCAAGGGAAGCAGCAAGCAGAGAAAGAGTGAGGCAATTTCCCCACTGAGCAGGGAGCCTGATATGGGGCTCAACCCAGAACCCTGAGATCATGACCTGAACTGAAAGCAGACGCTTAACTGACTGAGCCACCCAGGAGCCCCCAAAGTAACATTTTTTTTTTTAATTACTTGCAATCACTGAGAAAATTTTACATAAAATTCTATCCAGCCTCTGATCTTCTGTAGAAAAACTTAAGTTCCACAGGAGGAGGTCCTTAAAGAGGTGTTTTGTTTTTGTTTTTTAAACCATGTTTCCCAAAGAAATGTTAAACTCTTGGAAAGAATATGTATCTATTCACAATTCACAGTATAGCCTGGCTCCCAGTCTCAACTTATACCTCATTTTCAGTGATTGCTTACGTGAAACGTCTAAGTTCAGTCCCAAAATAACTAATCCATAAAGACCTACTGATGAAATACAATAAATAGGTTCTCTGCCAATTTTCAGCGCCCACAGAAATCATGAGCTAGCTGTTTCCTTCAGTCCTTACCCATATAAAAAGCCATTGTACTAGAGGCAACCCCCAATTTGCAACCTAATCATTCCTAAGCAATGGTGAAAGGGTAAGAATCATGTAAGTCAAAGTTCAATTTCCTAAATACCTATTTTATATCACAGAAATAGCAAAATAAATTGAAAAGAAAACCTCAATATAGGCTTTTACAAATAATAAGTATATAAAAACTTACTTTTAAAGAGCCGTATGATGAAGACTAAATTCTTTTAAAGGATTTTTTTCTTGTTAAGGACTAGATAGATTTCACTTCACTGGACATCAACTTCTTCTAATAAATCTCATTATGCCAAGTGCAGGTTCTCCTATCTCTTTAAGAACCTTGGAACCACCTTCATACTTCATTTGTCTCACATTCTTTTATGGCCAATTCATGTACACACCCCAAAGTCTTAAACTGGGAAGTGTAAAAGAAAGCACGTATTTGCATAGGAACTTATTCATCAATGACCTTTGCTTTTTTATCTCAACTTGCTAAGCTTCTGCAAAACATATTCTAATAAGCCAACCATGTCTATATACATTATCAATCACCATTTCAAATGTTATGCAATTTGGAAGAAAGCACTTAAATCATTACAAAATTTGGGACAGAGTGTCTTCTTAAAGGTTGCCAAAACTTTCTGCTGAACTCTGAAGAAATGCCATCCATTTTTTTTTGTTTGATCTTTGCCTTAGCTCTTACTTTGCCATAATTAATCACTTTTGAAGAGAGAAAATTCCTGTCAGAAATCATTCCCTAATTCAGATCTCTATGGAACTATATTGAAATAATCCAGTTTTTCCACCTCAGAAGTCAGCCTATCCACTTTATTAAGATTTTATTTATTTATTCATGAGACACACACAGAGAGAGAGGCAGAGACACAGGCAGAGGGAGAAGCAGGCTCCATGCAGGAGCCCAATGTGGGGCTTGATCCTCAGACCCCAGGATCATGCCCTGGGCTGAAGGCAGGCGCCAAACCACTGAGCCCCCCAGGCTGCCCACCTATCCACTTTAAATGGGTAAAGTATACAGTATTTTAATTACATCTCAATAAGGCTAGTGTTTTTTAAAAAGAGTCTGTCAATTTTCTTTTTTTTGTTGTTGTTGTTGTTGTCAATTTTCTAAAAACAAAAACTGAATAAACAAAAATACTACCTCACAATGTATAACTTCAATTTGGCTTTAGGCCCTTTCAAATTCTGATCCTCCTTCAAAACAGCCACCACAATCAAATGCAAAAGACTGAACTTCAAGATTGTGGTTCATTTTCATTCTTTTTGATGACTACCAGTACTAATGTGGAAACAAAGGCAAAAGAAAACTTAAGTTTCCTTACTACCTACAGCCCCCAGGCAAGTCGTTGAAACAGGCAGAGTGACATTCCTCTAGCGACCCAACTGCCTCAGTGTTAATACTTTGCTAAGGGCAAAAAAAAAATCTTAGCCTGACCCCCAGGATCCTATAAATCTACTTTAACGTGTAAAAATTCCTTTGGAAACTTCCTTTGTCTCCACTCCCCAAGATACATGTTGGCAACCATTCCCCAAGCATATGGCCCATCTAAAGGGTCTCATGACTAAGGTTTTATTAGATGATAATAAATGATCTTTTCCTAACAATAGCTGGACCCCTCAAGGTCCTGGGAACCTTTCTTCCAAAATTCCTTAGAGATTTATGCTATCCCTAACCCCCTCCCCCAACTTGAAAGTGTATAATGGGCCTCTCCTCATGACCCCAGTGCAGCTCTTCCTGCCCATGCTTCCTGTCACCATGCTTTAATAAAGCCACCTTTTTGCACCAAAGACATTTCAAGAATTCTTTCTCAGCCGTTGGCTCTGAACCCTAACATCTTTCCTCCATCAAGTACTACAGCACTTCTAAAAGATTTTTTGACTGGACATTCTATTTCTCACAAACCCTTTCCTTAGTCATAAGGCAAGAACACTGAGGAACATGACAATTTACAAACAAGGGTGGTGCTCTGAAGATAAAGCTTTTGGTTGAGAATTAGCTGGGGCCAGAAATGAGCTGAGCTGCTGTGACCAGGACCTAGGGCTGACAGTTCATTGAACTTTAAGTAGGAGGAACAGAGGAATTTATCATAGAACAGTTCATAAAACCAGAGAGCTACTAGCTCATTACCTGATAATCACCAGAAGTAATTCTCTAAGTACTGATCCAGAGATTTATGAAGATGGCAATGGGCAGAAACAATGGTTTGAGACATGTCTGGGTAATTTATACATTTATTTAACCAAAACGCAACAGTTACCATGCATGTAATCTCCTCCCTATCCTTATAAATACCAACCAAAATAAGAAAGGAATAATCTACTTAAACATTCACCTAGACTAACGAATGACTGACCCACACCAGGAAGCTAAGTGCACATGCCCGGAAGACAAGAAGAAAGGAGTAAGCCATTCTGTGCTAGCTCTCACGCAGGCCAGGAAGCACTCTAGCTCTCCTCTTCCAAGTGGTCCAGAGTAACTTTAGGTCTTTTGCTTAATTAGAATAAAAAATAATTTTCTACTGTTCCATACCTCTAAATCCACAAAATAGAAATGTAATATCTAGCAGCGTATTAAATAATGCTGCGGTTGATTGTGGGTTTTAAACAAGGCCTAACCTAGATGTGTGTCCTGGTTCTACCATTCAATAGCTGTGAGACTTTGAGCAAGCCAGTCACCTTTCTAAGACCATGATTTCCCGATCTATAAAATAAGTGAATAGTGCACGCCTCAGCAAATTGGAGGAAGGATTCAGTGAAGTTGCATATATAAAGCTCTCTGCTCAATGCCTGGCTCATAGAAGACATTCAAGTGCTACGAATATAATGTTCACTCCAGAGCAACAGCTCTTAAAACCATCTGTGATCTCCCATGTGCTTCTTACACTCTGTACTTGTTCCTGGGTCTATTCAAAACTCTCCTTCAAAGCACTCCCAGCAGCCCCAGCCTTCTCTGGTTCTTCTGCCCATCCCCTTCTCCAATTCATGTCTCTGTGAAACCAAAATAAAAATGATAGAACTCTTGATGGAATAAGGAGAAAGAAGAAAAAAATGAGAAAGCCAGGCCCTCAGCACCCTGTCTGGCTGGCAGGGAGCAAAGGCTTGAACATTCATCTCCCTGGTAGATTCTCTGGCACTCTGCCCCACTTTGTTAATGAAGATCCGCTTATCCACAGAGATTGGTTTTCAGGGTGCCAGGTGTTATAGGGCACCAGCTACAAATGAGACAAGTTCCAACTACTCTTCTCCTCAACCAGCACTTAGCATTCTACTAAGAATTATATGCCCCACCAAAAAAAGTCTAGAAGTTTCGATAATGAAAAGCTAAAACAATGATGTATACTTCCCTCTATGAGCCATAGGAGTCTTTTTCAATACTTTAAAGTCACAATAATGACAACATAAAACAAGTAGGAAACAAATCCAAACACAGGCAGTTCTTTCCTCATTCAACAAAAAAGATGAAGAAAAATGAGCATTTTCTGCATACTCCTACCCACAACTCTGGAGAGCAACATTATGAAAAATAATTTTCATGGTGACATCAGTAGTATATAGAATGAACAGAAGAATGTAAAGTAAGTGAAATAATGTGCAATAGTAATAAGATTGTGGATCTACAGAAGATATTTTACTTGTGCTAAAAAAAGAGACAGCTCAAAGACTAAACATTCAAAAAAGCAACAAGGAATCCATAAAATTATATATATATATATATATCCTAGAAATGAAGCTACTCCTCTTAGAAAAGAAACTCTATCATTCATCATTGCACTGAATTTTTCTTTAATCTTATCCACTACTCCATGACTTATATACGGTGCACACACAAAATTTGATCAACACCACCAAATGATGCCTCATCATATTGTATATTTTCATTAGAATAAATCTGAACCCTGTTCACAAGTTAATCATTTCCTAAATGTCAATATCTATAGAAATTTAAAGCAGTTCTCATTTCGCTAGCATAAAGCACTGAGAAGGCAATTAAGTTAATTATACCTATAAAGAAACCAGAGTGGGCCCAGATACACAACAATTCTAATTTACATGAAGGAAGTAGACAGTATAATTACAGCTTTCTTCTTTGAAAAGGCCAGACTAATATAAAGGGGCTAAGAAATGAATTTAGCCTATGAATTTAAAATTATTTTCACGTGCATGAAACTTATGGGAGGAGAATAAAACTGTTTTAAGTATTCCAGCTATAAAGGGTTTTGTACTCAAACTATTAACTGCTCACCCGCACCTCATTTTTTAGTTAAGAAAAACCAACTTTTCCATGGCTAAGAAGACATACTACAAGCTAACACAGAACAAATTAGTGTGGTTTAAGGTCTTTCTCCATCATATAAATGTAAATGGAAAGTTTTAGAATGTACTACTAAATTAGAGAGCTAAAGAGGGAGAAACCTTTCTAGGTCCTTTGAGAAACTTTAGAAAACCAAGGGAAAAGGCTCAGCTGGTTACATAGTTCAGGTTAAATGTACATTATCAGATAGCTAATCCCTTTGCTTCGCCAATGGACTTTTTCCCTTACATCCCACCATGACCCATGGGAGATTTTCAAAGATATAACTCTGTCTCAAAAAAACAATTCAGAGATGTGACTTCAATAGCTATAATTAAAGGATACTTTGTACATCAAACAAATATACTTTTAAAAGTTATAGTTACACACTTTTAAATTGAATCCTCTCTCAACAGCACCAAGAAAACTTATTTAAAGGAACTCTATTTTGGAACAATAAAGAAACTGAGGAAAGAAAACAATTAAGGTAAGAGGTGATAAAGCTTGGGTATTTTTTTCATTTTATTTTTAAGCTTGTGCATTAACTAGATTTCTAAATACTGAGCTGGCATAAAATACGTACTTTGAAATACTACGTTGAGTGCTACATTTTTTATCCTCTCACTCACACAATTTCACAAAAACTCAGTGAACCGGGAACGCTTCTAGGTGCTAGAGAGATAACAAGGAACAAGACCAACCAATATAGTCCCTGCTCTTACGCTAACAAAGATTCTTCACCTTAAAGTGATTCAATACATTAATTACTAAAAGAAGTGATGAGGAAAGCTTCTCTGTGTACACAGTCTCAACTTGACCAGCTGAAGGCCTTAGGCCAAGTCCTGTCTCTACCTTATTCTTTTTCTTTTTTAAAAAAGATTTTATTTATTTATTCATGAGAGACACAGAGAGGCAGAGACACAGGCAGAGGGAGAAGCACACAGAGAGCCCGACGTGAGACTCGATCCGGGGACTCCAGGATCACGCCTGGGCCGAAGGCAAGCGCTAAACCGCTGAGCCACCCAGGTTGCCCTCCACCTTATTCTTAAAATCAGTTTGACCCCACACTCTGCCTCCACCTGTTACTGTCAAAACTGTAGCCAACAGTGTCTCAGTTGCTGTGGCCACTGGTGTACTGGTGCAAAGGGCCCAGGCCTGCCACCTTACCTCTCAGATCTGGCCAATGCTCACTTCCACAACCCAACCCTAACACACACCCACCACCTATCTCCCTGACTTATGAGTCCTCAGAGTTAGGCTGGGCAGTCTCCATAATGAGGATCCTGACTGTACTCCGCCTTTGGGGAAAAAAGAATGTAACAGACAAAACTTCCTGTTCTCATGGATTTCGGTATATGTACCAGGGTGGGAGAGGAGGGACAGAAAATAAGATTTAAAAATAGAGATAGTGTCAAGTGTTAGGAAAAACAACAACAAGGAGAGGTGTATGGGAGCAGGGCTTCCAATGATAAAGATGGGCCAGGGAGTGACCTCAGTGAAAAGGAGAATTTAAGTCAAAATGTGAAACTGATGAACTCAACACTTTTTAAGCATTAAAAATAATGTTTCAAGTGACAAGTCCCTATTAGTCAAGACTTTCAGGTCTACAATAAGTTGGTCATTAACACAAGAGCAAGGAGAAAATATTAGAAGAAAAAAACCAAAGGGAAATGATTTTCATCATCTATTCTTGCAGGGGTATTTTTGGATAAAGGAAAATAAGCAGATATAAACTATTAAGCTTTTCCAAAAATCCACAACAAAAGCCTATTTTCTGAATGAGCACTATAACACTTGTAGGGATTATGGTAAGAAACTGGCTTTGAGACCTTTCCCAAATGAAAAAAATATAAATAGTGGGATTCAGGAATCTATGCCAGAAATGGATAATTAACAAAAGATCTGCAGGAATTCTGGAATAAGGACCTTTAATGCATCAATGATACATGTGATTGCAATATAATCTTCCTCAAGTTTGCAGAAATGAGCATCCATCAAGACCATGAGGAAAAGAAGCACCAAATGCACCCCTGCTAGCTGTGAGAAGCTTTCATGACATATAATGACAGCTACCCACTGAAAGTGGGGATTATATAAATATCTTTCAATTTTCAAAATCTCCCCAGTGCCCACAATGTGGTTAAAGCAAAGCTCCCAGGTTAACAAAAACATGCAAGTTGGTCATTCCGTTCCAAAACTTGGAAACGGGCATTAGTTCTCAATTGAAAAGGAGCTTATGCTGGGCACCACATTGACTTCAGAACAATGATTGCCATCATTGGCAGTTTCCTCCTTGCTTCCTCCTGAATCCTTCTCTTCCCTTCTTTTCACTGTTTTCATAACCAGTGGCCTGAGTTTACCACTTTCTATAAAAGGACTACAGAGGGGCTCTAATTAGCACCCTTGTCAGTTCCCTACTTCTTTCACAGTAGCGGGCATCTGAGGGTGACTACTCACACCCAGTTTTTTATTCACGAAGATGTTAAGAGTAAGGGAGAGGAAACTATCCATAATTCTCTTCAAAAAATTAAAGTGAATTGCTGGCAAATACCAAATAGGCCCATGTTATTGATACACTAACATTAGATATACACATCCATCATATATAGTAGACATATCCTACTATATAGGCATATATTATAGTTCTATTTCTTTAATTAGGTAAGAGAAATGAAGTTTTGCCTGTTCACAGAACAGCTACAAATAACAGGATTCTTGGAAGGTAATCTCGTTCACATAACCTCAAAGGTTAGTAGGTAACTATCACCCTGCTAAAGATAGGATATAATCTCGTCAAAATTTCCTAGAAAGAAAGCAGTAGAGGACTTGTATTAAGTGAGTATTTCTGAGTCTGGTTGCACAGCAAAGACCAGTAAGCCACTTTTTGTTTCCATTTCCAGAATTTTTTTTTTTTTTAAGATTTATTTATTCATTCATGAGAGACAGAAAGAGAGAGAGGCAGAGACACAGGCAGAGGGAGAAGCAGACTCCCCACAAGGAGCCCAATACAGGATTCAAATGCGGATCCCAGATCAGGCCCTGAGCCGAAGGCAGATGCTCAACCACTGAGCCACCCAGGCATCACTCCAGAGTCTTTTCTAAGAATATGTTTATGGTTTTCTTTCTCCTTGCAAATTTCTTTTTTTTTTTCCTTGCTAGCTACAGTGGACCAGAGCCTTGCTTTTGTTTTTAATGCTATGGATAAAACAGATAAAAGTATTAGGGAAAAGTGTTTCCTCCATTTCTCAAGATTAACAATTAATGTCTTTATATTCAATGATGTTAAAAACTGGGAATTAGAAAATTAATGGGAGATAGAAAAGTCCAGGGGTTTAAAAAAAAAAAAAAAGAAGAAGAAGAAGAGTCCAGGGGTTAAGAGCAGAGGTTTACATTCTGGCTCCCCCAGTCATATGAAATTCAACAAATCATTTAATCTGTCTGGGCTTTTGGTTCTACTTTTGAACAGTGGGGATTACCGGTCCTACTTATGATGATTGAGTTTATGCACAGAAAGGACTTAGGAACAAGTACTCGATAAATGGTAACTGTTATTATAGTAATTACAGTTAAGGGATTGAAGAAGTAGAAATACAGAGATAACAATGCACGGTATGTTCTAGGTTTAGAGGAGGGGAAGAGAGAAGTTGTTAGTCGATGTTCTCAAGGTATATAATCCAGGAATATATTTCATAATCTTTACTGTTATTCAGAGGCAGTAAATATTGTACAGTTACATTTTAAAATTCAAGCCAATCTACATTTCAACATCTTTTTTAAAATGCCATCAATGGAAAGCATCCCAATTTCAGAGATGTTAAAATGTAAATAAGTACACATTTTAGATCTGTACTGGAAATACATGAAGATCTGGAAAACAATATGGAGATAATTCAGGTATCAATTGCTCCACAGCTCATCTTTTGCTGTGAGAGCTGGAAACTAAAACCTTACTTCTGATCACCCCTAGTATCTACCACTCTAATTGTTCTTTAAAGCAAGCCCATTAAGATCTGGGCAGAAAGACAAATTTTACGAAAAGTTCTGACCTTAAAAGCCAAGTCCTCATAGTGAGAAACCTAGTAGACAAAGAAGAAAAACACTGTGGAAGGAGGACAGCAGGAATGGGAAATGGGAGAAAGCTGGAAGAGAACAAAACTTCTAACAACAAAGCACCCTGGGTCTTCCAGTGTAGGAATAACCCTGATCCTCCAAACTCCAATGCTCTCTTTAGTCAAGACATAGCACAACACTGGAAAGAAGTCCAGGAATGAGCACAATCGGTAAACTAAAAAGGACACCGTGTCCACGAATTCTCAACAAGACTGAAGTATACCACTCCCACGTGCTCCCTAACACACCGCTGCACAAACTGCTACATGTTGCTGATAGGACCATATGAACCATGTAGACTCAGAAGGAAAAGCAGAGAAGCACTGATGTGAGAATAGTCTGTGCGCTGGGTGCACAGGCCGGCAAGACATCCCATCTCCTCTACAGCATTGCCACTAAGTCACCTAGCCTCTCCTTGAGTAACCTCATTAATAAGGAGCTCACAACCACCAAAGGAACCCAATTCCATTTTCTGGCAGTATTGCCAGAAAACTCTTATGTCCAACCAACAAACTAGTTTTGGGTTCTTCTGTTTACTTAATATCTCCCGAGCCCTCAATGGGCTTTTGAAGGGCCCCTGAGGAGTGATGGCAATGGATGACTCAAGGTAGGGACTGGTAGGCAGGTACAGCAGACAAACGTAAAGAACTTGAGTTGGCTGGTAAGACTGAGTACAGGAAGATTTTCTTCTAGGAACAAAGTAGACAAATAGGGAAAGTTAAGGGAGGGCTGGCCTCACATCTTGACAAGGATTATGCAAGATGACCAACTCTGTGGTCCCTGTGGATCATGCAAGATGACCAACTGCCACTTGAGTCACCAGAGAATCAGTGTGAAGAGGAGAAGGCAGGGCTGCAATTAGGAAACAGAGGTAGAGGGTCATAGTTCCATGATGCAATCCAGGCTTTAGGGAAGTCGGCCATGAAAGCGGGGCTCACGACAGCACAAGTGGGAAGACCAAGGACAGAGGCCAGCAGTGAGAGGCACTGTCAGCAGCAACTCAGGTGGGGGAGAGATCTAAGCAGAAAGGGGAGATAAAGGGACAGAAAGACATGTGCCCAGCACAGCTTGCACCTTGGGCAGGAGCCTGCACTCACTCCACAGGTACAAATGGAAGCAACCACTCACCATCTTCTGAGACAGCACTAGATCAGAGGGATACATAAAATGAGAAGAGAAAGCCAGACTGAGGCTAGCACCCGTGTTAATCCCAACAAAAATACTGACAGTTATCTGAACACTTTGAAAGCACTGTTCTAAACCCTTTAAGAATATCCATTTTTATTCTTCCAATAATTCTATGGTGTAGGTAATATTAATATTCCCATTCTATAGATGAGGAGAGCCAAAAATAGCTCCAAATCAGCCAGCTAATTACTAGAAGAGGAATCAAACCCAACCAGTCTACCTCCAAAGCCCACACTCAGCTCTTAACATGGATTCTTCTCACCTTGATTTCTATACCTTGCCACAATGCCTGATCCACAGTAACCACTGAAACATCTGTTGAAGGACTAAAGGATCCCTAGCTTTAGTGGGATTATAGGAGGAAAACTCCATAATGAAGGATACAGAGATTTGAAAAGAGAACAGATATAGATGGAGACAACAATATAGGGCTCTGAATAGAACTAGGAGGTGAAATTGTTTTTCCAACCTGCTATAGATTTCCTTCCTCTGAACTACAAGCACTCTGGTTATTGTTCTTATACACAATGCTATCTTATACTGTGATGTTTATTATAGATCATATCCCTCCTTCTAAGATGGAAATAACTATAGGGCAAGGCATTTTTCTCATTCATCTTAGAACCCCCAATACCATTTATCAATATGGTATGTCATCAATAGGATATCATTAAGTGGCATAGTTTGGGGGGGGGGAAGTATAGGTTACTCAACTTTCTGCAGGGAAAATGAAGATCACTTTGTTTATAAAAATCCTTGATAGAAAAATTTTTAACAGAATTTGGCTATAATTTCATAACCCTGCACACCTCATATTGCATTGTATTTGAAACCATAAGCATGACCCCTCTGTATCCTTCAGTTAGGGCATCTTATATGGTTGTACATACTGACTTTTCACCTTCTAAATATACTCAACTAGCATACATTTAAAAAATATACATAACCTTTTTGTAAAGTCATTGCAATTTTTAGGGTTACAATTAACACATGGCCTAACACATAAAATCTTCCTAGAGGCCCCAGAGACCCACTCAGCCTTGTAGAGGAGGTGGGGTATTGGTCTGCAGCAGGACTGCATTGTGGCTCAATGTACACCCCAGAATGGTGGCAGCTCCCTAGTTTCTGCAGATGCTACAGCTGAAGTGGAGAGTTTCAGTGTATGGGTAGGTATGAGGGGCATGGCAGCTGGGTTTGTCTTCTTCACTCTATTTCTGCATAAGTGGGGGGACACAAAATTGATTACAGGTGCCAGAACACTTGTTGGTGATGTCCATACTGTCAACTACACTCCAGGAACAGAGAACTAATTCTAGACAATGTTCTACAAATCATACCAAATTTATTCCTGAAAATAAACACAGTTCCTAAAGTGTGATCAATGCACGACTAGTCCAACTTTCATAGTTCAAATAAGAGTAAATATTTGCACAAATTTTAAAAGGTCCATCTCCACAATGAGAGGTTACAGGTAGAGTCTGACCGATAGTCACTAAAGTGACCATTTTAGAATATCCCATTATAAATACCAGTAACAGGCAGTTGGGGAGCCACAGAAGGCTTCTGACAATGCAAGGATTATGATCAAGACCCAGATTTAAGAAAATTAACGGGGTAGGAGGGACTGCGGTGGATAACACTACCATTGATGAGAAGCGGGTCTGAAATAAGACCTAGGCTACCATCAGGAAATGAAGGTGAGTCAGTAAGAAATGGCAGATGACCCGCTGGCAAGTAGATGATAGAAAAGCAGACTTCAACATTGAAGCCCAAAGGTCATTAGTAATACCTCCAAGCCAAGTCAGGAGGAGGAGCTGCACTGCAGCAGAAAAAGAAGTCACACTTCTGTGCCCTTAGTAACATTAACAGTTGCTAAAAGCCTGTTCATGAAAATGCAGAGCAGTGTAGGTAAGCTAAAGAAGTCCAGAGGGTGGATGACACCACCAAAGAATGGAGATGGCAGGAAATAAGGGGAAGAAAGAAGAAAAATGGGCTAGCCAGAGCAAGAAACCTGGAGACTGGTGCAATAGGAAAATCAGATTGCCAATAATCAGGACCAAGAAGGGTTTTAAAAGGAAGCAAGCACCACAGAGAAATTAAGAAAACGGTCCAGAAACAGTCTATTGGATGGTACTTGAGAATCCACTGCTGACCTAAGATTACCTACTGATGCAGTGTTGGGAAGAGAAGCTGCCAAGAAGCAAATGAAGTGGGGAGAAGGACAGGGTGACAGGGATAAAGAAGTGGAGACAGCAAGGGAAGAACAGAGTAGTTTAAGGAAGAAAGCTGTTGGGCCATAGCTTCAAAGAACAACCGGGTGTAAAGTGTGAGCACACCTCATTTGAAGGGAAAAGAGGGTGTGGGACAAGCCTGAGAAGTGATAATAAAGATGCATGCATGGATGCATGGGTGGCTCAGCAGTTGAGCATCTGCCTTCAGCTCAGGACATGATCCTGGTCCCTCTGCCTATGTCTCTGCCTCTCTGTGTCTCTCATGAATAAATAAAATCTTAAAAAAAAAAAAAAATGCATGCAGCCCAGGGAAGGTAACAGAGGAGAAAACCACTAGAATAAGAAAGAGGTCGGCTATTGAGTAGATTAGAAGCCAGTTCTGAAGCGAAAGGAAGGCACTTGAGTTCACATCAGATAATCTAGTCAGATATAAATTGGATATCTGCATAAATTAAAGTCAACTTGAAGTGGGAATGGAGCTGAGAAATAAGAGCAAAGTAGAAAGGACCTATAACAGATGTTAAAAAATGCAATTAAGCGGGGCGCCTGGGTGGTTCAGTCCATTGAGCATCTATCTGCCTTTGGCTCAGGTCGTGATTGGCATCCTGGGATCGAGCCTCACATTGGGCTCCCTGCTCAACAGGGAGACTGCTTCTCCCTCTCCCTCTGTCAGCCCACCTGCTTCTGCTCTCTGTCAAATAAATAAAATCTTAAAAAAAGAAAAATTGCAAGTAAGAATCAGCCAGATAGGAGCAGAAAGTTTGCCGAAAAGTACAGAGGGCTCAGATGATGTGCTATGTGAGGGGCTATCTAGATCATTCTTTGCTTTGCACCTGCAAATTTTGGTTGCCTGTGCTCATGACTGAAGAGAGGGCTTACCCATGTCTGGGAATGCACAGTAGTTCATAAAGCTGGTTATACATCAGAATCCTCTGGGGCACAGGTTAAAAATACGCCTTCTCAGGGCACCTGGATGGCTCAGTCGGTTAAACATCTGCCTTCAGCTCAGGTCATGATCCCAGGGTCCTGGGATGGAGCCTCGCATTGGGCTCCCTGCTCAGCGGGGAGTCTGTTTCTTCCCCTCTCTCTGCCCCTCCCCCTGCTTATATGCATGCTCTGTCAAATAAATAAAATCTTAAAAAAAAAAAAAAAAAACAGCTTCTCTAACCCTACCCCTGGAGTTTCTGACTCATCATACTTAGGGTGTGGCTGGGAACTTCTAATTAGCAGTCCAGGTAATTCTGATGCAGCCAGCAGGAGGACATTTAGAAACCAAGCAGATCATGAGAATTAGCTGATGTACTTTTTTTTTCTTTTTAAGTTCAGGTTCACGAGCTCCTGTCCAAATCTAACGAATCTCACACTACACTCACAAGATTAGATGCATCCTGTTTGACTCCTTTTTCTTTTTCTTTTTTTTTTTTTAATTTTTATTTATTTATGAGAGAGAGAGAGAGAGAGAGAGGCAGAGACACAGGCAGAGGGAGAAGCAGGCTCCATGCACCAGGAGCCCGACGCGGGATTCGATCCCGGGTCTCCAGGATCGCGCCCTGGGCCAAAGGCAGGCGCTAAACCGCTGCGCCACCCAGGGATCCCTTGACTCCTTTTTCAAACAACTTTTCAGCACACACATGTAGAGAAGAATTTCAGTAAAACCTGACTATACCAGGAGTGAATCTAGTGCCTTGGAAGTCCAGGGCTTTGGGCAGACCCCTAATCCCTTCCCCAAAAGTTCCGCATCCACTTCTGCCACCAGTTGGATCCATGAACCTAAGTTTTTATCACTAGAGATACAAAGCAAGCAAATAAGTAAATGTGAACTTATTCAGAGCATTCATTCAATGCTTTATAAACATTATAGGAGGAGGGTATTCATTCATTCAACAAGTATTTAGAGTGTCATAAGGCCAGACTCTTTGAGACACAAAGGGATCAAGATTTCTTGTTACGATACTGTCTGGAATGTTTGTTTTGTGTCATTTACTTGTATAATCTTATAAAGTACTATTCTCTCCATTCTCCAGATGAAGAAACTGAGAAATTAAAAGACTTGATCCGGGATCCCTGGGTGGCGCAGCGGTTTGGCGCCTGCCTTTGGCCCAGGGCGCGATCCTGGAGACCCGGGATCGAATCCCACGTCGGGCTCCCGGTGCATGGAGCCTGCTTCTCCCTCTGCCTGTGTCTCTGCCTCTCTCTCTCTCTCTGTGACTATCATAAATAAATAAAAATTAAAAAAAAAAGAAAGCCTTTAAAAAAAATAAAAAATAAAAAAATAAAAAAATAAATAAATAAAAGACTTGATCCAATTCACACGCTAGTTAATAGAAGAGGAATTAGAACTTGGGTCCTATATGACCCCAAAGCCTGTATCTTAACCACCTCACCTCTCTGCTTCACCTAGACAAAGATTCACATCCAGGTATGTACAGCAGATGCAGCTGGTAGGCTTTTTTGTTTTTGGCCAAAAATCAGAAAACTCTAAAATTAGGGGGTTTCACAATCACAGATAGAACACAATACCACTAAACTCAACTTTCTGTTAAGTTCTTGACCTCTCAGTTTTTGTTCCTTCTTTAAGAGGGAAATATTTCAATTATGAGTAATGTCCACTCTGCATGTAATGGGTCTAAATGTTGTGGTTTCATTATATAAATACTTTCCTAGGTGCTGCAATGAAACCAACACTTCTTGCAAATTTAAACCTGGTTTCCGTTTTGCTTTGGAGAGGATCTTACTTATACAATGACAGTTGCATAAGACTAAATAGGGAGGCAGATTTGATTCAAAGAAAGAAGCACTTTCTAAAATGTTTTTACACTACCTAATTGAATAGGGTGTGGTCACTCAATAGGTTAAGACTACCTGTCAGAACCTTGGATCACTCTCCAGTAGATACTATAGATTATATCATGGTAAAGAGGAACGCCCTTAGCTAGGAAGATACAGTGATTTTTCACTTTTCAACTCTGAAAATAGCAGCAGGAACTCTGAGGTCTTGTAAACAAAATTAAGACAATGTAATAGACCTAGAAAATTTATTGCTACATTCTTTTTTTTTTTAAGGTTTTATTTATTCATGAGAGACACAAAGAGAGAGAGAGAGAGGCAGAGGGAGAAGCAGGCTCCATGCAAAGAGCCTGATGCAGGACTCATCCCGGATCTCATGATCATGCCCTGAGCCAAAGGCAGACAACCAACTGCTGAGCCACCCAGGCATTCCTTATTGTTACATGCTACATATCATTTTTATTTATTTTAAAGATTTTACTTTTAAGTAATCGCTACATCCAACATGGAGCTTAAACTTACAACCTGGAGACCAAGAGTTGGATGCCCTACTGCCTAAGGCAGCCAGGTGCCCCTACATATCACTTTAAAAAGAAAAAAAGAAAAGAGGTGCCTGGGTGACAGTTGAGTGTCTGACTCCTGGTTTCAGCTCAGGTCATGATCTCAGGGTCATCAGATCCAGCCTAAGATGGTCTCTGCACTCAGTGGGGAGTCTGCTTGAGATTCTCCCTCCCTCAACGCCTCCCTCTCCTCACCCACTGCTTGCTCTAAAATCTTTTGAAAAAAATTTTTAAAGAGAAAAAGCATTGTGACACCTGGGTGGCTCAGCAGTTGAGTGTCTGCCTTTGGCTCGGGTCATGATCCTGCAGTCCCGGGATCAAGTCCCACATCGGGCTCCCTACATGGAGCCTGTTTCGTGCTCTGCCTGTGTCTCTCTCTCCCTGTGTCTCTCATGAATAAATAAATAAAATTTTTAAAAAAGAAAAAAGAAAGAAAAAGTGTTGTGGGGGTGTCCGGGTAACACAGTCTGTTAAGTAACTGACTCTTGGTTTCAGTTCAGGTCCTGATCTTAAGTCCTGAGATCAAGCCCATCCTCAGCATGGAGTCTGCTCGAGACTCTCTTGGTCCTCTGCTCCTCCCTCCCCACACTGTCTCTCTAAAAGAAATCTTAAAAAAAAAAAAAAAAAAAAAAGTATTGTGGATTTTCTCTGAACAAAGAAAATAAGAACTATAAGCACAGCTGCTTTGCAGAAAAGAACTCCATTCACTTCCACTTTTAAGGAAGTCACTTCATCTTTTGTTCACCTACTCAGTTTGGAAACAAGCATGTGATTTTTAAGTAAAATGATGATGTAAAGAAAGAACTCAAATCATATTGCCCTCAAAACTGAAAACAGCCGATGATTAAGAAATTTGGTAGTTCAGGGCACCTGGTTGGCTTAGTTGGAAGAATAGGAGACTCTTCATCTTGGGGTCATGAGGTCGAGCCCCATGTTGGATGTAGAGATTACTTAAAAGAAAAAAAAGAAGAAATTTGGTAGCTTAATTCAAAAATTCATAATAACTTCAAAACAAAGCAATACATTTTCACTAAAAAAGAAAAACACTCTTCCATTCATTTTAGAGTGAATTACACCTAAATCTAGAAGAGATGATTTCACCAGTGTCCTCATTTTGCAAAAGAGGAAATGGAGAGGTAAAGACATATAATCCAGTTACTTGATTACATACCTTCTCTTATCACTATATCTGCCCTTATCTGATGTGGCTATAAATATGTAAAACACCCATCATGTTTTTCTACCCTATGACTACTAATTACGACTTCATGGGGATCCCTGGGTCAGCGGTTTAGCCCGGCCTTCGGCCCAGGGTGGGATCCTGGAGGCCCAGGATCCAGTCCCACGTCGGGCTCCCTGCATGGAGCCTGCTTCTCCCTCTGCCTGTGTGTCTCCGCCTCTCTGTGTGTCTCTCATGAATAAATAAATAAAATCTTAAAACAAACAAACAACTACTTCATGACACGGTTAAGACAGAAATATTAATTTTTTTGAGATAGAAATTTTAAAACTCCAATAATTTCCACACTTAAATCATCCTAACAGCTTTGCTTAATCACAACAAAATGAAAGTGACTAAAAGTATTTGTATTTCTACTGGTTAAATAAGGGTTTTGCCTCTTAACTGGTCCTCATAGAAGACATTTCCGGCTATAGAATGACAGGAGCACAAAAGGGGTGAAAACAAGTTTTACAAATCAAGAGAAAAAAAAAAAATCAAGAGAACAATCCCTAGAGCTCCGCACGGTTTCAAGCTCCCCTGCGAGGAACGAAATGTTAAAGAGCGAAGGAGAACCTGTGGGCTTGAACCGATTTTGGGGATTTCTTCCAATACTGAGAATCGATGAGAATTCAGAACTCAAAATATACACCGCATTACTGGGAGCTGAGTTTATCTATACGAAAAGAGCAATAATTGTTCCATTTCTTGATAGGAGGAGCAGCTTTTCACACTTGGGGTGGGAGCCAAGCGTAGTTTTCGAGAGAGAACGGGCCCCGCGGCCCAGCGAGTCCGAGGCTCCCCCGCGCCTCCGCTTGGGGTCCGGGTCCTGCCCCGCCGCGGCGCCCGAGGTTGGCGAAGGCACCTCGACTGCAGCGTCTGGACCACGGGCCTGAACAATTCTTCGCCCAACTTTTAAAGTTAGACCTTTACTTCCGGAATTCCCTAAGAAGTGACCTCCAGGGCAAGCTCAGCCCTCTGCGGGCTCCTGCCCAAAGTCCTCTGGGGGAAGGGACACTTTTTTTTTTTTTTAAGATTATATTTATTTATTCATGATAGATGGAGAGAGAGAGACGCAGAGACGCAGGCAGAGGGAGGAGCAGGCTCCAGGCAGGGAGCCCGACGAGGGAGTCGACCCTAGGACCCCAGGATCGCGCCCCGGGCCAAAGACAGGCGCTAAACCGCTGAGCCACCCAGGGATCCCCCACTTTTTAAAAAGATTTTATTTATTTATTCATGGGGTGGGGGGGAGAGAGAGAAAGGAAAGAGGGAGAGGGAGAGGGAGGGAGGGGCAGAGTCACAGGTAGAAGAGAAGCAGGCTCTACGCAGGGAGCCCGACGTGGGACTCGACCCCGGGCCCCCAGGATCGCGCCCTGGGCCAATGGCAGGTGCTAAACCGCTGAGCCACCTAGGGATCCCCCACTTTTTTTTTTTTTTTTTAAGATTTTACTTATTTATTCATGGGGTGGGGAGAGAGAGAGAAACAGAGAGGGGGAGGGAGGGAGGGTGGGGCAGAGACACAGGCAGAGGGAGAAGCAGGCTCCACGCAGGGAGCCCGATGCGGGACTCGATCCCGGGCCCCCAGGATCACGCCCTGGGCTGCAGGCAGGCGCTGAACCGCTGCGCCACCCGGGCGTCCCTTGGGGGCAGGGACAGGCTCGGCGAGGGCGGACGACCGGCTCAGCCCTCCGGGAAGCCCGCCCCGGCGCTCCCGGGCGCACCTGCGGACGCCGCGCGCCCCACACCGCCGCCCCGCCCCCGCGAGGCACTCACCTGCGCCGTCCGCAGGTGCCTGGCCCCTCCGGGGGGTCGCCTCGGCCCATCCCAGGGGCGACGAGGGCCTCCAGGGCCGAGGGGTCCCCAGCGGCAGGTGGAAGGGGGCGGATTTCCTCCGGATAGCCACGCGCCTGAAGTTGAAGCCGCCCTCGCCGCTCATGGTGCCGGGCCGGCTCGCGGCGCCGCGCTCTCTCCCACGCTCCTCCTCCCGCAAGTGTGGGCTCGACCGGCTCCTCCGGGGCGAGCGGACCCCGGCGGGCGCCTCCTGCATGCCACGCGCCGCGCGAGTCCCTCCCCGGGGCGAGGCCCGTCCGCGCGGCGCCCGCGAGCCCGAGGGCCGAGCGCAGGGAGCGGGAGCAGCCCCGGACCCGCCGCGCCACCCGAGCGCCCCGGCCGCCGCTGCCAGCGGGTTTTCTCCGGGCGGCCCCGCCCCCCGCCCCCCGCCGGCCCCGCCCCGCCCCGCCCCGCGGGCTCGCCCATTGGCCGAGCGGAGTCGCGCGGGCGCGCACCTGCAGCGCTCACCTGGGGCGCCCCGAAGGTCACGCGCGCACCTGCGGGCTACCCTGGACTCTGCCCCGGGACCTGCCCCTCTGGGTATCCCCGGGCTGGCGGTGCCGCGCGCGTCTGATAATCTTACTTCACGTCCGACGGCGACCCGGTCTCTTAAGTATTTCATCAGGAAACCAAAGTTTCCTAAGTGGGGCGCCCAGCACCGCAGAACTGGAATCCCTACTCGGGTTTCTGCGTCAGTGTCTTGTCCTTATCTCACCGAATCGAATTATCTGACCCGAAGCATCAGACCAGAGAAGATAAAGGATGTGGGGAAGTAAAGGAGAAAGGTGGAGCCAGCCGTCCCCAGGTTTCCAGGAGAGCATCAGACACCTCCCCGCCATCGCCATGAACACATTTAGGGTTTTACTGGTAATACGCTTTACAGTCCATTTAATACGTTGTTTAGTTTTACATTAGCCAACTAGCAAACTGAAGAAAATGCACGTTACATTGGTTTGTTTATGTGCATTTAAAAATTCACTAATGGGATCTCTGAGTGGCTCAGCTGGCTTAGCGCCCGCCTTCGCCCCGGGGCGTGATCCTGGAGTCTTGGGATCGAGTCCCACGTCAGGCTCCCTGCATGAAGCCTGCTTCTCCCTCTGCCTGTGTCTCGGCCTCTCTTGCTCTCTCTCTGTGTCTCTCGTAAATAAATAAATAAAATCTTTAAAAAAATTTTTTGAATTAAAAAAAAATAATAAAATAAAATAAAAATTCACTAATGGGGAACGCCCGGGTGGCTCAGCCGTTTAGCGCCGCCTTCAGCCCCGGGCCTGATCCTGGAGACCTGGGATCGAGTCCCAGGCAGGCTCCCTGCATGGAGCCTGCTTCTCCCTCTGCCTGTGTCTCTGCCTCTCTCTCTATCTGTGTCTCTCGTGGATAAATAAATTTAAAAATCTTTTTAAAAAATTCACTAATGGGCACCTGGGTGGCTCAGCTGGTTAAGTGTCTGATCAGGTCATGATCCCAGGGTCTTGGGATCCAGTTCCACATCCGGCTCCCTGCTACCCACCTCCCTCCCACCCCCCAGGAGCCTGCTTCTCCCTCTCCCTCTGCCTGCCACTCCCCATGCTTGGACACTCTCTCTCTCTCTCTCTTTCTCTCCATCTGTCAAATAAATAAATAAAATCCTTTTTTAAAAAAATGGATGTCTGTATTTTCAAATGCAATGTTTTATAACATATATCATATGACAGTCGTCTGTCAATGTTACTGCTGCTTACTATTTTCTGATAGAAACCATTTCTAACAGACTTTGCATTTGATGGCTGTGTTTTGCAACATAAATGAGTGGGCCAAACAACTCCATTTGATCTCAAGGTATCTTAGGTCAGAGTAGAACAAAGTATTGAAAATCATCTTGTACAGTCTTCATGTACTGTTTTATTCGTCTATATAGTTAATAGGAAGTTTGCTGTTAATTAACACATTGAATGAGAACTGCGCTGGATACTGACACAGCGATGTGCACGTTTCACAGGTATTTACACACCACAGTTCTCTGTGGCCGAGGCAGTGCTAAATGCTAACCAAATCCTGTATCGTTTTCTTTGGGCACACACTTCCCTTGCAGTTAGGTGGAGCCATGTAACCACAGTCTTCAAAATACTGTGGGCAGAACTGGTATGTGTCACCTCCAGGCCTGGCTTCTTCACTCTCACCATGAGACTCTTGTCCTCTTCTCTAACTGCCCGCTGGAAGGCAGGAGGATCACTGGAGGAACATGGAGCCCCACACCATGGAAGAGCCACTGTGTAGGGAGGAGCTGGCTGCCCAGAATCACCTCTTTCCTAGGAATTAACATATAAGATCAGACTAGAAAAATGCGTAGGAAAATTGCAGACAGATTCATGTTCCTTAAATTTTATCTTTATATTTCCCAGTGTAGCAAAAATCATATGTATATTGAAATACACCTCTTAGTTCTAGTTTAAATGTCTTAAACAAATATTCAATTTAATTTTAACAACCAGTCTCCAGTTGATCTAGTCCTTAATAAGCAAGACAAAGCCAAAAAAGAATATTCAGGAGAAAAATTATGACTCAATAAGCTGCTTCAATTATTGATAGGGCATCATTTCCAAAACTAGAATCTAAAAGAAATCAACACTTTGGAGCAAAGTCATTCTTATTTTTATCTCAGTAGAAAAAGATAAATGTCTCTCATTTTAATAATAGATTGTGTTATTTCCTTTGTAAATGAATTATAAATTCATTATTACTTATTTACTTTGATGGTATCACTGGGTAGGAATTTATATAAATGTCATTAAAGTAATAGAGGTCACTCAATGCCATGAATCATGCTGACTTTGTAGCAGCATTTACCAAAGATAATTTTATAAAGACACAAAGAAGATGATGCATTTGTCAGAAACAGAAAACTGTATGATATATTGAGTTGATACCAATTAAGATTTTAAAAGTTTCATATATATAAAATCACGTTAGAAATTATACATATATAATTTCATATGCATTATTTAATGTTAATTAATTTCCATGTTAATTTAATTCCTACATCTACATTTTGACCAGGTATTGCATATATTAATGACCTTTGCAAGGAAAAATATATGCACACCTCTTAGAAGATTTGCACATATTTGAGGTGTCACCTGGAACTGTCATGATACAAGTTTGGCCTCGTAATTAAATTGGCCACTTTGCTCTTTGAAAGGACGTGGCTAGTCAATATCTTTCTAAAACCACTTGGTAACTGGAAAAAAGAAATGGTTACTTTCTGAAATACACAGTGCCTGGCTTCATGGAGCCTAAAGTTCCATGAGATTAGGAGAGGGGCACCCAGCTTGAACCTGACCTATCAGAAGTTTCCTAGAGGAAGTGAAAATTAGTGGAAGGGCACAAGGGTGGCTCAGTTGGGTAAGTCTCGACTCTTGATTTCGGCTCAGGTCATGATCTCAGTGTCATGAGATCTAGCCCCACATTGGCTCCTTACTGAGCATGGAGCCTGCTTGAGATACTTTTCTCCCTTTCCCTATGCCCCTCTTGCCACTCAACACATTCTCTCAAATAAATAAATAAAATATTAAAGAAGAAAAAAACCAACAAAATTAAGGGAGGATGGAAAGATGAAGACATGGCCTAGTGAAGGAGATAAAGAGCTATCCACGACAAAATGGCTTAGTGATCATTCAGTGAATCTTGCTACTGTCAAATTTCTTTTTACTATTCTGAGGAATTTGGCAAATTCTCCTACATCAAATTAAATTGTTTTGTATGTGATAGATAAACTGTTTGGCTTATCTAAGAAATAATAGAGCTTTATCTACTTATAGGTAACTTCTTAAATCCCATAAAACATTTTTTGCAAGGAAATATGGAAATAGTCATTTCTCCAACAAATATTTGCTAGTGTTACATTTGCACCCATACTAATGATACTAATATCACATTTGCAGCCATTGTTGTTTCTGTACCTTTGTGTATACACTCTTAAGATTTTTGCCTTGATTCCACATTACAGTGAAATCTCTTCAGAGACTTTTTTTTAGAAGTAGGCTACATAGGACTTGAACTCACAACCCTGAGATTAAGTCCTGAGCTGAGATCAAGAGTCAGATCTTAACCAACTGAGTCACACAGGTGCCCCTCTTTGGAAGCATTTTAAATGCTTTTAAACCCACCACATGCAGACCTACAATGTGCAAACTCAATGATTATGAGGTATCTAAAGTAGCCAAATTGTTAGAAACAGAAAGTAGAACGGTGGTTGCTGGGGCTGTTGTTCAATGAGTATAGAGTTTAAGTTTTGCAAAAGAAAAAAGTTCTAGAGCCTGTGTATATTGTTAACACTACCATACTATACACTTAAAGTAGCTAAGATGGTAAATTTCATGTTTTTTTTACCACAATTAAAAAAAAAAAACTCGATGACCAAGTTTACACATGCACAATTGTATATTTTATCAAGAGCTATCTAGCCTTCAACAATTATATGATATCATTGATTATAAGACGTAACACAACTTCAGAGATGTTAAAAAGTAAAAAAAAAAGTGTCTTTAGATGGATGAAATATATACAAATATTTGTGAACATATGTGTTCTTGTACTTTTATAAGTTAGAATAACATACTGATAGACCTTTTAAAAAAGATGTATATGTTTTAGAGAGACAGAGAAAGAGAGCACAAGAGACAGTGGGTGGGGGAAAGGCAGAGGGAGAATGTCCAACAGATGCCCCTCTGAGTCCGATGCAGGGCTCCATCCCATGACCCACAAGATCACATCTTGAGCTGAAACCAAGAGTCGGATGCTTAACTGACTGAAACACCACGCACCCCTCTGATAGACTTTTTTTTTTTTAAGATTTTATTTTTAAGTAATCTTTACACTCAACATGAGTCTTAAACTCACAACCCTGAGATGAAGAATCATATGCTCTACCAACTGAGCTAGCCAGGATCCCCATGATGGACTTTTTCTAAAGCTTCCCACATGTGCATAGTTTTTTTTTTTTCACATGTGCATAGTTTAAATAAATTTCCTGTTTCAAATATTTTATATATGTATGTATGTATGTTATATACTTAATGCTGGAAGAGGTATATTCTTTTTTTTTTTTAAGATATTATTTATTTATTCATGAGAGACACAGAGAGAGAGAGAGAGAGAGAGAGGCAGAGGCACAGGCAGAGGGAGAAGCAGGCTCCATGCAGGGAGCCCGACATGGGACTCGATCCTGGGTCTCCAGGATCAGGCCCTGGGCGGATGGCGGCACCAAACCACTGAGCCACCCGGGCTGCCAAGGAAGAGGTATATTCTTTGACCTGAAATATTCCAGGATTGATCAAGAGTGAATTAGTGGTTGAGTATATAAAGAAGTTAGAAAATATGGAGTCACAAAAGCCCCAAATCTCATTCAATAAAGTGTGCTTTTACTGTTAATTTGGTTTTATACACCTTAAATATATCAACTCAAAAATTATTGAAAATTAAAAGAATATGGCAAGCACTCTTGGTTGTCTACTCAACTGCATCCCTACTTTTCCTGGTTAATAAAATTCAATGTCATTCAACTGTTGGCAGCAATATGGTTAGACAAGTTGTGTTCCTTCATAGGGAAGGTTAGATGGGGTCAGATGATCATGATCATCCTATCTTCTTTCCCAGTTGTTGATTTAAGGGGGACCATATATGCATAGATGACTGGTTCTGCACAGTGGGTCTTAGGGGGAAATCTGCTGTGGACTTCTGGGAAGAATTTTCCTCCTCAATAAGAGAATAACCTATTGAAAAAAACCCATTCCCTACCCACCTCCTCCGTGCTCCTTCTGCTTGTAGATATGCTTTGTAAGGATACAGATATAAGTCCTGAGCTGCTGTGGTCATCTTGTGACCAGGAGGGGAGATGTTGCTGGATCTACTGAAGGTAGCAGAACAGAACGTTGGAAAGAGCCCAGGCCATTGCTGAGTTCAATATGCTATGGAACCAACCCTGAAACTTCCTACATCTTGAATCCTTGATAAGTGATAAGATAAATTGTCCTTAGAGTTAAGTCATCATTAGTCACACATTCTTTTTACCTGTTGCCAAAAGCCTACTAATAATACAAGGGAAATAGTTTATACAAATTTTAAGAAAAGTACTTAAAGTTGTAAAATTATAAAGCCTTGTATTTAATCTTTTATTATTGCTGCTCAGAAAGGTTGTATTTTAGGATTTACATATATCCCTCTGTTGTTTTTGAATGTGATAATCTGGATAACAGGCCAGTAAACCATGACCTGTGGGCCAAATGCAGCCCACCCATCGATTATTTTTGTATGACCCATGAACTAACAATGGCTTTTAATTCTTGAAACTGTGTGGGGGGGCGAATCAAAATAATAATATTTGATAACATAAGATTTATGTAAAATACTGATTTCTGTGTCTATAAATAAATTTTTATTGAACCCAGTCAGCAGCTCATGATTGCTTTCACACCACAATGGCAGGATAGCTGTGAAACAGACAAGAAGGACAGCAAGTCTGAAAATATTTACTGTCTAACCCTTTACAAATTTTTTTGACCCCTGATACAATGAAAATAAAAAACCTACATAGAAGTTTCATTCGATATATTTTTTTAAGATTTTATTTATTTATTTGAGAGAGAGTGAGGCAGAGATAGCTAGAGAACACCAACGGGGAGGAGAAGGAGAAGCTGGCTCCCCACTGAGCAGGGAGCCCAACTTGGGGCTGATCCCAGGACCCCGGGATCATGACCAGAGCAGAAGGCAGACGCTTAACTGACTGAGCCACCCAGGCACCCAGGTTAGTTGGATTTTGAAAAATGATAAAACTATTATCAAAATCTGCTACACAAGCTCTGCCAAATTATGCCTTTGTACATACCATAACAATATCAACAGAATCTGATATGCTGAGGGTGTAAGATGACATGCTAATCTATAATTGCAAATTTACATCTTTCTCCAATGACACCATTGCTTCATTACAAGGCTCACGTCTATAGGCATTTGCAGTTGCCCCCATTACTCTGCATTGTTAGAAAACAAAATAATGATATTCAAATATCTTGAAATTTCTCATGGAAAAGAGACAAATTATAAACCTGAAGTCCGTGACATTATTTATGCAATACATCCAATAGAGTTTTTTTCAACATAGATACAAATAGATATATGATAAACATTTTAATGAGAATATTGGCAATCAGAAATACTTTTTAAAGCAGGGAATAGGGATTCCTGGGTGGCACAGCGGTTTGGCGCCTGCCTTTGGCCCAGGGCGTGATCCTGGTAGACCCGGGATCGAGTCCCACGTCGGGCTCCCGGTGCATGGAGCCTGCTTCTCCCTCTGCCTGTGTCTCTGCCTCTCTCTCTCTCTCTCTGTGACTATCATAAATAAATAATTAATTAATTTAAAAAAATAAATTACTCTGAAAATATTAAAAAAATAAAGCAGGGAATAAACATTTTCATGCAAATAGGTTTCAGTGTGTCATCAGAAAAGACACCTCATTTTTGAGTCTTCAAAGGGCAAATCAAAACCTTTGTTCATGGAATGTATCACTTTCCAACAATTATTACAGTTATATATACTTTCTAGATTGGAAGCTACTTGATGGTGAGCTCTGTTTAATTCATATTTGTATCCTTGGTAGCATCTTGCGCAGTGACTTTTATATAGTAAAATACTCGGTGAAATTTACTGAAGAAAAATGCATTAAAGGAAAAATATGCATGACCATTAAGAGCAATTCCTCTTGAAGGAGATAAAATTATTTATCTCAAGTAAAGAGTCAGAAATTTAGATGACAATTTGTGTATAAAGATTTTAATGGCATTATTATTTGTAATAGTGAGAGTCTGAAAGCAACTTAAATGTCCTCAAATAGGAGAATTTTTACAAAGTGTAGTTTATTCATTCCATAGAATATTATACCAGCCTTAAAAATGACATAGTTGAAAACTTTTAATAACCTAGAAAAAAATTCACCATAACATGTTAAGAGAAAAAAAAAAAGCAGAATTCAAAATTGTATATCCAGTATGACTCAAGGAAAGGCACCAAAGTATTGCCAGTAGTTTAAAAAAAAAAATTATTTATTTGACAGAGTAGAGGAGAGGGAGAGCGTGCACAAGCAGAGAGGAGGGCAGGCAGAGGGGGTAGCAGGCTCCCCACTGAGCAGGGAGCCCCTGGTGGGACTGGATCCCAGCACCCCGGGATCATGACCTGAGCCAAAGGCAGACACTTAACTGACTGAGCCACTCAGGCGCCCCTCAGCAGTTTTTATTGAGAGATGATGATGGGTGAATGTCATTGTCTTTTTTCTACATCTTGCAAATTTGCTAAAATAAACATGTATTGTTTTTATTAAGAGGAAAGTACAAACAAATGTTTGAGAAAAAATGAATGGGTTTAGCAGAACCTCATACGTGACCAATCTGAAGGAAAATAATCAGATTTATCCCAGTTGAAATGAATGTTATCCTGAAATGATCAGATCTCTCACAGACTTCCTGGTTTTGAGGAAGAGATGGTAACTCCCGTCCAAAGGACAAAGAGAGGCTCTACCAGTATGAGTATATTGAGCAAGCTCTTCTGTCAATAGGATCTTGAACTTCACTTGATCTTAGTCAAAAGGCAGAGAAGCGATTAGGATCTTGAACCTAAAGAGCTGACACTGTGTCCACAGCCTCCCTAGAGTGATGGTCACCTCTCCAGCCAATTATTACCCTGTCTCTTTACTGATCTGGAGTATATTTAAGAACACGAGCAGTTCTTGCATAATTTGTTCAATACTTTCGGCGCAATGTTTCCACCTGAAAAAAGACACAGGCTCTCTGTGCTTCTTTCAGACTTTATCAGAAATATTCCGATGAATGTTTTAACTATATTATACTGCATTCATAGGTCCTAAATGATGGGACTGCTCTAGAAGCATCAATATTGTTGAGTATAGGGTTGCAAGCACCAGGAGATTGCCATTACTTTGGCACATGGTCAAGCTTTTCATAAGATAGTATAATTTTGCTCAAGAAAGTTTTGAGAATCCATGATACATGTACATGGTCAATAAATGTTCATTTATTGACTACAAAAGAATTTTTTGTAGTAACTAAACAGTTTATAAGAGAAAACTGAAGAATTATTGGTCACGTGCAATGTTACTGTAGGAGAACATAAGACAAGAACGGGTTGATGCCTACACATTGAACGCATTAGAGTTCATTTAGTTTTTATTTCAACAACAGAAGAAACATGAAGTTATTCCATTTCCCTGGTCTGATCTCAAGTTCTAATGGAACATATTGAGCAAGGAAACATTCTTTAAATATAAGTTATATATCTTTAAAAACGTATAGAAAATATGTAATACGGTGCATAACATATTCCAGTGTGGACTTTGGAATAGTCAACATCCAATAAGAATGTGTTTCTAAAGAGTACTTCTGAGAAATCTTGTTTTTCCCATCAATCATTAGATGTGGAAATTAAATGACACTATTGGTATGGTAGGCTGTCACCATCCAGTCCAAAGACAGCAATTTACCAGATAAAACGCACTTTTAAGGAACAGCCTTTCGTTTGGTATAATTAAAATCGAATTATCGTAATTATATCTAAATTCAAGTCAGCTTTGTATTTGCAGCTGTTACAAAGAAGTGACATTAAAAAAACTCTTCACAGGAGAGTAGACTTTCAAGAGGTAATATTTTCATCAGTTGGATTTTATTTTCATCTTTGTTTGATATTTATTAAGTATGCATACTTACCTAGATTTGTAATTTGAAGAGTCTCTTTCCACATTATGTAAGTAAATGTAGTAACATGGACTTTATTTTCTAATAAATAACCCAGAATAGAGCAACTATGCATGAGAATAAAGAGAATGCTGATTTCAAATACATATTAATTTCTGCCAATTCTAATGAAATTGCCAGGCTTGAAGTCTAAATCTACACAAATCTAAGAAAAATGGTAATTCCCAGCCGCAAGCTAATGCGAAGTTTAGCAATGTGACAATATCTTTCTTCTTTTAAAGATTTTATCTTTAAGTAATCTCTACACCCAACATGGGGCTTGAACTCACAACCCTAGAATTAAAAGTTGCATGTTCCACCACCTGAGGCGCCCTAAGACAATATCTTTCTTACCTTTGTATGAGTAAGAAAGTTTGTGCAAATGCATTGGGGGGTGGGGGGGGGGGTGTAAATGTATTTTTAAAAGGTGCCCTTATGTTTATAGAAAATTTGGATGAAATGGTCATTCAAGGAGGGAGGTGGAATCAACAATGAGAAGAAAGAACAGTTTAGTCTCTGGCTGTATATTGAAAAACATTATCTTAAGGATTATTTATAGGGTCAATTAGAATTGTTCATTAGAATTGACAGTTATCAATAAGCCTGTTGAATGAAATTATCTGATTCAAATTTTTTTGGAGAAGCATAAATGGACATGTCCTAAAGCTTCAAAAAGGCATGATAATGATACCTATTTGTAAAATAAATATTGGGACTTTAAGCCAACACTGTAATGAAATGAGATTTTGTAATGCTCACTCCAAATTATTAGAACATCTTAAAAGACTAGTTTTTGAAAATGCTATTGCTTAAAGCTCATTGCAATTGACATTTTTAGATGGATAATAATGTCTAAAAATCCAAATAATTATGTAATTTAATAATCTTAAAAACTGAAACAATCACGATATGAACAGGATTATATTTGTCTTCCTTTTTTTTAATAAGGCCCCACTTACCCACCCCACTTAATGCTGCCATTTGCTTTACCTTCTCCCCACCCTAAGCTAGTACAATTTCTTTTCCTGGTCTCCTTTTTTTCTTTTTCCATAACAGTTTCACTGTCTAACATACTTAGATATTTACATTTTTATTCCATTTACTGTCTTTTGTATATCTCCTGCATCAATGCCATATATGTAATACAAAAAGACATGAACCTTCTTTGTTTTGTTTTCTCATATGTATAAAGCACCTACTGTACTATCTGGCACAAAACAGGTTCTCAATAAATATTTGCTGAATTAATGAATGTATAAGTGAATGATGAATTTCATCCAGATAAAGCTCCAATAGTCTAAACATTATGTTTTGGAAATAATATTAGCTGTCAAAAGCTAAATACCATTTGAAAGAAGTCACATATATCACACTTCCTTTAATCTTTGCAATAGCATTCCCAGGTGGGCATTTTTATCCCCATTTATAAAATAAAACAGCTGAGGTATATAGAGCTTAAGTACCTTTCCAGTGCACAGAGCCTGTAAATACTAGGGGTTATTTTTGAACAAATCCATGTTTTTCAAAAACTTACACTGACATGACTTGCTTTAGAACAATTATTTCTCTAGAATTCATGTTTTTACTTCTGAATTAGTTGTAAAATTTTTGAGAGCCCATATTTATATTTTTCATTTTTGAATAAGAACTATATTTCTATGGTTGAAATAGGAAAATAATATAAAAAGGCACTCACCTCCTACCGAGGAATCTGGCTCCTCTGGTTCCCTTCCATCATACACTTTGCTCTTTTACAGATAACCATTTCTATAGGTCTCCACTGTTACTTTACAATTAATATATATTCTATTTTTTCTTCCTTTTTTTCATGGAGGGTAGCTTAGTAAAACATGAGCCCTTATATTTTCAGTATCAATGGATCTCAATGAGGTAAATAATTTATTTCCTCTTTGACCTATTTAGAAGTTGATATAGGGATCCCTGGGTGGCGCAGCGGTTTGGCTGCCTTTGGCCCAGGGCGTGATCCTGGAGACCCGGGATCGAATCCCATGTCGGGCTCCTGGTGCATGGAGCCTGCTTCTCCCTCTGCCTGTGTCTCTCTGCCTCTCTCTCTCTCTCTGTGTGTGACTATCATAAATAAATAAAAATTAAAAAAAAATAATAAAGTGTTTTAAAAAAAAGAAGTTGATATAAATCACTTATTAATCTTGGGCTATTAGCTCTTCTAAATGAGGTAAATCTTCCTGTGATATTTGACTGACATTATTAATCATTCATAACTTCAAAGGAAGTTGAGTTATGAAGCTATCAGTAGGGTTCTTAAATTAGTTTTACTTAAATATACAGTAATTAAAATGTCTACTGCTGTCATGAGATGTATTTTAATGATTTTTATAATTTTTATACAGCTTTATGGATATGTCAGAATTTAAAATTTTTAAGTTGAAATCTATGGCTGTAGTGGGTTATGGAAGTATTGCAAGATCCAACTTTATAACTCTTTGAAGTGATAGCATTAAAGTGTTGCGTCCCAGATAATAAGCACATTATTTTTTTCTTGCAAGCACAGAAACTGGAAAACTCCATTTTTGTTAATAATAAAGTCCAGGTTCCAGAGAGTTACCTTCTCCATGTAGGTCCTGGATCATTACTTCAGCATAGTTGGAAGCAAGTCTGGCTTCATGGGCCAGCCTTCTACAGTCACACAGGGCCCTATGCGTAGGACTCCCTGCCTGGTTTAACATTGTTGTCTTGACATTCTTAATTTTTTAACAAGGAGATCCACATTTTCATTCTGCACTGGGTCTCACAAATTATGTAAACAGTTGTAACTTTTCTTTACTCTTTAACAGAATGTCACTAATAGTTATGACTTATCTAGATATTGTTTTTTACACTTAAATTTCATTATGAATTATGTTAACTTTTGGTACTGGCAATATTTTTTTCCAGTGAGATTTATCTTTCTTCACAGATGATTTTGTGGCTTAATTATCCTTTCTTCTTAAAGCATTTCAATGATAGTTGATTCATAAAATGTTTAAGAAGGAACTCTGTCAGATGATTTCATTATACACACGAAGACTCCTTCAAATACAGGGAGAAATCTAATTGAACAAGAGAGAATGATGAGAATAACCACTCACTTAACGACCATTTCCCTCAAGTGGTTGGTATTTAGTGCCTGCTGATATCACAGTAGGTAACGTTAGGTGCCATCAACTCAATTCCAGATGTGTCATAACTAAGGCTTGATGGCAAGGAGCCAAGGAACCCATCTCTCAATAACTTACCACTTGAGTTAAAAATGTATTGAGTTCCCACAATGTACTAGTCAATGTGTGTACAATCCCAAATTAAGAAAATCCCTCGGGATCCCTGGGTGGCGCAGTGGTTTGGCGCCTGCCTTTGGCCCAGGGCGCGATCCTGGAGACCCGGGATCGAATCCCACGTCGGGCTCCCGGTGCATGGAGCCTGCTTCTCCCTCTGCCTGTGTCTCTGCCTCTCTCTCTCTCTCTCTCTCTCTCTCTCTGTGTGACTATCATAAATAAATTAAAAAAAAAAAAAAAAGAAAATCCCTCCCACAAGTTCCCATCAATTCTGGACTCTTCCTTTCCCCCTCCTTCCCCCCATGGGGATGCTGTGCTACCCAAATCACCTACAGAATGCAGGGATAAGTAGAAACTTTCTTGATGCTCTTGGAGGCTGATCCAGTTTTTAGCGTTTGAATATAACTATCAGTTTCACTGTGTAAGAGAAGATCATGGATCAAACAGACCTAGGGATCCCACCTCCAGCAGAAGCAATAACTTTCAGAAGAGAAAAAGAAGATATTTGGGGGAAAGTTTAGACTATTATTTCTAGTGTTGATTCATGCAACAGGTCAGCAGAAACTGTTAGCTAGAATTGTTGTACTGCCTATTGATCTGTTGAGTTATGGTGAGGATTACCTTAGAAATTTCAACACATCAAAATCTTACAGAAGTCCATATCCTGTCTAGTTCTCCCTCTAACTCGCTTCCTGAGATAAAACCAAGTGAGAGCAGATGATTCCCAATGCAGCTGATTTGTTCCAACATATATTTGAAGAAGGAGCTAGTAAATTAATCTTCCTCAGTTTCTGGACTCTGCTGTTCCTTCATATGAAAAAGAACAAAGAAGGGTTGTGTCCCAAAATAAAGCATACAAACTTCATCCTTCTTTCATTAAAATAATGTTTCCTCTTTTTTTTTTCTTTTTTAGAGCAGGCATTTTCTTCATGTTGGTAAATTCCTAATCTAATTCAGCTAATTGCATCCTCCTACCAAAATACGCTTTTAGAAAAGATTACAAGTGGGAGACATGACAAATGGAGAAAATGGGCAAATTTGATAAACATAACTTAATAGGAATGTGTAGAAATGTCAAAGCACAGCATTTCATTTTTAGTTCAAATAAGGGCTCTTTGCATAACTATATAAATCATATAGAAGTTCATATACTTCTTTTTTTTGATAAGTACAACTCAAACTGATATACAGAAAAATTCCTCAAACTGATAAAAGGTAGCATAGATGAAATGAACAAAAGATAACCAGTTTATTTACTGGAAAGAGTTATGCATTACACCATATTCAGTTGGTAACATAAACCAAGGTATAAGAATTGATATATTGGCTTTTGGTTATTTTCTTAGCATTGGAGTGCCTTTTCCAACCATCGAGTGCATGATCAGATTACACAAATACAAGCACATATCATATATGGATTCTCTCATGAGACATTCACTTAGGATTGTCCACAATAAAAAAATTAAAAAGGACAAGCAATAATAAATTCATAAGAACATTTTTGAATTTAAAATAAATGCATATGTCTTTGAGAACAAGTTTCCCTTGAAATTTGGATTTTAAAAAATGATTAGCAACAAAAGAGTTTCTTAGGTCAGTCTTTTAGTCATGTTTTCATATGGTATTATCTGTAGGTGGAAACACTTCACATCATTTAATCCCAAAAGGCATAATAACAAAATTGCAATTAAATGTAGGAATAGCAGAATCGTTACAACAACAATTATATAGTGTACAAATCAGGGTTGGCTACACATTACACAAATGTTAATATTGGAAAGAAATACAATTCAGAATCATGTATGGTTCATCATATATGTGTAGTCATGCAAATAAAAACACTGAGTAGATTACAAAAATATCATAAAAGATTTTCAAAGAATTTCTTTAATTGACTCTAACAGTCAAACCATGGAGCTTAAAAATTTTGTGGCAATAATGGCAAAATCATTTCTTTCCTCTAAGATTTGGTGCATAATCATATCTATAAACCTAAATGACAAAATGATTCATTCTGGATATTCAATATTATTGAATAAGGATTTGTCAACAAAATGATGACATTTCTCTTTATAGTTCTCTGATTTTTGCTTTTAAATGACATTTTAGAAAGAAAAACATACAATCACACTAAAAGCATCCGATTTACTTCTCAGTGTTTTTATTAGAGAACCATAATGATCAGAGAATAATTCTGAAAGAGAAGTTCAAATAAAAATGTGTTCTCGACCAATGTTCCACAGCACTTAAACTCCAATCACAGAAATAATCTGGCTTGGTAGTTTATCCAGGTGTCAGTTTAAATCAGCCAAATTTAAATAACTCCAGAGGAAAGGGACAAAAATACATTGAGGATTAGAGCCATGCATTTCAATATGGAAAGGAGACCAGATATAGGTAGTAATCTCCTTACATTCCTAATGGAGAGAAGATAACAAGAGAAATAAGACTTCTATAGTGTTTGTATTATGAATATGGGAAAGCTTACATGATGTGAAATATCTCATGCAAACATTTTACACGCATACTTTTATGTACTCACACCCTTACAGTAAAGGCAATTAATTACTCCTCTTCTTCTTAAGTAGAATATTACTTTTGGAAAATCCTCGATTGGGGAACATATCTCAATACTAAATATCTTTTTCAGTTATACTTTGAATAAGAAGGATGAAAGAGATGCCTTGACAAAATCTTTCAGATGTCAACATAATTGGATCAGGCTACAAATGCAACAAATCAGGGACTTTAGCAGTTAATTTGGCATTTAAATAAAGATGAATTTACTTACATATTCAACTCATCTGGGGGGTAATTACAGACAGTGGAAAAGGTCACTCGGGAGCTAGATTGGTCTCATCATCCATAGAAATGGATTACAAGGTAAAAATTACTTGTTGTTATCAGCACTGATCATGCCATCTCTCACAACTCCAGTTCAACAGCTTTTTGAAGAATTACGTCCCCTGTATTTGAAAACATAATCCTTCTAAATTTCTTGCAATCTTAAATACAAGGATTATTTTAAATCATTCCGGTTTATAAACAAACAAAAAACCCTGGAGGACAATTTTTTTTTTTTTTAATTGTGAACTTTGTCCTAAGAATTCCTTTTGAATCTAGTCCTACTTTATATCTACAATATCAATGTGTTTGGCCTCCTTGGGCTGAATCAGCACAGTTCCTTACTGGAAATTGATTAGTTTTTCTTGATGTGTCTTTCTGAAAGAAAGATTATGTCTTTTGTCTGCTGGATTATAACAATTACACATTAAATTTGCCATTCTTATCCTAGTAGAAAATATATTTCATTTCTTCTTTTTCATATTTTGTAATTCCTACTTGAGAATTGTAGAGGATTTTATTTACTACTGTCCACATTCATAGTTGGTTCATTTGACCAACGTTTCATGGTTGTTTGAAACAGAAGGCCTAACTGTACAGGAATATTTTCCAAAGCATTAGAAAGAGGAAATACTGAGATTGAAGATCCTTTTAAGAAAAGATAAAACTTGAGAGGCATTTGCCCCCCTAAGAGATTACATACCTTCTATTTCCAAAGTATTCCTGAGGACATTTGTTTTTTTAGACTCTGACAATTGAGGCTTTTTATAATAAAATTACTAAAGATATTATGAAATATAACTGGAAGAAAAAATAATACCAATGATCTTGGTTTTTACCAGATATCTTGGAAAAATTAAGATTGCTATCTTATTTTCAAGGGATAAAATATTTTGTAACTTTAATGTATTTTTCAGTTCAAACGAAGCATAAGATTATGGAATCCTGGAATTATAATACATTATCACAAGATACCTTGCCACCAAACTCAATTCTTACTAGACAACCAATAATATTTAATTTTTGAAAAATCAATATTCCTTATGATTATCAATTTCAGTGATTCACTTTTCACTGTTAAAAATCTCTTTCATAGAGGCAATATAAATCCTTCACACTAAAGACCTAGCTTTTCTTATTCCAGGCTTAATAATGATATCTACAGCTTACAGCATCTCTCGTTTGTTAAATTTCCTTTTCTTGAAGATCACTATTGTGCCTCCTCTTCCTTAGGCTAAATAAAAGTTTCACCTTTTTAAATAGGTCTTTCTTAATTATTTAACAACTTCCTATTTTCTCAAAGTTCTCCAAATTCCTCTTATTGAAGCAGAATTGGATGTATGAAAGGGATTTGATGAATCAGAAGTTGATTGGAAAAATAATCCAAGGGTCCTGTATACCCCTGTGCACTCAGGTCAAAGGCAATTTATTGCTCCTTTAAATAAAATTTAATTTTTTAGATAAGATAAATCCTCAGTTATGGAAGCATTTCTGCATAATAACATCTTTTTAGGGTGGTAATTGTGCTTACTTTAAAAAAACTACCTAGTTACTTTGCTAACCACTCTTGCTGGTTGCCTTTAATCTTTGCCCACTGTATTCCCAATAATTAGCCAGTATTTTTATTGTATTTCTGGAGTTGGTTTTTATTCTCCAAGTCTGTCTTCAATTAGTCTTATTGAGGCTCATTCTTTTTGATGTTCACTGATTCCTCAATTTTTCAATTTCCTTTTGAATCCTGTTTTTTTTACAGGTACCAATTTTAACCAATGCTACACATATTTATTCTTTTAAATGCTTCTAAATAAATATGGATATGGCTCAGTTCAAACTATACTAAAAGATGCCACAGTGTAAATACATGGAATTCTCTCCTACAGCTTAGGGACTAGTATCTAATTTTGTGCTGAAAATTAGAAATTTATTTCCAAGTTTCTATATCTTCTTGGCAAAATTTTGCTAAAATTAACCATTTATAGAATTAATATTTCAAAACAAGCATTTCCCACTCTATCAAGATAAAGAACTGAAATAAAACCAGTATATAATAGACTCAATGGTAAACTTTCCATGGAGAGAAATAAATGTTTTGTCTGTAACTTGGCTTTCACAGGTCATAAATACAGAGAAAGGGAGCATGAAAGACTATTGCACTGCCAATAGGCAGTACTGCCCTGTAGTTACACACAGACAATTCTTACTGCTGAATTCCCTGTACTACCAACAAAATTGACGAGGCAATATAAGAAGACGTTCTGAGGTACTTTTTCAAAAGGCATATTTTCCCTCAGGCACAAATAGTTTTTATTAAAAGTCAACTTAGCAGCTATGCCACTTCTCAGGTCCGAAAACATGAAGCTTGTAAAGAAAAAAAGAAAAAAAAAAAAGCAGGAGTGGGGATGGGGTAGTTTCTTTTAATTGAACTCCAACAAAATCCACACTATCTCAGTAAAACTGGTACCAGGCAGATACAACACTAATAAAATGAAGAAAATGTTTAGGAACAGCAAGGCAATGCAGGTAGGAAAGAGCAGAACATTAGGTTGCCACGATCTGGACTTGGTGAAGATTTGTTTCTTGTTTCTGCACTTGAACCTGAATCTCTATTTTGGTAGATTTCCAGTTACTCCAAGTTGCATAATAAATGACACTGTTGAAAATAGCACTCATATAAGGAACTCGAAACCTCTTGGTTGCTTTGGTAATAGTGACCACTACTTAACAGGCTTACGAGTGATGAAAGCTCCTGCACTGTGCTTGATGATTACCGATTGGTTGCCATCTTTGATGGACCAAACATTAATGTACCACCCACTCCCACTCATTAAGCTGGGATCTCCACTACTAGATCCCCACTGTTAGAGCCCTGCATTGTTAACTACCTTTTACGTTAATGGTGAGGGTTGTTTTTGTCTTGAAGAGAACTTACAGGTATAGTTACATGAAAAGGTCAAACCGTCATGGTTTTAAATAAGTTAAGGCTACCTGACTAGACAAGGAATCAGGGCTAGGAGCAATTGTGTGGGCAATAGTTGATAGTTAAGGAGCCCAGGAGTGTTAGACCTTTCAGCTCAATTAGCTGTTTTCCTTGTTTGTCAGATTATGTGCAAAAGAAACTTTGCTATGAAAATCCATTGCCTTAAATCAAGTCATAAAAGTTACCCAGCAGAATCTGTAAATAAACTAGGAACATGTACTATCTCAATATAATATAATGATTGTAGGCACCTGAGTGTTTGTCAAAAGTAGACAATGAGCTAAGGTTTATTATTGTTTTTTTTTGGCAAGGAAGATTCATTATGAAAAAAACCTAACAACAACAAAACATACAATTTTAATCAAAGTTGAACACTTTCTGGATAAATTAATTAACCAAAGGCTAACTTACATCTATCTATGTATGTATCTATCTATTTTCCCATTTGATACCTTTTTGCAGGAAAGACTCATAGTAGGACCCTGAATTTGGGAAAGTAAAAAAATTCTGGTCATTAAATAAACACACCTTTTTTTTTTCCCTTCATGTTATTTAGCTTTCTTAACATTATCACACACACATACACACACACAAAGGAGCAGCACCAGTGCATCTACTTGTCGGCAATTTTAAAAAATTAAAGATGCTGTCAAAAGTTGAATAAGTCAATGAATCATAACATAGTCTTTCTTAGATTTACTTAATAATGTAAAGTGAAGAATTCTAGTTTAAAAAAAGAACCAGCAGTTAATGAGCTACTGATCAGAAAATAAGTGCATAAACAATATCAGTGTAGCAGCAAAATACAGTTATTGTTAACATTCCGATGCACCTCATTTATTATTTTGTGCAAGAAATATGACCACAGTCTGGCCAATTCCAGATTTCAAACTAAATTAAAACTCATACTTAATTGAGCAAATTATGTGTATCTAAAAATAAAGGAATTAATAAGTTCACCTCTCACAGAAATGATTTTTATAGACATAAATGATGTGGCAAATAAAGTATAAAATAAATATCAATGACAAAAAATATTGGAATCAACTTCTATAGCTGAATTTGAAGTACAAGGAAAGATGATTTTACAATATATGTATTTTTACATGGTCTTAGGTCTTTCTTATGCTATCGAGGTAAAGCCAGTCATCTGAGATACATAGTTCCTGTTTCCTTTTATTTTTGTTTTTATTTAACTCAATCATAGCCATTTGATTGCAGAACTTTATCCATGACTTACAGAAACCGTAAAATGTTTCATCACACTGGAGTCTGTGCTTTGTGTTATTCTTCTTAACTTTCTCTCATCTTCCAAAAGGATGAACATGAATCCAATCCTACATCTCACAACTGAGAAGAAAACACCCGCTGGATCTCGGGCAGTGTCCTGTGTGTGTCTACAAAGCATTCACCTTAGATATCCATCCGTGGGAGATGAAGACTAGGGGTAAGGAGGCTTGGAGAGACAGTGGAGAGGGGCGCACTGCGGGCTGGAATGTGGCTGCTCGGCAGGGAGAGCTAGGTCAGGACTGAAAAGGAGAAACAAGCATGTCAGCAAGAAACGCCTTCACAGGGGGCCAGGCACACTTGTAAGGATTAGAGAGACACAACCTTCTCATAGAAATTTTAAAAACATAAACACAAATTTTGCACAGAAAAGAATTAAATCTAAAGCATGCTAAGATGACTGCAGCTTTTCAAAAACAATGCACCCAAAAAAAAAAAAAAAAAAAAAAAGGAAAGAAAGAAAAGGAAAGAAACGTGTTAGGGAAATGACACGTAAATCCTTCCCCCAATGTCGCTCCATTCCATTTCTGTACACAGTCTCATTTCGCCTAGGTCTCCGGATTAGTTGTAAGATTTCTTCAAGTCGGTTCTTTTAAAATTTTAATGTATGCACCAATCACCTGTGGATCTTGGCAAAATGTGGCACCTGATTCCATGGGTCTGGGGTGGGACCTGACAATCTTCATTTCCAACCAGCTCCCCGGGATGTAGACAATGTTAGAACAAAGCTTTAGAGGACCCTACAGTTCTCTGGTAGATCCAAACTCTGTAGGATAAGCCTAATTTGCTCTAAGGGTTCCCACTATTGGCTTTATTTGGCAGTGAAAATAGGACAGTTTTAAAACTTCCTATATGTTGAGCATATAATGCACGCTTCCAAACAACCACCTTTGGGAGCCTTCAGTTTATTTTTATTTATTTATTTATTTTTAAAGGTTTTATTTATTTATTTATTTATTTATTTATTTATTTATTTATTTTTTTATTTATTAATGAGAGAGAGAGAGAGAGAGAGGCAGAGACACAGGCAGAGGGAGAAGCAGGCTCCATGCAGGGACTCTGATGTGGGACTCGATCCTAGGTCTCCAGGATCATGCCCTGGGCTGAAGGTGGCGCCAAACCGCTGAGCCACCCGGGGCCACCCAAGGGAGCCTTCAGTTTAAATGAATCCATAAATGTCCAGGCTCATTAATGTCTTGATGAATAATCTTAAAGGATAAAGGAATATAATTATTGAATTTCCTAAAGTAAAGTTACAAAACACATTTGGGTTTGGACCTTATCAAAGACGACTAATTGGGTTGGGGGACACACAACTATGGGGATTTCTTTTAATTGAAAAAGACTGGCATTTTTCTAAAATTCTGCATTTCCTCCCTCACATATTATGAAATTCAGTACCATAGGATTCATTTCTGCCAGGAATAATATTTGAGAAAACTATTCATGGCTCAAATCATAGCCATTTAATTGAGCCATGGCTCAAATAAATAAATAAATATTTAATAAATAATTTTTATTTTATCTATTTATTGTTTTTAAAGCTAATATTATCATTGAAGTCATTAGAATTAGTATTAAAAATCCTTTTTATCAGGATGCCTGTGTGGCTCAGCAGTTGAGCATCTGTCTTTGGCTCAGGATGTGATCCTGGGGTCCTGGGATCGAGTCCCACATTGGGCTCCTCGAAGGGAGCATGCTTCTCCCTCTGCCTATATCTCTGCCTCTCTCTGTGTCTCTCATGAATAAATAAATACAATCTTTTTAAAAAATCCTTCTTATCTTTGGTACTGAAGTTATCCTTCAAGTATATCTCTTGAATTTTATTACAAAATTATAATTATGTAAAATACTGATCCGCTTGAGGTCATCCTTACTTCCCAAACTCTTTCAACTGCTATGAATTCAGAGGAGAGTGCTCTTCTGTACTAGTTAGAGCAACCAGTGATAAAAATAATTTTTCCTACCTATTTTTAAAACATGGTAGGTAACCCTGGGAGAGCTAGAGCTTCAGCACAAGGATTAAAACGATTATTGCATGGCAAGGCTCTTCCTCCACCCTGTAGACAGAGTCAGATGGCCCAGGAAACACAGCAGCCTACAGACTCCCACAGACCTAACAGAGCTTCTCCCAGTTCTGCATGATTTAGAACAAGTTTCTTTTTTAGGGAACTAAACACACTATTCAACATAAGTTGTGGCAAGTAGCATGGGGTGGTCATGTTATATAAGAAGGGCATTGGAAGACCTCATGTAGTTCAAATACTCTTCCCAATCAAGGAAGACAAGTATTTCTCTTCTTTTCCTTAGTGAACATATAGTACGATACTGGTTTCTGGAAGAAAATAAGCATTTCTGCTTGACCAGCTGGAGGGTATGGCAACAGCTTAACTACAGGTTATAGTTTGGCCCAACACCATCGCATTATGTTAGTCATGATGATTTAAAAATTTGTTCATTATTTCAGATTTCTTACATAAAGTGAGGGATCATAAATACTTAATATTATACAATTTCTAATATTTTACATTTGCATAAAGTACAATCACACTACATAGATTATGAAGAAATATGTTCTTGGCTTACTTATTTAGCTATAAATATTTGATAAGTTCCAATTATTTCAGGTATAGGCTGTATTCAGTTCTGATTGCTAACCACCTTCAGGAACCCACTTGTTATTCAACCTTTACATTTAAGAACTGCTTTTTGTAGGGAGATCATGTTGTAAACAGTAGGCTTAAGACATAAAAATGAGTATTTCCTCAGAAAGTTTCTCTTTTTGTCCAAGTAAGTGACTATTTGATCGAAGGGGAGAAGTGCTAAATCTCAAACATCTCCATATATTTAAATATTACATCCAAGGCTGCCACACATTGGGCATTCCCTTTACATGATATTTATTATCTATAAATAACTTTAATAATTTAGCTAACAGAATCAGTCTATAAGAAACATATATGGAAAATATGAGGAAAATGCTCATTTATTCAAAACCATACACCTAAAAAGTTATCTGAACATACATTATGAGCTGAAGGAAGTGTAAAACGGTTTTTATTGTGAGGAACAGAGAGAGAGCGAGAGAGAGAGCACTGATCTAAAGTTACTCAACATAGTGAGCAGATTTTATTTCTCATGTTTCTCATTAAGAGAATGCCCCTTCCTTTTCAATTCAGGGATAAAGAGTCAACATTAGTGATTTAAATTCTCTGATTATGCTCTTCACAGCATAATTAAAATTGGTGAACTTTTCCCAGCAGTAGAGTGGCATACCCTGGTACTTAGGACAATGTGTGCCAGACTCATTGGGCTCAGTTGCTTTCAGGATGGGTGACCTTGGAGAAGTCACATTACCTTCTTTTCCTCCTCCGTTTCCTGGTTTAAAAATGGGTGTGATAATGCCTACCTTCTAGGCATCATAATGATTAATAAGTGTGACATGTCATGTACACGGTAAGAATTTAAATGTTGGCTGTTAATTTTTCTGCCACAAAGTGACAAGAGCAGTGAGGGCATTAAATCTGATTCATTTGGCAGCAGGCATGGTTGGGAAGGAAGCCAATTATAATCCCAGTGACTTTGAAATGGAGTTTCTTCAGGTCTATATGGATTTTATCATTTCTCTGTGGGGACCCCAATGGGAACCATGGAAACCCGGCCTATGCTGTATTCACATGAGTAGAAACTGGAAACATTTGTAATTCATTAAATTGCTTTTCTTTAAAGTAAATCATCCCTGTGAAGCAAGCAACCTAAATTCTGTAAGCTCAGAAGATACGGAACTGGGAACTGGGGCAGGTAACCATTTAGTCAAACTAGTTCCTTAAAAAAAAAAAAAAAAAAAGGCAATGTGAAATAAAATCAAACTGAAAAAATTCCCCCATTGGCCTTCCCATTCTTTACCTAATTGAAATACTTAAGGAAGGAAGCTTCTCCATTCTTTCCCCACGCAAATTAAAGAAAGAGGCCACAGAACTTTGCCTTTAAGAATGGTTAGGTACTAAGAACGGTTAGTAATAGTAACAGTGAGAGCACACTATGCATGAGGCCTGTGCCACACTGAATCCCTCAAAACTATTCTCTTCCTTACTTTACAAGTGAAAACAACAATGACTATGACAACACACACATACACACACAGAATCTTTGCCAGCAAAAGCAACTTTCCATGATTACACAACTAGCAGGGGGTAGAGATGGGATTTAAACCCAAGCAATCTCCTCCAGAGTTCATCTACTCATTCCTGTGATTAATAGGTGCTGACCATTGGTGGTGTGCCTGGTGCTGTCCCAGGTCCTGGGTGGGTGGGGTGCTTGTCAGACAATGGCCTGTGGGGTGAGACTCTATGTTCTTTACCACTATACACACAGAGTCCCACTACGATGGGTCTGCACATTTATAATATTTTCAGTTACTTACATAATTAAAATGACTCTGCAGCTGGCTGCCGCAATAAAATGGCATTCATATGTTCACAAAGAATGTTCTGGAAGTAAAAACTCTGTTGTTGGAATCCTGTCGGCAGACTAGACACCCATCAGGAGACACTGGCTTGGGACCTATTGAATCATGGACCTTCTCCTGCTTAGTCCACGTCTCACTTCTCCAAATGGCCGCACAACCACCTCTGAGACCAAGCCACACAGGGGCTTTGGCTGCCGCTGTGTTTCTGCGGAGCATCTGTGGCTTGCTGGCTTGCGTGGCTCTAACCCATGACCACAGGCAGCCTGCTACTGACATCTATTCCTGACATACACTGAAATATATTTAGGCCTGCCCCTACTCAAAAACAGCCTTGTCCTGGTAGAAGAGTGACATGTTCACTAAAATAGGGGAAGAACAAAAAGTAGACTATGAAAGCCACAGCCGGCTACAAAAATGTCACACCGTCAGAGGGCAACTAACTGGAGATGAAGTATTACACAAAGATGTAAGCAAGGTCCTGAGGGGGTGCTCTGATGCTGAGTGGGAGTTCACCCACATGGAGGTAAATTCATGATGGATTCGCAAAGCTTTCACTGGAGTAGAGATTGTCAACAATCTCTTCAATTTAGTGTCCAGCAGTATGAAAAGCTGCCTTTAAAATTCTTCAGTTAATCTCACATAAAGAGAGCCATCACCGCAGATATTTTTTTAAAAGGCCAACTGTAAGTTTTTCTCCACCCTTCAAAATCAGTTTTAATGAGGATCGTGAGTGGAGAAAAAAACAGAAACACTCATAAAGTTGTCTTGGAACAGACATGAGGGACGCTTTCTATTCTTCTTGCTTATTTGTCTGAGAAATATATGCTAAGGGCAGAAGTCAAGCACAAGAAAAAGTAGGGCAAACATCCTAGTAATTCCAGGTTTTATATTTTGGAAGGTAGTGAACCACTGGATTAATCCTAGCATTTACTCGTACAAGGGAGCTGAAGGCAGCCCTTAGTCTACCCACCAGTGGCCAATAAAATAAACTCTAGCTCTCTTGTATTTCCGCTGGGCACATGGAAACTTCAGGTAGCCAGTGTATATGTTAGCATAGCCCATATTTAAGATAAAATGTAGCAAATATAATTATGGATAGGAAGTTATGGTGTTGGAAAGGAGAGCTTGGGATCCATGGATCTGACATGCAGCTGGGTGAGAAGAGAAAGGACGTCCGAATTTACCTGACAGTTGGGCAGTCTTGCCTCCCGGCTAGTTGTGAGCACTGTGGCGGTACGGAGGCAGCAGGCTGCTGACAATCTACAAGAAACTGATAAATTAGACATGTATACAAAGAGATGACAGAGCATCGTGTTAGTAACAGTAACTAAAGCAGTTGCCTGAGAGATTTAGTGAGGAATGTGCATTCATATAGAAACATCTGACATTTATTCCCCCCCCCCCACCGCATGATGCCAATAGAAGAGACGTTTTTCTGAATTAAATCCAGTATTTGAAAATTAGTGATGCAAAACTGGTAGTGAGATTTCTCAAGTACATTAGGACATATGTGGCCATTCATATTTGGTATCTGGATACATCTAAAAATAAGGGGTCTATTAATATAATGAAAGATCTTCAAGTTCTGAACTTGAACATGATGGCAGTTACTTGCTTAGCACTTAGATCTGCTTAACCAAAATGGAATATATTCAGATAACTGCCTTCATTGTCAGGACACATGGGCATATTGTCAATCCCATAACTACACTGAAAAAAGCAAGCATGCAACACAATATTTTCCATGATTAATAAGATATCAGAGGAAGAAATCATCTTTATAGTTTTCTGAGAATTTTATTAATCAAAAGCAAGACTTGTTAGCCGCAATAGTAGGTTTGTTATATAGTGAATTGATAGTAACTTGGACTGGTGGAGAAAGCTAACCTGAATGGGAAATCTACTTCTGTTATATTTTTGACATTTTAAAGTCACATAATATAACTCATGCTAGGTTAACAAAATGTTAACTATCAAAACTCCATATTTAAAGCTGATCAGTTATGTTAATCATCCACTCCAAGAAAGACCATGTGCTGAGAGTTCTAAAATAATCAAAGGACAGTCTGTTTATTGGTACCAGGCTGACTGTACTAGAGTCACCTGAGAAGCTGGTTAGAAATGCATATGTTATACTTCTGCAAAAAGATTTTGCAAAAAAGTTAAACTTTGAGTTTGACTTGAAAATTCAATTATTTTCAAATAATTGCTGCATGTCCTCTCACTAACTGCTTAGACCACGTATTTGCTTAGCAAATCTCTTCCCTTATTTGTTAGGTAGATAATACTAAAGCTAAATTATCACTAAACCTAGATTTACAGGCTTGGATTATTGAGGTTCTACTGGAATTTACTTTCACAGGCCTAAGTATCACTTTTCAAAGGCCAGTATATCCTCATTACAGCAAAATCTGCCTAAGAATCCCAAAATTCATGAAAACTGCTGATGCTTTTGTTTACAAGATTGAAAACACACTAAAGCTGTCTGTGATGCAAAGTAGACAGGCTTGATTTGCGTTCATTCAAGAGAACATCATTTCTGAAGGGAGCCTTTCATAGGTAATCTTTGTTGCAGAGTAGTTTATTAATTATTACCTATTAATAAGAACAAGATCTGCTTCTCATTGAGTAGCTGGTGTTCAGAATATCACACTCAATAAAAGTCCTTCAAATGTAACAAGTAGTTCTATCTTCTCCACTTTGGGGAATTCTTTTTATTTTTTTTTTCCTCCTTCAACTCTATGCTTGTCATTTTGTAGCCTGATTAGCCCAATGATTCCCTTTTGTAGAAACTCAGAGTCTTATAGGATGAATTCCTTCATGCTCCTTTTATCTTTTCCAACAGCTTTTCTATCTAAGTGATAATTTAGAGATGTCTTGGACTCCTTCAGATAATGCTTCTGAGATGGTCAGCAGATGAGCAGTTTTAAGTTAACCAGGAGAGTGCTGCCCTCCTATGGTGTATTAGTGTAAATACAATAGATATAAATGAAAACACTTCTAAAAACATTCTGGAATTTGGCCTCAGGTCTTCCATTTCCAAGGAGGTATAAATGAAGCACTTCTACAGCAAAATTTTGTCCTCTAAGGAATGACAAATCTTAGAATTAGAGTAATTCGAGTATTTACATGGTTTAAAATTTTTTCATATCTCACTTACATTAGAAATGATTTTTTTGTTAATGCAGTTTTAGATTATTATTCATTCAAAATATGCTCTGTGATAAAATTTAGAAAGCAGGTGAGCAGGACTATGGTGCACTCCCTTAATGAATTGTTTAATAAGTGGTAGATATTCCTTATATTTGTAGTGAATACCACATTTTTCTCCTTTAGAAGTAAAATCATCTCTGGGCTAATTATCATTTTGTACTTATAATTTGTAAGCACTTAGCTAAGTGTTATCTTTGAAGGATAAAAAGCAAATTCTACAGCTAAGATGGTGACAGATGAAAAAAGTAAAATTAGAAAAATATCATATTGCTCTGACTCAATTGTCTTCTAAATCTCTCTTCTCAGGTTAACAGCCCTCCAATTACATATACATCTAACTCAGCTGAGCAGGATGTGTATTAACATGTTTTTTGTAAAATGAAAGGGGTGAGTTAGGAGTTTGGGGAAGTCCCTCCCAGTTCTGGGATGCTGTAGGCTCTACATAATCTCACCTGCTCTTTCTAGAATCTACTCTGAGGTAGACTAACTCTTAAAGGAGCATGGACTCATCTCATCATTTTTGAGGGCGTAAAAGATGACAATTATGTGACTCAAGCAGGATGCGTTAAAGAAACTGCAGCAGCCACTGCTGTCATCTAGGCCACCAGAACTCATTTCAACCATTCAACAATCAAGTTATTAAACTCCTTGGATGTGTTCAAAACTGCTAGGCATTGGGGACAAAGGGAAAACAGAGAAGATAGGTCCCTGGCCAATTGGATAAGACAAGCATATTCAACCAGCAATTATAATGAAGTGTCACAATGATGATGGTGGTGATGATGATGGTGATGATAATAGCACCTAACACTTGTTTATTATAGCTTACCATGTGCCAGGCACTGTGTAGGCACTTAACCTGTATGCTCTTCTGCAGCCCTGTTTTATTCATTGCAGTTGATGGATGAGGAAAGAGGACTTAGGTTAAGTAACTAGCCAGAGTCCACTAAGAGATGGATCTGAATTTGAATCCAGGATTGTATGACCCAAAGGTTGGATTGAATTTACAGACATATCACTACATTGCTTTCCAAGATAGGGAAATGTAGGGATCACAGGGCAGAAACACTTAACTAAATCTAAGGGGTCAGGGGACGCTTCCTGGAGGTTGTAAGATCTAGGCTAATGCCAGAAAAACAAGTTAGCTAAAGAACTTCTTGGCAACTATAAAGAGTTTATGGTCTCTACTAATAGGAATAAAATATTTCATCATAAAATTAAAGTTTTTAAAAATGCTCAGAACTGAATTAGATAACACTGTACATTCATAAGGTTACAGGCCTGAGAAGTGTCAGAGCATACCCAAGATATTGTTAGTGCCTCAAGGGTAGATGAATAAGGGATATATATATATTTTTTTAAATTTATGATAGTCACACAGGGAGAGAGAGGCAGAGACATAGGCAGAGGGAGAAGCAGGCTCCATGCACCAGGAGCCCGACGTGGGATTCGATCCTGGGTCTCCAGGATCGCGCCCTGGGCCAAAGGCAGGCGCCAAACTGCTGCGCCACCCAGGGATCCCTGAATAAGGGATATTATAGCTTAAAGCATCTTAGGTCTATATTGACCTACACAGGAAGAGCACCCATGTACGGCACTCCTCCATGAACAAGAGACCATTTGAAAGGAAGGTTAAAAAAAAAGGGAAGAGAAAGAAGGAAGGAAATTATTTGCTGAATCAACATGATTTAATTTCTCTTAGGAACTTTATCTATTTTAAGCCTTAGCAACACTCCAGAGGTATTATTTTCATTGTTCCTACCATAAGAAAATAAATAATTGATATATGGGACTATACCAAAATCTTATATACTCTGAGGCTATTTTTCCCCCTTTAACATTTTTCATGGCAACAGAAACAAATACTGAACTGGCATCATAGTAGGTGCTCCACAAACATTCTTTGATTAAATTAATACACGATCATCATGTATATTAACTCACCCATGGTCACACAGCTAGGAAGTGGCACAGCAGGGATTTAAGGTCAGACTTTTCTGATGCTGAGGCCTGTTTTCTACTCACTACTCTGGCTGGCTCTCAAATCGATACCAGCTACCTCTAGAAAATATCAGGGTCATAGAGTCAAAGAAACATAAATAAGAACGTCACCAGGCAGTTAAGATAGTAATTTGAAGGCAACCAATTACTTCAAAAACACAAAACAGGGTAAAAGGTGCAAGAATGGGGATGATATTCAATTTCTATAAATTGACGAATAAGGAGAGAAAGTCTGATTATAGGGTTTTCCCCTCAGGCTTCTACTACTTCTAACTTCCTACTGCAGTTTAGAAAATGAACCAATTTTCTAAAAGTCACTGCCTTACAAAGTCTCATGAGCCCACTGGTGGCCGTTTGGGAAGGGAGGGAGAACCTCATGTGGAAAGAGGCAGGGAACCCCTCTGTGCTTGGGTTCCACACCGGGCTCAGCTGCAGTACTGAGAGGTGGGTGAAAGCTGATCTGTGGAGACCATACCCGGCAGTTGTGTGGCTGTGCGGACGGCTTCCTTGGTACCCAGATGCTCTGTGGGAAGTCGAGCGGTGGCTCTCTGTGGCAAACAGTCTCCTAAAGAATAGTCAGCACCTCAGCCCCTGGTTTTCCAGACCTGACAACTAATGCATCCCCACCATTTCATGAGCATCCCTACCTTCCCTCATGACCACAAACCCCCCAGGTGTTACACACTTCCTATGAAAACCCTCTTTGTCACCCGAGTTTTCCTCAGGCCAAATAATGTAAGTTCTTCTTCACAGGACACATTTTCAACTTGACTCACTCTCCTTCTTGCTCTTTGAGCATGTTCCATTGTGTGCAACAATCTTCTAAAAATGAGGGGTTTCAAAAGGAAATCATGTGGGATAAGAGGTGACTAGTGGAGTAGAGTGGCAATCTTGCCTCATTTGAGATACCCTCATTCTATTAAAAGAGCAGAAGCCTGCATGGCAATTTTTTTTTTTTTGGCAGCCATGTCACACTGCTGTTTCATATGACTTACTTTGCCTACAGATGGTGCTATCAAGTTATGCTTCCTCCATCCTGTACTTGGGCTGTCTGGAATCCCAGTGCAATATTTTAAAAAGGTTTATTTATTTAAGCAATGTCTATACCCAAAGTGGAACTTGAACTCATGACCCTGAGATCAAAAGTGGCACGCTCCTCTGACTGAGCCAGCCAGGCACCTCTCATATACTTTTATGTTTATCTCTAGTAAATCTCACCTTTTCCTACCTGATGCCTCTTTTAGATCCTATTCTATAATCTAGCATATTAACTTCCCCTCCCTCTTTTTTCTCCTTTAAATCAGAAAATGTGATAATCACGACCTTAATATCTTCATCTAAGATTAGTAGCCAATAACAGGGTCGGGCTAAGTAGAGACCATATTTCATAAATATCCATCTATGAATTTGGGTCCTTTGAAGATGTCATTCAACAAGTTACGGACCCAAACAATTACATCATCATCTAGAATTTTCTCTATTTGTCTAAAAAATATTGTAAAATACCTGGCTCGTTGTTTGCCAAAATTCAGGTATATTATGTTACCACTTTCCCTGATCTTATGAGATGAAGAATGAAAATAAGTTTAGCATAAATCATTCTTGATGAGCTCATGCTGGGTGTTAGTAATCCCTATTCTATACTGAGCATATGAAACACATTCACTTCCAGAAATTTGCCTAGGATTAGCCTCAAGGTTGTTGGTCCACGGATTAGAGAAACATCTTTCTTTTCCTCTGTATAAAAACTCTATTTCCATATTTCTTCCTCTGACCCACATAGGAATTCACCTTCTCACTTCCATATTCTATTTATCCCTGGGCACCTTTTCCTCTGTCTTTCATAAGGCCATGATTTTTTTTAGCACCTTTCCTTCAACAAAAGTGGGGAGGAAAGGCATGTGTGTTTTCCTTTCTTTCCCTTCTCATTTAAAAATGGCAACTCACACACTTCAAAAATTGGTGGGAAAAATGAAAATTCATGATACAAACAGCAAACATGCCTCTTGGTGAGACAGTTAATATCTTTGTTAAGTTGGTATACTATTTCCAAGACTGTTAAAGAAAATTTCAGTAATTAAATTTGCCCACTTAAACAATTGCTGTCATAAAATGACATTGCTGTTATTTTTCAAATAGATATCACTTTGGAACAAATATGTTATGTAGTTGGAGTAAATGGTCCATATTCACTAAGGACCTTTCAATGAGGACAAATGATTAACAGTAGAAAAGCAAGAATGTTTAATGATCAAAGTTATTAAACAGAAGGTGACAGAAATAGTTAGTTCTAAAATAACTCCCTAGTGAATGATCAAAGTATAGAGACATTCTCATTTGTGTCCTTATGGGAGATAAAAGGATATCCCTCTTTCTACTTTCTGCACACCTGGCCATATCTTCCAAACTATTCATTAATTGGGATTCGGGCAATGACAGAAAAGGAAGAATAGGAATAGGAATAGGAAGAATAGGAATGCTCAAAGAAGAGGAAAGGATGAGAAATAATGGTAACATGTAATATTTGTCAAGTGTTTTATCTATGCAGATATTAGGCTAACACTTTATATGCAATGGCTCTTTAATCTTATAGAGAAGGTTTTTATATTTATTTTAGAAATGAGAAACTAGACCTAAAGAGGTTAAGGAGTTTGCATATGGTCACCTTCTGCATGATTTTTATAGTGAACAAAAGTTTTTTAGTGCTCACAAAATTCAACAGAGTTTGGTTGTCATAATCCTCATCTTAGAGATCAGGACACTGAGAATCAGAACGGTTAAGTGATTTTCTTAGGGCCCCTGGAGAGAGTGGCAGATGAGAACACGAGCCCAATGGAATGCCCCATGGAGCCTGTAATGGACTAAATTGTGTTACCCCAAATTCATACATTGGAAACTCTACCACTACCATTACCACTACCTTTTGAGTTTCTTCTCAAAAGAAACTACTTTTGGAGATAGGATCTTTATTTTTTTTAAGATTTTTTATTTATTTATTCATGAGAGACACACACAGAGAGGCAGAGACACAGGCAGAGGGAGAAGCAGGCTCCATGCAGGAAGCCCAATGAGGGACTCGATCCTGGGTCTCCAGGATCATGCCCTGGGCTGCAGGCAGCGCTAAACTGCTGAGCCACCTGGGCTGCCAGAGATAGGATCTTCAAAGAGGTAATTAAGTGAAAGTGCTACTGTCAGGATGAGTCCTTATCTAGTCTGATTGGTAGCCTTATGAGCAGAGGGGATTGGAAGGTTTAGAACACAGAGACACCAGGGATGGCCTCACACAGGCCATGTGGGGACTCATGGAGAAGGTGGCCATCTACACACCAGGGGGAGAGGCTTCAGGAGAAATTAAACCTGCCCAAACTTGATCTTGGACTTCTAGCTTCCAGAATTGTGATTAAATACATGTAGATTGTTTAAGCCTCTCAGGCTATGGTCTTTTGCTATGGTAGCCCTTGCAAACTAATATGGAGCCTTTGTACTTGCTCCAAAGTGGAAGCAATTATCACCCCGCCTCTTACCTCTTACCCTGCCAATAGTACCTTGTTAGTCTAAGTAATCTGAGAACAGCCAAAGTTCTCTTATATTTTTCTAAACTCTGAACAGTCTAAGGGTTGGGACAAATACATACATTTTAATTCAAAAGGCCAGAAGCACAAATTCTAAGTTAAAATCTGTACTCAAATTTCAGCAGACTTTCTTCATAGCAAAAAGCATTTTAGAAATGAGTGTTCAATTCAGTGGTACTGGGCAAAACTAAACTGATGATAGGATGTGATATTTGAGTAACTGATAGAAAAATACAAATTTCTAGGCACTGTGCACTGAAGTGGAGACAGAAAAATCACATAAATATTAAAGAAAAGCCTTCCAAACTCGGGAATTCTGGATATTTGCGGATAGTTGCACAAAGGTGCTCCCCATAATTAGTTACTGACATACTTAGGGATGCACCCAGGTCTTAAGTGAGGGCTTTACACAACAATCCTTGGGAATGGATAATGGATATATCACAATTTTCTTCCATCTGCCAACGATGTAGAAATTCTCTGTGGTCTCCTTGTCTTCCTCCTCATTCCTATTCCCTTTCCCCTGTGCTCTTCAACTTTCCTCCATTTCAGCATGAGATTTAGAGTCCATTGTAGATAGACCTTTGTAGTTTAGATCCCTGCTCCATCAAACAGTAGCTGAGGGACACCAAAAAAGTGACTTAACTGTTCTGAGCCTCAGTTTTTCTGTTAAGTGAGGACATTACATACCACTTTGCAGACAAGGTGAGAGAATGTCTGTGAAAGCATGCAGCCAAGGATCCGCTGACAGGAACTAGTCATTGATTACACAAGAGGGACCAAGGGGAGGAGTCAAGGTGACCTTGAGGTTTTCAGCTTCAAGAAACAAAGTAAATGCTATTGACAATAATGAAATTTAGAAAGCCAAGACAGACCATGTGATGAAATCATTTTGACAATGATATCTTTTTTTGCCCCTATCATTACATTCATCTGAAATGCTCTTTTCTTGGACTATTCAGAACTAATAAGTTTCATCTTTATTCCCTACCACCCAGGAGGAGGTGTCTGCTTCTCCTAAACTCCTTTAGAACTTATGGCATCTCCTTTAGCATTGTTGCATACAGCTTTGACCACTGCTGTCCTTGCAGTATATCTAATCTCCCCCATCACTCTATGTGGTTTAGGAATAGAAACGACCCTGCCTTATCATTCTTAAAATTCTTTGTTTTCCCACAATAGTTTGTTTATAGATGCATGTGGTGAAAAATACTGCTAATATACTGATTTCACCTTCCCTAAAGCATCTTTGGATTGATTTCTTTATTAGTACTTCATTAATGCTTTGTCTGATGGAGCCATTTGAAGAAGCAAGAGCTTACAGTTAGGCATTCCTGTCATCATAACAAACATCTTTCTAATAAAAGAAATAAGAAAGGAAATACTATCTGATAAAGGTTTTAAAACTAATTTAGTAACACTGGGTGATTAATTATTATTCTTTGTAATCTTAAGACCTTGACATATAAATCTTGAAAATAATTTTAATTGCCATTATTTAAAGTATGTCAAATAATATCAATACTGAATTATTCCTCACTAAATCTACAAAATGATTAATAGTGTGTTAGTGAATTAACAGAAAAGTTAATGGTAAGAAGCATCAAAATACATTGTCCTAATAGTAACAGCTTGAACACTTAAGGAGTCCTATGGATGCCTATACACATAAACTGAAAAAAACATACAGAGTAGAGAATTAAGGAAAAAAATAAATATTTAAAATTGAAACACTTTATAAAAAAATAAGGAAAGCATGAAATAGAAACATTGACATAAATATAAACAGTAATCAGGAAAAGTTGAAGTAGTTTTTAGAAATCTAATGATGAACTTAATGGTACATTGACACAAATAAAAATGGAGAGCTGTGAACAACTTTTAGCATTTTATAATCAAACACATAGAGTTGGCTATCTCATCCCTTTTCGCCAAACATATGACATATCCTGTTAATACATTAGTTTCTCTGAAAGCATCCAAAGATAAGACAATAGCCTTATTTCCGACTACTCAGGAGTATAATCTGCTAATTCATCTCACCAGACACTTCCGCCTTATCTTTCCATCAGTGTTTAACACAGCAAATTCCATTATAGGTTTATGCCCTTGATAGTCAGAAACAATCATTATTCATTAAAATTTTCCAAAGCACAAAGACAGGATTGTTGAAATATATAGAAAAAAAATTCAATGTAGACGATGCAAAAATATGACCTGATAACAAATCTTAAAAAAAATCTGGCTCTGCCTTTGTGCAAATGACAACGGCATACAGTATATCACATTTGGTGACAAGCATTAAAATTGTCTTCAACGATGTAGAATCAGAGTATGACTTGCGAAGAAGAAGAGGGAGCATTTTTAGACCTTTCAGTCATCATAGATAGGCAGAAACTTTCACCCAGCTTTCCATTTGCTGTCCTGATGGATATCATATGACTAGCTGATAAAACAAAGCAATATTCACAATCTATTTTTTATTTCAAACCTTGCAAAAGAGAAATATACAAATGCTCTGCAGTATAGTCAACTTTCTGCTCCTGAACAATGTACAATGAAACCAAGAGCATGTGTATAATCAACTGCCTACAGTAGAAAGACAGAAGATAAATTTGGGGGAGGGGGTGATAAAATACAGTGGCACCAAGAGGTAAAAGGACATTTTGCTGCCAGATTCTTACACCAATTAAACACCCGTTGAAAACACAGCTTTTCGTTCAGAAATGACCTTCCCAAGAACAGTGTCAGCTGGCACAGAGTTAACTCAAGGTGGCACGATGGTCTGTTCTCATTCAGCAAAGTCAATAATAGCATGGAGCGGATGAAGACCAGCTATACCTTTGAAATGTCAGAATTAATTCATCATCAAAAAGACACAAAAGAGAAATTAAGTTAAACTACAACCAAAAACCCACTAAAAATATCCATTGGAAAATATATCCCCTAAAGAAAAATATATGAGACACCACTCAGAGAAATGTGTTTGATTTTCTTATTTATATTTTTTCATCATTAAAAAAACCCAACACTAGAAAATATTCTGAGAGGTTCAGGGCATCCTCCTCTGTAAAGTGATGGATCTGAAAATTATAGGTTTTCACCAATGTCAGTTGTTTCTTGGCTTTTTTTTTTTTTTTTTTTTTTTACTTTTCTTAGAAAAGAGAAAATTCTTATGTAATCCATATTTTTTGGAGGAGACATTTCAGAGACCCCCAAACTAAACCAAGTGTTACAAAATGCACTACATCCTCACAAGCAAATTAAACCACAACTCAATGAAAGGAAAAGCAATATATTTAAATATTAAATATTTAAATAATATTTAATTTATGAATTTTTATTAAATATTTAAGTAGTACTTAAGTAATAATATTTAATATTTACAGAAGATGTTTATTCATTTTTCAAAGAAAAGAATAAGGACTTACAAAGACAAGCTTCCTAATGTAAAAGTATTTGACTTATAGAAACTTATTTGAAGCAAAGCTACTCAGGAATAATTCTATTAGAGAAAATAAGGTTCACCTGCAGGTATATAGCCAACTTACCTCTTTTTGCTTTTGATGTCAAGTAGTGCATAAAAAGAGAAAAAAATTTATGTTTAACTGATTCTATTGTCATTACATAACGGCTTATTCCATAAATACCTACTCAGAGTAAGCGACTCTTCTATCCTTTTTTTTTTTTTTTTTTTAAGGACATATGAATAGAGGTAGATCCAGGACTGCCTGGACAGCCAGAAATAGGTATTGTAAGTTGCACTAGGCAGTGTCCTCACTGGGATGTCTGTGCCAGAGTCTTGGGTGGTACCCCCTCCTACTCTAAACTTTGAATTTCAGAGCTTATGATCTAAACTGATCATAGACTGATTCTATTTGTAGCAAGATATACTCTTATGTGCAATGAAGAATTGAGAGACAAGGCTCAGGTTAGAGCAAAAAATGGACTAGATGAACAGCATCAGAGCAACAAAAAAGTCCTTGACGAGAGGAAAGTTTATCCCCTTCAACTAAAAAAAGCAACGGTTTTACATCCACCAAAAGTAGGTTTAGCTAAAATGACAGTCCTGCTCTAAATCAGTATCCTGTAAAACAAACACATATATTTTCATATAAATCTATCAAGACAAATATTTGAAATGAGAGTTGTTTAACTATTGTAAAAGTAACAATCTAATCTAGTCCATCTATGGAGAACCTTTGCGCACTAATGGAACTACATAAGAGGCCAGCTTTAAAAGCAGTCATTCAGAAAGAGATCTGATTTATGGTCTGGACACACAAAAGTGACATAACCTATACACCAAAAAAGAAAAAGAAAATCCCCAGAGTCCAGTAATGAGCAAAACTGAAACGAACTGGGCTTTCACATGTCCAGTTCCTAAAAACTTTAGGATTTGTGATATGGAGAACATATCAATGATTGTTTGTTTTTGGCTGAGAGGTGACAATTAAAGGACAGTAAAATTAAGAGTTATATGACATCTTTATGACTTTACTTTTTTAAAAAAGTAAACAATAGAAAGGAATAAAGCAACAGTTTTGAGTTGTGCTTTTCCTTTTTCCTCTTGTATCTTTCAGGCACAATACACTGGGGAAACAGCCCAGGAAAACACATGAGCATCAACAGATGACAGGGGTGTATAGAAGGGACATACAATTGTGCAAAAGGAAAACCGGTGTGGCTGGATGCTCCATTATTATGTAATGAATACAGTGCACTGTGAATCTTTTCTGGTTGATTAAGCTCTACAAGTTTAATTACTAGGTCACTTTATGTAGTCTAGGTGCAAGTGCTATGGAACTACATTTTCATTACATCATTTAAAACAAAGGAACTAATAGCAAGTGTAGCCTTTCCATGAGCATTACAACTCCCGATCATTTGCACACACTCATAGAGAACTCAGGCTGCTCCTTCAGACCCGGATCAACTTGCTCAGAGCTCAGGAGTTATTATCATGAACAAGTTCTGATAATTTGTATTCATAGAATCAGAGTCTCAGAACTGGGAGAAGTTCCTTCAGTATTTCTTCACTTTAACTATCTATATATATTGTTATTAATGTAAAGGAGAGTCTACGCTGTTAATCTCAAGATTGGCTTTGCTGGCACCTATTGTGGCTTTTTCTTACTATGTTTTTCTTAGTGTTCTTTGTAAATAGAAGATGTCGAAGTTTGGACATAACATCCCGGGAAATGCTTATGATCAGAGGGTTTGTTGTTGCTGTTTTTTTAAATAATAGAGGTTGTTATGTAGTTACAGTGAGGGCAAATAGTAGAATACAATAAGCTAGCACCAGCAGACTGGATTATGTGTAAACATAGCAGAGAAGATGCTGGTGGCCATTTCCCCCTGGCATACAATGAGGGAGAGGTCCCAGCGGAGCTGAGTACCGAAACTCTATTTTGCACCGGGGGCTTTGGGATAAAAAGGCAAGGCAATGCCAATGATAGACAGTTGTAGCACCCAACATCCACAAAGGATACAAAGATACTAAGGGTTAAGTGCTGTAGGTAAGTAATTGATGGCAGGTTGGTAGATAAAAGGTGTTCTCTGACTTGATGGTAGGGAGCATGCACAATTAGAAAGTAGTAAGAGAACACGAGCAATTTCTTAATTTAGTACTTGGTCTAGTTTGTCATTTGGGGGCAGAGCCTAGTCATTTCAGTGAGTGTGATCAGAAGCTATGATCTACAAACCAATCCTAGAAGTGTGTTTCTTTCATATTTTGTATCTCCCTATTGATATTTTTAGTGAGCTAGAAAGTGTCCTTTGGGCAGAGTCAGGAGAGGAAGGCAATTATTGGCTGGAATGTCCTGGGCCTTTTATGTGTCTCAGCCATCTGTGTCCCCTCATTACCCCTCCAGACTCAGCCACTTTCTGGGGGCCTCTATCTTCAGCACCACATGGTTGGACTCTGGTGGCCACAAGTATGACCCAACCACTTTGGCCCTGAATATGTAATTAGGTATATCAAAAAGTGATGTTTTCTTTCACTTAATGGATATCTTAGGGAAAGATTTTAGTTTTTTCCTTGAAGCATTTAATAAGAAATTTTCAATTTCCATGAATTTAATAAAATATTAATAAAACTTAAAAGACTTTAAAACTACATAGTTATACTAAAATCATCAACAAGGATTGAAAGATATTATCTAATGTAATATGTCCATTCCTTCTGCAATGTTGGTTTTCATATGGATCCCTTCAGTGATCCTTCTATCATCGCTTATTTTGCTTACAATGCTTAGGTTTTGAATATGGAATCTATTAAGAAAATTTAAGTTCTGAATAGTATACCTGACAGAGGAAGCAGTGGAAACAAAAACAAAAATTAAAAAAAAAAATAAATGAAAATGCTGACAGAATTGTGGCCATCAGATGTTCCATTAATCACTGCATTATTTATTGAGTAGCTTCAGTATGCACCATGAAATTATTTACTTAGTATTATCTTTATCTTTTCTGTTATCCTGGACAAAAGGAAAACACATGTGACCCATCTGGAAAGAGTTCTTTTGTGTTTTCTGTCTCTATATAGTATCATTAAATCCTGCCATTTAAAATTGGCAGGATGCATTATAAACATTTTCAATGTACTCTCTACTTAAAATAAATAAAACAGATTTTTTATAAGCTTGATTACACCAATTTTTTTAAAAAAATCAAGTTGTATTATTATCTTAAGAATATTTAAGACATATAGTTTCTTAGGCGTACCTAAACAATAGGAATTAAATTGTAATATTGACAAAGAGACCTAGGAACAAATAAAACAGGTGTATAAAGAAGAGTCTACAAACAATTACTATGAACCTGTTTAAAAGAGCATTGCCATCAATCAGAGACAAACAAAGCAGAATCAATCTGCAACAAAAAACATTTGGCCCAGTTTTTCATTTCAAAAGAAAACCTAAATATGTGCCATCTTAAGTCTTATTGTACAATTAGATGCTAGTGAGTAAAATTTTAGGTTTCTGTGCAGATACTATATCTAGTTAAAACCATTGGTAAGTAAATAGATCTAGAACTATACTGTCCAATACAGTAGCAACTAGTCAAATCTGGCTATTGAGCATTTGAAATATGGCTAGTTCAAACTGAGATGTATTCCACCTGTAAAATATATGCTGAGTTTCAAAGTCTAAGAAGAGCAGGACATAAAATATCTCAAGAATTGCTTCTATCAATTGCATGTTGCAATGATAATATCACGGATACACTGTGTTAAAAAATATTACTAAAATTAAGTTCATGTATTTTATTTTACTTTTCCTCATATGGCTACTGGATTAATATTACATATCTGGTTTACATTATTTTTCTACCAAATATCTCTGGTCTAAAAGGTGAAACATTCTGTGGGCCATTTTATTGTTTGGCAAGATATATTTCTATTCTATACATGAAAACATTTCAAGCTTTCATGAAGGGCTCAAGTATCTTCCTTGTTCTCCATAACGTCTGGTTAAAAGTAAACAAAAAGATGAATATTGACATAAAGAAAGCCAAGATATACTAAGTGGAAAAAAATAGCATGCATAACAATGTTTGTGGTTGTGCCAATGTTAATACATATATAATACATAGTTGTAATTATATATGTACATATTTTTATATATTTGGCTTGCACATATAGAGAATGTTTCTGGAAAGACACAAGTAGTCTGGGAGAGAGCTACTTTATATTTTTCACCCTTTGAATTTTGAACCATCATTATCTTTGAAAATATACTTAAAAATTATTTTAAAAACAGATAAAAAGGAATAAAAGAAAGTAAAAAGTAAGGAAAGCCTACATATTTATATGTAATCCTTTATTCCATACTACATTGATTCATAAACTTTGCCCTGTAAAGTGGATATTTTCTTATGATTGCCTTGATTTTTAGGTATCCATATATAAAAATAGCCAAATAAAGAAACTTCAAGATTATATTTATATATATATCTCATATTATACACACACACTGCCTAAATTAAATAATAAGAGAAGTGAGTAACTGACTTGCAAAGTTCCCAAATGCAACTCTTTGGGAGATTTTATTATATTACCTACAGTGAATCACATCTGCAAAAACACTATTTATAATCTATATATTAGAAGAACTACATGTATAGATGATAAACCACAATAAGGCCATATATTTTGAGATACAGTAGGAAATTTGGACTCATTATCAATTATCTACCAAATTGATGACCTATTATTATGTGCCAGGTACAGTGCAAGATCCTGAAGATTAGAAGATCAAGGAGCAAGGTTCCCGCCAAAAAGCTTATAGATTCATAGAGGAATGTGATTTAAGACACAATGCCTATGCCATCTGTAGTGAAGCAGAGGAGGAGGCCAGTAATTCTACCTAGGGAATATAAGGGATCAGAAAAGTCTTCATAAATTGTATGCATTTATGTACACAATGGCAAAACTGGTGTATATGATACCTAGAGGTTCAACACTTTGTAGGAGAAAATAAAAAAGGGGAAAAATCTTAAAATTCTAAAATATTTTTATATGAAATTCAGTTAATCAACTGAATGAAAACCAAAACATTTGGTTAAATTACGGAATATCAGGTATTTATCTAAACAAAGCAAACATGGAGCTATTGGGGAAAAAGGAGATACATTTTTCAGGTTTCAATTGTGTACTGTATCTGTTATCACAGAGACAGAGGGAATCTAATGAAGAGACACATCTCTCAGATGACATTCTTAACATTAAACATTCCAACTCAAGTTCATTCTATAGTAAAAGATTTCATGTAAACATGGAATTGCTCCTTGAAAAAAGACTGAAAAGCAATGTGAGGGTGTTGGACATTTCCACTGTAAAATGAATCATGACTAACCCAGCAAAAGAAAAATACTCCTGCAGCATGTATGTTACACTAAAATTTGAAAATATGAGCCAATTTCTAATTGTATATTACATTGGGCCCAGATAGAAACATGTATATTTAAACATGTGGTTGGCAATTTTCTGACTTAGTATATTTTAAAGATTTTATTTATTTATTCATGAGAGACACAGAAAGAATGGGAGAGACATAGGCAGAAGGATAAGCAGGCTCCCTGCAGGGAGTCCAATGTGGGACTCGATCCCAGGACCCCAGGATCACAATCTGAATCAAAAGCAGACGTTCAACTACTGAGCTACCCAGGCATCCCTGAATTATTTTTTATTTAATTTTTATTTTGTTTTGATACCAAACTAGCATCAGAAAATGCCCAAGCCTTCCTCTGCAGAGGAAGCTATATTAAGAGAAAATACAAGCCTAAAAGATTGCAAGTTTCAAACAGAATGCCATTCACTCCGGCTATTTCAAGAATTGAACCCTCTGGGGAATGCGGCTGGTAGGAAGTATAGTGATATGGGGAAGGGCAACTCACAAAAATGGAGAAACCCCTAGAGGAAAAAAATATATATTAGGAAAAAAAACCCACTGAGGTTGTCTGCTAGTTCAGGAAATCCACTCAAATAGCATCCATTGGGCTCCTACAAAGTGAGGGAGGATGAAGGAGATAGGCAGTTAGAGTAGATTTTGTATACGTGGGACACACTGGCTCTCAGGTATGGTTGGACTTCTCTAAATGCAGACACGTGTCAACATTAATTCCGAGTTTCCACCACCTCTCATCTGCACATTTCATAAGATTCCCTATCTACTTCTTTACTTTACATGTTGGCCACATCCAATCCATTCTCCACCTTGCTATCAGAGCAATCTAATATAATGAAAACCTGGTCTTATTCTTAAAACTGCCATCTATGTCCATGGAATAAGGTCCACTCTCACTAACCTGTCAATTTTCAAGTCCTTGTTTGTCTTTCCAGTATCATTTCCCATCATTCCCAAATCCCGCTCCAATTTCTAGTCCCCAAGATTGTGGCCTTTGCACAAGCTGACCTCTTGTAGAAGGCTCTTCTCATTACCCACTCCTGCATCCCTATTGTTTGCCAATCAAAGTCTAGTCACTTTGCATGACCAGTGCTCACATTTCTTTTGGGAGAATGCTCCTAACTACCTCGACTCCTCTGTTTATTCTGGGAACATCTATTAACATCATTACTTATTTAAAGCACAGGGATGATGATTCATTTAAATTACATGTATCAAAAGCCAAGAGAAGTGCCTGACACATAGTGGTAGCTCAATACATTCTGTTAAATTTTGATGAATGAGTGAATGAGCGAATGAGTTAGGGAAAGAAATGTGGTTTTGGTACATGCTTCAGAACACAAAATGAAATATAAAAAACAGACAAATGTCTTTTGAATGTAGTGAAATGTAAAGGCAAGTTTCACTAATGAACATGTTTGTGTCTGTTGTTGACTATACATCTAAAAGGGTGATCATGTTAACACATTTCTGTGAGCTGCTTTAAAAACTGGCAAAATTTAAAATATCACACAAAATTTTCAGATTTCAAAACAATACCATTCTCTTACACTCATTCAGTAATGGTGTGAGAGAAAGAGAGAAGTAGGGAGGGACAGCCGGAATTAAAATGATAGGGGAAAGCAAAACATCCAAAAGGAAAAGCAACTACATGGAAAACACAGGGTGAAGAGCAAATTGCTTAGGCCGTTACTTCAAGAAGAGAGTTCAAACTTGTTTTATCAAGTTTGAGATTTCTTGTATATCTTATTGCAATATTGTGATTTGTAAGAAAGATTTTATTTGGTTGTCATCCCCAGTTCTTGGCTCACAGCTCTTAAAATCCTTGGAATTTCCTAAATGTTGAAAGTGACAAAGGTGTCCTCAGTTATTTTAATAAAGTGACCTTAAGAATGGTGGCTGGTTGCCACAAGAATCAAGAGAACATGCCATGTGATTGGGCGGTTGGGATTTTTAGTCTAGTACTCAACCTCCAGGGAGGGGAGATGGGCTGAAGGTTGAATCAATCACCAATGACCAATGATTTGATCAACAATGCCTATGTAATGATACCCCCCATAAAATCCCCAAAGGACTGAGTCAGTGAATGTGTGGAAATTTGGGGAGAGTGGTGTGCTCTGGGAGAGAACATGGAACTCCAAGTTCTTTCACCATACCTTGCCCTACACTTCTCTTCCATCTGGCTGTCTCTGAGTTATATCCTTTTATAATAAGTTAGTAAACTAGTAAGTAACATATTTCTCTGAGTTCTCTGAGGTACTCCAGCAAATTAATGGAATCTGAGGAAGGGGTCATGGGAACTCTGATTCAGAGCCAGTCAGTTAGAAATATACATAACAACCTAAACTTTGGACTGGTGTCTGAAGTCAAGGAAGGGTCACTTGACCCTCTAATCTATAGCCAGTTGGTCAGAAGCACAAGGAATAACCTGAGCTTTCAACTAGAGTTTGGAAAGGAGGAGGGGCAGTCTTGTGGGTCTGACACCTAACACACGGACTCTAATGGTACTTCTGGGTAGACAGTGTCAGAATTCAGTTGAATTGTAGCACACCGGGCTGGTGTCTGAGAATTGCTTGGTATAGTGGAGAAACCTCCACACACACACACACAAACACACACACATTGCAGTTGGGTTCAGAAACCTAATTTACCTGCACAAATCATGTGGTCAAGTCTTTCCTTATAGAAATAACATCTCTTGCCTATGAATTACATGGACTCTTTTCACATATTCTGGCAGGCTGATTTTAATTATTAATAAAATGGTAAGATTTTCTTCTTTTCTTCTTCTTCTTCTTCTTCTTCTTATTATTATATAAATAATATACAACAGACATTTATATTATAAATAATATAAAACAACCAATGGTTTTATGAAGATATACTACCTGCTGCCTGATTGTAAACTCATTGATGACAACAGGGTCCTTTTTGACTCAAATTATCAAGGCTGGTAGCCATATAGGTGAGAACAATGGAGTTTGTATGCCAAGATAAGGACAAAGTTAACAACAATAAAGCCAATAAGCTAAGGACAGAAACTCTGAAATTTGGGGGGATGAGGCAGCAGAAACAGTCAAAGTCAGAAGCCAAGGCCAGAATTTTCCTCTAAAAGATTGTATTAATGTTGCAAATCAATTAGTACAAAACAATCTATTAATTCTGAAAATCAATGCCCCATTCCAGAGTTGATTCTCCTGAAATTGAGAAATTGTGGCTTAAGAAGATGGAGTTTTCTGCTGAGCATCTCATAGAAATAAAATCTATTTGAAAATATTCCTTATATATGGTAAATAATATTTTGTGTTTTGTGTTTTAAATTTTTAAGTGAGACTTAAATCTGTCATAATTCCTCAACAAAAGGATCCAAACCAAATTTAACTCTGTATTTCTACTGAAATGATTTAATTAAATTACTTCAATGTTCCTCAATAGAAAACAATCCACTTATTAGAATAATAATAATCACCTACAAAGATATATTATGGCTACATTTTAGAAAACTTAATCAGAAAACATTCTAATAAATTAACAGGGAATTGTCCTTTTAAAGATGACTATATATTGTTACTAGCTAGTAAACTTTATAATTATCAGTAACTTATATTAAATTCATGAATTAAAAATACTTTACAAATCTATTCTTTTCCATTGGTTTAAGATATTTTTTGTAGAGAATATAGGACTGGAGATATATGCCATATTTTCCTTTTCTTGGCTTATTGTACACATTTTATACAGCAAAAGCATCATAAATAATATTTAATATGCCTTACCCAATACAGTTCAGTCCACAAAAAATAATATATATTGTCAATAATACAAATATTTTTAGAAGTTATAGTTTGTTTGGTGTAGGTAATTAGTTACTTTCTATAGTAATTGATTTAATCAAAACTTTTTAGAAAATGTTGCTTGGTTGATCTAAAAATTTATTAAGAACTAATCTGGTTGGGCCTATGATACATAACTGAAAATTCCTTAGGCTGTAATAACAGTTTTACTTCCTCCCCTCTGTAGTTACTTTACCTTCAAATAAATGGTTAAAAATGTAAGGTTTATCAGCATGCTACATTGTCATTATAAGGATTTATTGGCCTAGTGATGATTCTGAATGCCATATTATTTGTATCTCTAATCTTGTATATAATAATAATTTCTAAGGCCAATGGTATTTTCTAGATATTCAAACCTAAAGAATTTAAGAGAACATAATAGTACTCTCATTCATGTATGCTAACTAGCCTTAGAGTTCTAAGATGTGTACAATGTGCAATAAGTAGTAGAAAGATTAAGAGTGTATAAAAACAGGAAAAATGTTTTACAAGACTTTTGGTACACTGATATACTCTCTTTAACAACAATATCAAAGTGGAGCACAAAACACAAAGATGTTCATAATTTTAGCCCAGTGATCTCGCTCAAGAAAAAAATGAATCGATGAGAAGTTGACTGCATGAAGATATTTCTAACAGCACGGCATAAAATAACAGAATGAATAACTATCCCAGTGGTTAACAAGAGAAGTACTGATTAATGTGGTAACATCTGAAATAAAATTTATGATACAACATCCTTTAAAAATAAAAATGGACAAGATAGTAACACAGAAAAGTTTACAATATAATCTTAATGGTTTTGACAATGTAATGACAATGATATAAATACATATTAATGTAAATAAGGATCAAATGATCATATACAAAATGAAAAATAGCTATTGTTTATTAATTTTTAGTCTGATTGCTATATCACTTTTTCAATTAAAAAACAGTAGGATTACTTACTAATCACAGGATTTCTTTTCTAGGTTCTAGTAGATAGTGCTACTAAATCCAGTTGGAACACTAAAACAACTGGTGGGTTTTACTGAAGTTAGGTGTCCTAATGAATCATAACCACTTTGGTGATTTACAGATACTTCAAGGTACTTTTCAAAGGAGTCTGAAGTAATAGGTCATAATAATGAATTATGAAAGTAAGAATGTCCAGCAGAGTTGTTGCTTTTTTCTTTTATTTCTTTTTCTTTTTGGTGTACATTTTGGCTGTTATGCTCATTATCACTACTAATTTACTCAAATATTCTTAGAATGTAGAATATGTGCTATTAATTTCCACATCACACCTTTTAATCCCAATCAGTAGGCTGATTCACGAATCAGATAAGGAAAGTATTAGAGATCCAAAGGCTGAGGTTTCCAAAAAGGAATTAAGGTAAAAACCAAAGTAAATGAGGTAGGCGATAAAATCAAGGTGAATTAAAAAACAAAATTCTGTGGCAAACTCAAAGACTATAGTAGGGTCAGAAGACAAGTGCAGCAATCTGGGTACCAGTGCTCAGGAGTGATGGGGCTGTGGAAAACTGCAAAGCTTGCCCTGTTTAAAAGCAGTAAACTCAACAGAGCTCTGACAGGTTATTGACATGCATGAGCACTGACCTCGGGCTGCCAGATATTCAGAATTATTCAAGGGAGGCCAGAAATAGATGCTCACGTGAAATCTCTGAGTTTCTAACAGTTAACAACTAACTTGAATTAGTTTTAATTTTTCATTCCCTATGACAACCAGCTGTTATGCTGCCTTTGGGCTTATTTTATTTCATGGACTTCCTGTGTGCTACCTCTGACCTAGAGTTAGCATGCAGGGATTTCTCAAAAGGCTGAACTCCATTTGCCAGAAGTTACATTTTCAACTGAAGCTCTTCATTGGAAAAAAAAAATTTTTTTTTAAGAGAAAGAAAAATGCAAAATGGTGAAGCTAAAAATAAAATGTGAGCATACTGGTAAGCATAAATCAATAAGGGCTTGCAGACTACAAGGATATCACACAAAGATGTAAATGTTTCTGAGGAGCAAAACCTTGGGAGGATTTTTCTTCTATTTTCTCTATAATCATTGAGGAGACATTCTGAGTCACTACAAAAGGAGATTAGCAACTTTTATAAAGATGGCTCCCTTTACTGAAATTACCTTAAAAACGATCAGAACAAAATGACAAAATTTGATCAGGATGGAATAGCTATGAGCTACAAATTGCATATAGGACCTGGGTGTGTGCTCTGCATTATACCTGATGCTAGGTTCCCTTGACCTATCCCGTTCCTTCCAACTCTCATTTTCCATCCTTGGCTGTTAAGAGGAAGCCCCTGGCGACTCCTACGGAATGCTTGTCTGGCCGAGTGGAGGAGAAAACAGGACGCTAAGTGTAAAGGCGTCTTGTATTTCAGGAATTGACCATGGTCAAAGTCTGACTCCATTGATGGGTGGGCATGAGTGGTTGGGAGGAAGGGGAGAGTTGTTTATTCAGCTAATCATTTGCATCACATGCACCCAAGGAAAAAATGTTTACCTGGTGGAGCCACGGTTAACCTTTTTTCCTTGCTGAGCCGGTGCCCTTGGATGAATTCATTCATGGAAGGGGGGCCCTTCAGAAGAAATGATTCTGTGGAGGTGGGACCAGGGGGAACGCTTAATAAATTCTGTAGGTAGGTAGCCCCTGAAGTCCTGGGACGGCTCTGATCACAAAGGGAAGGTGAAAATTGTCTTGCAGGAGATCCAAGAAAATACATATAGGAAACAAAAAAGTTTTACTTTAATTACCTTTCAAAGCCTCACCAGTGACAACATTATTTATATTGGCATTTAATTTTTTTTAACATGTAAATCAAGATTTTTGCTAATTGCTTAGTTTCCATACCAGGATACAACCCTATTTGGAGACTGTATTGGATACTGGAAAAGAAATTTATTATAGTTAGTCAGTTTGCACCGCAAGTAGAAAATATTTCTAGTATTTGATTCTTTACTGAAAGCTCCTAAAATAAAAATTTTACCATTAACTGAAAATACAGGGTAAGTAATTCAACATCCAGGACTCTGTAAAATGGTCACAAAATCAAGCCACTAAAAACCTTGCAAATGATTTCTTTGAGCAACATTCACATACCAAATGAAAAGGCACAAAAACTGCTTTTAAGAAAAAGACTATGCACATTCCATTCCATTCTACCTCAATATAGACATCCCCTTCTAGTCAGGTGTCAGTTTTGGTAATACAGACAAAAGTTTCCCTAAGAGAACATACCCACATCCTTGCCCCATTAAAGAGAAACTGGTAAATAGCACCATTACCAGAGGTACAATGACTTTTAATGTCATGTAAAACACGTAAGATGTAGCTTCATTCTTAATATCCACCTTCTAGCTACCGATTTTTAGGTTGGAGGTAGGGGAGAGGCATATTTATGCATACAAGGAACAGCAAACATGTTGACAGATACTCAAAAATTATATTATGGTTAATCAAGAGGTGAGGGCGTGGGGGACAGAAAGGAATAAATCCACACAATCATCAAAAAAGATTTGATTTGGAAAAACCAACATTAGCGAGGAGGCCCGTTTAGATACCCACTCCCAGTTTGTGTGTCTTCCTTCCCTTCCTCCATCCTCCATGATAAAAGCACATTAATTTTTGCAGTTAGCTAAAAATCTGGCCTCTGCACCATACTATGAAGATCGCTGCATGCATACCTTTTCCTCTGAGTGCCACTGCTGACCCGAATGGTGGGTGTCTGTGGGCCCTGCCTATGCAGGAGGTAAGTGTCTATGGTGGGCACGGTGACTGACGCCTCCCCACTTACTTTAGGGCTGCCGATCTTGCTCTTTCCAAGTTTGCCTTTGCTGCGTCGGGACTGCTCGTGGTCAAACTCTAAGTCCTCCAGCCGCTGGGTCAGGGCAAGTTTTTGCTGGATAGCCATTCGTAACAAAGTGTTTAGAGTCTTCTTCTCATCCTCTGCGGCTGCTAACTGTCTCTGCATCTCATCCAACTGTGTGACATATTCATCACATCTAGAACCCAAACAAAAAGTGGTCAGGAGAAAATCCTGGTGAAATTATACATCGAACTTAAGTTGGGGAATAATGAATTGGACTGGAATTTAGACTTAGAACGCTGGTCTTCCCAGAGCAGCATGGAGGGAACCTATCACAGTGGAGAACTGGAAATGATATAGCAGGTGCAATAATTGATGGTTCATCTATACAATGGAGTATATATGGACACTTATAAGAGGAAACATCTTAAACCCCAAGGACAGAGTTATTGTGGAGGCTGCCCCTGGTGTCAGGAGAATGAACAGTAAAGTCTCAGGCAATGTTCACAGCATGCCAGATGTGTTATAACAGCTTCTTCTACTGTGTAACATTGTAGTCTTTGGAGGGATGTGACAAGTTTGTTATAGACCAGGCTGTAGGATGCAAAAGAATAACCATGTTTATAAAAAAACATTTCCTTCTTTATCTATATTTATGGATTTTGAGTACAGATTGCAGCCGCATTGCTTTCAATATGGCAGATTTGCCTGAATTAGAAACTTGAATATTTTCAAAGGTTTCTCAACCAGATGATAAAGCAACAGATGTCAAAGAAAACCATGATTTTCTTAGGGTTTGATACAGATATAGCAGGCTGTTAGGAATATCTTTATTCGGCTTTGATGCTCATGCTATAGCAGAAAGATAAGCTCAGTGAGCTTTTTTTCCCTGTCAAAAGTAAAACCTATGCACATAAACATTTGGAAGGAAGAATTAATCACACAATTATTCAGAGACTTTTTTTTTCTGAGTTTACTTACCTACTACTAAGATAACAACAAATACTCTTCATGCACCAGCTGAGAGTTAATGATTTGGTGGAGGTATCTAAAATGTACTATACAAACTTTGAAATTAACACAAGCCTTGCAGCATTTTAAAATAAAAACACTCTAGTGAGAGAACTTGAGATCCAGGTGGGTCCCACTTTCTTTAACCTTAAATGTCAAGAAGCATAGTAGGAATACCATAAGAAAGATTGAGTCCTAGTAAAATAGAAGGTGGATTTCAGGACCCTGGACTTATTTTAATTGCTCAGATAACAATATTTTAAAAAATATTATGGAGAAGGGCAGTTATACATAAAAAGATAAATAATGTGAAAATGTACTATTCGGGAGAAATAATTCTTCTACAAACCAGACTGAGAATGTAAATGTCCCTTTAAAAAGTTGTGATTTCTTGGGATCCCTGGGTGGCGCAGCAGTTTGGCGCCTGCCTTTGGCCCAGGGCACGATCCTGAAGACCCAGGATCGAATCCCACATCAGGCTCCCGGTGCATGGAGCCTGCTTCTCCCTCTGCCTGTGTCTCTGCCTCTCTCTCTCTGTGTGACTATCATAAATAAATAAAAATTTATAAAAAAAAAATTAAAAAAAAAGTTGTGATTTCTTTTTAAAAGAGGAATATATATATATATATATATATATATATATATATATATATAATGTATATTATCATCACTAACAGAGTCAATCACAAAATGTAAGCTTGAAACTTTTCTCCCCTGATACACAAAGAAGCTGGACAAACTCCAGGGCTCTTATGAAACCCAGGCTTTTTTTTACATTTATATCAGCTACATATAGATTATTTACTGAATCTACAAACAAAGCCATAGTTATGCTTTGTGAATTTTGTACCACATTTGTATCATAGAAGATATATGACTGCTTTTGTTTTGGTACTAATTTTGACAGCAAAAAAAAGGATGGCAACATCTTTGAAAATCTCATGACTTTAGTGGGGCACCTGGGTGGCTCAGTCTGGTTAAGCGTGGACTGCTGATTTTGGCTCAGGTCATGATCTCATGACCATGACTGAGTGTGGAGTTTGGGCTCCACACTGAGCATGGAGCTTACTTGATTCTCCCTTTCCTTCTGCCCCTCCCTTCCATACACACTCTCTTGCTTTCTCACTCTCTCTCTCTAAAAATAAAGAAGTAAATACAGGTCTTGTCAAAAAAAAAAAAAAAAAAAGAAAAGAAAATCTTGGGATTTTGAAACCTTTGAATCAATACATGCTTAATCACTTCAAGCTTAAAAACGAAGTACAGTACCACTGTACTGTGATAATGAAACTGGTAGGGGAAAGTAGTCCCTAATATTTGTCCAATTAATTAGCTAGGCAATGTGAAAAATGTGGTGATATATACAATTACATTTTAATAATTATAATTTATTAATTCATGGTACATTAGTACAAGTAATTAGCTGATACAGTGAATATTGATATTCATAATGAGGGTGTCTTTCTCATACAATACTAATAAGAAGTATCTTTATGTCCTTTAGTCACAGAGATAAATTTCAGTGGTGATAATATAAAACCTAGCTATTTTAGTAAGTACATTTCTCTCCCCTTATCGGAGGCTTTTGGGGAAGTACATTTCTCTCCCCTTATCTAATTCTTTTGGGCACATCAGATCTAGAAAAAAATATCTATTACATTAATTTTAAAGCACTTCTATGTAAAAGAATTGCTTGATCCAGTGTGTCCAGTAGAGGGCTCTGGAAAACAGCACAAAACATTTGTCTTGGCTTTGTCAGAGTAGAATCTCAAATGTTTTCTTCATACCTTATCCTCTTGGACTACACATCAAACAACACTCAAGAGACCCATGTGAATTTTAAAGTCTTTCTTGGAAGAAGAAACTATTACCTTGTTGCAAACATTGCTCTCAGGGATGAGAAAGTTGCTGCATCTTCTTTCAAAGCCTTCAGTTCGTTCCTAAGCTTCGTCATAGTTTCGGTCACCATTGCTTTCTCATTTTCATATTTGTTCTTGAGGTTAGCTAGTGCCACCTCAGCTGTCTGAAGCAGAAAAATCACAATGCTTATGATTTTCATATCAGGAAAACAGATCATACAGATTTGTCCATGCTGGGTCTATTACTTTCTTTCATAAATGGAAAGTGAAATTGATTTAGTTACATTTTATCTAAACATATCTATGTACTTGGGTATAGGGCAGTTTTTTAAAAAAAATCCATAACGTGGTTAAATTACCCTGGAAGCGACCTGTAAACCAAAGTCAGTAACAGGAGTTAAGGAAATGATAGTAGTTGAGGAAATAGTTAATGCAGATTCTTGAAAGTGTGTGATTTTTCAGACAGAAAGGGAGCTGAAATAAAACTTAATACAAGAAAGATTTCATCAAGGAGAAGAAAGTAAAGAAGCGGAGCTTCCAACTGAAATACAAAAGAATGCAAATATTCTTGTGTCACCTGTGCTCTGCAGACCTAAAAGACACAAGGCCATTGCAATTTATAGCATGGGTATCCGACAAACTGTAAATCTACACTACATATTTAAGAAAAAGAATTAACAAAGAACAGATTGCTTCCCGTCTTTGCCTACAACTTCAAAACAAAAAATTATAGGCTAATTTAATTCTTCACAATCTCCATAAAAGCAGAAATTCCAAAAGGTTGAATGAATTAAAATATTTGTTTGAACTTGGGATTTAGGCATTTCTGAATCTTGTGGAATTAACAGTGTTTAAAATTGAGAACTAGCCTGACACATAGTAGGAAGAAAGAAAAATGTTGACTAAATCAATGTATGAAATCAATGTATACTTAGGGAATGTCTGTTTGATGCATAGCAGATGGTATAGATATTGAAGCCAAACTGGAAGCATCCCCCCTCCTTTTTTTTTTTTTTTTTTACAAAATGTTAATCGCAGCCTTTCAGAGTATGTAAAAATACTCAATACTAATGAAAAAGTCCATTACTAATGAAAAAAAAATCCATTACTAATGAGATTCCCTAGGAAGACAATTCTGTTTTTTTTTTTTTTTTTAAGATTTTATTTATTTATTCATAGACACAGAGAGAGAGAGGCAGAGACACAGGCAAAGGGAGAAGCAGGCTCCATGCAGGGAGCCCGATGTGGGACTCGATCCTGGGTCTCCAAGATCGCACCCCAGGCTGCAGGTGGCGCCAAACTGCTGCGCCACCCGGGCTGCCCAGCAATTCTGGTTTTTAACATTTCCTTTTGTGCTTGAAATGGACAGCCAGGACTTTCCTATGCAAAGTGCCAACCTCTATAGCAATAAATGGATTCTTTTTAAAATTAAAACAATGTTGGGATAGGGTAGTTTGTTAATGTTTTGATTCCAGAGTAGTTTCTTATGAGTTTTAATTGAATTTCAGATTCAGATTAAAATGATAATTTACTCATAAAATATTTTAGTATGTTCTGTAGTGCTATAGCTTAGTGGAATCTTCAGAAATATTACCAATTCAGAAAATTACCAAGAATGCAGAAATTGACCAGGGGGAAAATGGCAGTTGTTGAATTTTTAAAAAATTTATACACATATTCACTTAGGACAGACCATTAAGTTTAAGTTATGAAAATGTCAATGTACAAATTTGTAAGCAGGTGGAGCCACATGGTTAGTCATCTAAGGGTTGGAGAGGAGAGGATGACAAAAGAGCAAGATCTGAAATAGACATTCAAACTAATTTATTCCTTGTAAGAAATTCCCCAAAAGACTCAGTTTTGTGTGCAGAGTTTTTGTTTTGTTTTGTTTTTTGTCCACAGACTGTACAAAGCTTTCTTAGAAGTAAGAAATTCTAAGTATCTACAACCCTTGAGTAGATTTGGTGATGTCTGCATTCACTACATTATCTATGCTCCCAAAATTGACTTTCTAAATAAAAAATCTTGTTTCCAGACACAGAGATCTTCACAACCATTTCCCGAGTGTATCATTCTATCCTATGGTTCTCTATCTACTATTCTTCCCGTTTAGAATTTTTTTCTTCCTCTCCTGGAAAACATGTCTTTATCCTTTAAGAACAAACTCAAGTATAATTGCTTCCACGAAGTTTTTTGCTAACTCCATTAGGAAACATTAATCCCCTCCTTGGCAATGTTTCCATAGCTTCTATCTCAGGATGTATAGCATCGCACTGTCATGATCTGTCTCTTTCCCAACAGCCTCACTAGTTTGTGAATCCTAGTCTAGAAGGCAGGGATTGTGTATTAGTCGTCATCAAATGTTCAGCATCTTGCACAGTTTAGTCCACAGATGGTATTTCATAAACATTGCATATTTCACCAGAAGACAATGTGCATACAAAAACCCCTAAAGTATATTTAAAGATTCATAGAGAATGCAGAATGTCTATTTTTAAATCAGGAAGATTCCCCTTTTTCCCCTTACGACAAAATTCTTACCTTAGTCTTAATAGTGAACATTCCACAATGTCTAAATATAATGGATGTCATCTGCAGACATCTGAAGTTATTCATGGCACATAAGCATCATAGCAGTAGGCCCAACATCATTAAAATGTAAACTAAATGCATGGCTAGAAATGTGTTTTCATTTTATTTACTGAGACCATAAGGGTTGTGATGCTAATGTAATGCAAATGGTACCACAAACCACTGAGAAAATAAAAATTTAGCCAGGAATGTCTTGTATTCTGGTATTGCCCTGAATTCCAATAGTACTATTTATACCACTTGATGTTATGTCCTACCCTGTGAATAGTTATGGGCATGTGTTGAACTCCTACTAGATTACTTGGTCACTTACTTTTACATCCCTATTAGTACCTGCCTTGAAATATGTAATCAATGAATGCTTGTTCATAAATTAGTCTTCCATGGCTTATCAACCATGCTTATCTATACTTCTGCATCAATTAAGCATCTTGATACTTATAGATCTAAGTTGTTAATATTCAATCTGCAAGAAGAAGTCAAAGATGTTATTTGAATGGCTTGACCAAGAATGCCCAGGATATTATGTCTTTGATAAAGGCTATCTAAGCCTTATCTAATATGGTATCAGTAATATGGTATTGCTTATTTATGACCACTTTGAGTCACTGGGTCTTTGGATTGTAGCAGTTTATGGTAACACATTCTTTCACTCTGACCTCAAATTGGAGTCAGATCTCCCACAAATTCTTTATTCATTCTAATCTTTTGCTATTTCCCTGAACTGATGGCACAAAAGGTCCTAATTTGCCCTTGGATTAATACAAAACATATTTATAGTACAAATAATATCACTGTCTGTGGGGCAGACCTCCCAGCTACATCAGTGGATTTATAGGGACTGAAGATGAGGATGCCAGAAAGGGCATGGGCTCTCCCCCAAAATAAGGGCAGAAGAAAAAGAAACATTGCATCTGAAATTATTCCCCAACACTAGCACTGCTTACATTTGCAAGAAGGTATTGGATGCTTTGTTGTTTCTCTTTAACAACACTCTTTCTCAGTACCCTTCTCAAATATATCTTCCATGGTTTACTTTGCAGAGAACCTAAACAGAAATTGAAAATATTTTCCCACCTATATTTCATAGCACTCCTATCCAGCAAATGCTCAAGGGTGGAAAACAAAATCAGACATGAAGGAGATCTAGGAATTAGTCAGGTAGGGTCATGCTGTAGCATTCCTGCTGATTCCAGAAGGATAAGATCTATTGTTAGGAAAAATTTTCTATTGCTTCAGTCCTGACCTAGGTGAATTAACATCCCAATTGAACCTAAATTTCAGATATGTGGTCACTGGCAGAGCTAGTGAATATTCTATCTCTATCTCTCCCTAGACCTCTGTTCGCTCTGGCCACTTTCCAGGGTGTTCCCGTGGTGTAAGCCACTGTGCCAGCCTCTTCTGCCATCCCTGCATCTCCTGTTTCCCCACCCAGTGACTGCTGGACTCTAGCTAGGTACTGCCTGCATTGCCTTTCTACATCTGCAACTGGATCTTCTCCTTAGATCCTGCCACTGGGACGTAGTTTGATTTATTCCTCTGCTGACCCGGAATCTGAACTCTCATTCTGATGATAACAGACACTCAAAAACATTAAAGAATTAACTAGTTAAGAAAGTGTTGGCTAGCATGCATTGTCAGTAGAATGAGATCACCTGTTTGTTGGCTTTCAGCACTGCCCTCAGTGTGGCGATCTGCTCCCGTTTGGTGCTCAGCAGGGACTTGAGCTTGAGGATCTCTTCCATTAAGGCTTCCTTGTCTTTATCGATCATGGGGGCCAGCTCCCGTGCCGCTGCTCTTTGACGAGACAGTTGCAAGGACCGGTCCACAGCTTTCTGCAGATGCTTGATTTGGTCCCGGATTATGGCATTAAGGTTGTAGATATTCATTGGCTCTTTGCGGATGTCACTTGTATCTAATACTGGAGATGATGGTGGGGCAGTAATAACAGGAGAGATTGTGGGGGTCTTGGTTGGACTTGGCTCTTTGCTGGCCTCTGTGTTTTCTTTTGAAACTGGTTCAGGTGAGGTCCTTGTTTCTACTGGGGATGACACACCCCTCCTGGCTAATCGTGGAGACAAAAGTCCCCTGGGATCATCAGGCCCTTTCAGGCTGCCACTACGAGTGACTCTGCTTTGCCTATAGTAGTCTAGCATGACCCTGTTGGGGGTTTCATTATTACACAGACATACATGGTGGTAAAGCTGGGCTAGCTCTTCACTAAATGTCACCAACTCATCCTGGGCTGTATTAAGGGTATTGTGATTTTCGTTGGCTATGCTGGTCATCTTTTGTAATTCCTTCTCCATGTGTGCCATCTTCTCTCCACTCTCCTTGGTGGTCTTCTCAAGACTTGTAACCTGCTCATCATACATTTGGATCTTACTCTCATACTTGGCTTTCTCTTCAGTATAGTTTTCTACAGATTTATTATATTTCTCCTTTAAGGCCTTAATTTCAGCTTTCAAGTCAATCACCTCAGTTACTGCCACCCTATATTTGCATTCAAGGATCTCTAAGCCATTGATGTCCACTTCGTAGTCATGGGCCTCCTCCCCTGAGTCCCGTCCCTTCTCCCCATCCAGCTCAGCCTTGAGTTCTTTGCTGCTCTGTAGGCCTCTCATGGCATTAACATGTTCTGTGAGCCGGTGCACCCGTTCATGCTGCTCTGTCAGTGCTCCCTTGGTATGTTCCAGCTGTGTTTGTGATTCCTGGAGATTGGCCAGAAGAATGGCCTTTTCCCGCTCTACCTGTAATGGCAAAAAAAAAAAAAAAAAAGGTCTCTGAATGACTTCAGTGCAATGCCAACGATGTACTTGATCCACTCAGAGTCAGGCATGTATACATTTAAAAAAACTGCAGCAGAGCCAATGTCCTCATTATTTCCAATTAAATTGGAGTGTGTTTTCTTATTTCAGCAGTTCTGGTAAGTCAATCAGTTAAAAGTTTATTACTTTAAAAGAATTATGCTATGCATATTTACTCATCCAAATTCTCATGCATTATATGCATACACTCATGAAACTTGAATGTTATTCAAACAATCTTATTTTTATCTTTTAACACCTTGTAGAAAACATAAGATGTCAAGAGATAGTACTTGGCCCTGTATTTTGAGAGCCTTAGGGTATATCTGTTCCTTAGCTCATGTGGGAACCTGTTGTCAGGTGCCTATGATCAATCATCTTTTCCTTCTGAGAGCTCAACCCCAAATCAGATTTAACACCTAAGGCTTTAACTTACAAAAGAATGCTGGGAACCTTAATCATCCCCTTAAAAAATAAGCATTTAATCCCCAAAATAGACATGGAAAACACTTGATAGCTTTTATTTTTTTTTTTTTTTAAGATTTTAATTAGTTATTCATGAGAGACACAGAGAGACAGGCAGAGACATAGGCAGAGGGAGAAGCAGGCTCCCACAGGGAGCCCGATGCAGGACTTGATCTCAGGACTCCAGGATCATGCCTTGAGCTGAAGGCAGATGCTCAACCACTGAGCCACCCAGGTGTCCTGATAGCTTTTAATATAAAAGTTAGAGAACAGAGTTTTAGAGTTAAAAGAACAATTTAAAAATTGTTTCCATTCCTTCAGCCCAAGTAGGAATTTTAAAAATTAGCAATTTATTTAAATAAATATAAATGAATAAATATATGGTCTCAATATAAAATATTGTGTCATTAAATATAAATATATAAGAAATTATGATAGGAGAATTTAAAAAACCACCTTCAGGGGATCCCTGGGTGGCTCAGTGGTTTGGCGCCTGCCTTTGGCCCAGGGTGTGATCCTGGAGTCCCGGGATCGAGTCCCGCATTGGGCTCCCAGCATGGAGCCTGCCTCTTCCTCTGCCTGTCTCTCTCTCTCTCTCTATCATAAATAGATAAATAAATCTTAAAAAAATAAAAAATAAAAAAATAAAAAACCACCTTCTGTCCCTCTATACAGGTAATCATTATGAATTTAAAAGTTTTTACATGCTGAAGACCTGGGTGGTTCAGTCAGCTAAGTGTCTGCCTTCAGCTCATGTCATGGTCTCAGGGTCCTGGGATCAAGCCCCATGTCGGGCTCCCTGCTGAGCAGGGAGCCTGCTTCTCCCTCTCCCTCTGTCCCTCCCCCTGCTCATGCTCTCTCTCTCTCTCTCTCCCTCAAATAAATAAATAAAATCTTAAAAAAAAAAAGTCTTTACATGCATATAACAAAGATGTGTTTTTCAGTAAGCAAATAATATTGAGACCTGTTTTAAAGATAATGGACTGATTTTGAATGTTTTTATATCTAAAAGAATTTATCAATTTGAACTTTTAAATTTTCCTGGATCATACATTACATCCCTCCAAACTTCTAAATTTCTAGGAGATAAGTAAAATTATCATTATATTAACATGATAAATAACAATTATTAAACTATAAATAATATAACACCAGCATAATACTCTAGGAGATCTATACCTATCTATAAATTTATAATATAGTATGGTAGTTTTTTAATAGATTGAGATATTGCCAAACTTTATTTTTTAAAAAAAGATTTATTTATCTATTTTAGAGAAGAGTGAGTGAGCAAGTAGGGGTGGGGGGAGGAAGAGGGAGAGAGAGCCTTAAGCAGACTATAGTGGGAACCCTATGCAGGGTTCGATCTCATGACCCTGAAATCACAACCTGAGCCAAAACCAAGGGCCAGACACTGAACCAATTGTGCCACCCAGGAACCCCAGTAGAGTAGTATTTTTATGATTCTTTGTGGTATGATATCCTTCATATTATTATCATATATAAACAGTCCTCACTTATGGTTCTAATATGCATGAATTTCAGTGATCATGGTTAGTTAAAACACCAGTCCCTCCAAACACAGTACATTAACTGTGAGCAATGTGTAAAGTATAAACTTTGCTGCTTCAGTCTACAAAATCACTACATAATAACATGACCAGTGACCAATCAACATCACTTCTTTCAAGTCTTTCAGTGATTGGTCATAGTGTATCTATTATTCAATTCATTCACAGAGAGCAAAGTGTAGTTGTGTTGTCTTGTTTTCTTGTCTCCCAGTGGTAAACCCACATGATGTTTTACCAAAATAGATAGTCCAAAAAAGGAAATGGGGAAGGAAGGAAGGAAGGAAGGAAGGAAGGAAGGAAGGAAGGAAGACAGAATGAAGAAAGGAAGGAAAAAGGAAAAGAAGGAAGGAAAGAACAAGTAGCAGAGAAGCAAAACGTGGCAATATTGGAAATGAAATTTGAATCAGACACAAATGGAGTTACAGAAGAAATTGTTGAATGTGACAATGTTGACATTGATGTCATTTGAAGGGATTTAGATATGCAGCCAAAGCAATTTGGTGAAGGAGAATGCATCAACATGAATCAAAAAAAAAGTTGTTACAAAAAAAAAAAAAAAGTTGTTAGAAAAAAGGATAAAAATGTCCTAGAGGAAGTGTGTGACATGAGCACACTTAAAGGTACTATCAGAGATATTTTCAGACAGTGAAAGTGCAAAGGATAGAGTGTTGAAAGCTGACCCAAACTATGACAGGCATAGAAAAGATTCTTGTTTCATAAATTATATGATGAGAAGAAGGGAAGATGGAACTGTTCTTAGTAAGTTTTTTGGGGGGTGTAGGCACCATTTAAATTTTTGTTTCAAAAGCTTGGATGTCTCTGATATTCTGTAAAATATAAAGTTAATTTCCCTAGTTTTTTGGGGGAGGATTAAATTTTTATTTCAAAGTTTTTTTTTGTTTTTTTACAAAAACATTTAATGTTTTTAATTTAACATTAATTTAATTTAAATACATTTCTACTTTTTGGATTTCAGTGTACTAAGTAGTTTTAATATTTTTTCATTTCTTTATACATTAAGAGAGTTTTTAATGTTTTGACAAAAATTTTTTAAAGATTACAGAACAAAGGGCACCTGGCTAGCTCAGTTGGTAGAGCAGGAGATTCCTGATCATAGGGTCCTGAGTTCAAGCTCTGCATTGGACATAGAGCTTACTTAAAAAAGCAAAACAAAACAAGACAAGACAAAAGCAGAACAATTGATTTTCTCCATTAGTTATGAGTTTGTTTTGCATGGTTTCAGCTTGCACAATCATTTATGGCCCAGCAATATCATGTAAAGCAAGGATTGCTTATATAATAGGGTCATGAAATTAGAACTAAAAATACAGTTTTGTTATTTTAAATTATTATTAGAGGCTTCTATCGTAGTTTTGATTTTATGACATAGTATTTGCCCATATCTAGAACACAATCCACAAATTACATATTCTAGCTACAGAAACCAAAATATCCCCCAAAATAGTATAACAGGTTTAAAAAAACAAAAAACCAACTGGGGCTATATCATCAGAACTTGACTCTAATTTTGGCACCAATATTTACCTGGCTATGTGAGTGGGCAAGCTTCGGTTTATGATCTTATAAAGGGATGATTGAGTCAGATAATGAATATAACGCTCAAGGTATTATAATATTAGCTGTTGTTAACACTTGGGTAACTGATTATTTTCATGACCAAAATGTTTCTACACAGCAAACACTTTGTTTCATAGATTTGTATCTGTATGTGCAAAAACAACCTTTTCATTTCAAAGTCAAGATTTACTTCAATACAAATTCTTTAAGTTGGGTTTCATTAGATATAACAAATTGTATCCCCATAGTTGAAGATGAATTGACTTATCCAGACTGTTGGGCAATAACTTTAAGTGAAAAACCCAGGTAATTAGGTAACATGGTACTTAATAAAAAGCCAAAACATTTGAATTTTTGATAAAGGAGATAGAAAATCTCTAAATATTCTGTTGTTGGTATTGTATTAATCTCAATGAAAATGGATTACTTCAGGAGTTTTCTTTTTCTCTTGAAAATTAAGGGAATTTGGTCAGAAAAGCCTAAACATCATTTGATTAGTTACATAATTACAACAGACAAAGCTGTTTTCAAAAAGTCTTTTAATACAGGGTGCCTGGGTGGCTCAGTTAAGCATTTGACTCTTGATCTTGGCTCAGGTCTTGATCTCAGGGTCATAAATTTAAGCCCTGCATTGGGCTCCATGCTGGTTGTGGAGTCTACTTAAAAACAAAAAAACAACAACAAAAAAACCTTTTAATAGTATAAAAGCTTTTGAATACAATAAAAATTGGACCAGAACAAAATGTACTGAATGTGTCTCAAACTCATTTTTAGAGGAAAAAGTATTATAATGAATGAGGTAATATCATTAGGAGAGTTCCAATCTGTGCTCTGCCAATTCCAATTTTATTTTTTATTTTTTTATTTTATTTTTTTTCCAATTCCAATTTTAAAATAACATTTTTAAGTCTAAAAGATAAATCTATCAAATTCTTCAGGATCACTCTACAGAAAACATCAGATTTTTAAATTTTTTTATTGTCTCTTTCGTGTATGTGTCTTCCACATACTCAGTACATTTCTGTACTGACCAGAGAATGATATCCAAATTTACACATATTCGCACATTTTTTCCAGAGAATTAAGATAGGCCTGCTCCCTCCCAAAGATAACTAAACTGTGGATAATTTTTATATAATTCCCCCATGATATTTTCTCCCAGCTACTGAGGTTTGGAGTGCTTTAAATTGTATCTGGATTTCAGAAGCAGTACATAAACTAAGATATGTTGTTGTGCTTTGAATTAATAAATGCAAAGCATTTCAAATATTAAAATTACATTCATTTTAAGTGCACTGTTTTAATCTCCGTTTGTGAAGAATTTATCCAAGAGACACCTGCTGAGTTATCATCCTATATAGTGACTAAGAATGGTTGCTTTATTTCTCTTTCTATAATCTCCATCTTTTATCTGCAACTGAGGATTTTATTTTTTATAGTAGGGCTGGTTGTTTTGCCAGAAAACTTGAATGCAGAATTTGTGAACTCTTTAATCTAGTGTAAGTATACAGTATATGTTAATTATTATTATAGTTGTCATTATGTCCAATTGCATTTTTTTTAAAGTAATCGCTACTCCCTTGGGATGCCTGGGTGGCTCAGTGTTTGAGCATCTGCCTTCAGCCCGGGGAGTGATCCTGGAGTCCCGGGATTGAGTCCTGCATAGGGCTCCTTGCATGGAGCCTGCTTCTCCTCCCTCTGCCTGTGTCTCTGCCTCTCTCTCTTTCTCTCTCATGAATAAATAAATAAAATCTTAAAAAAAAAAAAGTAATCGCTACTCCCAATGTGGGGTTCGAACCACAACCCCAAGATCAAGAGTCACCTGCAAGGCATCCCTCCCAAAGAAATTTTTTTAATTTCACTGAATGTTTATCTTTTAAATAAACACATTTACATGTATTGAGTACAGATAGATTCTTTTGTGGAAAAACAAAAGAAAAGATAACCACAATTTGCACTTTTATATTAAGATTTTTATAGGAGAAGAAATCAAAGTTGTTTTATAGGTTATTAACTTTCATCAAGTCTTTATCCTGGTCAGCTGACTCAACTTGACACTTGACTGCTTTGTGTGATTCTTATCACAGTACATGTAGTATCGACATACACAAATAGAACTCAGAAATAAACTCGGAGAAGAATTCAGAGAACTCAGAGAAGAATTTATTCTTCTCTGCTGGAACTGAAGCAATTCTGGCAACGCTTCACTTCAAATCTGTGCCCAAACAAGAACTGTGAAAAAGATCAACCTTAGACAAGATGAACCTGGTAAAACAGAGTTACCATATGACTCAGCAATTCCACTCCTAGGTATATATGGAAGAGAATTAAAACATATGCATATGCAAAAACTTATTCATAAATATTCATTCCATTATTCATAAGAGTCAAGTGGAAACTATTAAAATATTCATCACTGATAAATGGATATATAGAATGTGGTATATCCAAACAATGGAATATTATTGGGCAATAATAAAAAGAATGAGGTACTAATATATGTTGTAACATGTTATGCTAAGTGGAAAAGGACAGTCATGCAAGGCTACCTATTATATGATTCTATTTACATCAAATGTCAAACTAGACAAATCTCTCAAGACAGAAAGTAGGTTAGTGTTTGCTTGGGGCTCGAGTGGCTAGTGGGCACATGGTTTATTTTTGGTGCAATGAAAATGTTCTAAAATTGTGGTGATGGCTGCACAATTTTGTAAATGTACAAAAACCATTGGATTATACCCTATAACTGGGTGGACATATGGTATATGAATTATATATCAAAAAAGTTGTTCTTGGGACGCCCGGGGGGCTCAGCGGTTGAGCGTCTGCCTTCGGCCCAGGGCGTGATCCTGGAGACCCGGGATCGAGTCCCACATCAGGCTCCCTCCATGGAGCCTGCTTCTCCCTCTCCCTATGTCTCTGCCTCTCTCTTTCTGTGTCTCTCATGAATAAACAAATAAAATCTTAAAAAAAAAAAAAGTTGTTCTTAAAAAAGATGACATAGGCTCTTGCTGTTGTGATAATAGATGCTCTTTTTATGTTTTCTGATGTATGGCAAAAAAGTAAAGCTTCTGAGAAATGTATTTGCCTATAAAAAGTAAATTAAAGCTAATCTTTAGGACGCCTGTGTGGCTCAGCGGTTAAGTGTCTGCCTTCAGCTCAGGTTGTGATTCCAGGGTCCAGGATCAAGTCCTGCATCTGGCTCCCTGCAGGGAGCCTGCTTCTCCTTCTGCCTGTGTCTCTGCCTCTCTGTGTGTGTCTCTCATGAATAAATAAAATCTTAAAATAATAAAATAAAAAATAAAGATAATCTTTATAAAATCTGTAATTGTTTAATGAGTCATCAACTTTGTCCTAGGAAATTATATTTGTCATTTTAAAAACACAAACTGATCAATCTTCTTTTAATTAATTTCACCCCATAAACATTCTAATTTATATATTATATATTCTAATTTTCTTTTTTTTTTTTTGTTTTTTTTTTAAAGATTTTATTTATTTATTCATGATAGTCACACAGAGAGAGACAGAGAGGCAGAGACACAGGCAGAGGGAGAAGCAGGCTCCATGCACCGGGAGCCCGACGTGGGATTCGATCCCGGGTCTCCAGGATCACGCCCCGGGCCAAAGGCAGGCGCCAAACCGCTGCGCCACCCAGGGATCCCATATATTCTAATTTTCATAAATATTCTGTAAGTCTTTGTTAAACCAGAGAATATTTGTTTGACTCTCTCTCTCTCTGTAGCAACTCTACTGTTTTTGACTTTGGGCAAATGACAAAAACATATCTGTGCCTCAGTTTCACATGCTATCTGTAAAATGAGCATAATAATACTATCCACCCTATACAGTTGTTATAGGTACCAACCAATTAAGCAAATATATAAAAATTGCTTTGACATCTTATGGGACATGGAGCAAATTGACCACTTACCATCATTATAGGAAAATTAAAATTGTCTTTAATAGAGTGGATCTAAATATAACATGAATCTGTATTTCTTTCACATCCATGAGGATACAATAAAACATCAGTTTCAGTTTCAGAGAAATATTGCTCTTTTATCACATTAAATGTGAAATTGTACAGCTGGTGTGATACCGAAAAGAAAAATCCAAAGAGTTTACTCCTTAGTTTGACCTCCTGCAATGTGAGGTTAAACAGAGGCTGTTTATCAGAGGCAGAAGTTTTGGCATAAGCAAAGAGACTCCTTTAAATAGATTAAATAATTTAGTTATCCCAGACAAGAACTATTTATTTTCATTCTAATAAAACTAAAGTACTTGGTTGTCACCGGAAAATATCAATTACAGTTCCCCTTGAACAATGCAGTACTGCTGATTGAAAACCTTACCAATAACATAAATAGTTGATCAATACATATTTTGTATGTTATGTGTATTATATACTTTTATTTATGACAAAGTAAGCTAGAGAAAAAAGTTATTAAGAAAATCATAAGGAAGAGACACCTTTACAGTAGGGTACTGTATGTATTTTTTAAAAAAATCTGCATGTAAGCAGACATGTGTGGTTCAAAGCCTGTGTTGTTTAAGGCTCAGCTGTATACTCTATTTGAAATAACCGAGTCTTAAGGGCAACACAACTCTAGGAGGTACTATTTAAATTGAAGTTGTCCTAGATTTTTGTATTAATTATTACCATTTCCCAGCAGATGGCAGTACGATCTCTTTGACTTGGGTATGATGTTTTCAAAAGGTTTCTTTAATCCTAAGGAAGAAAATCCTTTTAAAAGCTGCATATTCCCTAGTACAGGGTGTTGGATCCCTCCCTGAGCCTTTCTGTATCTCCCCAAACTGTCAACATTAACAAAGCACAGGTGTTCCATGCAGTACTTTGGACGCCAGCCAAAAGAAATCCTAAAAGACAAGGGAACTATGAAAATACAAGCTGTGATATCCAAAGTATGCTGATGTTAGAAGCCAAGGTACACAAGATTGAGAGCTGCCTAACATTTTGGCAATTGCCATGCCTAAAACAGCCATAATTTCAAAATCCCAGGTGGCTTTACATAAAAATTTTATCATAACTCACTGGGTGGTGATGTTCAGACCACTCTAGACTTCTCTAGCAGCAATACTGCACCTGACTGATGAGAGGTGCATCAGTTTGGTCCTCATTTTCTCTTCTTAGCATGAATACCCACATGTTTCACTACAGAAATGTTAAATATTATTTTATCATTCACTGCTGCACCTGGTCCCATTAGAGATGTCATAAAATATATAGTATATGCTGCATATTACCTTTCTACATTCTGAACATTTAATTTCAAAACACACCCGGCCCCAAGCATTTCATATAGCCACATTTAAAGTACATTTTATTGGGGGTGCCTGGGTGGCTCAGTGGTTGAACGCTGCCTTCAGCTCAGGGTGTGATCCTGGGGTGGTGGGACCTAGTCCCACATCGGGCTCCCTGCATGGAGCTTCTCCCTCGGCCTCTGCCTCTCTCCTTCTCTCATGAATAAATAAATAAAATCTTCAAAAAAAGAAGGTACATTTTATTGCTTCCTCCTTGGAATGTCCAGAAGAGTGGCACTGACACACAGTATATGCTGCAAGGTGCATTAGTACTATTGTCTATCAGAACTGTCATACTATTTTCAAGCCTCATTAACATCAAAGACAATTGCAATAACTTCTAGGCAATGTATCCTGTAATTTTTTTAAAAAGATTTTATTTATTATTTATGAGAGACAAAGAGAGAAAGAGGCAGAGACACAGGCAGAGGAAGAAGCGGGCTCCTCACAGGGAGCCTGATGTAGGACTTGATCCCAGGACCCCGGAATCACGCCCTGAGCTTAAGGCAACGCTCAACTGCTGAGTCACCCAGGCGTCCACAGTAATGTTTTTATAATTTGCTTATTTACATAAATTAAACACAGGGAATACATAGCTAAGGAAAAAATATCAGATTATAAACAAAGTTACACTTGAAAAGATACACTCTGCTTTACTTGTACACCATAATTTGAATGAAATATATTCTTAGAAAAAGTTGATACGCTTTTTAAAAAATGTTGCTTACCAAAAGATGGCTACTTTGTCTAAAACAAAGTTACACATTAGTGTTGTTGGTGTGAGGCTGGAAGCTACAAAGCTCTTCCTGTGTTGAGTCTGGTTTCCATAACTAAATGTGGAGCTAATTTTGGAACACAAAGCCCTGCCTGTGCACCCTCTATATCTTGACAAACTGTCAACATTAATTAAACATGGGTACACAATTTTCTGCTGTATTGAGGGAAGGTTTAACAAGTCACATTTTTCTCTCCCCTTTTGTTAAATGAACATCCATTTTCAGACCTCACCCCCTGACACTTTCCCCTTTCTGTATTCCTATCAGTGACCACATCAGTCCCTTCTGAGATGACTATCCTCCACCCAACTGTCTAACAGAAAGTTAATATTAATAAAAGCTAAATTAATTGAGTGTTTAATAAATTAGAGGCACTCTGGAGTTGAAATAGTAGTAAAAGTTCACAATTATTGAGCATTTACTGTGTGCCTGGCCTTGTTCTAAGCACTCTACACACCTTAATTCATAGACCAAGCCACTTGGAGCATCTGAAATGTGAGTAGGGCATCACATTTTGGTCATCAGGTTGACAGAAGAGATGTAGCTAGCACTTAATGGATTGGGACCAGAGACGCTAAACCTCTTGAAGCTCACTAGTCTAGTGAGGAACTGTCCCAACCCAAATACAAATGACACTCCAACCAAGAATCACTCTCTTGCTGTCTCCACCATTCTTCTTGTTAAATGATTCATCTATTTCAGAATTTTGTATTATTTCAGATTACATTTAGGATTAAATGTGAAAACAGGTCTGAGCTTTCAGCCAATAGCTGTCCCAGTTGAAAACTATTGAGCTGTTATGCATAAAAGCACCTCTTCCTATCATCTTCTACACTGCCACCATAATAAGTAGAAACAAAAAAGTCTCAGAATACTTTTTATCCTAAAGCCACCAACATGATAGTTTAAGAAAAATTTTATATTAATTCTATTTAACTTGGGGGCATGAATTCTTATAAATGACCTGTCATGGAAAAATTTTTAATAGGTTTGTTATTCTAATTGTATTAGTGTAAACTGAACAAAAGGACATAGACAAATATTACCTACAACAGAGAACTGGATTTTGCAGTCACGTAAGTCTACATGAAATTCATTTTCTTCCGATGGCCATGCCCTCTTGATTTCAGTTGAATGTTTTGAAAATGAATTCTTTGCTAGTGGCCAAAAGCATAGGGCAGGTAAAATGCACGATATGTTAACTCTTGATGTGATATTAATAATAAACCTATTATTTAAAAAAAAATAAACCTATTAAATCAACTTCACTGGTTCTCTAGTTTCTTATTTATTTCTCCTAATTTCACTTTTTAGTCATCATTTCTATAGAGGCAGCAAATTATAAGCCTTCTCTACTATAGAAATAAATGCTTGCCAGAGTCTTGACAGCCTCTAATTATCAGCTATACACAAAGAACTTTGGGGGTGGGGGAGGAATAACAGACTGAAGATTAAACCTCAAACTTAATCACCTGACAAGCCTGTTGAACCAGATTCCTGGTTCAGCAGATCTGTGTGGAGCCCAACAATTTGTAGTATTAAGAAGCCCCCAGGTGATGGTGATGGTGGCGATGCTGTTCCTCAGGCAAGATTTCCATTAGCACTGGATTAAGGTGGGCAGGGAGGCAAAACCTAAACTAGAAAAGCCATTTCACAGGGAGATAAGCTTAAAGGCCAGGATGCTTCACAAGACCTATAAGTTTGAAGATACTAAAAATTTAAGGTCTAGATTATGTTGGAATAAGAACTCCTAGGTTTCAGATTTATACCTGTTCTGTATTTTGAATCATAGGATATCCTGGCTAATTTCTATACTCAAAGTCCTTCACATCTTTTAAGGCTTAAGGTATTTCTGTGAAGTCTACCATTATTTTTAAAGCTATACCTACAGTTGTTTGTGATGGAAAAGTTCATTTTTTCTGTCATTTCACTTATATGTAAAGCTTCTGAATTTTTTTATAAATTAGAAATGGATGGAGAGGCTTTCCTCCTTCACACCTCATTGCAATCTACTGTGACTCTATAATATATTTCTTAAAGCGATGCAAATGAGATTTCATTTCAACACCTCTTCTGTTATGTCTTTCAAAAAAAAATACTGTACTTTCAAAGTTGCTAGTTGAAGAAACAATATCTCAAAAAATAAGCTAGAAGTAAAATATGAGAACAAGAAATCCCAAAACAGATGATATGCAGTCTACAAGAAATCCACTCTAACAGCCCTAAAAGAGATCTTACCTGCATTAGTTGCTGCTTCAACTTCTGTATTTCTGAAATGTTCAGCTCACTGAATAAGTCAGAAACAGGGTGTAGAGACTCTCCTTTCCTTAAAGTGGGAGTCCGATAGTCTCCATTCAGTTTCACAAGGGGCCCATGGATATGCCCATTCATTTTGTCATCATTGTTTGGTTCACTGGCATCCTCCGTGAACTTGAGGCCATCTACAGAGATGCTGATATGGTTATCATTGAGGGTGATGTACTGGGAGAGCTCCTTCCGCAGGATGTTCTTTTGCTCCCTCTCGTTTTTTAAGGTCTCAAGGGCTTCTTCCAGTTGATGCTCCGCGATCTCTTTCAACCGGATGGCATCTTCCAGTTGGCTGTTTAATAGCACAGTTTCCTCCTCAAATCGCTTAATCTCATGCTTTAAGCCTTCATATTCAACCTGAATTAGATAGGATAAAGAAGATTCATAAAACTAAAATTTGGGTCTTACAAAACTGCCATTAACCACTCTAGCAGACCTAATTGTTTAAAAAATTGAAATGTTACACTACTTTTATTGTATACCTGAAACTAATATAACACTGTATGTTAACCAAAAAAAAAAAAAAAAAGCACACAGTATATATACTCTTAAGGTAACATAGGATGGTTTCTTTGGAAATTACATATAATTTATAATGTATTATTATATAACTAATATATAATTTATAAATAGTTTTATATAATTCATATATGTAAACTAAATTCTTCGTAGAGATGAAAAAGGGGTCTTAGAATTTCTTTTTATGAGGACCAATGGCCAAAAGGGGGCACTGTTTGCCTTAAAAAAAAACAGGAATAAAAAAAAAATAAGTATTGGAATATTTACAACCTAGAAAATATTTTATCATCACTATTACTCTGTCCTATGATGAGAAAATTTTTATATTTAAAGATAAATAACCTAAAAGATCATAATAAGAATTTAATCTCAAATTATGTTTGAGAGTAAAATGAAGCAAAGAAAAATTTTATGTGCTTAATCTGGAATAACAGTACTGATTGATTATCTGATAATAAAAAAACATATATTGTTATCAATGTAATATTCCTTTATTTTTAAGATTTTATTTATTCATGAGAGACACAGAGAAAGAGAGAGACAGAGAGAGGCAGAGACATGGGCAGACAGAGAAGCAGGCTCCACACAGGGAGCCCAACATGGGACTCAATCCCGGGTCTCCAGGATCAGGCCCTGGCCTGAAGGCAACGCTAAACCATGGCCTAAACTGCTGAGCCACCAAGGCTGCCCTGTAATATTCCTTTAAATTGAGAACGAAATAGCCTGTGTAAACACACTATTGGTCATGAAAGCCCCAAAGGCAAAGAGGTCTCTACACAGACAGGCCTTCTTTGAGGCCTTGTCCATGGCACTAATTACATGCTACTTTTTAATAACTATTTTATCTCCACAACTATACTGAAGTCTCCTCAGAAGAAACAAATACTTGTTATGCACCCAAGTGTCCCTCAGTGCTTCAATATGCTGTCATAGTATTTCAACTGAATTCTGCTCTTCAACAAATGTTTGCTATTATGAATGAAAAAATAAACTAGAAAAGGTAATATAATAGATATTAGATACTAATATAAACTATGTGCTTTGTTGTACATTTATTTTACTGTTTATATTCAAATTTGTTTTTCAAGAAATATTTTATTATTTATTTATGTATTTAGATTTTATTTATTTATTTATTTGAGAGAGAGAGAGAGATTGAGCATGCATGAGCAGAGGAGGGGCAGAAGCAGAATCCCCACTGAGCAGGGAGCCAGAGGCAAGGCTCAATCCCAGGACTCAGAGATCATGACCTGAGCTGAAGGCAGATGCTTAACCAACTAAGCCACCCAGGTACTCCAAGAAATATTTTTAAAAATGAAAGAATAAGGATCATGGACCATTACCATTTTCATCTTTTTCTATTCCACTCCCCACCCCATCCCCCTTCTTCACATAACCTCAGTGCAATGGATTATCTTGCAAAGGTTAGGATAACAGTTTTGTTTTTTTTTTTTAAGATTTTATTTATTTATTCATGAGAGACAGACAGAGAGAGAGAGAGAGAGAGGCAGAGACACAGGCAGAGGGAAAAGCAGGCTCCCTGCAGGGGACTACTCCAGGATCACACCCTGGGCCAAAGGCAGCCCTAAACCGCTGAGCCACCAGGGTTGCCCAGGATAACAGTTTTTGATACAGGTTTAGGTCAGATGGAGGGTTGGCTGATGTAACAGAGACCTAGATAAGTGTAATTTAATCTAGATAGAAGCTTGGTTCTTTCTCATGTAACACTATGGAGATAGACAGTCAAGGGCCAGCAGGATTCTCAGCTGCATGAGAACCATCCAGGAACCAGGCTTCTTCTATCATATTGCACTGCCTCCTACTCTGGTCCATATGATCTAAGGTGGTTTGATCATGTCTCAAGCAGTGGGCCAAAGTAAGGGGCACACTCCTTCTCTTTAAGAATATGTCTCAAAAGGTGCCCATATCACTTCTTAAATCCCACTGACTGGTACTAATCACATGACACTTACTTCCAAGGGAGGTGAAGAATGTTGACTTTACCTGACTTTACCCTGTGTAGCCTTATGGTCAGTTAAGGGTGAGAGGACCACCTGGGCGCCTCAGTTAGTTAAAACAGCTGACTCTTGGTTTTGGCTCAGGTCATGATCTGAGGGTTCTAGAATCAAGCCCCATGCTGGGCTCTACACTCAGTGGGGAGTCTAGTTGTGGATTCTCTCTCCTTTTGCCCCTCACCCTGCTCTCTCTCTGTCTCCCTCTCTCAAATAAATAAATCTATATAAATAAATAAGTAAGTAAATAAATAGACATTGGGAGGGGGAACAATGGTTATTGATGGACAACCAGCACTCCCTGCTATATAAGATCACTGAAGTCTCATACATCCATGATAGAAAAGACTCAAATCATGGAAATTGCTTGAGGTAACAGAATGTGGGTCCTTGTCTTTTTGTTTTTTTTTAAGATTTATTTATTCATGAGAAACAGAGAGGTAGAGGCATAGGCAGAGGGAGAAACAGGCTCCCCACAGGGAGCCCGATGCGTGACTCGATCCCAGGATCCTGGGATCAAGACCCGAGCCAAAGCAGGACCCTCAACCAACCGCTGAGTCATCCAGGCACCCGAATGTGGAGCCTTGTGTTATGGTTTCTTCCAGGCCTGCTTATATACAGTAAAGTTATCTTCCTCCTGACTTATTTTCCTTTCCTTGGACAACTCAGGATATCTGGTTGCTAAACTTTCCTAGTATATCAAGCAATCCTCTGACTGCTCCCAAATTACTCGATAGCTTACATTTGCAGACATTTCTTTAGTTTGCATTGTAGGTCTTTTATTCTGTAATCTTGTTAAACTGATAGCTTAGCCCAAGGATTGTTTAATATTTCTGTGTCTTCTGGATGAAATCTAGCCCACCACCTATTTTTGCAAATAAAGTTTTATGAGAACACAATCACACTATTTTCTCTCTGGCTACTTTCATGCTACAACAGCAGAGTGGAGTAGTTGGAAGAGACAGGACATATATTAGGCCTACAAAACCTAACATACTTATTATCTGGCCTTTATAGAAAAGGTTTACCAATTCCTGGGCTAGACTTGAAGACATTAATTTAGTTTGCATTGCAGATTTTTAAAATTTTGCAGTTCATATTTAATTAATGGTAAACTTTGTATAAACCTGATCTCTTTCTCTGGGCAGCTTCACTCTCTCTACTGATTCAAATGTGGTTCAAGCTCCTAATATTCACCCAGCTGTTTCATGTTTCTCTGCATTGGCAAAGGTGGTCATCTAAAACTCTTATTCATACTTCAAGACTCATGTCAAAAATCTGATCCTAATTCTGGAGTTTTTACTGACCCTTTCAAGCAAACAGATCACTCCTTTCTGGTGCCATCATCATAAGGCTGCATCATATGATTACAGCCCCAACAAAGTGGAGGCACCAAGAAACAGACGGCACTTAAAAACTGATTTCTGGGGGCACCTGACTCTTGATTTCAGCTCAGATTTTTTTTTTAAATTTTTATTTATTTATGATAGTCACACAGGGAGAGAGAGAGAGAGGCAGAGACATAGGCAGAGGGAGAAGCAGGCTCCATGCACCGGGAGCCTGACGTGGGATTCGATCCTGGGTCTCCAGGATCGTGCCCTGGGCCAAAGGCAGGCGCCAAACCGCTGCGCCACCCAGGGATCCCTCAGCTCAGATCTTGATCTCACTGTTGTGAGTTCAAGTCTTGAGTTGGGCTCCATCCTGGGCGTGGAGCCTTCTTAAAAAAAAATTGATGTCTGACATTTTTAAGATAGCATCACCATCACTATTAGAAAAATCAGTACTTTGGTACAATTCCTACAGCAACTTTATAGGTTAGTAACTTTTTCCTCTTACACTACATGAGAGTTGGGGTAAGTATCATAATCTTTCCAGAGTTTAGGAAGTTTAAAGATCTTAATCTAGCCCCATATTGCCAAATCTAACACATAGCTTTTAATATGCAATTACATGGATGGCTATGAGTCTATTATTGCCTTCCCTCCTGGAACTATAAATTCTTTAAGACAGTGACTATATATTTTGTCCTTCAAAAAGTACATGGCTTCATAGAAACTCCCGAAACACAGGTTAAATGAAATCAAACTGAAATGAATATGTTCCCTAGGTCTCTTATGATATTATTTCCTGATATAGAAACATATCCCTGGAGGAAATGTTCTTCATAATATCAGTATGATTGAATTATTAATTTTAACAAAGGTTTTCAATGGTTAGATAACAAACATTGAGTGCTGTAGTTTAGTATGTGAGATATTAGGGACATAGAACTTATTATATCTCCCCCACCTCCCACCAGTACAACTCTAGAAATTGAAGCTAACATAATTTCCTGCCCTGGAGGTAACACTGGGACCAAGCAAATTTTCCTGTTAACCCTATGTTAACCAATACTGAGACTAGGCATAAAAAACTTAGCTGCCTGTGGGAAATACTTGCTCTTAGATGAGACTCAACTAAAACAGCTTCCTCAAGACCAAAGTCAAGACCCTCACTTTGTTGTGCTTCCCAACTGACAGCCATTATGTCATAAACTCATCTATCCCAACCAGTTTCCCACCATGTAAGACCCAGTTCAGACTCTAAAATCCTATAAACACCCTCTCTCTAAACCTCCCATTTTGAGACATTACAAGGCTCTGTTGAGGTGGGTGATCTCTTACTGGAAAGGCCTAATAAATAGCTTTGCTTCATCAATGGGTTTTCTGATGGGGAAGTGACAGCTGACTTGACTTCTCTTTATGGCTGGTGCTTCTTCCTACACTTTTTTCAGATATTTTGGTTTTAAATAGTATAAAAGTATAAAATGTATTTGTAAGACTGGACCTGATTTATTTTGTACACAGAATCAAATCAGCAGAAGAGGGATGTGGCTAAAATTTTCAGTCAACTCTCTGATGTTACATATATTTATTTCATATTCAGTATCACAATAAAACTTGTTTTGGTTAATTACAATAATCTTAAATTTTAGTTTTCTTTCTAAGCTGAAGAGTGAATATAGGCAAGAAAAAAACAATTTACTGATTCTTTCAACAGATCTTTATTTAATGCCTTCTATGGACCAGGCTCTGTTCTAGATGCTATAATATAGTTGAAGGGGCTAGAAAAAACCAGCAAACTAATATATAGAAACTATACAGAGAATAAGAAGTGCTAATTAAACAACAGTCATTTAGAAAATAATAAATAGCTAAAAAAATGGAACTTCAGGAAAAAAAGAATCTTCTAGTACTTTGAACCAAGCATTTTATAATGTTAGTAGCTTGGCTACTCAGAAATGTCAACTCAGGGATCAGGAGTCAGGAGTATACTTCGTGTAGGGAGTTTCAGTACAAAGCAACATTCAGAGTAGTTTTGAGATTGAAAGCACTGTCATCTCATTGAAAAAAAAAACCCTCTGGCATTTGTACATTAAGTATTATATTTAACACTTCATTAATTAGAAACAGAGTTTATGATGGATTCTAACTCCTGTCAATAAAGGTCAATAGTAAGGAAAAAACCCAAAAAACAAAACCCAGCATTGTCTTCATTGGGAAAGACTTGCACCACTATAGTGTGTCCATTTGTCAGGAAATAAGCCAGAATGGCCCTTTGCACAGAAAATAATTTCAAGTTAATTAATTAGACACTTAATTGGGAATATTACCATATTATATCTAGAAAATAAAATTAAAGAGATGCATACATTTTCTCATGTGTTTGTTTTGTTTTTTTTCAAACTTCTGAGTTAAACATTTGATTTCCATATTTCAATTACTGGTGGAAGGGCATGGGTAAACCATAAACAGTAATCAGCTAGGCTAATAGTACAAATTCCCATAGAAACTGCATCTGGGTTAATGAATACTCACAGGATACCTTGGCAGACTTTCAAAAATACCTTATACTGGCCTAAATTAACCTCCTGAGTAAATCAGTCTACCACATGCAGTGATGGGAGACTACAAAAAGGCTGTCTGGTCACACTCCTCCTGTGTAGGGAGTGGAGAATATTTATAAGAATTGGGAATAATGACCATTTCAAATATCTGTACTTCAAGTACATTCAAGTCCTCTGCATTTTTCATCAGTAACTAAAAAAGATAAACAACAAAAAAATACCCTTCTTAAGAAGCTTTTAAGCATACTTAAAAAAATTCTTCTCAGTCTGATTTTCTTCATCATGAGCTCATTGATCCCAAACTGAGACATGGGATGCCTACATTATTGCTAGCCCTCAGAACACACAGTGAGGCAGTGCTTAAAAGAGAAGGACCGAGGGACACCTGGGTAGCTCAGCGGCTGAGTGTCTGTCTTTGGCTCAGGGTGTGATCCTGGGGTTTCAGGATCGAGTCCGGCATCAGGCTCCTTACATGGAGCGTGCTTCTCCCTCTGCTTACCTATGTCTCTGCCTCTCTGTGTCTCTCATGAATAAATAAATAAAAATGTTTAAAAAAAGGGGGAAAGACCGAGGTATAAACAGAGGGGGATATGTTGGTAACTTTTCTTAATGGTCTGAAACCATCCCTTGTGCTCCCTGGCAAACATCCTGTTCCCCCAAACCTCCAAAGCTGGAGGAAGTGGCAGTGATCAGAAATTAAATTTCAATTGTGTCAATACATGCACTTTTTTTCTTCTGGATTCTCTCTTTTCCTTCTTAACCTTTGTACCTATCAAAACCACAAATAATTTGGATAGAGATAGGAGCCCTGGAAGGGAATAGAAGTAGAAGCACATATCTGAGCTAGTCTCAAAGTTTACTTACTAAGTTACATACTTTTGTTACTCACTGTAACAAACCACAATGCAAACCAATAAAAAAATAAATAAATAAAGCAATTAAGCCATCTAAGCCTCACTACCAAAAAAAAAATTATTTAAGTGTAGACTAATGTGATGTTTTTGGTCACATTATAGCTGAAAAAAAAAAAAGAGATACTATCTTTTTCTTATAATTTTGTTCTTATTGATTTATATTTCATAATCCCTTTCTATTTATGATTTAAAAGTAATTAACAGAAAGAGAGAGAGAGAAAGAGAGAGAGAGAGAAAGATTGCTTTTAATGAGAAGTTGTCAAGTTAAATTGATTACAGTACATTTCATTTCTGCCTAAAATAAGTTAACACGGAGCTAAAAGATAAACTAAGATCCAGTGTCCTATCCAACAAAGCTTTATTGTAAATTATCCTTCTAGGCTTGCCTTTTAAATGTTAGTTGAAATAGGAGGGTTGGGAATCAGTACATAAATATCATAGGAAGATTAAGGCAAATTTTGACGAGTTCTTTTCTGTGAAATAAAAAGAAGATTTAACCTTAGTGGTCAGAAGATGTGGCTCCATCTGGAGTGTAACTAAAAAATTTCTTGAACCTCACCTGGTTCTGCTTTAATGTGGACACGAGTTTCTGCAATGTGATATTTTCTTCCTCCAGCTCAGTGTAGTCCTGAAGGAGGCGGGCCTCTCGGAATTTGTATTCTCGGATTTCATCCTTCATCCTTATTCTCTGTAGCTCCACCATCTCATTGTTCTGAAACAACAGAATACACAGTCAATATAAACCTTTCTTATTCTAGGCTTTATAAAGTGCAAATATCTTGGTGGTTAAAGATAATAATAAAACAGCTCATAGAATGTAAGTCAGTACCACCTTCTTTTGAATGGCAACGCAGTGATGTCTGTCAAAACTCTGAAAAGCACACACACAAGATCCAGCAATTCTACATCTAAAAATCACTATTAAAGGGGGAGCCTTTGTGGCTTAGTCAGTTAAGCATCTGCTTTCAGCTCAGGTCATGATCCCAGGGTACCGGGTTGGAGCTCAGCATTGGGCTCCCTGCCCAGGGGGGAGTCTGCTTCTCCCTCTCCCACTCCCCTTGCTTGTGGTCTTCTGTCAAATAAACAAATAAAATCTTTATAAAAATCACTGTTAAAGATTTTTCCACAGAGGCAAATAAAAGAGAAAAATTTAAAAATGTATATTTACACAAAAAACAGGAAACAGTCTAAATGTTTGCTATTGGGGAAACAATGAAATAGATTCTCATGCATCCATTGAATTGAGCATTATAAATTTTTTTGTATTTAATATTTTATTTAAGTTCAATTTGCCAACATATAGCATAACACCCGGTGCTCATCTCATCATGTGCCCTCCTTAGTGTCCATCATCTAGTTACCCTATCCCCCCACCCACCTCCCTTTCCGCAACCCTTTGTTTCCCAGAGTTAGGAATCTGTCATGGTTTGTCTTTCTAATGAGCATTATAAAATTATTTAAAAGAGTGAGAAAAAAAATGAGGAGCTTTATATACTAAAAGAAAAATATAGCTATAACATATGAAATATAAAAGAAAATTATAGGTTAGTATGCATACAATACTAGCTTTCTATATTCTTGGGGGGTAGGGGGAGTATCCATCCCCAAGTTTCCCAATTAGCCACATGGTCTGACCTGCCTCTGCCCAGCCCTTGGTCACTCGCTTCAGCCTCAGTAGCTTTTCTCGTGTTCTCCCCCAAGCTGGACTTGCCACCTCATTCTTGCCTTGAGTCTTTGCACTTTGCCTCACAGAAGTCCCTCCCTCCAGATCAGGGGTTCTTAACCTCTTTGTGCCATGGCTCTCTTTGACAACATGCAAAGGTGATGAAGCTCTTCTCAGAATAGTATTTTTTTTTTTTTTTTAGATTTTATTTATTTATTCATGAGAGACACAGAGAGAGGCAGAGACAGGCAGAGGGAGAAGCAGGCTCCACACAGGGAGCCTGACATGGGACTCGATCCCGGGACTCCAGGATGAGGCCCTGGGCTGAAGGTGGTGCTTAAACCACTGAGCCACTGGGCTGCCCCTCAGAATAGTGTTTTAAGGGAAGTGAAAGGGCTCAGAGCACACCACCCCAAAATATGCCACTTTGGCATACTGATTATTCTGAGCTGCAGACTCTTGAGAAACAGGAGATGCAGGAAGGGCTTTCTGCCGTCCCCCTTTCTACCTAAAAGTGGAACACAAAACAGCCCCTGAAAAGGTGCTCTCCCTGTACCAGAAGAGAAGAATGTTCTTACCAGCAAACACTGGGAGTTGGCACCAAAATGGATTTGTACAAACAAACGTTCTAAAATAACCCTGTTCTTCCATGAGTTTCTCCATACATTTCCTAGACACTGTCCCACAATTTACTGCCCCTTGCCTAATTTATCATATTTTGTCACATTCCCACAATTTATTGTTCTTTGTGTAAGCTTTGAGGCCTAATGGCTTCTTTGGGTCTGTATTTTCCTTCTAAAGACTCCTGTGTACACATAAAAAAATTAAATAGATTTGTATGCTTTCTTCTCATTTATCTGTCTGATGTCAGTTTAATTCTTTGGCATAAAAGTTGGGATTACAAAGGATTATATTATATTATATTAAAATTAAGTTAATACAATCTTTTAAAAATTATGATATGGTAATCAGGTAGTTTATCATAGTAATGGTCTCAAATTAATCATACTTCTCTGGGAGTCTCCTCTCAAACTGAGCTGGCCTCTAACTTGCTTTGACCCACAGAAGGTGGTAGAGGTGAGTGGGACCCTTGAGCCTTGGCCTCAAGAGACTTGGCAGCTCTTGCTCTCTTGGAACACTGCCATATACGAAGAAGCCAGGATAGCCTGCTGGAGTCATGTGGCCCAGCCCACACTCAGCACCAACTGCCAAGTATGGGAGTGAGACTTCTTGGACTATTTGGCTCAGGTGAGCTGCCAGGTGAGAGGAGCCATGTGACTGACCCTTGGCAAATCCATAAGAACTGCCCAGCTAAGTACAACTCAACTGTCTGATCCACAGAATCATGGGGTATTGTTTGGGGTGATTATATAGAAATATATAATCGATACTGTAATTATGTGTGCTTCCTTATTAATACAATGTCTTAATTATTTAGTGGCAGATCTAAGAAATACCCTAATTTCAAAGCAATGAAGATATTTCAAAATACCTGCAAAAACTGAGATACGGTATGAAAATATTGATCACAAAGTAACAGGTAATGCTAATACTGCTGAGGTAGTCAAATAGGATTCACTCAAATGGAAGAAAATGTTAAATTTCAGTCTGAGTCTAGTGAAAACAGAAATGTAAGTATTTTTCCCATCCAAGCATCCCACTAAGTCTCCTGAATTCTATCCACAGACTCTTAGGACCCAGGTCAAAAAACTCTTCTGCTTCTATTTGTCATTTAGATCTCAATTCAAATGTCATCTCCTTAGAGTGGTCTTACCCTGAACAGCAAAGATGAGATAGCTCCCTGACCTTTACCCTACAAGGTTTACCTTTTATATCAGCATTTAGCATATGGTAGGTACTCAAAAAATAACTGTTGAAAGAGAATCACTAACCATTACTTGAAACCATTCACTTACTTTCTTTGCATTTTTTACATTTATTAAATTTCCTTTTTGATCTGAGCATAATGAACCTTTTCTGTATTTTAATCAATGTGTCCCTAACACCTGGCAAATTTTAAGCTCTTATAATCATGGAATGAACAACAAAACAAAAATACAAACGGTTAATACAAAATTTAAAGAGGAATATGATTGCTGAGATGATGGGTTTTTCTCTTGTACTGTTTTAGAGTGGGGAACTAAGGGAGAATAACACACTTTGAAATAAAACATACCTAAATCTTTCAAATAACTACATTTGTTATAATTCTTCTTTACTATGTAGTGCAGAAACTTGGAGGCAGAAAATTTACTTTATTCTCTGGCCCTTGGACAATACTCTGAGCATATGTGCCCACTAAGTATAGAATGAAAAACAGAGTTTGGCTATAAAGCCAATTTATAACATTTCATTAAGTTCTTTTATTTTGCAGAAACATGAAACCTTAATATAATATTTTTCCATTTCTTAAAAAACTTACCATTAACTGAGTGATATATATTTAGTTTTTCATATTCACTTGCATAAAGATATGAAGAAGCCTGATAAGTTGGATGCCAGTCATTTACATAAAATTGTGAAGAAAAATGTTAAGATACAAGAGATTCTATATAATGTGAATGTATACATTGTAAAAAATGTAATGACCAGAAGCCTAGCTTGTATACACTGAGAATTAACCATAAAACCTTATATAGTGAGATAGTAAATGTCAAACAAATTTAAGGTCACAGCAAAGCTAATGAGGATCCCTAACAAACAAGTCATAAAATAGCTAATGAAAACTCCTGATGCTAATTAAGGGAAAGGAACAGCGTGGCTGAGAGACTGATTAAGTTGAAAGACCAGCTAATAGTAAAACAGACACAAGGCCCAAAGAAAAAAAACTGGTCTTAGGAATTTTGCTAGAAGCCCTTGTTTTTTGAACTGCCAAAGATTATGTTCTATGGGCAATGTTCTTTGTTTCCATAATAAATTTAAAATACTACTCCTGGTTTTTTTTTTTTGTTTTTTTTTTTTTGTGCCACTCATCACACATTTATCTACTACAATTTTTTCTTCCTGGGTTTATAGAAGGGTGCTGAGTTTTACTAAAAACCCCCATAAAAAATAATGAGAGTAAGAAAAATAAAGCAGATGAAAAAGGGAAGAAAAAGGCATAACCCCAGAATGCTTTTAGCCTTTCACCTCCAAAGACCTGAGCCCCAGCCTCTCTTCAGGAAGAACAGATGAACCTGAAATGTTTGGGGTAGACTATCCTCATTATTTGCACTGCGTATGAGCATAGCAGCATTCTTAGTTTTATTTTAATTAATATTAAAAGGATTTCTTTATGTGGAAATAATAAATTCTATTACTGGCAAGAAGAAAATATAGGTAAAATCTGTTACCACACCAAAGTAATGTATAAAAATAATGTCTTCTAGTTACATAGCTTAGTCTTTTATAAGTTAATTATATTAATTGTCACATTAGGTCTTAAAAACCACTTGTGTGAGATGGGTGACAGACTCTCCAATTTACTTATCTATAAAATGGGGATCCTGATACTTAACATTATGTGGTAATTGTGAGGATTTAATGATGTAACTAATGTGGGGATAGAAGCAGTGATGCCAGGCACGTAGATAATTTACCTTAACACAACAGAACAAGCGCCATCACAGAGATTCACACCACAAGGCTGAACAATCAATTACTCTTGGGTGAGTCAGCAAAAGCTTTACAAAGGAAGCTACATTTGAGCAGAACCCTGAAGGACAAGTAGAGTTAACAAAATGGATAGAGGACAGACTGTGCAGTCAGAAGTAAACTTCTGAAACAAAAGCAGAGTCATACTTGTGTTGAGGGCAGTGCTAAAACATCCAATAGTCAAACTATTTCCTTGGGGAATCAGTGAGGATAAAGCATGGATAGAGAGACAGAAAGAGAAATTCACAAAATCTAGAAAATAGCCAACTTTTTCCAGCTAATGTCTAAATTCAACATTATTTCATATGAGAAAATGTTAAATTACAGACTAATGTTCATCTAGGGGATAGGAGAGGACCCATAATGTTTTCAGTGCTTAGAACCTTTAAAGTTCTTAACTGGGCTGTGGTTTAAAAAACAGTGCAGTTTGGTGTGGTTGAAGCAGAGTAACTCGAGACAATTTTGCAGGAAATTCTATGTTAAACAAAATAATTTGGAGAACATCAAAGTCTCTCAAGCAAAGCAGCCATGTGATCAGATCTATGTTTTGGCAAGTGACCCTGCAGAGAGTAGACAGGGTGGGCTGTAAGAAGAAAGAGCCACAGACAATGGGCTGAGCAGCTGCTCCAAGATCCCAAAGTGAGGGAATACAAGGAATGTTGAGGGATATTGCAGTTAGAATGATTGACACAGAAATGAAGAAAAAAAGAAGAGTAAGGGTAAAGGTAACTAAATTGAGCTGTAAGAAGAAAAGACATTTGTAACAAAGTGAATGTCAGAGTTAGTGATGTGACTTATAAATAATTCTTAGGTAGGAGTAATTTGGATAGTCAAAGTTGGAATTCTGATCTGTGGAGTAAAGGAAGACAGCAACACTGGTCTAAGTGGAGTAAGCTAGAGATGGGAATGGATTGGGTATGCCTCACGTCTCTCCCAGAGAGTTGCCACTGCCAGAGAGTTTGCTTACTTTATTTTCCTTTACTTGGCCCAAAACTAACACTTCTTTTGTTGATGAGAGGAGTGGACCATTGTTCTTTTTGCTTCCCCCAGCCAAGAATTCTCTGCCCTGGGGTCAAGAATCCCTGGCCCTGGTTAGCTGAGGAACATTTAGGGGTGGGGGATAGGGAGGAAAGGGGTGACACTTTAACCCAAGGGAGCTTGCTGACACTGCTGCCTGCACTGCCCTAACTCTCCATGCCTGAGGACAAGCACACACTTTATCTGAGGATTCCACAAGCACAAGGCTCTGAGTTTCTCTTTTTGTAAGGAAAGAAGGATGAGGCTTCTGGATGACAGATCCATGGGACAGGCACTGACCTCCCAGTTCCTCAACCTCAGCTTGGGTGATCGGCTCTTCTTTCCCATGTCAGCCACTCACTCTGTGTTGTCACCAATAACCAAACCTCCTATTCTTCCAAATCATTTCCAGTTCTCCTAACCCAACCATTCTTCCAACTCCGATCTCCAACTTGCTCATTATTTATGACCTTGGGTCTTCAATTCTCTCCTTGTCCAGCTTCAATTCCACTGTTGTCACACACTCCCTTGCAATCACATTTCATTCCCTCTCTCTTGATCATAAAGCCTGTTCTGCCTTGCATGCCCAAAGCTAAATATGCACAAAGCTAAACTCCAACACTTACTAATCTTGGCCAAGTCTATTTATTTCTTCATGTCTACTTCTTTTCCTGTAGGGGGAACCACTTCCGGGGGGTTGCTTCCTGGATTAGAATGGTGTCTGGTAGGAGGGGTCAATTAAAAAAACAAAAAAGTCCTGAATCTCAAATTCAAAGAAGCCTTAAGCACTGGTGGTCATACTCTTTCCACAATGTAGTAAGTTTCTTGCTTTGCTGGTTTCCTATTTTCAGTTTTTCCTTCCCTCCCAAAACTCTTGACTCACATTTCCTTCTAGTTGTTGTGTGGGGAAGGGGGAGGAAGGCAAGGTGGTTTGGTTCCTATTCCTATTCTCATTTTCATTAATGTCTTCCAATCTACTGTACAGAGTTTATTTTATTTTTTAATTATTAGTCTCAGAGGTAGAGGTCAGTGATTCATCAGTCTTATATATTACCCAGTGCTCATTACCATCACATGCCCTCCTTAATGTCCATCACTCAGTTTCCCAGCCCTCCACCTCCCTCCCCTCCAACAGCACTTAGTTTGTTTCCTATGATTGAGTCTCTTATGGTTTGTCTCCCTCTCTGATTTCATCTGGTTTTATTTTTTCCTCTCTTCCCCTATGATCCTCTGTTTTGTTTCTTAAATTCCACATATGAGTAAGATTATATGATAATTGCCTTTTTGATTGACTTTTTTCACTTAGCATAATACCCTCTGGTTCCAACCATGTCATTGCAAAGGGCAAGATTTCGTTTTTTTTTTTTTTTTTTTTTTTTTTTTATGGCTGAGTAGTATGCCACATCTTCTTTATCCATTCACCTATCCGTAGACATTTGGGTTCTTGCCATAGTTTGGTTATTGTGGACATTGCTGCTATAAACATTGGGGTGCAGGTGCCCCTTCAGATCACTCCATTTGTATCTTTGGGGTAAATACCCAGGAGTGCAATTGCTGAACCCAGCAATTGGGTAGCAATTGAGTATTTGGGGTAAGTACCCAGGAGTGCAATTGCTGAACCCAGCAATTGCAGGGTAGCTCTATTTTCAACCTTTTGAGGAATCTCCATCCTGTTTTCCAGAGTGGCTGCACAAGTTTGCATTCCCACCAATAGTATAAGAGGGTTTTCCTTTCTCTGCATTCTCACGAACATCTGCCATTTCCTGACTTGTTAATTTTAGCCATTCTGACTGGTATGAGGTGCTATCTCATTGTGGTTTTTATTTATATTTCCCTGATGCCAAGTGATGTGGAGCATTTTTTCATGTGTCTATTGGCCATTAGTATATCTTTAGAGAAATATCTGCTCATGTCTTCTGCCGATTTCTTGAATGGATTGCTTGTTCTTTGGGTGTTGAGTTTGATAAATTCTTTATAGATTTTGGATACTAGCCCTTTATCTGATAAGACATTTGCAAATATCTTCTCCTGTTCTGTTGGTTGTCTTTTAGTTGTGTCTTTTGGTTTGATGGTTTTCTGTCTCAGATTTAGGTCTTTCATCCATTTTGAATTTGTTTTGTGTATGGTGTAAGAAAATGGTCCAGTTTTATTCTTCTGGATGTGGCTGTTCAATTTTCCCAACACCACTTATTGAAGAGACTGTGTCTTTTCCATTGGATATTCTTTCCCACTTTATTAATGATTAGTTTATCATGGAGTTGAGGGTCCATTTCTGGGGTTCCATTGATCTATGTGTCTATCTGTACTGTCTTCATGATTTTTTTAATTTATTTTTTTAAGTTTTTTTATTTATTTATGATAGTCACAGAGAGAGAGAGGTAGAGACATAGGCAGAGGGAGAAGCAGGCTCCATGCACCGGAAGCCCGATGTGGGATACGATCCCGGGTCTCCAGGATCGCGCCCTGGGCCAAAGGCAGGCGCCAAACCACTGCACCACCCAGGGATCCCTACTGTCTTCATGATTACCTTTCTAATAGAACTTGAAGTCTGGAATTGTGATGCCACCAGCTTTGGTTTTCTTTTTCAACATTCCTTTGACTATTCGGGGTCTTTTCTGGTTCTATACAAATTTTAGGATTATTTGTTCCAACCCTGGGGAAAATGCTGATGGTATTTTGATAGGGATTGCACTGAATGTATAGATTGCTCTAGATAGCATAGACATTTTAACAATATTTGTTTTTCCAATCCATGAGCATGAAACATTTTTCCATATCTTTGTATCTTCCTTGATTTCTTTCATGAGTATTCTATAGTTTCTGAATACAGATCCTTTACCTCTTTGGTTAGGTTTATTCCTAGGTATTTTATTGTTTTTGGAGCAATTGTAAATGAGATTGACTATTTAATTTCTCTTTCTTCTAACTCAGTGTTAGTGTAAAGAAATGCAACTGATTTCTATGCATTGATTTTATATCCTGCTACTTTGCTGAATTCCTGTATGAGTTCTAGCAATTTTGGGGTGGAGTTTTTGGGTTTTCCACATAAAGTATCATGTCATCTGTGAAGAGTGAGAGTTTGACCTCTTCTCTGCCAATTTGAATGCCTTTTATTTCTTTTTGTTGTTTGATTGCTGAGGCTAGACTTCTAGTATTATGCTAAACAGCAGTGGAGATAGTGGACATCCCTGATGTGTTCCTGGCCTTAAGAGAAAAGCTCTCAGGTTTTTCCCATTGAGAATGATATATTCACCAAGGGCTTTTCCATATATGGCTTTTATGATACTGAGGTATGTCTCCTCTATCTCTATACTGTGAAGAGTTTAAACAAAGGATGCTGTATTTTGTCAAATGCTTTTTTTGCATCTATTGAGAGGATCATATAGTTCTCCTTTTTTAAAGTTTTTTTAAATTTTTAAAAAATTTTTATTTATTTATGATAGTCACAGAGAGAGAGAGAGAGAGGCAGAGACACAGGCAGAGGGAGAAGCAGGCTCCATGCACCGGGAGCCCAATGTGGGATTTGATCCCAGGTCTCCAGGATTGCGCCCTGAGCCAAAGGCGGGCACCAAACCGCTGCGCCACCCAGGGATCCCCCTTTTTTTTTTAAATTAATGTGTCACACTGATTTGTCGATGTTGAACCACCCACTTGGACATGGACAATAATCTTTTTTTTCTAAAGATTTTATTTATTTATTCATGAGAGACACAGAGAGAGAGAGAGAGAGAGAGGCAGAGACACAGGCCGAGGGAAGAAGCTCCCATGTAGGGAGCCCGATGTGGGACTTGATCCCCGGACTCCAGGATCATGCCTCCGGCCGAAGGCAGGCACTAAACCGTTGAGCCACCCAGGGATTCCCAGAAAATAATCTTTTTAATGTATGGTTGCATCCTATTGTCTAGTATCTTGGTGAGAATTTTTTGCATCCATGTTCATTAGGGATATTAGCCTGTAATTCTCCTTTTTTGTGGGGTCTTTGTCTGGTTTTGGAATCAAGGTAATGTTGGCCCCATGGAACAGGTTTGGAAGTTTTCCTTCCATTTCTATTTTTTGAAACAGCTTCAGAAGAATAGGTATTAATTCTTCTTTAAATGTTTGGTAGAAACGGGGATCCCTGGTGGCGCAGCGGTTTGGCGCCTGCCTTTGGCCCAGGGCGTGATCCTGGAGACCCGGGATCGAATCCCACATCGGGCTCCCGGTGCATGGAGCCTGCTTCTCCCTCTGCCTGTGTCTCTGCCTCTCTCTCTCTCTCTCTGTAACTATCATAAATAAATAAAAATTTAAAAAAAAAAATAAATAAATGTTTGGTAGAATTCCCCTAGGAAGCCATCTGGCCCTGGACTTTGGTTTGTTGGGAGATTTTTGATTACTGCTTCAATTTCCTTGCTGGTTATGGGTCTATTCAGGTTTTCTATTTCTTCCTGTTCAGTTTTGGTAGTTTATACGTATCTAGGAATGCATCCATTTCTTCCAGATTGCCTAATTTGTTGGCATAGAGTTGCTCATATGTTCTTACAATTGTTTGTATTTCTGTGCTGCTGGTTGTTATTTCCCCTTCCTCATTTGTGATCTTACTTATTTGGGTCCTTTCTCTTTCCTTTTTGGTGAGTCTGGCTAGGGGTTTATCAAACTTATTAATTCTTTCAAAGAACCAACTCCTAGTTTCATTGATCTATTCTACTATTCTTTTGGTTTCTACTGCATTGATTTCTGCTCTAATCTTTATCAATTCTCTTCTCCTGCTGAGTTTAGGCTTTATGTGCTGTTCTTTCTCCAGCTCTGTTAGGTGTAAGGTTAGGTTATGTATTTGAGACCTTTCTTGTTTCTTTAGAAAGGCTCGTAGTGCTATGTACTTCCCCCTTAGGACTGCCTTTGCTGCATCCCAAAGGTTTTGAACAGTTGTGTTTTCATTTTCTTTTGTTTCCATGAATTTTTTTAATCCTTCTTTAATTTCTTGGTTGACCCATTAATTCTTTAGTAGGATGCTCTTTAGCCTCCACGTATTCGTGTTCTTTCCAAATTTCGTCCTGTGATTGAGTTCATGTTTCAAAGCATTGTGGTCTGAAAATATGCAGGGAATGTTCCCAATCTTTTGGAACCAGTTGAGACCTGATTTGTGACCCAGTATGTGATCTATTCTGGAGAACATTCCATGTGCACTCGAGAGGAATGTGTATTCTGTTGCTTTAGGATGGAATGCTCTGAATATATCTATGAAGTCCATCTGGTCTAGTACTGTACACAGTTTAAAGATAATAGATTCTGCCCTGAAAACGAACAAAACTTGACCTTTATATCTGTATTCCTATTTCTTTTTTTTTCCTATTTCTTTTTTTAATTTATTTTTTATTGGTGTTCAATTTGCCAACATATAGAATAACACCCAGTGCTCATCCCATCAAGTGCCCCCCTCAGTGGCCGTCACCCAGTCACCCCCACCCCACCCCCCCTCCCTTTTTACCACCCCTAGTTCATTTCCCAGAGTTAGGAGTCTCTCATGTTCTGTCTCCCTTTCTGATATTTCCCACTCATTTTTCTCCTTTCCCCTTTATACCCTTTCACTATTTTTTATATTCCCCAAATGAATGAGACCATATAATGTTTGTCTTTCTCCAATTGACTTCTTTCACTCAGCATAATATCCTCCAGTTCCATCCACGTCGAAGCGTATTCTATTTCTATATCCATGAGCACCCTTCCTCATATCATATTTATCTTCACTCCATTCTGATGGGCACTGAACCTGCTCTTGTCAAAGTTATCAATGACTTGCAATGTTGCCACTGAATTCAGCACATCTGTGCTTTCCTCTTACTCCACTTCTTCAACAGCATTTACCACTCCCTCCTTTTTGAAACACTTTCTCCTTTTGGCTTTCCAGACATCTAAACTAACCTCATTAGTTACTTCTTTGCAGTCCCTTCTGAATTTCTCCCCATCCTTCTCTGCTTAACCTCTAAATGTTGACTCTTCCAAATCTGTATTGAGCCTCTCCTTTTCCTGTCCACTCACTTCAAAGGCAACTTTGTCCAAGCCTTTGGCTTCCAACATACCACCTAAATGCTAATGATTGTCAAATCCTTACCAGGGCTAATAGAATCCCATGTACCTTGATTCCTGCTTCTCTTAAAGAGCTCATCATCTCTCTTTCTCCTACTCACCCAAGAGGCTCCATTTCCTGGCATTTTTGTTTCTTAACCACCTCAAGCTGGGTCCTGCTTTAGGGTTTTTGCATTTTCAATTCCCTCTCCTTGTTCACACTGCCATTTCTTCATTAGGATCGCAATCTAAATTTCATCTCTGTAAGAAGCTTTCTCTCATCATTCAATCTGAAGTAGCCACCTAGTCCCACTCACATAACCCTGTGTTAATCAGCTGAAAAGTATTTATCACAACTTATTCATGTGTTTGCTTATTGGCTATTTTCCCCTGACTAGATGTAAGAGCTATGAAAGCAGGGACTTTGTCAATAATTATTCACCACAATGCCCCCAAATCCAGGTATTTGTATCCCAGAGCTCAATTTATCACTTCCAGCCTAGATAGGATTAATGGTAACATGAAGGAAAACGGGGGAAATCTTTTTAGGGATGAGCATATTTTATACATCTAAGTTCATAGAAAAGATCTGATAAACTCATTTACTGTAAGCATATATACTAATAGGACCTGTGATGTTATTTCTTATAAGAACGGGTACAATTAATGAGGGACAGACGAACACATCCTCATGATAACAAGCTGATGGACACAGAAGGATCTTCTTCCAAAATCACAACAAGGCAAATCCCATTGCTCTATCAGGCAGTAACATGGACTTCACAAGTCTTTAGGAGAGCTATCAATGGAGAAAACACAGAATCTTTTTTTTTTTTTAAGATTTTATTTATTAATTCATGAGAGACACGGAGAGAGAGGTAGAGGGAGAAGCAGGCTCCATGCGGGCCCGATGTAGGATTCGATCCCAGGACCCTGAGATCAGGCCCTGAGCCGAAGGCAGATGCTCAGCCACTGAGCCACCTGGGTGCCCCAAGAAAACACAATATCTATAGCACCAAAGAGTCAGCATCCTCATATGCAATCCAAACTTAATAACTAGGAAAAACAAATAGGGCAAATTTGAAATATGGCTTTAAACAAACATGCTCAGCAAGGAAAAGGAAATATAAGGACATTTGTCATGGCTAGGAAAGAGTAATAAAGGAGGAGAGAATTATAACTTCAGGACAGCATTTCCCACAGTGAGTTCTAAAGTAGGCTAGTTCTTTTTTTTTTTTTTTTAAGATTTTATTTATTTATCTGACAGAGAGAGAGAGAGCACAAACAGGATGAATAGCAGAGGGAGAGGGAGAAGTAGGCTCCCCGCTGGGCAGGGAGCCTGATGTGGGGCTTGATTCCAGGACCTTGGGATCACTACCTGAGCTGCAGGCAGCCACTTAACCAACTGAGCCACTCAGATGCCCCTAAAAAAGGCTAGTTATAGAAGGTTACTAGAGCCATTCAAATATAAGTATATGAAATATTAGGTTAAATAAAGTTGCATACTTTTTTTTTCTGCTGGACTTCTCAGAGCTCTTCATTTTCTAGTGTGCGACAAGACTTTGTAAGAACAAGACATGGTACACAGCATTTGCTAAATTTATTTGACTACAAGACTTCTGCCCTTCAAAGGAACATTTTGAACAACCCACAGACCAAATCATTAAAAAATATTACTATGAGACAGTAGAAAAAGATAGTATCTGTACAATTGAATGGGATAAGCCACTAAGCTCCTTATCCCTTGCAACTGCCAAGAGCTTAATGGACCATCAGATATAAAATTAAAATTAGAGGAGTAGAAAGATATAAAAAAGGATAAGACAAGATGATCAGGTCCTGACTGGGCATGAATGAGTGACTATACAAGGTTAACATAACCTGACTGCTGGGTAGGCAGATGGCCTACACGCACAAAAGGTGAAGACAGGGATCTGAGGGATGCCTAGAATACAAAAGGAGATATCTGCTCTTCTGGGGGCTTTCCTGGACAGGGAGGCATGAACTCCCCTCTCTGGGGCTGAGGGAGGAGTCTGGTGCCCTTTCTCTCCTTCACTCCTCAGGGTAAACTAACTCCAATAAGCCACACAGCACCAACAGTGGCAGCCTAAACCACTTATACCAAACCCTGCCCCACTGTACTCTACAGGTGCTGATTTTCTTGGGCAAGTATATCTGAGAACAAGTGCAGTGGGCCCCTCCACAGAAGACCAGCACAAAACCCCCATAACATATGACATCTATGAACCATAGAGTTCTGCATAGCTTCAGCTCTAGTGAAAATAGCATCAGGTCTCTTTTAACAAGTAGACCAGAGCACACCTACTTAAAACTTGCCATAGTCTGGCCAAGGTCCAAACATTCCCTATTACAGACAAGGAGAAACTTTGCAGAGGACTGACCTGAGAGAAGGAACAGCCAAAGCACAGCAGCAGAGTGCACAGCATACACCAAAGACCCTTACTGAAGTGCCAGGCCCTGGAGGGGTATATGACCTCTTCTTTATAAAGCCATTACTCTCAGGAGCATGAAATATAACAGGCTTTCATAACACAGAAAAATAAGACAGAGACCTAGATAAAATGCCAAGATAGAGGAATTCATCCCAAAAGAAAGAACAAGAAAAGGTCATGGAGAGGGATCTAATAAAACAAATATAAGTAATATGCCTGATCCAGAATTTAAAGCAATAATCATAAGGAAACTAACTGAGCTTGAGAAAAGCACAGAAGACAACACTAAGGGAGTCATTTACTGCAGAGATAAAAGACCTAAAAATTGGTCGTTGAAATAAAAAATGCAATAATTGAGATTGAAAACCATCTAGACATAATGACCACAACGATAAAAGAAACAGAGAAATGAATAAGTGATATATATATAGAAGATAAATTTATGGAAAACAATAAAGATGAAAAAGAAGAGGGAAGGGAAAACATTACATCACAAATGCAGACTTAGGAAACTCAGTGACTCCATCAAATGAATAAAATCCATATCATAAGAGTCTCAGAAGAAGAAGAGAGGGAAAAAGGAGCAGAAGGTGTACTTGAGGAAAGTATAGCTGAAAACTTCCCTAATCTGGGGAAGGAAACAGACATCCAAATCTATGAGGCATAGAAAACACCCATCAAAAACCAACAAAAGCAGGCCAACACCAAGACATATTGTAGTTAAATTTGCAAAATATAGACATAAGGAAAAAAATCCTAAAAGCAGCAAGACAAAAGAAGTCCCTAACTTAAAATGGAAGACAAATAAGGTTAGCAGCAGATATCTTCCACAGAAACTTAGCAGTCAAGAAGAGAGTGGCATGATATATTCCACCTGCAGAATGGCAAAAATATGAAGCCAACAATACTCTATCCCACAAAGCTGTCATTCAGAATATGAGGTGAAATAAAGAGTTTCCCAGACAAATAAAAAACTAATGGAGTTTATGACCAGTAAATCAGCCCTGCAAGAAATATTAAAGGAGATTCTTTGAGTGGGAAAGAAAGACCAAAGACTAGAAAGAAAAAGAAAAAATCTTCACAAATGACTTCACAGGTAAAACAATGGCACTAAATTCATATTTATTAATAATCATTCTGAATGTAAATGGATTAAATGCTCCAATCAAAAGACATAGCATGTCCCAATGGATAAAAAAACAAGACCCATTGGGATGCCCAGGTGGCTCAGTGGTTGAGCATCTGCCTTTGGCTCAGGACGTGATCCTGGATTCCTGGGATTGAGTCCCACATCGGGTTCCTTGCATGGAGCCTGCCTCTCCTCCTTCTGCCTGTGTCTCTGCCTCTCTTTCTGTGTCTCTCATGAATAAATAAATAAAATCTTAAAAAACAAACAAGCAAAAAAAACCAAGACCAATCTATATGCTGCCTATAAAGGAATCATTTTAGACCCAAATACACCTGCAGATTGAAAGTGAGGGGATGGAGAAACATTTATCACACCAATAGAAAGCCAAAAGAAAAAAAAAAAAAAGAAAGAAAGCCAGAGTAGCAATACTTATATCAGACAAACTAGATTTTACACCAAAGACTATAACAAGGGATGAAGAAGAATACTATATCATAATAAAGGAATGTATCCAAGAAGAAGATCTAACAATTGTAAATATTTATGCCCCTAACATGGGAGCACTGAAATATATAAAACAACTAATAACAAACATAAAGGAGCTCATTGATAATAAACAATGACAGTAGGGGACTTTAAAACCCCACTTACATCAATGGACAGATCAGCTAAGTAAAAATCAACAAACAATGGCTTTGAATAACACACTGCACCAGATGGACTTCACAGATATATTAAGAGCATTTCATTCTAAAGCAGCACAATACACATTCTTTTCAAGTACACATGAGACATTCTCCAGAAAAGATCACATTCTAGGTCACAGATAAGGCCTCAACAAGTATCAAAAGATTGAGATCATACCATGCATAGTTTCACATGCAGAGTTCACAATGCTATGAAACTTGAAGTCAACAACAAGAAAAAATTTGTAAAGACCACAAATACATGGAGGTTAAATAACCTGCTGCTAAAGAATGAAGAATGAATGGGTTACCATAAAATTAAAGAATAAAAATACATGAAACAAATGATAATGAAAACATGATGGTCCAAAACCTTTGAGATGCAGGGGTGCCTGGGTGGTTCAGTTGGGTAAGTGTCTGCCTCTTGATTTTGGTGTAGATCATGATCTCAGGGCCATGAGATCAAACTCTGGGCTGAGCTCCAAGCTGAATGTGGAGCCTGCTTGGGATTCTTTCTTTTTCAGCTGCTTCTCCTACTTGTGTTCTCTCTTGTGCTCTCTCTCTCTAAAATAAAAAAATAAATCTTAAAAAAAACAAAACAAAAAAAACCCCCAACCTTTGGGATGCAGCAAAAGTGGTCATAAGAGGGAAGTATATAGCAATACAGGCCTACCTCAAGAAGCAAGAAAAATCTCAAATATGCAACCTAACCTTACACCTAAAGGAGCCAAAAAAGAACAACAATGAAGCCTCAAGCCACAGAAGAAGAGAAATAACAAAGATTAGAGCAGAAATAAATGATATAGAAACTTAAAAAACAGTAGAACAGATCAATGAAACCAGGAGTTGATTTTCTTTTTATTTAAGAATTGATAAACCGGGATCCCTGGGTGGCGCAGCGGTTTGGCGCCTGCCTTTGGCCCAGGGCACGATCCTGGAGACCCAGGATCGAATCCCACGTCGGGCTCCCGGTGCATGGAGCCTGCTTCTCCCTCTGCCTGTGTCTCTGCCTCTCTCTCTCTCTGTGACTATCATGAATAAATAAATAAAATCTTAAAAAAAAAAAAAAAAAGAATTGATAAACCACTGGTCATACTTACCAAAAAGGAAAGAGAAAGGACCCAAATAAATAAATTCACAAGTGAAAGAGGAAAAATAACAACCAATACCACAGAAATATAAACATTAAGAGAACATTATGAAAAATAATATGCTAATAAATTAGGCAATCTGGAAGAAACAGATAATTCTTGGAAACATATAAACTATTAAAACTAAAACAGTAAGAAATAGATAATTTGAAGGGACCAATAACCAGCAAACAAATTGATTCAGTAATCAAAAATCTCCCAGGGTCCTGGGTGGATCAGTATTTGAGTGTCTGCCTTTGGTTCAGATCATGATCCTGGGGTCCTGGGATTGAGTTCTGCATCAGGTTCCCCACAGGGAGCCTGCTTCCCCCTCTGCCTATGTCTCTACCTCTCTCTCTGTGTCTCTCATGAATAAATAAATAAAATCTTAAAAAAAAAAAAAAAGTCTCCCAACAAACAAAAGTCCAGGGCCAGATGGCTTTCCATGGGAGTGCTACCAAACATTTAAAGAAGAATCAATACCTTTTCTTCTGTAGCTGTTTCAGAAAATAGGAATGGAAGGAAAAGTTCCAAACCCATTCCATGGGGCCAGCACTACCTTGATTCCAAAACCAGACAAAGACCCCGCAAAAAAGAGAATTACAGGCCAATATCCTCGATGAACACGGGCACAGAAATTCTCAACAAGATGCTAGCAAATTGTATCCAACAGTATATTAAAAGAATCATTTACCACGATCAGGTGGGATTTATTCCTGGGCTGCCAGGATGGTTCAATATTAGTGAATCAATCAACATGTTACACCACATTAATAAGAGAGAGGATAAGAACCATATGATCCTCTCAATAGATGCAGAAAAAAAATTTGACAACGTACAGTATCCATTCTTGATAAAAACCCCGAACAAAGCAGGGATACAGGGAACATACCTCAACATCTTTAAGGCCATATACAAAGAACCCCACAGCTAATTTTCCTCAATGGGGAAAAACTGAGAGCTTTCCTCTATCGTCAGGAACATGACACTTTCACCATTGTTATTTAACATAGTACTGGAAGTCCTACCTCAGCAATCACACAACAAAAAGAAATAAAAGACATCTAATCTGCAAAGAAGTCAAACTTTCACTATTTGCAGACATGATACTCTATGTAGAAACCCCAGACTCTACAAAAAAATTGCTAGAACTGACAAAGTAAAGACACAGGATACAAAATCAATGTACAGAAATCCATTGCATTTCTATACACCAATAATGAAGCAGCAGAAAAAGAAATCAAGGAGTCAATCCCATTTATAATTGCACCAATAACTATAATATGCATAGGAATAAATCTGACCAAACAGGAAAAATATCTGTACTCTGAAAACTATAGAATATTCATGAAAAAAATTGAAGAGGATCCAAAGAAATGAAAAAACATTCCATGCTCATGGATTGGAAGAATATATATTATTAATTATTAAAACACTATTATTAATTTATACATTTAATGCAATCCCTATCAAAACACCACCAGCATTTTTCACAGAGTTAGAACAAACAATCCTAAAATTTGTACGGAACCACAAAAGACCTTGAATAGCCAAAGTAATCCTGAAAAAGACAAGAAAAGCTGTAGGCATCACAATTCTATGTACAATGATGTATTACAAGTTATATTACAATGCTATAGTCACAAGACGGTATAGTACTGATACAAAAACAAACACATAGATCCGTAATTCAGAATAGAAAACACAGAACTGGACCCACAAATATATGGTCAGCTAATCTTTGACAAAGCAGGAAAGAATATCCAATGGAAATGAAACAGTCTTTCAACAAATGGTGTTGGGAAAATTGGATAGCAGCATGCAGGAGAATGAAACTGAACTACTTTCTCACACCATACACAAAAACAAATTCATAGTGGATGAAACACCTAAATGTAAGACAGAAAATCAGCAAAATCCTAGAGGGGAACACAGCAGTAATATCCGTGACCTTGCCTGCAGCCAACTTCTTGCTAGACACATCTCCAAAGACAAGGGAAACAAAAGCAAAAATGAACTATTGTGACTTCATCAAGATAAAAAAACTTCTGCATGGCAAAGGAAACAATCCACAAAACTAAAAGGCAACCTTCAGAATGGGAGGAGACATTTATGAATGACATACCTGATAAAGGGTTAGTATCCAAAATCTATAAAGAACGTATCAAACTCCAAATCTATAAAGAATGTATCAAACTAAAAAAAAAAAAAACAAAGACCAAAAAAAACTCAATTGTTTTTTAACAATCCAGTTAAATGGGCAGAAGACATGAATCAACATTTATCCAAAGAAGGTATCCAGATGGTTAAGAGACACGTGAAAAGATGCTCAATATCACTTATCATCAGGGAAATACAAATAATGAGAGGCCACCTCACACCTGTCAAATGGCTAAAATTAACAACCTAGGAAACAACAGACATCGAGGATGCAGAGAAAGCAGAGCCCTCCTCACTGTTGGTAGGAATGCAAACTGGTACAGCCACTCTGGAAAACAGTATGGATAGATATTCCTCAAAAAGTTAAAAACAGAACTACCCTATGACCCAGCAATTGTACTACTAGGTATTTACCCAAAAGATGCAAAAATACTGATTTGAAGGGATACATGCATCCTGACATTTATCAGTACTATCAACAATAACTAAATTACGGAAAGAGCCCAGATGTCCATTGACTGATAAACAGATAAAGATGTGGTATATATATATACAAGGAAATATTACTAATCCATGAAAAAAAATGAAATCTTGCCATTTGCAATGACATGGATGGAACTAGACTGTATTATGCTAAGCAAAATAAGTCAGAGAAAGACAAATATCATATAATTTCACTCAGTGGTTTCTAATACAGGGATCCCTGGGTGGCGCAGCGGTTTGGCGCCTGCCTTTGGCCCAGGGCGCGATCCTGGAGACCCGGGATCGAATCCCACATCAGGCTCCCGGTGCATGGAGCCTGCTTCTCCCTCTGCCTATGTCTCTGCCTCTCTCTCTCTCTCTCTCTCTCTCTGTGACTATCATAAATAAATAAAAATTAAAAAAAAAAAAGATTTTCTAATACAGTCACAGAGTTGAGACCATCACTACAATCAATTTTAGAACATTTTTATTACTTCAGAAATAAATCCCATACCTTTTAGCTATTCCCCTCACACCTCACCCCATCTTTTTCAGCCCTAAGCAACTACTAATCTACTTTCTACTTGCCTCTATTGGACATTTCATATAAATGAAATCACATACTATGTGGTTTTAACACCACGTGGAAGACTTTAAACAGTTGGTTACTGCTAATAAGACATCTTTGTTTTTCAAAGTCTAAAGACCGCTTTACTACAGCCAAAATATATTTCACCCTACATCAGCAAAGTACTACATCATGCTGGCATCTATCCAACATACATCAGCTCTAGCAATCACAATATTACATTTCACAAGGAAGCATGATCATTTAAATTTCTCTCAATGGCTGCAAGTTATTTTTTACCCATAAAATGTGGCTTTGTGACCTGGGTATTGTAACCTGAATATATTGGTCTGTTTTGGAATGAGCTTTTTAATATTGGAATTTTTAGTCTTTTCTATAACCAACTCTGAAAGTAGTTTCCCAAAGTAGTCTAGTTACCTCTTCCTTACTTGTTCGATTTTTCTTTTAATTTCTCTTTTTCAAATTTAAAGATACTAAACACCATAATGAATGATGATATGACAGTTTTTTGATAGTATCTCCTTATAACTATAAGTATATACACTGCCCGGATTACACAATTACTGCAATAATTTATTAAATGGAAAAGGGAAATTTAGGTAAGACACTAAATGGATTTGAATCTACATGGTGCAATAAACATGAAGGTTGGGTTCACAAACATTCTAGAAATAGTTCAATCTCTAGCAATTACCCTTTCACCTCAGTTTCTCATTACTTTTTTGTGATCTTACTATAAAGAATGACCTAACTAACCAAAGAGATAAATAGCGTCAACAGGATCAAAGTCATTGATTATGGTAATTTTAGTCCCTTTTACCAAGGGAACATACTATATATAGGTTTTTTATTGAAAAGAGATATTATGGGGACACCTGGGTGGCTCAGTGGTTGAGTGTCTGCCTTCAGCTCAGGGCATGATTCCAGGGTGCTAGGATCAAGTTCTATATCGGGTTCCCCACAGGGAGCCTGTTTCTCCCTCTGCCTACGTCTCTGCCTCTGTCTGTGTCTCTCATGAATAAATAAATAAAATCTTAAAAAAAAAAAAAAGAGAAGAGACATTGTGACAGGGAAAGAAGTAAACAAAAATGGAGGTAACCTATGCATTAAAGTGATTTTTAATCATTTAATTATTTTTACATATTTATTTTTTAAAGACTTATTTATTTATTTTAGAGAAAGCAAGTGCATGGCGGGGGGGTGGCAGGAGAAGAGGAAGAGAGAGAATTCAAGCAAACTCCCCACTGAGCACAGAGTCTGACACAGGGCTCGATCCCAGGACCCCAAGATCAAGACTGACCAAAATTAAGAGTCAGACACTTAACCAACTGTGCCACCCAGAAGCCCCTGAGAGAGGCATTTATTTAATACAGAGGTGGGTAGTAGAGTAAAAATAGGATTGAGCTATATCAGCAGTGAGATATAAAAGGCTCTTCTATAAACTTGTGTCTTAGCTTCCCTGGAAACAGGTATCTTGTATGTATTTTAGTGGTTTTTAACCTGAACACAAATCACATCCACTGAGATTAAGAGCAAGCCCTGGAGCTATGTCTGGAAGGCTCAGACCTCTCTGTTAGCCTGTGTTTTTCCTCTCCTGCTGAACCACACCCTTTAGTTTATCAAAGCTGAGCGGGGAGAGAATAAACTACCCCAGAATGTGCCACTTTGACATGTGGATTATTTGGAGCTGAAGACAACCAGGAGCCCAGGAGACTCAGGAGGATTTTTTTTACCTTCTCCTAAACTGCCTTACTTAAAGAATTTAGATAGGGGGACTATACCAGGAAGAGAAATATTACCAGAGAGAACCCTATATATCAGAAAGAACTATCTGCATGACATGGCAACATTTGTTTACCAAACACTGGTTTTTCCCATTTTCCTGTGAATTATCTTCCATTCCTTTAAAGTCTCAGACCCCTACCCCATTCCTAGCTCAGGATGGCATATAAGTCTCAATTATCTAACTGCTGGGAGTCTCCCATGTGTGCAGAATTTGTCTCCTGTTTTTTTTTTTTTTTTAATTTTTATTTATTTATGATAGTCACAGAGAGAGAGAGAGAGAGAGAGAGAGAGAGAGAGGCAGAGACACAGGCAGAGGGAGAAGCAGGCTCCATGCACCGGGAGCCTGACGTGGGATTCGATCCCGGGTCTCCAGGATCCGCCCTGGGCCAAAGGCAGGCGCTAAACCACTGCGCCACCCAGGGATCCCAGAATTTGTCTCCTGTTAATTGTCTCCTGTTAATCAGTGTTATGTCAATTTAGTTATTAGACCAGCCAAAGAACCTAGAAGAGAAGAAAGGAAAGGTTTCTGTCCCTACAAAGCCTTATATGAATATATCTTTTGGACTCATGGGAGTCCTTGCAATTATCTGATCCTCTGTAAATTGCTGCAACTTTAGTAAAAGCAAACAAAAAAGACACTGAAACTAGGAAAGTAGAGTGCAATAACGACAAATTCCAGCAACCAGCCAGGAAGATACTACACACAGGACAAGAAGGCTCCGGCTCTTTACTTCACGTCCTACATTCTCATAGGAGGCAGAGCTGCTCAGTCACTGGCAGGCAGATGATACAAGTCAGCCTTAAAGTGAAACAGAGGTGTCAAGGATACAAACTGCAGCAGAAATTTTTTGCCTTCCTAGGAAAATATTCTGAGGCATTTTCTTTACATTCTCTGTAACAGTAAGAAACACTTGGAATAGAACATTTTCCCACAAATTATATCTTTGCAGATAGTCTTCAGAGTGAAATACTAGCAGAAATTCAGTTATATTTGAAAAATTTGAAAGATATGCATACATACGTATGTATATATGAATATACTCAGCAACATTGTTCCCTCTTGGCAGGTGAAGGTGAATATATTCTAAATCTTGTGGTTTTCTCTCTTATAGGAGAATAGCTGCTTTGTTGTCATTACTTATTTTACAATCACTCAAAGTAAATTTTTCTTTTCAATTATTTACACTATCATCGAAGTGGGAAACCTTGATTATTTTAATGTTTTAATAAAAGTTGTTTTAACCACATACATATGACTTATCAGACATAGGAAAGCAATTTCTCAGGCATAAAAAAGACAGCAAGAGAATTTACGATTCAACCATATATAACTGTAATAGGAGCATTTGGTAATTAAATAGTATATAAGTAGGGAAGTAAAAAGAACTTGTAGTATATATTTTATTATAATAATGAATAAACTGAGGCACAGAGAGATTAAGGAAATTGAGGTAGATAGATCACAGAGGTAGGAAATAATAGCTCTAGGTTTTGACCCAGGTCTCTGAGATCCCTATGTCTGAGCTCCTTTCATTAAGACTGCCTGACTTCATCTCCTGGCTTCAGGCAGAAACCCAAAGAAAACAGATTAGAAGAAAAAGAATAAAATATGCAAGGTGAAAATAAGGAGTTCTTTGCAAATCAAAATGGATTCTTTATTTTGTGGGCCTCCAAACCCAGAAGGAAGCTGGAAGCATTCTGCAAACAAGAACTAAGAAGTCATACCCTCAAGCCCTTAGTAGATTGTTATTTGACTCAAAGAAAAGACACTAATTCACGGAGAAAATGGAGTGTTTGTGGGGATGAGGACATGCTTTACCTCCTTGGAGACTCAGAGTTCCACACAGGAACTCAAAGGAATAGCTCCCTTCCCCCAGGCCTGGGAAAGGATTTTGGAAAGCATGAGTGAGCATCTTCTTTTGGCACCTGGTCATGGGTGCATACAGCTTGTGAGCTGCCCTCTTGAAGAAAGAGCATGATGGCTTCCGGCTGGTGACCAACTGGTGTCTATGTTGTTCTTGAAGATTCCACTGAACACACATTGCACACAGTGTCACTCTCACTTGGCAAAGAAGAGAAGCTTTTATACTAAACAAAGTCCAATAAGAAGGCCTTTCATAGATACACAAAGGCCAGTGATGTATTTTTCCCTGCGCTGAATCTCAATTAGCATCTTAGGCAACAAATCTGAAAACGACTGAGAAATGTCTGCATTTAGTCTGTGGGCCAAGACCAAGGCAATATTATAAATATATATTAAGAATCACTATTAACCAAATAAACTTTCAGTGTGCTTGGGCATATGTGGATATTTCATAAGAGTATTCTGTTAGGGTTTCACTTCCTTAATCTCGTCATACTTTAATCTAAAAATTCCTGATAATTACTTTTGCTTTACTTATTTAACACTTTGATGATCTAAATTATGATATAAAATATGTTCCCATCTACTATTTAATCAAGATATGTGTGAGATACCTGGGTGGCAAAGTCGGTTAAGCATCTGACTCTTGATTTCAGCTCAGGTCATGATCTCAGGGTCATGAGATTGAGCCCTGTGTCAGGTTCCATGCTGGATGGGGAGAGGAGTCTGCTTAAGATTCTCTCTTACTCTCCCTCTGCACCACCCACTCCTTTCACACACACACACACACATACACACACACAAAAGAAAAAGAGGAAGGAGAAAGAAATACAGAAAGAAAAGGGTATATGTGAGATAGCCTTAATTCTTTGTAGTACCTCACTTATTTAATTTCATCTCCATCAAACCTTTATGATTTTAGTAAAGTTCTCATTTTCCAGGAACAGTTAGACTGACAGATTTTAAAATGTGAAATTTCAGTAAGCCAGAACTGCTTTTTGTAAAGAATCAGTTCTAAAACAAATATAGTATCAATTGTATTCAAAATGTAAAGGTATATTATATTATTTTATTACTATTAAAATGTTAAAATGTTCTACTCATCATTATTTCAATCTCTTTCATTAATAAATTAAGAATATAAATCTAAATAATGACATTTTAGATCAAAATTAATCACAAACTAACATATGTTAGGGCTTAAGACATGACTGGCTTAAAACAAGTCCATTTTAAGCAAATATAAAACTAAGTAGCATTTTTTTTTAAATCAAAGTCAAGAATTTTAGCATATAGAGTTGACCCTTGCACAACATGGGGGTCAGGACCATCAATCCCCTATGGTGTGGTTTCAACTCCCCCAAAACTCAAAAACTTAATTACTAACAGTCTACTCTTGGCTGGAAGCCTTACCAATAACATGAATGGTCAATTGATAGATACTTTGTATGTTATATATACTATATACTATATCCTTACAATAAAGTAAACTAGAAAAAAGAAAATCTAACTGAGAAAATCATAAGGAAAGGATGCCTGGATGGCTCAGTGGTTAAGCATCTGACTTCGGCTCACGTCATATCAGGGTCCTGGGATGGGCCCTCACTGGGCTTCCCACTCGGCAGGGAGTTTGCTTGGCCCTCTCCTTCTCCCTCTGCCCCTTCCCCTGATCATGCTCACTCTGTCTCTCTCAAATAAATACATAAGATCTTTCTTTGAAAAAGAAAGTCATAAGGAAGAAATATATTTATATAGTACTATAAATATTGATACTATAATTTTAGTTTTTTATTAAAAAAATTTTTTTAAGATTTTATTTATTTATGTGAGACACAGAGGGAGAGGCAGAGACACAGGCAGAGGGAGAATCAGGTTCCATGCAGGAAGCCCAATGTAAGACTCGATCCCGGCACTCCACGATCACACCCTGAGTCAAAGGCAGACGCTCAACTGCTGAGCCACCCAGGTGTCCCGATACTATAATCTTGTATAATTGCTTTAAAATCCACATGGAAGTGGACCCACACAATTTTAACCCCTGTTGGTCATGGGTCAGCTGTATTCCTAATGAGTTTCAGCCATCTGATTTATGATGACATCAAAAGATAAAGTTGAAAGTATTATAAGCCCAGAAAATTTTGTCTATAGAAGTAAGGGGGGCAAAATATATGACCTCAAAAATGCCACTTTGGCATATGGATTATTTTGAGCTGAAGACAATCAAGGCCCAAGAGACTCAAAAAGAGCTGTTCACCTTCCTCTTAACTGCCTAAAACAATAGGTAGATAGAGGGCCTGTGCCAAGAGGCAGCTAATACCAAAGATAACTTTTTATCCGAAAGATTTACCTACGTGGCAAGACAAACACTAGTTTACCAAACATTTGCTCTCCTCAACTTCCTGTGAATTGTTTTCCTCCCCTTTGAAGCCCCAAAACCCTACCCTTTCTCCTTAGCTTCAGGATGGCATATAAGCCTCAGTTGCCTATCTCTGGGACTCCGAAATATAAGAAATTTGTTCCCTGTTAACCTGCTTTATGTCAATTTAATTATTAGACCAGCCAAAAAGCCCAGAAGAGAAGAAGGGCAAAGTTTTTGCCCCTATGCTGGAATATTTTCTCTATAATTTTTTTTCCCTTTTGGATAAAATCCAATTAGAAAGCTCTAAGTATAGACTAGTAAAAAAAATGCTTTCTAAAAAAAAATGCTTTCTTTGCATATAGAAATATTCTATCAAATTACTCACCTTATAATTCCTATGTAATAGTTAGGTCTGTAAAGAAATGTGCTCTAAATTTTCAGTCTAACAAAGTAATTTACGCTAAAAAAACCTCCTACTATTAAAGTCTGAAAGGATAACATTCATATTTATATTCCTTTAAAAAAATGACAGCAACATTTATGTCCCAAATATTATATGTCCAAATTATGTCCAAATATTATATATTCATATATTTATTTTTCATATTATGTTTTAAATAAATCTGCCTTTCTAATATGATGTTAGTATTTAATATATACTACTTATTTAAATCTGATGCTATATTAGCCCAAGAGGAAAAGGAATAAATAATGACCACTTGATATTGTGGGCCTATCATTGAAAACAGAGGTTCTCAAAGTGTGGTCCTAGAGTCAGCAGCATCAACGGCACACGGGAAATGTTAAAAATGCAAATTCTCAAGCCCCACCCCAGACCTACTGAATCAGAAATGCCAGCAATACATATTTTAACAAGCTCCACTGATGCACATGAAAGTTTTGACAACCACTGGTTCAAATAAGAAAAATTGACTCATGACAGTTACATGCAAGGAATGAAAGTGGACCACTTTTTTGAACCACACAGAGAAATAAACTGAAAATGGATGAAAGGCCTAACTGTGAAACCTAAAATCATAAAACTCCTAGAAAAAAACACAGGCAATAATTTATTTGACATCAGTCATAGAAATATTTGTCAAGATATATCTCCCTAGGGAAGGGAAACAAAAGCAAAAATAAACTATTGGGACTACCCCAAAATAAAAAGCAAAGGAAATCATTTAAAAAACAACCTACTGGGATCCCTGGGTGGCGCAGCGGTTTGGCGCCTGCCTTTGGCCCAGGGCGCGATCCTGGAGACCCGGGATCGAATCCCACATCGGGCTCCCGGTGCATGGAGCCTGCTTCTCCCTCTGCCTGTGTCTCTGCCTCTCTCTCTCTCTCTGTGACTATCATGAATAAATAAATAAAATCTTTAAAAATAAAAAAAAATAAAAAAAAAATAAAAAAAAATAAAAAACAACCTACTGAATGGGAGAAAAGAGAAGATATATGCAAATGATGTAACAAATAAGGGCTTAAAATCCAAAATACATAAAAAAATTTTACAAACTTATGTATACACACAAAAATAATAGTAATAATAATAATTTGATTTAAAAATGGGTAGAAGACCTGAACAGACATTTTTCCAAAGAAGACATACAGATGGCCAACAGACACATGAAAAGATGCTCAAAGTTACTCATCATCAGGGAAATGCAAATCAAAACCACAATGAGATACAACCTTAAACCTGTCAGGATGACTAGAATCAAAATGACAAGAAATAACAAATGTTGGCATAGATGTGGATAAAAAGGAACCCTAATGCACAACCAGTGGGAATACAAATTGGTGCAGCCACTGTAGAAAATTGTAAAAGACATATGCACCCCTATGTTTACTGCAGCATTATTTACAATAGCCAAGATATGGAAGCAACCAAAGTATCCATCAGTAGATGGATATTATTTCTCAAATAAGAAACAAAATGGTTTACCATAGAGGAAAAGATTGATACACTTAACTGCACTAAAACTCAATACAACTGTTTACACAAATATCATTTACAATAAAGTAAATGAAAAGATAAGCCTCTAAACTGGAATAGATATTTCTCACACATATTGACAAAGACTCATATTTAGTATTTATTCATTCAACAACTATTCATTAAGTGCTTATGTGCCAGACACGATTATAAGTGTTAGGACATAGTAAACAACAACAAAAAGCCATGAAGGGTCTCTGCTCTTTTGAACTTATGTGCCTTGCTTACAATAGACCCAATCAATAAGTAAATAATGTAGTTTATTTACTTAAATTGTGAGTAAATTATATACATTATGTATAAATACAGGGACCCAAAAGAACAGAGTTTGAAAATCTGGAAAGTTTTAATCTGTCAGCCTCTGACCAGCCACTCTTGTCCTGGCACAGTGGGACCATGCAGGTGAACCTGGGAGTCCTGTCAGCTGTGACAAAATCTAAGTCTTGGCACCAGGGTTCACATGGCAGGGCTCTAAGTTCTATAAGGTGATGGTGGGATTAGTTATTAACTTCTTGCTCCTTCTAAATTCTATCCCAGATGTATTGCCTTGGATTCTAGACCAAAAGTGGTCCCAAAATATCTTTTTAGAAGATGGAGTTCCACTGCTGTTCAGGCAGCTCACATGAAGGAGCTTTTAAGCATCCGGTCATAATTAACAAGGAAATGAATTTCAGGATGTGGCCCACTTATTATCACTATGCTGAAAAGAAAATTATCTGTTGTAAAACCGACAATTACCACATTTTAGTAAAATTTAAAATTTTTGAAAAATATCATTTCAAGAGTGTTTCTCAAACAAGAAAATCTTCCAGTAGATATAATGCACTTCTTTGATGAAATGACTCCCACCCCCTTCTCCCCACCAGCACTGAAGGGTGCTATTAAAATAGATTGTTTGTGTCTGATGGAACTGTAGGGCTATGACCTTGGAGGGAAAATGATGGATTGCCCAGAAATAATGTAAACAGAAATGGACTCTGCTTAGATGAGGGAATCTGTATATATCATCGTTAGAAGTTTAAGCCAATTTGTGAGAAACAATGGAAGATCCTCATAGACTATGGCTAAAGAACTAATGTACAAATAAAAGAGAGATGACATACTAACTCAGCATCTTGCCTAACAAGCTGTGAGATATGTGTTCTGGGTCAGGTAACAGTGTACATTCTTTATACTTTAGAATTCCATTTTCCCTTCTAATTCACTTAAGCTGGAAGTGAAGATGGAAGAGTCTCTTCTTAAAGCAAACTGCTGACTGCAACTGAAAATCTGCCTAGCAGAACCTCTTCAAAACTGAGGAATGGCACTGTCCTTTTTAATTAATTACAGCACTTAACTTTTAATCAACAAGAAGACCAACTGGGCAGCCCGGGTGGCTCAGCGGTTTAGCGCCGCCTGCAGCCCGGGGTGTGATCCTGGAGACGTTGGGTTCCCTGCATGGAGCCTGTCTCTCCCTCTGCCTGTGTCTCTGCCTCTCTCTCTCTCTCTCTGTGTCTCAATAAATAAACAAAATCTTAAAAAAAAAAAAAAAAGAAAACAAGAAGACCAACTGAATGAATTTAAAAGTCTTTGTTTACAATTACTTAGTTTTTTTCCCCTCTTTTAACCAAGATGCCTGGGCGAGAACTTCTGCTTTTAACTATGATAAAGCAACAAAGTCCTAACTTTGATTTGTAAACACTTAGAAACATGAACAAGGTATATGAAACAGTTGTTTTCAGACATTGAGTGACAGGCCCATAGGATGGTGATTTCTGGAAGAAGGAAAATGGATGAGGAATGCACTATGAACAGCCCAACTTTCTGCTTAGAGGTGCCAGGAGGGGGAACCCAGAGGTCCAGCTGAGGTGAGCAGATGGAGTTAGAGCTCAGGAAGCAGAGGTAAGTGGAAGCTGCAGGTAGAATTCTAGAAAGGAGAGAGTTACCTCCGGGAGCCTGCATAGGGGTTTCCTAGAACCCTTCCTGCGTATGAGGCTGCAGATGCCTTTCTATCCCAAACACTATGCAAACCACTGGAATTACAAAGAAACATAGGATGAGGTTTCTGTCTTCCAGGAGCTGAAATATAGTGAAGAATCTCCCATTGGTAGTGATTTCTGTTTCTTTTCTCTTATTTACACTTGTAGTTCTCTGACAAGTCTTAAATTCTGTTTAATTTCTGAACACATTTTTTACTATAGCAGATGTTAGAATGTTACCAAATTCTGTATCTATCTGATTTTTTTTTCTTTTTCTATCTGATTTTTTATGGAGAAAGTATTGTAATCATATAACCATTCATTCACTCATTGCTTTTATTAGTTTGACAAATACTCATTGAAGGTATATAATATGTAAGAAATTAAATAGGTTCTGGTATTATAAAAGGGACATTGCCTGTCTCAAAGAGTTTATAATTTAGCTGGGAGGATGTGCTTAATTAACATGCACTGAATCCTGGTATGCAAGTACTGCTATTTTGTAAGTATTTTATATGTAATAATTCATTTACTCCTCACATTATGAGGTAGGTATTATGATTATCATAATTTTATAGACAAATAAATTGAGGCACAGACAGCTTACATAATTTGCTTGATGACCTACATCCTATAGATGGCAGAGCCTGGATTTCAAGACTTAAAATTTGACTCTAAAGGAGCTGCTATAGCACATTACTGGTGTTTTTAAAAATGAACTGTTTGAGGAGTGTTTATGTGTACACTGTACACAGTGTACACTGTGTACAAAGCTATCTGCTAGGCAGTGAAATTTAAAAGTGTATAGGACAATTCCCAGTTTCAAGAAATTCGCAATCTACATGATTAACATTAAGATGGTTATTATGGATTAATATCTGAAAAACCCATAATACAGCATATGACACCTGCAGGAAAAAAAAGCATTATGAGCCTCAAACAATTTGTGTATGCATTAACTTTAGGAGCATTTTATTGCCAAGAGAGACCTGGTTCTATGATATGTTACATGTAATTATGTAGCAAGCATTTTAAAAATGTATTAATAATTGGAAAATCTTTTCATATTCTTGAATATATTTCTTAAAGACTTTTTTTAAGTAATCTCCATACTCAACACGGGGCTCAAACTCACAACCCTAAGGTCAAGAGTTGCATACTTCACCAACTGAGCCAGCCAGGCACCCGTCTACAATATTTTCTTAAAATGTTCACCAATTGTGAAATAAATATTCCTTTGTGCTATATGGTCTCCCACTGTCCGAGTTTCCCAGGGCTGCTATGACAAATTACCACAAGCTTGGTGGCTTAAACAAAAGAATTTATTTTCTCACAGTTCTAAAAGTCTAAAGTCTGAAATGGAAGTTCCAACAGAGCCACACTCCTTCTGAAGTCTCTAGGAGAGAATCCTTCCTTGCCTCTGCCAGCTTCTGGTGGCCCCTGACCTTCTTTGGCTTCTGGCAGCATAACCCCAATCTCTGCCTTTGTCTTCACATGGCATTCTTCCTTATGTCACCACCTTTTCTTCTCTGATAAAGGCACCCGTCAAAGGATTCAGGGCACACTCTGCTCCAGGATGATTTCATCTCAAGATCCTCTTCTTAATTACATTTGCAAAGACCCTTATTCCAAATAAGGTCACATTCTGAGGTACCAGGAATTAGCCTGTGCTAAGCTGTGTGACATATATTCAATCAGGTGCAGGGGTAGACGCACATATACATACACATTCCAAAGCAAAATTTCATGAAACAATGCTTAGTGGAAGGGAGGCCACTAACCAATCCACTATACCCACCTTACTTATTCTTTTTTTTTTTAAGATTTTATTTATTTATTCATCAGAGACACACACAGAGAGAGAGGCAGAGACACAGGCAGAGGGAGAAGCAGGCCCCATGCAGGGAGCCCAACGCGAGACTCGATCCCGGGCCTCCAGGATCACACTCTGGGCTGAAGGCAGCACTAAACCGCTGAGCCACCCAGGCTGCCCCAATTATTCTTATTTTTGTTGTTTTGCTATTATTAAGGGTGGTAGGAGGCTGAAGGGCATGGTTGGTTGGGGAAGTCTTGCTAGTAACAGGGGTAGGGATGGAGAAGGAAATGGGACACTAAGGAGGAACAGCAGAAGAAACAGAAGACACAGATAACAAAGCAACCAAAGAGTTCATGACTCCTCAGGCTCAGATGTATACTCAAGAGATCAAGAATAGAGTAAGCAGAAAAGGAGACAAGATTAAGAAAAAGACAAGAAACAAATGTCAAGGCCATGGGGAAGGTTGGGGACAACGTTCAAGGATGCTTGGTAAATGAGCTCCATTCGCCTAAGAAAGGGCATTTATAGGTAAAACATATACATAGACAAGAAAAAATAACTTTGTTATCTGAGCCCAGGACTTAAAATGAGGTTACATATAGTAGTAGCAACTCATGTATCACCTGTTCTTGCCTCTATCCGCTACTGTAGTATCTCTTAAGTGTGAACTCCACCTCACCTCATAATTATCTCTGAGAGTCTCCCTCAGCTGTTGTCCTGGGCTCAGAAACATGTCTTGTCAAGGCATTAGTCATTTCCTCCCCTTCCTGCTTTGGCCTCTCCCAGCAATGTCCACTACCTCCACTGCCTCTCAACTGGCATGAAAGGCTCTCACTTCTGCTGATCCCAATGGACCTCTTCCCTTCGTCACAGCAGACCTTGCTGACTGATCATGCTGGGTTCACCGGCATCAGTATTTCGTAGGTGCCAAATCTCTTCCAGGCACCAACACCTCAAAAGTGGAATAATTTTATTTTATTAAATTTTATTTATTTATTAAATTTTATTTTAGGGCCCTTGGGCAAAAGCAGCACTTGCACAGGCTTAAACCAGTGAGGGAAAGCAGATGCTGCTCACCCACACAACTAACTGTCCTGGGAATCCTAAAAAGCTTAGGCAGAAATTCAGTCTGGAAAACTAGCCAGTAGCATTCAGAGGAACAACAGACAAGTAACATAATCAAGAGCAAGGTTTTCAATTTGTGGCCTGTGACCCAGTAGCAGTTTGTGAAGTTAATTTGGAGGGTTGATTACAGCATTTAAAAAAAAAAATCAAATAATAGAATAGGATAAAAAAGGATAGAATAGAAGAGATGCTATCAGCATACATTGCAGAAAATAACAGTAAGCATTGTTTCATGAAATTTTGATTTGGACTGTGTATGTATGTACATTTCTACACCTACACACAAATATGTACATGTGCATATGCATGCATATGAATGATGAGTATGTAAAAAGTACTAATTATCATGGGCTATGTTAAAAATGTTTGAAATGCACAATTGCAGAGAAGGCAACCACTAGACAGTCATGAAGAACTGGAGATTGCATATCCCACCTGGAGGGGCAGCTGCCATTTACCTACAAGTGGTTCTTGCTATAGCTTATGATTTCCAAGAGAAGCCACAAATATGTATCTTCGTGAAATATCATGATTTTAAAATGTTGGCAACTAATTCAGCTTAACAGAACAAAAAAGAAGTACTCCACATGTATGTTTGTGTGTTGAAACAACTTAGAGACAAACAGTTTGGGTTCCATCCCAGAGTAATACTCTTATAAACCTACTCTATGGAAAGAGATTTTATTGGTCACTCTCTTGTTCATGGTTACTGCCCCTTTCTATAAGCTGCTCTCTTTTAGAAGATTATACAATGCTGTCATTGGCATCAGTCTTGGACACATGATATGTTTGGTCAATGGAATGTGAATAGAAGTGAAGCTTGCCACCTCTTGAGCAGAAGCTTTGAGAACTTGTGTGTGTATGGGCAGCCCCGGTGGCTCAGTGGTTTAGTGCCGCCTTTGGCCCAGGGCGTAATCCTGGAGACCTGGGATCAAGTCCCACGTCAGGCTTCCTGCGTGGAGCCTGCTTCTTTCTCCCTCTGCCTGTGCTTCTCTCTCTCTTTCTCTCTCTCTCTCTGTGTCCTTTTTGACTAAATAAATCTTTAAAAAAAAAAAGAAAGAAAGAAAGAAAGAAAGAAAGAAAGAAAGAAAGAAAGAAAGAAAGAACTTGTGTGTGACCCATCACATTGCTGCCTCTCTTTTCTCTCTGCCTAGAGACCACCAATGCCCCATATAGAAGCTATCCTTGTAGCCAAACTGCCAGAATGGTGGGGATGTAGAACAGAGCCACTGACCATCAGTAATAGGCAAGAAGCAAGAGCAATCATTAAACCTTGTTTTAACTACTGAGATTCTCAAGTGACGCATCACTCACTACAGGATAACATAGCCTCAGTTGACTGATACAATGATTTACATAGATATTTCATAATTAATCTTATTAAGTAATGTTTCCAATGATCCTTTTGTAATAAATATCTTGATTTAAAAATAGCATACCAAATGACCGATAGACATATTTTCTTAAAAATATTTTATTTGTTTATTCATGAGAGACACACAGAGAGAGGCAGAGGGAGAAGCAGGCTCCCTGCAGGGAGCCCGATGCAGTACTCAATCCCAGGACCCCAGGATCACAACCTCAGCCAAAGGCAGACTCTCTATCTTTCTCTCTCTCTCTCTTTTTTTTTTTTTTTTTGCATCCCAAAGCTATTCCAATTATTTTTGGTATATTTTTTTATTGGAGTTCGATTTGCCAACATATAGTATAACACCCAGTGCTCATCCCATCAAGTGCCTACCTCAGTGACCATCAGCCAGTCACCCCATCCCTCCGCCCACCTCCCCTTCCACTACCCCTTGTTCGTTTGCCAAAGTTAGGAGTCTCTCATGTTCTGTCTCCCTCTCTGATATTTCCCACTCATTTTCTCTCCTTTCCCCTTTATTCCCTTTCACTATTTTTTATATTCCCCGAATGAATGAAATCATATGTTTGTCCTTCTCTGATTGACTTCCTTCACTCAGCATAATACCCTCCAGTTCCATCCACGTTGAAGCAAATGGTAGGTATTTGTCATTTCTAATGGTTGAGTAATATTCTATTGTATACATAAACCACATCTTCTTTATCCACTCATCTTTCTATGGACACCGAAGCTCCTTCCACAATTTGGCTATTGTGGACATTGCTGCCATAAACATTGGGGTGCAGGTGTCCCCGTGTTTCACTGCATCTGTCTCTTTGGGGTAAATCCCCAGTACTGCAATTGCTGGGTGGTAGGGTAGCTCTATTTTTAACTCTTGGAGGAACCTCCACACAGTTTTCCAGAGTGGCTGTACCAGTTCACATTCCCACCAACAATGCAAGAGGGTTCCCCTTTCTCCACATCCTCTCCAACATTTGTTGTTTCCTGTCTTGTTAATTTTCCCCATTCTCACTGGTGTGAGGGGGTATCTCATTGTGGTTTTGATTTGTATTTCCCTAATGGCAAGTGATGCAGAACGTTTTCTCATGTGCTTGTTGGCCTATGTCTTCCTCTGTGAAATGTCTGTTCATGTCTTTTGCCCATTTCATGATTGAATTGTTTGTTTCTTGGGTGTTGAGTTTAATAAGTTCTTTATTAGATCCTGGATAGTAGCCCTTTATCTGATAGGTCATTTGCAAATATCTTCTTCCATTCTGTAGGGTGTCTTTTAGTTTTGTTGTGCAGAAGCTTCTTATCTTGATTAAGTCACAATAGTTCATTTTTGCTTTTGTTTCTCTTGCTTTCATGGATGTATCTTGCAAGAAGTTGCTGTGGCCAAGTTCAAAAAGGGTGTTGCCTGTGTTCTCCTCTATGTTTTTGATGGATTCTTGTCTCACATTTAGATCTTTCATCCATTTTGAGTTTATCTGTGTGTATGGTATAAGAGAATGGTCTAGTTTCATTCTTCTGCACGTGGCTGTCCAATTTTCCCAGCACCATTTATTGAAGAGACTGTCCTTTTTCCAGCAGATAGTCTTTCCTACTTTGTCGAATATTAGTTGACCATAGAGTTGAGGGCCCATTTCTGGGTTCTCTATTCTGTTCCATTGATCTATGTGTCTGTTTTTGTGCCAGCACCTCACTGTCTTGATGATCACAGCTTTGTAGTACAACCTGAAATCCAGCATTGTGATACCCCTGGCTCTGGTTTTCTTTTTCAATATTCCCCTGGCTGTTCGGGGTCTTTTCTGATTCCACACAAATCTTAAGATGATTTGTTCCAATCTCTGAAGAAAGTCCATGGCATTTTGATAGGGATTGTATTAAATGTGTAAATTGCCCTGGGTAGTATTGACATTTTCACAATATTAAATCTCCAATCCATGATCATGGAATATTTTTCCATCTCTTTGTGTCTTCCTCAATTTCTTTCAGAAGTGTTCTGTAGTTTTTAGGGTATAGATCCTTTATCTCTTTGGTTAGGTTTATTCCTAGGTATCTTATGCTTTTGGGTGCAATTATAAATGGGATTGATTCCTTAATTTCTCTTTCTTCAGTCTCATTGTTAGTGTATAGAAATGCCACTGATTTCTGGCCATTGATTTTGTATCCTGCCACACTGCAGAATTGCTGTATGAGTTCTGGAAATCTTGGGGTGGAGTCTTTTTGGGTTTTCTATGTACAGTATCATGTCATCTGCAAAGAGGGAGAGTTTGACTTCTTTGCCAGTTTGAATGCCTTTTATTTCTTTTTGTTGTCTGATTGCTGAGGCTAGGGCTTCTAGTACTATGTTTAATAGCAATGGTGAGAGTGGACATCCCTGTCGTGTTCCTGATCTTAGGGGAAAGGCTCCCAGTGTTTCCCCATTGAGAATGATATTTGCTGTGGGCTTTGCATAGATGGCTTTTAAGATGCTCAGGAATGTTCCCTCTATTCCTACATTCTGAAGAGTTTTGACCAGGAATAGATGCTGTATTTCATCAAATGCTTTCTCTGCATCTATTGAGAGGATCATATGGCTCTTGTTTTTTCTCTTGTTGATATGATCTATCACGTTGATTGTTTTATGACTGTTGAACCAACCCTGCATCCCAGGGATAAATCCCACTTGGTCATGGTGAATCATCTTCTTATTGTACTGTTGGATCCTATTGGCTAGTATCTTGTTGAGAATTTTTACATCTGTGTTCATCAGGGAGATTGGTCTATAATTCTTTTCAGTGGGGTCTTTGGTTTTGAAATTAAGATGATGCTGGCCTCATAAAACAAGTTTGGAAGTATTCTGTCCCAAAGACAGACTCTCAACCACTGAGTTACCCAGGTGTCCTCACCAATAGATATTAAGAGGGCCTCAATTTTATTAATCATGAGGAAAATGTACATTAAAACCACTATACACTCACAAGACTGGCAAAAAATGAAGAGAAAAAATACAAAGTATTGCTGAAGATGTAGTATAACCAAACTCTCACAGGTTAGGTATGTACACTGGTACAACCACTCTGGAAAATTGTTTGGCAGTCTCTTCTGAAGCTGAACAGGTATACCTTACAGCAATTCTACTCCTAGGTATGTAACTAACAGAAATGCACGCATACATGCCGCATTTCATGAACAAGGTTGTTCAGAGAAACCCTACTCCTAATAGCCAAATATCTTGAGCAATTTAGACACATGAAAAAAAGATGCCCAAATCACTAATCATTAGGGAAATACAAATCAAAACCACAGTAGATATCACTTTATACCAGTCAGAATGGCTAGAATCAAAATGACAAGCAATAACAAGTGTTGGCATCAATGTGGATACAAAGGACCTTTGTGCACTGTTGGTGGAAATGTGAATTGGTACAGTGACTGTGGAAAACAGTATGGATGTACCTCAAAAATTTTTTTAAAAAATTAAAAACAGAAATACCACATGATCCAGTAATTCCACTATTGAGTATTTACCCAAAGAAAATGAAAACACTAATTTGTAAAGATATATGTGCCCCTTTGGTTTTTTTGCAGCATTATTTATAATAGCCAAGATATAGGAGCAACCCAACCGTCCACAAATGGATGGTTAAAGATGATGTGCTATACACACACACACATACACACACACACACACACACACACACACATGCAATGGAATATTGCTCAGCCATAAGAAAAAGTGACCTTGACAGTTGCAACAATATTGGTAGATCTGGATGGTATTACACTAAGGGTAACACTATTTTTTTTAAAGATTTAATTTATTTATTCACGAGACACAGAGAGAGAGAGGGAGAGAGAGAGAGGCAGAGACACAGGCAGAGGGAGAAGCAGGCTCCATGCAGGGAGCCCGGTGTGGGACTCGATCCCAGGACTCCAGGATCATGCCCTGGGCTGAAGACAGGCGCCAAACCACTGAGCCACCCAGGGATCCCCAAGGGTAACCTTTTAATAAGCCTGGCATTTTACTACTGATCTTTGTCTACTTTATAGCCAGCAAAGCATCTGGCACAGACCAACTAGTCCAGGGAGTGACTCTGGTTGGGTGTCAGGGAAGTCCTAGGAGGGATGACATTTAGCTGAATGATGAGAATAGCTGGCCAGCTGGGGCAAAGCACTGCAGGGGGAATGAACTGCAAGAACAAAGGCTCTAAGAAAGGAAGCAGTAGCAAGAAGGCTAGTGTGCTGAAACAGCGTGGGTTTTAAAGAGGCTGTCACTTGGGAGGTAAGCAGCTGCTTGATCATGGTTAGAAAGACTTGTAGAAAGACTGGTTATATTTTCCAATTCACTGCTTCATCATTAGAAGATTTTTAAGGGGCACCAGGGTGGCTCAGTGGTTGAGAGTCTGCCTTTGGCTCAGGTGTGTTCCTGGGGTCCTGGGATCAAGTCCTGCGTTAGGCACCCCACAGGGATCCTACTTCTCCCTCTGCCTGTCTCTTCCTCTCTCTGTGTGTTTCTCATGAATAAATAAATACAATCTTAAAAAACAAATATGTTTAAGCCAGTGAGTAATATAGCACAAACAAGAAATATCTGTAGAATATATGAGCATTAAAAAGGTCACATGAGTAATTACACCTCCATTATTTTTAAAAGAGATAAAGCTTAGACATGGATAGAGCTTTTCCAAACTCCAACCAGATGATTGGCCCACTGAAGCTACTATGTACTGAATTATTGCTTCCCTCCCCAAATTCATGTTGAAGTCCTAACCTCTACCAATGTGATGGAGATGGGTCCTTTGGGAGGTAATTAGAATTAGAGGACTTTATGAGGGTGGGCACCCTATGTTGAGATTTAAGAAGAGGCACTAGAGAGCTTGCTTCCTCCTAGCCACCATGCTCCCCAGCATGAGCACAGAAGAAAAGTCACATGTGGATGCAGCAAGAAGGCTATATTTACCAGGAAACAAATTGGCTGGAATCTTATCGTAGACTTCCTAGCCTCCAGAACTTTGAGTACAAATTTCTGTTATTTAAGCACCCAGTCTGTGATATTTTGTAATGGCAGCCTGAGCAAAGTAACACAGTGGTCAATACTTAGGGAAGAAGAAATGAGTCTCAATCAAAACACTAATGGATCTTAATGCTTTTGCTTTGGGAGAAAAAAAAAAGCTCCTCAACACTCAGAGACAAACAGACTAATTCAAGAAGGAAAACAAAAACGGAAATTGGTTTTTAAGCAAGGTTATCTATTGGTTCACTGCTCCGTTCTAATTGGACCAGAGGAAATCTGGGTAATAGTATTCATTGAATTCCAGGAGACTGGGCCCAAATTTCATTCATCTGATTTAAAGGCTCAGTTCAGCAAGAAGCAGATGATGTGACTACCTCCAACTGAGTGAGATAGTGATGCAATCAAATGTATCAATGGCAACATGCTAAACAGAGGAAAGATCAAGGGAAAAGCTAGGCTTATATTTATTTCTTTGTGTTGCTTATGGATTTCAAATAGATATTACAAATGAATATATGAAAATATGGTACCTATTAAGAGATTCAAATTTCCTCTTGTCTTTATGCAACAAATATGTTCCTAAGCAAATATTCTTCTATGAGTACCAGACACTCTCCTGGATGGTTGGGATAGAGCAGTAAATAAGGCAGATACGGTCCCTGACTACAAATAGCTTATACTGTGGTTGGAGGGAAATAGAAAATAAACAAAACAAAACAAATCCAGAAAAGCTCATATAGTGAAAAACATTAAAAATAAAATAAAATAGAAATGTGCTAGAGAGTAACTGAGCTGTTTGTCACTATTTACCTATGGTGTATGACTAATAAATATTAATGGAAGTTTAACAATCACCCTTGTTTTTTGTCTTTTGGTTTCTTTGTCCTTGAAAAAGGAAATAGTCTAACTATTTTTGGTCAAAACAATAAAATACTAATCCATGGTCCTTCTTGGGCTATTACCATTCAATTATATTTTTATGTATACTAAGTCCTTTTGAAAAGGACAAAGGCAAATGCTGTTGGATGAATACAGTGGACATTAAAGTCCACCAAATAAGTTCAGATTTAGAATGTAAGCAGTTTGAAATAGCGATCAGATTTTTCCTCATCTCTGCATCATGCATAGCAGCTAGCATAATTCCTGGCATTATTAATAATGGATAAATTTAACAAAAATTGCACAAGTATATGAACAAGCAGTTCAAAGAAAAAAAGAATCCAAATGGCTAATAAACATAGTAAGATGCTAAAACCAATTTATAATTAAAGAAAAATAACCTTAAAAAGTGAGTTTTTTTCCCCCAATATACTATAGTTGTAAAGTTTGATACTTTTGTATAAGCAACCCCTGAAAAAAAAACCAGTGTTTGCCAATGTGTATGTAAACATAAACTCTTATCACTGGTTAACTGATGCACTCTTTGGCAAGGCAATTTGAAAAAAAAAAAACAACCCAAAATTGTAAATGTGCATCCTGCTTTACCTGGAAATTATACATCAGACAACTTATCCCATGGATGTAGTTACCAAAACATGCAAATACAAACTACAAAGATAGTCTTTAGGATATAGTTTAAGATAAAAACCAGAAAACTTAAAAATGAACCAACTGTCCATCGACATTGGGGATTGCTTACATAATTATGGTATATCCATACAGAACAGTATGTAGCTCTTTAAAAAGTATGGAGAGTTCTTTTTTTTTTTTTCTTTTTTAAAGATTTTATTTATTTATTCATTAGAGACACAGAGGAGAGGCAGAGACATAGGCAGAGGGAGAAGCAGGCTCCCTGCAGGAAGCCTGATGCAGTGCTGGATCCCAGGACCCCAGGATCATGACCTGAGCTGAAAGCATATGCTCAACCACTGAGCTACTGAGGTGTCCCAAAAGTATGGAGAGTTCCCTGAAATATATAATTGAATGAAAAAAGTCAAGGAGTATTAAACATTTCTGAAATAATTTCTGTATTAACAGTGGCATGGCAGGTTAAAATAAGAGACTCCCAAAGATAGCCACATCCTAATTCTCTGTACATAGGTTAGGTTACAAACAAATGAGAATTAAGGTTGCAGATGAATTAAGGTTGGTAATCCACTGACCATGAGACAGGGAGATGATACTGGATTATCCAGGGGGCACATGTAATCACAAGGGTCCTTCAAATGGAGGAGAGGGGACACCTGGATGGCTCAGTGGTTGAGTCTCTGCTTTCACCTCAGGCCGTGATCTGGGGATCCTGGAATTGAGTTCCACATCAGGCTACCCCTGCAGGGAGTCTACTTCTCCCTCTGCATATGTCTGCCTCTCTCTGTGTGTCTCTCATAAAAAAGTAAAGTGCAAAAAAGTGGCAGAGGAGAAAAACAGAGAAATGGCAGCATGACAGAGAGATCTGACTTGACATTGCTTATGTTGAAGATGGAAAGAGGCCACGAGCCAAGGAATATGGAGTTTCCAGGAGCTGGAACGGGCAAGGGAAGGGACTTTCTCCCAGAGCCTCAGGAAGGGAACGCAGCCCTGCTAACACCCTGACTTTAGCCTAGAGAGGCTCATTTCAGACTTCTGAACTACAAAACTGTAAGATTTAAAAAAAAATTGTGGTTTTTAGTCCACAAAGTTTGTGGTGATTTGTTACAGGGAATTAACATAAGTGGTTTGTTCTACAGGATGGAGCCGGAGGTTGGACAGCATGGCAAGAGATTTCAACTCTATGTCATTCTATTTCATTTCAATATTTTAACACATGTATATACAGTTGACCCATGAACAACATGGGTTTGAACTATGTGGGTCCATTTACACGTGGCTTTTTTTTTTTTTTACACGTGGCTTTTTTATAGCATAATACTGTAAAGGTATTTTCTCTTCCTTATAATTGTCTTTTTTTTTCTAAAGATTTATTTATTATAGACAGAGAGAGAGAGAGAGAGAGAGGCAGAGACACAGGAGGAGGGAGAAGCAGGCTCCATCCCAGGAGCCCGATGTGGGACTCGATCCCGGGACTCCAGGATCACGCCCTGGGCCAAAGGCAGGCACTAAACCGCTGAGCCACCCAGGGATCCCCCCTTATAATTGTCTTAATTACATTTTCTCTAGCTTACTTTATTGTAAGAATACAGTCTTTAAGACACATAACATACAAAATATGTGTTAATCAACTTTATATTATTGGTAAGTTTTCTGATCAATCATAGGCTTAACAGTAGTTACATTTTGGGGAAGTCAAAAGTTATATGGATTTTCCAATACACGGTAGGTTGGTGCTCCTAACCCCCATATTGCTCAAGGGCCAACTGTAAAACTTTAAAAATACTGAACAACAATAATAAAGGACTATCTTTAATTAGTATTTTAAGAACTATAATTTCCTTTGTAGTGCTGATAATTTTCTATTACGGCCAGAAATAGTGAGGTAAACATAAGAAAAATGAAATTGGAAGAGAGGGGAAATTTTGTATAGGTTCTAAATCACTCAAAAGGACTAGTAATTAGGCTTGCAGTTTCATCCTTGCAATTACACATATGGTATCCAGATTTACTGAAAATGTCTATATGTAATAAAGATTAAAATAACATAATTTTGAAAAGTAGGTGAATACCTAGTGAAAAGATGACAACAAAGCAAGGTGAGAGCTGAATCTCACTTCTCATCCCTAAGTAATTGGTAAGTCTGGCATTGTTATCTTATACTTTCACCATCTCTTAAAGTTAACTAAATGGTAAATATGCACCTCAAGTTGCACAATGATATTTAGACAATCATCTTATTATCTATCACAGTGCAATGATAATAAAAACATCTGACCTGTGTCTCTGGCATCCTTCTAATTGTTATAGTTGTACTACATTTAATCCTCACAATAACCCGCCTGCGGTTAGCACTATTATGCCTATTTGAGACACAAGGGATTTACTTGCCCAAGTCCACACAGCTAATAAGTGATAAAAAACAGATTTGAATAGAAACAGGGTAATTGCAAAATGCACAATCTTAACCACTTAATGCTGTGCTCAATATAGTCAGGAAAGTTCCACTCAATGTCTAAAAAGAATTTCTTGGTGAGTAATGAAGTACAGAACAAGCTTTAGTTTTAGCAGTCCTTTTTAGCATGGCAGATCCAGGGCTGCAGAATTACATAATAATATACTTTTCCATCTTTTCATTCCAATAGTTCAGTCTCTCCACCCTACAGGCTCTGCTGACATCCTTTCCTGTGTCTTCTACTTGATCTCAGAAGATGGGTCACTAATCAAAATTGTTTCATATACCAATTGGACAGCATTTATTATTAGAACCCTTTTATTTCTTCTTCTTCAAGACTCTGTTGTAGGACCCATGCTTTAAGCATTCCTGGGAATCAAAGTTGTGCTGCCACAAAAACATTCGCAAATTATTGGTATCTTAAAATCCTATAGAAAGATATTGTGCATAAAAATGAACAAAACACAATAATATGAAAACTTCAATTCAATGCTGCCAGTTGACCAAATAAATCTTTTTGTAAAAAAATATTATTTATTTATTCATGATAGACATGGGGGGTGTGCAGAGACACAGGCAGAGGGAGAAGCAGGCTCCATCCCAGGAGCCTGATATGGGACTCAATCCCGGGACTCCAGGATCACACCCTGGGCCAAAGGCAGGCACTAAACCGCTGAGCCACCCAGGGATCCCCTGACCAAATAAATCTTAAATAGCCAACAAACAAACTCTTTTGTGGGGCTCCTGAAGTGCTTAGTGATCCCTACAAAAACATTCCCAAACACACAGCATTTTAAGCTAGACTCTGTTTGATTGTTGTTAGGGACACTTGGTAAATGAAGAAATGCTCCCTCTCTAGCCATAATGATCTGTATCTCTTTCGTCTATGAAAATAAAATCAGAAACTCTCTTCTCTCTTGTCTTAACTCTAAGTAAGAGAAAGTAAGACGAGGAAAGATACACTCATAGGCAAATCAATATATTCCTTTAAAGTAGATACGCATATTGTTAACCAAAGTATAGGACCAATTAAACTAATTCAAACACCCTTGTATACAACATATTTTGTTTTATAGGGATCCCTGTCCATATCAGGCTTCTTGCCAATTAAGCCAGGCTCACTTTTCTATCACAGGTCTGTTCCCCAGAGCACCAAGAAGTTTACTAAAAAAAAATTTTTTTGGTCAGCTATTACCATATTCTAGCCTATCAATTTGGGGTTCCTTTCCCTATGGTACTGAGTAACATACAGGCTCCCCAGCTTCATAGGACCCCACACCATCACCACCCTAACCTAACTCAGAGTTGATTCTGGTTTTCATTCTAAAGTTTCCATCTTTATGTATATCAGGAGAGCAGATCTTAATCTGCTCAAGGACCTTGATCTTGCAATTATCCCTCCTACCTCTCCACTATCAATTTCTCCTTCTTTAAAGATCATCACTTTACAAACACACATCTCGTAATAAAATACACTACCACCACAGCAGAAACTAACGAAGAAAATAAAAATAATAATAACCCCATCTCTCAGCTGCCTTTCACAGCAAAATCCTGAAATGAATTGTTTACGTTACCATTCTTTCCACTTGCTCTGCCTTGTTCCCTCCACCCCAGGGAAATCTTTCTTCCCAAAGTCATCAGCAAGCCAACTTGTCAAATTGGATGGTCAAGTCTTTACCTCATCCTACTCCCGGAGTTCATTTCCTCCTTTTGGGATCACATTTATCTCCAGGACTCAGTCTCCTTTAATGGCTCTTCCTTTTATTCACTGACTTCTATAAAGAATAGTCCAAGGCTAGATCCTTGGATGCCTTCTCTTATTACTCCATAGTGATGAGATCTGGACCCATGGCTTTAAATGTCATCTTTCGCTGATAACTGCTAAACGTCTTTCTCTAGTCTCAAACTCTACCCTGAGCTTCAAACTTATATATCCAATGTTTTCTTCCTCTTCTTCCTCTTCCTCCTCCTTCTTCTCCTCCTCTTCTTCTTGTGTTCTCCACTTGGAGATCTATGGTCACTTCAAACCAAACATGACCAAAACAGAACTCCATGTGTCCTCAAACACCAACCCAGCTCCTCCAAAAGGGTTCCCACTTTACAACTTGACAGGATATTATAATTACATTTATAGTCTATCTCACTAACTAGAAGGTAAGTTTCATGAGAGTAGGATTTTGTCTTGTTTCTTGCTGTATCTCCATTGTCTAGACCAGTACCTCGCAAATAGAAGGTGTTCAACAAGTATTTGATACATGCAGAATAGTTGGAAAAGGAAAGTAAAAACAATAAACACTGGAAAGGCTACAAATATCAAATAACTATAAAGATGCTTTCTTAATAGGTTTTCCCAACCAGCAGCAAAGTGCTCCCTGTTTTGTTTTGTTTTTTTCTTTTTTTAATGGTTTGGTGGAAATCTGCCATATTATTATGCTGTTATTTATGGAAGTAGAAATAATCAATTCTTTTCCTCTTTAGGGATTATTCCCTCCCATCATTCTTCTAGTTATCAAGTGGTCCTAAGAAGGAGGAAAAATATAATCATGAACTAATAGGTCATTCAAGTGTCCCTAAACTCAAAGGTATTATTTACATCTTTACATTATTTACCAACAGATAGTTGTTTTTCAATCTAAACATTCCTTCTATTCTGCACTGGAAAGTCAACTTGGGTAACATTTCCTAATTTTTTCCCTTCTGACTTAAGAATAAAATCAGACTACTGGATATTTTTAATACTCCTTGTCCACACTCAGCGGGCAAGGGTCTTTATAGCTACTGGAGAGGGAACTGGAAGCAATGTTGGCTGCTTCTTGGATGTCCTGATTCTGAGATTTAATTTGAGGGATTGACATCTCCATCTCTAGCATTGGAATTTGGAATTACATCTTCTCAGAGAATTTAGTCAAATCAAGGCTTTGTGACATTCTTTAAATAATTCTTAAACTTAACAGGAGCCAGGTTAAAGTTAGGCACTTTTTAGCTACTATATATAGTTCATGTTTCTTGATAAGAAAAGCTGAGGGATGCTCTTTTCTTTCCAGATGTCAGTCTTCAAACTAAAACTCAAATCCTTAAAGTGCCTACAGCACCAGTAGTGATTTCATCCTTTCAACCTTTTTCTTAAACGACTGTTTATCGGATACGCATCCTATCCTATTAACTATTGCAAAAGCTTTGTACTATCTCATTTAATCCTCAACATAGCCCTATATGGTAATATTATGCTCACATAACAGATTAAGAACTAAGGCTGTAAGAGGTAAAGAACTTGCTCAGGGCCATGATTCAGATCCAAGTGTGTCTGACTCCAGATCCTATGCTATAACTACCACACCACATGGCCTTTTTTGCTTTCTTTGTCCCTCTTTATGATTTGGGTTATATTATCATTTTGCACTTTATTACTATTTATACCCTCTGCTTAAAATGTTTTGAAGCCATTTATAATAAAATATGTATATGAGATAAAGCAGATAAAATAAAACAGGGAATTCTGCAAAAATGAAAAAAAAAAGAAGCACATATCCATGAGAAGTATGACCACAGGCATGAGATTGATGTCCTACTCCTAGGACTAGGAACTGAGACCCCTTGTGCCAACATGACTTAGTTATTTGTTCCAGGAAGATTTTGCCCAGGACAGATAAAACTGTAAACCGATAACTTAATTCACTGTTTGCTTTAGAAAAATCAATTGATCTTGGACAACAGACTACTCACCCAAGCAAACAGTTCACATACAAACAGCAATACCCTAGCCAGGTCTCAAGTAGTCAACTTTAATAGAGCTTTAAAGATTTTTTTTTTAATTATTCATGAGAGACACAGAGAGAGAGAGAGAGGCAGAGACACAGGCAGAGGGAGAAGCAGGCTCCATGCAGGGAGCCTGACGTGGAACTCGATCCTGGAACTCCAGGATCACACCCTGGGCAGTGTTAAACCGCTGAGCCACCTGGGCTGCCCTTTAATAGAGCTTTAGACTGAGATCTCTGAGGGGCCCCTGGTTGGCTCTGTCAGTCAAGTGTCAGACTCTTGGTTTTGGCTCAGGTTGTGATCTCAAGGTTGTGGGACTGGCCCCCAAGTCAGCCCCCTGATGGCTCCACAACAAGCCCTGCATGAAGCTTCGTGCTCAGACTCGATGCTCAGGTCTGCTTAAGATTCTCTCTCGGGGGATCCCTGGGTGGCGCAGTGGTTTGGCGCCTGCCTTTGGCCCAGGGCGCGATCCTGGAGACCCGGGATCGAATCCCACGTCAGGCTCCCGGTGCATGGAGCCTGCTTCTCCCTCTGCCTGTGTCTCTGCCTCATTCTCTCTCTCTCTGTGTGACTATCACAAATAAATAAAAATTAAAAAAAAAAAAAAAAAGATTCTCTCTCGGCATCCCTGGGTGGCTCAGCGGTTTGGCACCTGCCTTTAGCCCAGGGCACGATCCTGGAGTCCCGGGATCGAGTCCCGCGTCAGGCTCCTGGCACAGAGCCTGCTTCTCCCTCTGCCTGTGTCTCTGTCTCTGTCTGTCTCTCCCTCTATCATGAATAAATAAATAAAATCTTTAAAAAAATTCTCTCTCTCCCCTCTCCCTCTGCCTGTCAGCTTCACAAGCTCCCTCTCTCGCTCTCTCTCTCTCAAAAAAAAAAAAATCTTAAACTGAGTTCTCTGATTCTCAGCAAACAAGTGAAAAAGGAAACACACAGAATCATTTAATCCTAGTTATCTATTTTTTCAAACTACCATTAGATATTACATAGCCATAAAAAAAGATGAGACTGTGCCATTTAAGAGAACATAGATGGGCCTAGAGGGTATTATGCTACGTGAAATGTCAGATTGAGAAAGACAAAATACCATGTGATTCCACTCATAAATGGAAGTTAAAAAAATAATAAACAAAAAGCAGAATCAGGCCTATAAACACAGAGAACAAACTGAAAGTTGCCAGAGGGGAGGAGGGTGGGAGGTCAGGCAAAATGGGTAAAGGGAGTAAGGGAGATACAGGGCTTTGGTTATGGAATGAATAAGTCAAGGGAATAGAAAGCAGAGCATAAGGAATACCGTCAATGACATTTGTAATAGTGATGTAACAAGACAGATGGCAGCTACACTTGTGGACATAGCATAGTGTAGAAACTGGTCAAATCACTAAGTAGTACACACCTGACACTAATATAACACTGTGTGTTGACTATATTCAAATAAAAAAATATAAATATAAAATACATATAAATTATCAGTTATTTAAAAAATACTACTAGATATTCAAGAGAAATCTATTTCTCCACTATTATTTTTAACCTTATTGTACAGATACACTGAAGCTTAGAAACATTATGAGATTTTGACAAGATTCTACTGAAGAGAAGTGGTAGAGCCTGAATTTGAACTTAACTCTGACTTAACTTCTGATTCCATATTTTTTAAACATCAAATCAAACTCCTGATGAGGGAAAGTATACAGCTTTCCAATATTCTATGTCAAGAGAAAGCTAAAACTTAAGAAAAACATGGAGGAGTTGGTGGATTGCATGTCACTTGGGCTCTGGCCCTTGAATATCTGTCAACTGGGTTTTTGACAGGAATAGAATAACAAGTAGGCAACTGAAGGTAACCCTCTCTGATGACAGCCTCTGATGAGTATCTTATGTTGCAGACTGAAGGGAGATACACAGGCTTTAGGTACCAGATAGCAGGTGGCAAGGCTGACACTCCATTAAAAGTGATGAAAAACCTGCTGTGATAATTCGATTGGATGTAGGGGTCATCTTATTTGCATAAAGAGGAAGGGCAAAGACAGACACAGGATGAAATTGTCCTTAAGAAGAGCTGTCAGACTGAGCACCTATCAGCAGAAAAAAAATTAGACTGGAAATTGAGTAGGTATTATAAGCTCTCTATTTCAAATATAAAAGAACTTTCATCTTGATTTTTGCAATATCTGGTTATGACTATCACTGGTTTCCATATTTCATTTTAGAGAATACATACAAAAGCAATGATTTCAATTTTGAAAACTGATAAAGAATGATTCTTCTTACCTGTAGACAATTGGACTAGTGACTTTTTAGAATCCCTTCTAGAAGAAATATTAAATCAGCACAGGGAAAGAAAAGGGAGCCTGAACATGTCTTCCAAATTGTACAATCTATCAAGAATGCAGACATACTGATAATAAATAAACATAAAATAAAAGAGCCACCAAAATAATTGAAACAAAAGAAAAAATAAGAGAAAAACAGTACTGGTAAACATTAAGCATATTGTCACATGGCAATAATTACAAAATGAATCCCTGGCGTAAGAGTAGGTAGACAGAATAACAGGATAGAATAGAAATAAGACAAAATAGGACAGACAGGATAGAAAATACTGTATTCAGTGAAGACAGAATAATGTAGATGTTCTTTCAGAAAAGAAAACACAGGTGTCTTTAAGAAAGGAATTGATCTTCTTTAAAGGTAAATTACAAAGCAAATTGCACAGACCAAAAAATGTTTTATTAATTCAGGAGCTACGTATATAATTACCTTCTTGGACCTGATAAGAAACCCTTAGGCTACTAAATATTTAGGTTGCCAGAAGCTAAACAAAACCTATTGCTGACTAATCAAACAGAAGGAAGATTAAATTTGACTACAGTCACATATTTTTTAAGAATTGTTATTTATTTGAGAAAGAATAGGATGTTGGGGCGGGGTGGGGTGAGTAGCAGAGGGAGAGGAAGAAGCAGACCACTCAGCAGGAAGTTCAACACAGGGCCTATCCCAGGACCTTGAGATAATGACCTGAGCCCTGAGCTGACGACAGATGCTTAACGGACTGAGCCACTCAAGCACCCCATTCTTGTAGTTCTGATATTCAAAGTAAAAATACTAAGACTCTTATCAAAATTGTAAACCCTTAACTAAAGGACTTATGCCAATTCTAAAAGCTTGTCAATCATATCTTAAAGAACTATGTCAAATCACAAAAATTACATATTGTAGAAAATATTAATAACATTAAATATGCTTATTTTTATTTACATGAATTGAAAATTACTGATAATTCATTTCTTTTATTCTTCAACATTAAAAAATATTGTTTTTTTTAAAGAAAAAAACCCTATAATTTATTCTGATTCTCCCAGTTTAAACTGTTTATGATAAACTTAAAAGTATAGAGAAAGAGGGGCACCTGGCTGGCTCAGTCCACAGATCATGTGACTCTTGATCTCAGGGTCGTGAGTCCAAGCCCCACACTGGGTACAGAGTCTACTTTTAAAAAAAAGTATATAAAAAAAAGGTATAAAAAAGGATATTCTTTTTAAAAGAGGGGTACCATGTTGTAATGGTGTTGGGATATCAAACCATTTCAGGGAAGATTTAAGAGTGTAAGAGTTTAATTTAAATCCACATTGTTCTACACACCAAACTGAATCTCACATACACTAAAGCATTAAAAGTAAAAATCAGGGGCACCTCGGTGGCTCAGTTGGCTAAGTTCTGGTCTGCCTTTGGCTCAGGATATGATCTCAGAGCCCTGGGGTGGAGTCTTGTTTGGAGTCCTGCATCGGGCTCCCTGCTCAGTGGGGAGTCTGCTTCTCCCTCTCTCTTTACCCCCAACTTGTGCTCAGAGTGCTCTCTTTCCCTCAAATAAATAAAATATTTAAAAAATAGATAAAAGTAAAACTCAAGCCATCAAAACTAACAAAAATGAACACTATAGTTTAATAGTTTTGGGAAGGGTGAATGGATGAAGGAGGGAAAAACATTGTATGCTTACAATTACTACAAGTAATCTCATAGGACTCAAGTAGTAGATTTAAAAACAGATGTGTCAAAACTTCAGTGGGTCAAAAGTAAAATAAAATAAAAAGGCAAGTAACAAACTGGAGAAAATACTCATAGCAATGATTTTAAAAAAATCAGTTTCTGGGAAAAGGGGAGGTGGATGGAGGGATGGGTGGAATAGGTGAAGGAGATTAAGAGTACACTTACGAAAAAAAAAAAAAGAGTATACTTACGATGATGAGCACTGAGTAATATACAGAATTGCTGAATCACTATATTCTACACCTGAAACTAATATAGCACTGTATGTTAACTATACTGGAATTAAGATAAAAATAAATAAATAGGAAAAAAAGAAAAATCAATAGTTTCTTGAAACATGCATACATAATAGAAACACTGAAACCTAATACATCTGCAAAAGCTCAAAGAACATAAATTATTTCTTAATTAATAAATGAATTTATTAATTATTCCACAATTTAATGAAAGTGGTAAATTTCTCATTCATCCATTTGTTCTTTCTTCTGTGTCTGCTATATGCCAAGCTCTGTGCTAGCATACACCGATGAGCAAGATAAATCATGTCTCTACCACCAATGACCTTATAAATTAGTACTGAAATGTCATTATTCACCTACCAAATAAGCAGCCTGAAAGAGTTATAGTGCTTAATGCTTGCCAGGGCCCAGTGAAATGGGAATTCTTTTCTATTATGATGAGAGCATAAATTGCTTTAATCAATTAAGAAAGCAATAGAGTTATATATATGGTCTTTAGAAAAAAAGGTTTGTATCATTTGCTGTAGTAATTCTACTTCTGGAATGCTATCCTAGAGAAACAATCTTAAGTGTGTTTTTTAAAGATACGTGAATAGTGATGAAGTCATAAAACAGCTAACTCTGATTCAGTATTAACTATGCGCAGATGCTATTTCAAGTGTGCCACACATAAGGATTCATTTAATCTTCACAACAGTCCAGGAGGTAAGTGTTATTCTTATTCCCAATTAATAGATAACAATATTGAGGCCCCAAGAGGTTGTTTTACTTACCTAACATGATTCTGCTAATAGGTGTAGAATCAATGTGAAACTCTGGCAACTATGGGGGAAAAAACTGTAAATTCTGCACCTCGTTCTAAAAACAAAATCCAAAACTTCTAACTTCAAGTGTTTGCAAAGACATAAATGATAAGCATTAGGGAATTTTTCCTAATACAATTTTGTACATCTGCTTTATCCAACATGAAATATTATTATGCTAGGCTTCAATAAAATTTTCCCAGCAATTCAGTTTTTAAAAATAGATTAAGATGCCTGTGGCTAATTGCCCAAGAATAAGGGCAAATAGGAAGGTTTTTAGCCTGTGATTTGGTGAAATGTTAGGAAAAGTCTGTCTGGACTTCATACGGGGTCTTGTTGAATTCAACCTCCATAATTATATTAAATACATTATTCAACCTCCATAATACCCTCTATTTATTTCAGATAGAGGTACAACTCATAGATTGTTAATAGAGAACTAATCAATTTCAAGGCCATCTAAGATATTCACTACAATAAACAAAGAACAACTTGGCAGAAAGTCTTTAATTAATCATACGTCTCTTAGTCTGGAGAGCCAAGTGGTAGCCACTGGATGTTTCCCAGAGGGCACTAATCAGGCTGTGTACTACTTAGAGGATGTCAGGCAGGTGTTTCCTGCTTTAATTCAGGATAGTTCCTGAGCAGCCCAGAGGGAGAGAAGTGCCTTTCAGTACTGTAATTAATTATATATTTATTTTATCCCTCTGAATATGAGTTAATCCCTCTCAATCTCTCATAGAGTTACACAGTGCATTACACATGCTGAACATATTCGGTGGTGTTTGGCATAGCATTTGCACAGAGTAGGTGCTTAACAGAATGGTCATTTGTGAAGGAGAAGAGTTGCAGCAAGTTAAAATACAGCACAGAATTTTCATTTTTCCTTTCATCTCATTTTCATCTTTCTCTTTGCCATAGAGTGTGGTTACATATGACTAGCTGCACGTACACATCGAAAGCATTTGCCAACTCAATAGTATTTCTCTCAATCTGAAGCTTAATGGTGGATTTGCCCATCACAATAAGAGTTAGGTAATAACACTGTCTGACCTTGGAGTGACTCATTGCCCCTCTCTGCTGACTGGCCCCAGTAGAAAGGGTGATGCAGAATAAATGGATGGATGAGTACACCACAGTAAGATGGGCATCACCAACTCTACTCTTCTGAATCCTATTAATTTAATTTAATTTAATTTTTTTGAATCCTATTAATTTTAAACATACCTTCTGTTTTCTAATATCAAGTGCCCCCAATACATTAAAATATAGTTTAAAAATTACTATCCAAAGTTGTGTATTTATTATCATTTATTCTTTCTTTATGAATGGTGCATTTCCAATTGGATGGTATCACCCATGTGGTAGGCTGAATAATGGCCCCCAAAGATACCTAAGTTTTAATGCCTGGAACCTGGGACTATTACCTCATATGGTAACAGAGACTTTGCAGATGTGATGAAGTTAAGGATTTTGAGATGGAAAGATTATCCTGGATTATTCAGGTAGACCCTAAATGTAATCACAGTGTCTTCATAAGAGGGAGGCAGAGGAAGATTTGACAAAGAAGGCACATGACACTGAAACAAGATGCTAAAGTGCTGATTTTGAAAGGTGAAGGAAGGTGCCCTGAGCCAGCAAACGCATGGAATGCAGTTCTAGAAGCTGCGCAAGGGTGGCAGCTAAAAGAGGAAATGGATAATCCTCTAGTGTCTTCAGAGGGACTGTGGCCCAGCCCACACTTTGACCTCAGCCCAGTAAACTGCAGACTTCTAGCCTTCAGAAACTAGAAATTTCTTCTCTAGCCACAGAATTTGAAGTACTTTGTTACAGCAGCCCTAGAAAATTAATACAGCCCTAAAGAGGGTGAAAATTTGCCCTGGGGAAGTGAAAAAGTCTTAGATGTGACAATGCTTTGTGATCCCCTCAAGCTCAACCCTGCCCTAAAGAATCTTACTCCTCAGTATTTAATTTTGTGGCAATAAGAAAAAAATTATCTTAAGAGTCTCCTTTAAGGAAATGATAATGAATGAAAAAAAAAGGTTGTAAAACAACATGTCTTTGGTAAGCACTGCCAGTGAAAGATTTGATTCAAATAATGAGGCAAAATGTTCATTACTCTCAAGGCCGAGTCTCACCATCATTACTAGCTGGGGACGAGGGGTGTTGTTATCCTAGGTTCTTTTATATTATTCATTCTAACAACCAAGTTCTATATCCAGAAAAAGTTTGAAGGCCACTTCCTTCTTTGTACAGGTAGCCAAATCTCTACCTTGTTGTTTAAAAACAATTGTGAGGGTATATTGTGTGCCGAAGCCTATGAGGAAATACGTATTGATATCCTAGATTTCTCCAATGTAATGCAGGCAATGAGGTTTTTTTTATATTGTGCTAGCCTCAGAAGAGATGTTTAGTAACAATTCTGCTTTTTGAAAAATTGCTTTAAATGAAACCAAAACTCTATCAGAGAACTATTTCTAAATCCAAGTACTTTTAATCTTGTTGAACAAGTAAGTGATAATGAAAAACCTAGTTAAAAAGGCAATCAATGCCTTTCTTATGGAATACATAGTGTTCTATCCTAAGTCAAATTAAAAGTTACAGCTTGAGTCTATTGATATCTGATCATTTGGTCTATAACATTTATTTTTTAAAATGTATTTGTTAAAAATAAATAAATACATAAATAAAATGTATTTGTTGGGGGCACTTGGTCTGGTTTTAATTTCTGGGTTTCTCAATACATACATAGATGACTTAGTCAGTTGAGTGACTCTTGATTTCAGGTCAGGTCATAATCTCAGGGTGAAATCAAGCCCCACATCTGGATCAGCAGGGAGTCTACTGGAGATTCTCTCTCCCTCCCCCTCTGCTCCTCCTCACTTTGTGTGCACTCTCTAATAGATAAATAAATATTTAATATCTATATATTGATAAGCATATATATAGGCATATATGTTTAGTAAGCATTAAAAAGTAGAATTCAAAATATATACATCAAAATTTATTACATCTCTAAATTCACTCATTATTTCCTCTTTCTGCCTTGCTCAAGTTTAAGTTTCCTATAACCTTCAAGAAATTAAGTTCTGAGTAGATTCAGGCATTCTTGATTGTTAGATTAAGCTATAAATTCCCTTAGGAGAATTAAATGCCTGAACAGAATCTTAATCAGGCTAGACTTGCCAACCAGGATGTTCTTTGGAAATAGAGGTCAAGATGTAAAAAAAAAAAAAAAAAAAAGATTAAAATTGTCCACTAAGCATTCCATCTGAAATGCTGATTGTGCATTACTTCTCCTTCTACGCAGTCTGCACTGGGAGCAAAACCTGAGCTTGGAGTGGAAGAAAAAGTTTGAAACTGATTCAAGCTATTTTTAGCCCAAGAATCAATGTGTAGAAAATGGATTGTGCACAGATCTTTCTTCTTATATTCCAAGAGGCAGAAAGCTGGTGTTAGATAGGAAAGGGAAGAGGAGAAGAGAAGGCAGGAGAAGGGGAGGAGATAGGGAGAGAAGGGGAGAGAAAAGAAATATATATATCTATATATATTTATATTTATATATATCATATATGATGCCGATTTTACATTTAAAAAAGCAAGTTGCCTTTTACTGCTTATTATTTTTAAATGAAATAACTAAGAAAACCTCTTTACCTTTAAAAATAAAGTAGACTATGCAGGATTAATTTAAAAATAGATTTTCCTTTAAACCTATGTCAGTTTCAGAGTTTTCGTTCCTACAGCATATTCTGAGCAATGCTCTCTCACCATTTTTAACTTTGGCTTGACCTTCTCTGCAGTTTCCCATTTAATTCTCCATTTGGCACTGGTTTAATGATTGGCTATTGCACAGGACATTGATGCAACTACCATCTCAGGCCAGAAGTTTATGCCTCCTCTCATTGCCTAATGCAGAAATGCAGGAGTCACAAAAAACATACTGTTTTGAAGCTGTGTCCAAATGAGGTCCAACATCTGGATGTTGGAAATATTTACATATGCTTTCATTTTCTAAATTGCCCTCAAAATATTTGGGATTATAAAGATGCAGGTCCATACTACCTCTCTAAAATAATCTCAAAAGGCCAACAATATTTTTTAATAAAGATCAACTGACATCATTTTCAGAACTATTCGATAGCTGTTGTATTATTTCTCATTGACAAATATAATAACCCAACTTCTGAAATCATGGAAAACATATCTCTAATCCTTAAAAAGAGAAATTAGGTTTATATGCTCTTTATAATAATGCATACATTGTAATGGATATCCACTAACTCTGAGCATATGGGATTACAGCAGGCATCATATCGTTTTTACAGATGTGTATAATGTACTCCTTACCTCACTTTAATGGAAACTTGACTCTCCCCTGGGGACAGTTTCCCCTGCAACCCTCTCAAGTGCTGGCCTGGAGGTGAGATGGGTGCCCCTTTTGCTCCACATGGTTGCTTTCAGAGCAGTCTCCCTCCCACCTCCCCTTAAATTCTTATGCTTCAAAATCTCAAATCATTAGGAGATTTTCTTCTTAAGCTGATAAATATATACATTTTTTGGAGAAACCAAATAACCATAGCTTCTACTGGGACAAGGTTGTGGCAGCAGGGTAGGACTAAACCCTATATACTAAACCCTATATATGACCCTATATCCATTACCAGCATTGATACTGTCACCTCCCACACACCAGCTCATTCCCCCTCATTTTTCCAAGACTTTAGTTCCAGGCTTCTGGTCAATATCTCTAGAACGTCTGGGCTGGTTTTAATTCCTGGCATTCTCAATATGTGCATAGATGATCTTGATTCCTGGAATTCCTCTTCTTGAGGGACATCTTTCCCCTGCTTCAGCCACTCATACTCATGCTCCTACCTTAATGACTCATTCCGAGGTACTACCTTACCACTCCTTTCTCTTCAAATCCCTAACACTTCCCCCATCTGCTTTCTCAGCTGTTGACCTTGCTTCCTGCTTCAGTGAGGAAAGTGAAGCAGCCTGAAGAGTATTTATAGACTCTTCACTCACACCTACTGAAGTACCTACATCTGCAGCCACATACTCTGCTTTTCCAGGCATTGCCATAGATGAAACTTCCCTGTTCTTTTTTCTTTTTTTTCTTTTTGAGAGAGAGAGTGTGCACAGGGAGGAGAGAGGTGAGAGGGGAACAGAGAGAGAGAGAGAATCTTAAGCAGGTTCCAAACCCTGTGCAGAGCCTGATATAGGGCTTGATCTCATGACCCAGGGCTCGATCTCATGACCCTGAGATCATGACCTGAGCTGAAATCAAGAGTCAGATGCTTGGCCAACTGAGCCATCCAGGCACCCCCAAATCAGCATTTTTTAAAGTAGGTTCCACACCCAGAATGGAGTGCAGTGTGGGGCTTGAACTCATAACCCTGAGATCAAGACCTGAGTTGAGGTCAAGAGCTGGACACTTAACCACTGAACCACCTAGCCACCCCCTTTTTTGCTCCTTTTTAAAGGCAATCCCTCCATTTTTTGCACCAGATTCCATTCCTCTCTCCTTCAATCAAGGAAATCAATTGTTCTAGGCATTCTCCCCTTTTCCTCTTAAATCATTAAAATTTCCTTCCCTGCTAGGTTACCCATCAGCAATCAGCATTCACATAAACTGTTAACATTATTTCTTTTACCTTAAAAAAAAAAAAAAAAGAACAAAACCCAACAACTCTCTCTTGAGTTTATTTTGTCCCCAAGCTACCTTCTCATTTCTTTGGTCTTCTTTGCAAACAATTAACTCAAAAAAAAAAAAAAAAAAAAAAAAAAGTTGCCTTTATTCTGTCTCTAACTCCTCTCCTATTCTCTCTTAAACCTACTCTAAATCAGACTTTTGCTTCCACCACTTCATAGAAATCTCTCTCACTGAGATGACTGATGCTAAACTCAACAGTATGTTCAGTTTCCTCATCTTGTTTGACCTATTAGCAGCATTTGCACTGTTGATAACTTCCTTCACAGATAGCACTTTCTTCATTTGGCTTCCAGGAACCATTCTTTATTTTCTTTCTACCCCTACTATGATTTTTAGTCTTCTTTGCTAGTTTCCTTTCTTGTTCCCAACTTCACAGGGCTGAGGTGGTCTAGGGCTCAGTTCTTAGGTCTCTTCCTTTCCTATCTATATTTCCAGTCTTGATGATCTCACTGATATTCTTTAAATTGCATGTTTCTGCTGATAATTCCACAAATTATATTTCTATCCCTAAGTCTCTCTCCCAAACTCTAGGCCTTCATCTCCCACCACCCACCCATATTCTACCCTTGGAGGTCTAATCAAAATTTAAAATTCAATACATTTAAAACTGAAGTTCAAATCTTCACTCCTAAAACTTCTTTCATCTGACATTTTCCCCATGATATGGAGATAATTCCATTTTTCAAGTTAGTCAAGCTAAAACTTTAGACTGGAGACATCCTTTCTCCTCTTTATTTCTTAGTCTCCACTAAGAATTAAAAAATTATGTTGACTCGACTCTCACATTAAAAAGTTATGTTGACTCCATTAAACACATTAAAAAGTTATGTTGACTCCACTCTGAAAATACATTCAGAATATGACCTCTTTTCACCACCTCTACCTATCATTCTGGCCAAAACCACAATCTTCTCAAATCTGGCTGACTACAAAAATTTCCTACTTTTATCTTTGCCTCATTAAAGTCATGTCATTCCTTCACTCAACATTTTCCAATTAACAGCCCATTTCACTAAAAGCAAAAGCCAAAATCCTTTCATTGGTTTATAAGACCCTACATGATTTGGCTTCCTGTTACCTCTATGACTTCATCATGACAGTGTGGTATTGGTAAAGGGATGGACACATAAATCAACAGAACAGAACAGAGAGTCTAGAAATAGACCCAACAAATATAGCCAATTGATTTCAATAAAGGTGCAAAGGCAATTCAAGCAAGACAGTCTTTTTTTTTTTTTTTAAGACAGTCTTTTTAACTTTTTAACAAATAGTGGTGGAACAATCAGATGCTTATATGCAAAAAAAAAAAAAAGAACCTCATCTTAAACGTCATACTATAAGGTATGAATACACAAAAATTAACTCAAAGGGATCATAGAACTAAGTTTAAAGCTACAAAGCTTTGAGATGAAAATATAGGAAAAAATCCTCATGACTTGGGAATAGAAAAGTGTTCTTAAATCTGATATTAAAAGCATGATACATAAAATTTATTATTATTTTTGAGGTATAATTAACATATGACATTATATTCGTTTTATTTTTAGTTTTTAAAAATATTTTATTTATTTATTCATGAGAGGCACAGAGAGAGAAAGAGAGAGGCAGAGACACAGGCAGAGGGAGAAGCAGGCTCCATGCAGAGAGCCCGATGTGGGACTTGATCCCGGGGCTCCAGGATCACGCCCTGGGCCAAAGGCAGGCGCTAAACCGCTGAGCCACCCAGGGATCCCCATTATATTAGTTTTAAGTAAATAACATAATGATTCCATATTTGTACACATTGTGAAATGATCACCACAATAAGTATAGTTAGCATCCATCACCATACATACAGAATTGTGTGTGTGTGATGAGTATTTTCAAGATCTACTCTTAGCAACTTTCAACTATGCAATACAGTATTATTAACTATAGTTGCCATGCTATACATTACAGCCTCATGACTTTTTTTTATAACTGCAAGTTTGTACTTTTTGACTCCCTTAACTCATTGCACCCACTCCCACCTCTAGTAATTTTTTTTGAAACATTAGACTTTATCAAATAGGACAAGTGTTATTTTGCATTCTGCAAAAGATACTCTAAAGAGAATGAAAAGACAAGCCAAATACTAAGAGAAAACATTTGCAAATTGCTTATCTTACAAAGGTCTTGCATTCAGAATATATAAATAATTCTCAAAACTTACCTATGAAGAGAAATAACACAATTAATAAATGGAAAAAGCCTCAAACAGAAACCTTACCAAGGAGAATATACAGAAGGCAATTAAACACATGAAAAGATGTTCAATATTATTAGCCATTAGGGAAATGTGAGAAAATCATGATGAGATACTACTACAAACCTATCAGAATGACCAAAATTAAAAATATTGATAATGTCATGTGCTGGAAAGGATGAAGGGAAATTAGAACTTTTACAAACTGTTAGCAGAAATGCAAAATGGAATAGCCACTCTGAGAAAGTTAATCATACACCTACCATCTAACCAAGAATTCCTACCCTCCTTGTTATTTGTCCTACTTAGAGAAATGAAAACTTACAACGTACACAAAAATATAAATGTACAAGAATGTATGTAACAGCTCTGCTTGAAACTGCCAAAATCTGGAAACAAACCAAATGTTCTTCAATAAGTGAATTGATTTAAAAACAAACAAACAAACAAACTACAGGGTAGCCTAGGTGGCTCAGCGGTTTAGCGCCGCCTTCAGTCCAGGGCGTGATCCTGGAGACCCAGGATTGAGTCCCACATCGGGCTCCCTGCATGGTGCCTGCTTCTCCCTCTGCCTGTGTCTCTGCCTTTCTCTCTCCCTCTCTCAGTGTCTCTCATGAATAAATAAATAAAATCTAAAAAACAAAACAAAACAAACAAAAAATCACCCAAACTACAGTATAATCCATACAGTGAAATCCTATTCCACGACAAAAAGGAACATTTACTGATATATGTAAATACTTAGATGAATCTCACAGGCATTATGCTGAGAGAAAAGACTCCATCTCAAAAGGTTACACGCTGTATAAGTCCATTTACATGACATTCCTGAAAAGATAAAACTATAGTGATTGAGAATAGATGATTGGTTATTAGAAATTGAGTGGGGGAGGGTATGACTTCAAAGGAGTAGCGCAGCACAGGGGAAGTTCTAGGGTGATAAAATTGTTCTGCATCTTGATTGTGGCTGTGATTACATGAAACTATTTGTGTTAAAATTCACAGAATTGTACATCCCCCCCCAAATTCTATCAGCTTAAAATTTTAAACTAGTCCTACCTACAAACCCACTTATGTAACTTATTTTTCCCAAAGACATAATCAAATCATAAGTATTCAAAGGTGAATTGTCTGTATGTTATTAAACTCTGCTTTCAAATTCCTAATAATGTTAATAGGGATATTTGTTTATGGTACCTAAAATAATTTAATCTTGTTGCCATGACTTGGGTCATCTGTAAGCACATTTGATGTTATACTAATAAAGTGATGACCCTTTCAAGAAGGAGCCAGATATGAAAGGCTATGTTACACCAATAGTAAGAATACCTAGACAGCTCTCCTCTCTCAATCTACAAGTTTTAAAATATGTGTTGTTTCCTCTTTTGGTGTCAGGATTTCAAGCATTATTCTTGCTACTATCAGAAGGTGCTGGGGCCTTTCCTGAATCTCCAATACATCTTTCTAATTTATTGTTTGTCTTGCTATTAAGTCTGATTACCAAACCTTGAAACAGTAAATAACAATCATTTCTTTCTTATAAAGTATTTTCATGAAAATATTTTATCCTTATCAAAATCATGGGAAGCAGGACATGTGTTATTCTTTTTTTTTTTTTAATTTTTATTTATTTATGATAGTCACAGAGAGAGAGAGAGAGAGAGGCAGAGACACAGGCAGGCTCCATGCACCGGGAGCCCGACGTGGGACCCGATCCCGGGTCTCCAGGATCGCACCCTGGGCCAAAGGCAGGCGCCAAACCGCTGCGCCACCCAGGGATCCCCGACATGTGTTATTCTAATATTTATATGGGAAATGAAAAAGTTTAATCACATAACTGGTGAAACAGTTAAGATGTGAAATCACATTTCCTGGTTTCTAATTCTACCCTATTACCAAACTGCTTATTTACAAAACAAGCAAATATATATATATATATATATATATATATATATATATAAAAGATTCTATTTATTTATTCATGATAGACATAGAGAGAGAAAAAGAGAGAGGGGCAGAGACACAGGCAGAGGGAGAAGCAGGCTCCATGCCAGGAGCCCGACGTGGGACTTGATCCCAGGACTCCAGGATCACTCTCTGGACCAAAGGCAGGCACCAAACTGCTGAGCCACCCAAGGATCCCCAACAAATATATTTTTAAAGAGTAGCTAAAGGGCTCTCCTTGGAATAAAGTGAATATGTGCTTACTGGCTGAGGTCATGACATCTAATCTGGCTCTATGGAGGATGATTTTCACTTAGTCACCACAAGTGCAACATATTTGTAGTTTTAATAAGAGATTAAGATGAGTATAATATACAAAATATTATATGTTATCCTAGTCCATTTGGCTGCTATAACAAAATACCATAGAATGGGTGACTTAAACAACAAGCATTTATTTCTCACAGTTCTGGAGAAGTCCAGATCTGGAAGTCCAAGATCAAGGCATAGGCAGGTTCAGTGTCACGTGAGGTCCTTCCTCCTGGCTCAGATATGGCCATCTTCTTGTGGTGTCCTCACATAGTGGAAGGGGCTAGGCAAGTCTTCTTTTGTGAGGGTGCCAATCCCATTCATGAGAGCCCCACCCTCATGACATAATCATTTCTAAAAACCTCATGTCCAAATACTATCACACTGGAGATTAGTTTCAATATATAAATGTTTGGCAGGGGCGGGGGGCACGCAAACATTCAGTCTGTCACATACACTGTCTAAAACACAACTTACTCTCTATTTCCTCAGATAGTAAGGAATAGAAGGAAATGGTTTCTAAATATGGTTAGCTGTTTTAACATTGAAAACAACCACTCATCATTGAATTTTTTGTTCACTGATGTACCCCAAGCATCTGGCTCATGGCAAATACTTAAGAGACCTTTGTTAAATGAATAAATGTATGACTGAGAAGTTGAAAATCCAAAGAAATTAAAATGCTAAGATGAGAATCTCAAAATCTAGTTCCAATGATACAAAATTTCAAGGATATATATAGCAGGGATAAAGACATTAAATAGTATGTTTTTTAAAAGCAGACACACATTTTTAAGAGACACTGGATGCCAGTCTAAGAAAGTAAGGCAACCTGAAACCATATCACATAAAGAAATACTAATGGATTCAGATATGTTTAGTCTGAAAAAGACTCAGTTCTTTGCAAATATATAAAGTTATTAGGCATAGGCTAAAATTGTCAAGTGGAATAAGAAATTAAAAAAAAATATTCTCTGTAGATCCAGAGGCTAGAAATATGGGCAGCTGGTGGAAATTACAGGGAGTCAACTTTTCATTTAATAAAAAAGAGCAGTTTAACAATTAGAGCTGCCAAGCAACACGGTGAGTAGCCTTGGGAACAAGCTGTAAAAAAGGGAATAAACAGTTATTTAGCAACTCCTGGCATTTCGCACAGGACCTACACGATAGTATTACTACCTCCAGGTTGGAATTAAGGAAGTGAAGCTTAGAAAACAAAAGTATATCACACAGTTGGTCAAGTGGCACAGCTGGAGTTCAAACCTAGGAGTAGCTAACTCCCAAAGCATGTTCTTTCAGTTCAAGTCAACAAACATAAAAAATGTTGCTTTTGGCAATGCACTGTGCTGGGTGCCGGGGATTCAAAAATAAATGACAGATGAAGCACAGTTCCTTCCTTGAAAGGACTCACAGTTTATCTTCTCCACAGTGCTAGGAATGTCTGAGTAAAGGCTACATGACCATTTAGAGATACCAGAGAAAGAACTGTTGATCTGGGAGTAGTCTTTACCACATAATCATTAAGAGCCTTCCTGCCCTAAAAAGTTCATAGATATGGATTCCTTATAATGGATTTGATATATTCCTAAAATATTGGCAATTATCAGGTTTCTAGAAATTGAGCCACTGGTATATTATGAAATTCGGTTGTGTATTCCAATGAAGGAAAACAGTAGAGCCTCAAACATAATAAAAATCATATGGATTGGAGCACCCAGCTGGTTCGGTTAGAAGAGTGTGTGACTCTTAATCTTGGGGTTGTGAGTTCAAGCCCCATGTTGGGTATAGAGATTACCTAAGTAAATAAAACTTAAAGAATTTTTTTCTTAAATCATACGGATTGGGACAGTTGGGTGACTCAGCTGAGCATCCCATTCTTGGTTTTGGCTCAGGTCATGATCTCAGGGTCGTGGGATCGAGCCCCACATTGGGCTCTCTGATGCTCAAACAGAGAGTCTGCTCCAGATTCTCTTCTTTCTCTCAAATAAATCTTTTTTTTAAATTTATTATTTTTTAAAAAGATTTTATTTACTTATTCCTGAGAGACACAGAGAGAGGCAGAGACAGGAGAAGCAGGCTCCATGCAAGGAACCCAATATGGGACTTGATCCTGGGACTCTGAGATCACGCCCTGAGCCAAAGGCAGACGCTCAACCACTGAGCATCCCTCAAATAAAGCTTTTTAAAAAATATCATAGGGATTAAACAGTTTTTAAAATACAAAATGGCCACATCCCAACAAAAGGCTAATAATAACATTCTAATAAGTTATAAATTTAGATAATGTACTAAAGCTTCATATATTTTGCCAGAAATTTCATTAGCTTGAGGCAAGACTCAGAGGAGAGAAAGACTCTTGGCAGTACAGTGACATGACAGAGAGTGTCTAGATCAGAGCCACTTTCTGAATTCAGATCCTGGCTTGTTACAAGCTTGATGTGCTTTGGACAGGTTATGTGACTTCTCTGTGATTTACGTGCCCTGTCAAAAAAATAGAATGGTATAGTAATAGAACCTACCTCAACAGGGCATCATTAGGATTCAGCAAGTTAATCCATGGAAAGAATTCAGAACAGTGCCTGGCACATTGCCCAGCAGCCAATGTTATTTGTACTTTAAAGGATAGGCTTAATCTCTACGAAGGTCAATAGTCCATTTTATAACTCCAATCTTCTGCATTCTACCTGAAGGAGTCTACCCTTCTTGACATCTCTTTTTCACATATACACCAATTCTGGTTAGGAATACTGGTAAAATTGCATTTCATAGTTTGTAAAATATTGCAGTAAATTCTGACTTACCTTACTTATTAACAACAGAGTATTCAGTAGTATTAAAAATTTCATTATCCTATTTTATGATTTCATCAATGTGGATGTTACTTTAATATAGTACAAAGTAGGTGTTAATTAAATGTTGTTTAAATCCACCTATTTAGACTATGTTCTACATGTTACACCTAACGGATTAAAGAGAAAAAAATGAAAATCAAATTTGTTTACTAAATATCTGCTGAGGCACTATAGTAATCTATCTGTTCTCTTTAAGCTCACACCAAAATGAGCAAGGCAACCCAAGGGTTTTTTCCCCTCTATTACTGGCCCTGTCGGAACTCCTAATTTGGTATTTTGGTTAAGGTGATATTTTTTCTTTATACTCTCCATACTTCAAAAAAGTATTATTATTATTTCTAAAGATTTTATTTATTTATTTGAGAGAAAAGGAAACAGAACACGAGCAGGGGGGAGGAGACAGAGGGAGAGGGAGAAGCAGGCTCCCCAGGATCCTGGAATCATGACCTGAGCCCAAGTCAGAGGCTTAACAAAGTGAGCCACCCAGGTACCCCTCAAAAAATTATTTAAAGCTGTTTATCATTAAAGACACATATACAATTAAGGATGATAAAAATGGGAAGAATTATATAGAAAATCTTAGTCTTTACAGTTAAACATAGTCCTGGAACTTCTTCTTCTTCTTTTTTTTTTTTTGAAGATTATTTATTTATTTATTAATGAGAGACACAGAGAGAGAGGCAGAGACATAAGCAGGGAGACTGACGTGGGACTCGATCCCAGGACCCCGGGATCACAACTTGAGCCAAAAGCAGACGCTCTCAACCACTGAGCCACTCAAGTCCTGGAACTTCTTAACAACCAAAGCAGGAACAAAAAAACACATTGTAATTTCTACTGCCTGATTCATCTAAAAGAAAGAACTTTCAAGGCAATAAATTCAAAGAGGTATTTAATGTTTCTTTAGCCTAAGAATATGAATCAACATAATAAGGGATCTCTTCAACAATACAAGTTATTAATAACAGTTTATGTTTAATATGTACTATATTTTCTATATGTTTAATATGTACAGCATTTACTATATGCTAAAATGATCTTCTACAAATACATGAATATAATCATAAAACTTTTAGCAGAGTTGAGTCTAGAATATTAATTTTCAGAAAATTTTGTTTCTTTCCATTACATTATCCTATACATCCCATATATGGAAGAGAATTTGACCTTGGAATTACACATGTATACAAACAATGTGCAAAGCTTCCATAAAATACACACCACACAAACCTTGGCTAGTGCCAATAATCCTACTGAAATAAGAGATGAGTATATAAAGAGTAAATAATTTACTTTCAGTAAATAAAAGTGATTCCATTACTTAAATTCACATAGCATCTGTCAAGCTAATGATTTACTACGTTTTGCATTGGTTACCCTTGTGTATTTCTCATGGTTTATCAGGTCATGAATTTTTTTGTTTCATGATCTCTCCTCTAATCATTATGCATCAATCAATGCTCAGAGTACAAAAATAAATAAATAAAAATGAGCCTACAATGAAAACAAATCTGGAATTTAAATTTAACACCAGAAATCAAAAGTCTATATCAATATAAATTTCCAGTTATAAAATAAATAAGTCATGGGGATATAATGTACAGTATGGTGACTATAGTTAATAATACTCCACTACACATTTGCTAAGAGAATAGATCTTAAGAGGTTTCATTACAGGAAAAAATTTTTTTTCAAGATTTTATTTATTTAGTTTAGAGACAGAGAGAGAGAGAGAGCACAAGTGCAGGAGTGTGCACACAAGAGTTGGGGGAGGGGCAGAAGGAGAGAGAGAGAAAGAATCTCAAGTAAACTCCGTGCTGAGTATGGAGCTAGATGTGGGGCTCGATCTCACAACCTCATACGAGATCATGACCAGACCCAAAACAAAGAGTCAGACATTTAAGCATCTGTACTACCCAAATGCCCCAAGAGAAAAATGTTTGTGTGACTATGTAAGGTGATGGACATTAACTAGACTTATTGTGGTGATAATTCACAATATAAATATCAAATCATTACGCTGTACACCTGAAACTAATATAATGTTATATGTCAATTATACCTCAATTAAAAAGTCTGTATCAACATTCCAAACAATACAATTTATTCCTTTTCTCCTTTTACAAATGTACTTGGCTCTAAGTGCTAATAATTTTACTAGGTACATTAAAATATGAGGCCTGGAGGAAAACCAGCAGTCCTCCAACTGTAGTAATACCAATAGCTTCCAGCCAACTAGAAAGAACACCAACAAATATATTACCACACTTGGAAACCCAGGAAACTGACAGCCTGTTTTTTTTTCTTTTAGTTAATTAATAAACCTGAATGAATACACTCATAGTCTAGATTGCTTTATGTTTATATTAGATTAAAAATACATAAATTTGGATGAAGCAAGTCATTCTCTTCCTGCAAATCAATACTGAAAATGTATAGATATAGAGGATTATAACTCAATGATTCATTCAGCAGTTCCCGAAATTGTGAGCCTTGTAATACTCCCTTCCCTAATTTTGGGCCAGCCAAAGAGTTTAAATTAGTAGTTCTTAAAGGATGGTCTCCAGAGCAGCAGCCACAGTATCATCTGGTGTGAACGTGTGAGAAACGCAAATTCTTGAGCTCTACCTAGACCTCCAGAATCATGATTCCTGGGGGTGGACCCCGGGGGTCATGGCTGGATGCATTCTCTAGGTGACTCTAATGCCCACTAAAATCAGAGAACTGACCTGAATGGATGGCTCCTCAAAACTTTTTTTTTTCTCTGTTGCTTCAGTTCATTCCTAACTTACATCCTCACTCTTAATTACCAACTCCTGCTGGTTATCCTAAATCTCTTCGCTGGAAAATGGCACTCAAACACTGCTTACATAGTGAGGATGCTTCGTCAGTTGTCACTGTAATGCCTCAACAGAGAAACGTCTGTGGATTTTCTGCCCTTTCCCAACCCCCACTGCTCATTCCTCAGCTGTAGCTGCCATGCACAGTGGAGATGTATAGCTTTCCAAGGATCCATCCAACTGGCGATCAAGACTGCATGACTCATTAGCTTAGGTCATGCTCCACAAACCACCTGTGTGTGTGTATTGCCCATGTCACAGCCCTTCTGCCAACTTGCCACACGAACCTGCTGCTCATGGCTTCTGAGGCTGCCCTCTGTGGATGTTCGGGGCCTTGTTTGATCCAGAATGGTAGCCGATGGCCCTACATGACCTAGGGTCCACTTCTGTAGTGGATGCCTGTCTTAAAGGAAAGCCTGGGGCTGAAAGGGTGAATGGTGATTCCTCAGGAGAGCAGCATCCAGGACTACAAAGGTAAGCCAACGATGGCCCACACCCAATACTTATAGGTGTATCAAATACAGAACTAGAGAGGATCTCAGTTTTCAACAATCATTTGCATCAGAGGGAAATGAGGCAGCGTATCCCGAAAACTGTGTCCTGTTCTTCTCAGTACCCAGCACTAACTTCCACTTGGTTGGCTCCTCAGTTTCTAGAAGTCATACTGCTGTACTTGGGCATGTCCAGAGAGAATGAGCTATGTAAAATAGAAAACTTATTGCCAATGTGCATTTAATGCATGTTATATGGACATGTGTAAATGTAAATGTAATCAATATAATTATTGATTAAATTCCAATAAATTTAGGACAATGTACTGTATCTAATATGTATTTGTAATATGTTACTAATTTCAGGAGAAAAATATCAGTGGGTCATTTCTCTTATATTTCATAATCTTTAATGATTTTTTCATCCTTCTTTTTTGTATTACTAAAATGCTCAATTAATAAGCCCACTTGGTTTGTCAATCTCCGCCACACTGCTCTAAGAATTAAAGGACATCTTCACCTCTTCTATAGTTTTCTCATCAAAAAATGTGAAGTTTCCAAAAATGCTCTTAAAAGGGTATGGTGTATGAAGTTGTTCCCAGTATCACCCCTCCACTGAAGAATGACTCTGACATTCTGAAAATGACCTGGCACGTCATGCTACCCTGGGAAACCTGAAGAGAAATAGTGAGTGCAGGGACCAGGGAGGCTCCTGGACCTAATTCATATCAGCTATAATCTGCTGCCTTCTCTAAAACCAGAAAAAGGGCTTATGGCATCTGCACTGCCAGACTCTACGACCCTACAGACATTCCCCTGGGGTCTCATTCCCCAGTGAGAAGTCCTGAGCTAACACTACTGTCATTTTGAATTAGTGCTGATACAGAGCATCACAGCCAACTGTTCTTCTCCACCTTGTATTAAAACAGGTAGAGGGGAGAGGAAGTGCTAAGGTCACATTATTTTTTTAAACCTTTGCAGAAATAACAAGGCCAATTCCCAACTACTCAATAAAGAGACTTTAACTCTTAACTTATAATAAGAGAAAAGCTCATCTCAGAACAAGCTGTTATTTCACTAAACAAGAAAAATCACTAGCATCATTATTATGTGCTTTTTGTTTAAGACAGCTCCTCTGATCAAGAACAAGTTTTATTCCTCTCTCCTAGAAGGAATCTTATTTCTCTCTCACATAAAGCTCTCACAGGGAATTTGCTGTTTACCTCCTTCAGATCCTGCACGACGGCTGTCAACCTCTCATTTTCTGCCTGGACATTGGTGACCACAGCCCGGCTCTGTTTCAGTTCATTCTGCATCTCCAAGATCTTCCCCAGGTAGTAAGCTTCCTTCGATGCAGACTCCTGCAGAAGTGTTTCCTCTCGAGTCTCTCCATCCTCAGCAACCTTCCGGTGGATGGAGAAGGATTGCCCAAAGGCCTGCAGAGTATTTGGGGGAAAAAAAGAAAGAAAGAAAGAGTGCTAGATGAAATGCACCATAGCATTATTGAGACAGACTCCGGGAAATGTTTTGTTTTGTTGTGTATTTTAGAATTGCTACTCTACAAGACGTCCAGAGGCAAAACAACACATTTTATGCAACAATCTAACTGTTCTGATATTTGAAATAATTCAAATTCAATTTATAAGGGGAAAGAAAAAATTTTAATTTCTTTATAAAAATATATATAATGAGTTAAAGAAAAAAACTGTTTGTTTTATGTTACTGTTTTCTTAAGCTGATCCTATTAAGGAAAACAGTGCTAATGAGATCATCAAAATTCACATTCTCACTTTCATTCTAGAAAAAAAATCCTGAAAACATTTTTCAAGGAAGAAAATAATGGCTTCATTAGCTTTCTGATGCATTAGCGGTAAGAATGCACCAATTACCAACAGCACCCTGAAGAGAAAACAATCCCCAAATGGCATTCAAATGGCCCAGTACTACAAGAAAACAAAACAAAACAAACCCCTCCAAACACATGGAAATGTACTCACTGTATGAGAAAATGTCTATATCTACATATTTGTGCAAAAAGAAATACAGAATAAACCAGAAACTAATGAAATTGGTAAGCCACAGGGAGTGAGTAGAAATGGGGGGGTGGTATGAAATGTGATATAAGGGATGGGGGTTCTTTCCAGAGCAAGCCTTTTCATACAGGTCTGACTCTCAGAACTATAGTTATGTTTCACATATCTTTCAAATAAATAATAACAAAAAACAACCTCTGTGTATCAGGGGACCCCATGCGGAACACATACAGTAACAAATGTTCCTAGCTGTACCACAAATTAACAACTTAACCACACTGAAAGGGTTGGAGAAGAAAAAAATCTGGCCTGAGTAATTTGGGAAAGACAAAAAGAACCGTACCCAACTACTGTAGTCAAGTTGTAAATTCTCACAGGGATTATGGGATCACAATTCTAAAAACGTCTTTATATGAATACTAGGGTTGACCAAATAACTAATTATATTATCAGTAATGAATGCCAGGTTTCTCACTGTTGGAGAAAGTTACAAATAAGGAAAGGGAAAATTCTAGAAAGAAACTAATATACTGAGCTGTAATTAGAAGTATCGAGATGAATTTACAGTCTTTAATAGGTAGTTAAATATTCATAGATAGATGGAGAGAGACGTTTATGTGTGGGCATATACATGCACAGACAGGCCACTGAGAAGCCCAAAAGCCAGAACATCTCAGCAGCAATGAGCATACCTGCACCTGGATTTTGTTTCTAAATATCAATCTCCAACAAAAAAGAATTAGGGTTCTTTGGAGAAATGATCCATTCTCAAGCTACAGCAAAATGAATGAACTTCATACATCTTGTGGTGCCAAAGAGTAAATAACAAAATGCTTTCAAAAAATAATAGGGATCAGGGATCCCTGGGTGGTGCAGCGGTTTAGCGCCTGCCTTTGGCCCAGGGCGCGATCCTGGAGACCCGGGATCGAATCCCACGTCAGGCTCCCGATGCATGGAAGCCTGCCTCTGCCTCTGCCTATGTCTCTGCCTCTCTCTCTCTCTCTGTGTGTGACTATCATAAATAAATAAAAATTAAAAAAAAATAATAATAGGGATCTGTCAAAGGATGCAAGAGCCTATCAGGAGGGGCTACCAATGGCCAAGTCTGGGATAATTTGGACAATAAAATAAATAACTGTGTAATGAATTATAATTTATAGAATAATATAGTTGTGAATCCACATTGATACAATAACTGAATAAATGAAGGAAGAAGGAATAGCTCTTCTTTACGATAGAATTCTAATTAATAAGTGTAGTAGGAATGATGAAGATAAAATATATTAGAATTTGACAAACACCAAGTAATCAATGGATTATCAGGTAAGAGTTATCAATGGAATACAAAATTAATGCACCAAAGTATGATGAGAAATAGTATTTATATAGTCTTAATACTTATTAGAAGGACACAGTATGATTTAATGATTTCAAAGACTTCTTCAAATTTTATTCATAGAACAAAAATTTAGAAAAATAATAACCTGCAAACCTCTGTCTCAATAAACTATCTTCTTTAAAATCTCTACATGGATCAAAATCAAAACATGGTTCCTAAGCATCAACTGAGAAGAGAAACATTTCAGGATGGAGGGATAGATGGATGTTCATCTGTACAGTGTAGAACACTCTTGGCATTTGGCTTGTTAAGTCTCTGAACAGAAAGAAATTCTTACTTGAGTATTCAAATTTCTATTTGTAGTAAGCATATAGACTCATGAACAGATGAAAAATTATCTTCACAAATGATTTTACTTTGCTTTTCCATCAGTAATGGTCAGATTTGGTGAGATCGGGTCTGAATTCATTACCCATTAGAATGCCTTTGGAGGGGAGAGATTTGGCAATTTCTCTGTGATGACCTGGTGAAGTCTTTACCAGACCCTCACCCTAACAAGGGAACCCTGACTATACAGTTAAGCATTAGTAAAGTTTACAATTAGCATGAACTGTGTGTCAAGCACCTCAGCTAGCTTCCTATTTAAAACATACTTTTCCACTTCTTTGTACAGCAAACTACAAGGCCATTTTCTAAATTCTGCCTGAGTAAAATCAATAGACTTACGCACTCAGAATATGGCTCTCATATTATTTTCAGCACATAGGCAATGGTCCCTTGATAGGTAAAACAACCCCTAAAGTCTTAATAGCAAGTGAATTTGCCTTTCCAACCCTGACATAAAGTTTTAAAAATTGTACTCTGGATCCAGCACCAAAGGAAATGATTTTTCAGATACATACATAGAATATATTTTCAAAAACGAATCAAGAATTGAAATTGCAAATATAAACATTTTGATGACTCTTTTAATTTATACTTACTGCAGCTCAGAAACCTTAACTGACCATATGGGTTTCCAAAGTTAGTCATTATTTTTGTGAAGAACTTGGCCCTTCTTTGGACCAGATTTTAAAACCAATGTAAGTATGCGAGGTTATCCAAGGACATTAACCCTGGTGTTTTTCACATGAAATAGAAAAATAGTATCAACACTGCACAGGCTATAGATGCCCCTGATCTGCATTTGCAAATCCACTGAGTACTAACATAACTCAAAAAATATCTGCATTTTAGAAAGGGAGAGTAAAGGAGAAAACACTCCTACTTTACCTAATTCCTGTCAATAACTAAAATGGGATATGATGCCAACTGACATCTATCATTTGGCTAATTGTTTAAGTAGATTTACCAGACTTGTCTGGCTCTGCCAGGTACCTTCTTCCTTCCATAACTATTCCAAGTATGTCCTGACAAAGCTGGGCCCAAGAGAAGACAAACAATCTTTTTTAAGGCCACTGAAGCTGTATCCTTGGCAGAAATCACAAAACTAGCTTCAATGTCTATTTATAGGCAAACCTAGGGTAGTCATGCTTCTAGTTATATTTCGTTCAGACAGCAAATTCCTTTTAAGTTGCAATCACTTCATGGATAATTTTCATTTGAAATTAATTCAAGTAAACTGACATTTCTATACAATTTTGGAATGTATTATGATTTAATTGTACAATGTTACCTTCATATAGTCCATTGTAATGTAGCACAGCTGCTTTCAATTACCTGCCAATCTCAGTCAATTTGCTATATAGTAAGTTCTTTCCTTTCTCATTCTACTCACATGACTTCTTAATCCAAAGAAAATTGATATTTTTTACCTTCATGTTCAGGACAATACATTAGCTGTTAAGTGGCATTTTCATACTTATCATCCTTCCTAATATGAATGATTAAAGAAATAAAAGTTTGGCTAGTATATTTAATAATGTCCTATTATCTTAAAAATATGTGTCCTTGGTTATAGAATTTTCATTCTTTCATCTTAAAAACTGTAGCAGAACAACATACTAAGTCATCTAAGGACATTAAAAAATAGTTTTATTTGAACTGTAACATTTATTCATTTGTTCATTCACTCAACAAGTGTTTACAGAGAACTATAACAACCACTGAAATGCTTAAGGCACTGAGGATCTACTATATTCTAGAAAAAAGCTCTCGGGATCCCTGGGTGGCGCAGCAGTTTAGCGCCTGCCCTTAGCCCAGGGCGCGATCCTGGAGACCCGGGATTGAATCCCACGTCGGGCTCCCGGTGCATGGAGTCTGCTTCTCCCTCTGCCTTGTCTCTGCCTCTCTCTCTCTCTCTCTCTCTCTCTCTCTCTCTCTGTGACTATCATAAATAAATAAAAATAAAAATCTCTGCTAGCAGGAGCACATATTTTAGTGTAATATAAATAAATTAATAAGTATGTGGCATAATGTCGGAAAAGTTCTAGAAAGAAAATGAAAGCCAGAGTAAAAGCAGGTTAAAAAACTGCCCAATAGAACTTTCTGCAAAGATGTATCTGTGTTGTCTACTAACCACTAACTACATGTGACTAATGAGCTCTTAAAACGTGGCTCTTGTGACCAAAGAATTGAATTTTTAAATTTTATATAATTTCATTAATTTTAATTGTCATATTTGGGTACTGGCTACCATGTTGGACAGTGCAGGGATAGAGAATAAGGCAGGTACCAAGAGAGGAAGCCCTATTAAGACAGGACCTTCAGGGAAGGGGGTAACCTTTAGCAGATCTGAACAAAGGAGGGAGTGAGTCAGAACCTGGCCTTTCCCCAGAGCAGCAAGCCTAAATTTGAGTGTTACTAAGCAATAATTACTGCACTGCCATGGCACCTTTTTAAAGACCACTGGTGGCATTCTTTAAAGTCTCTACCACAGCACTTCAAGACCTGAGCGAGCCGGGTATTATTGAGACTTGATTTAACTTGTAAGAAGAAAAGGGTTGGCAACTAGCCTGTCAATGTAACCCATCCTCCCCAATAAACGACTTTACCTTCTTTGAACATATGATAAAAACTAGTTGACCAGTTACATGTCTCTGTTGCCTCAGCCGGCTAGGAAATTCCGCATTAAATGCTCTACAGCAATTAGCTAAAATATCTTAAGTTTCTGGTATAACTCTCCTGTGTTCTCTCTGCTGTTTTGAGTTTTGTATTTATCCACATGGTATTGGTTTCTTTTATTTTAATATACTTCAAATACTTTCAGAGTAGGAAGGTTATGAGTTATAATCCCAACAAATGGTTTAAATAATGTTGAATTACCACTTCTTTGAAATTTAAGCCTTAAAGAAAGTCCATGTTAAAGAATGGAGTTTGAGAGCTTAAGAGAACTGAGATTTCTTTTTTTTTCTTAAGATTTTTTTTAACTTATTCATGAGAGACACAGAATGACAGAGAAAGAGACAGAGGGAGAAGCAGGCTCCCTGCAAGGAGCCACATGCAGGACTCAATCAATCCCGGGACCCCAGGATCATGACCTGTGCCAAAGGCAGACACTCGACTACTGAGCCACCCAGGTGCCCCGAGAACTGAGAGTTCTATGAAGGATGCATTCTCACTCTGTGGAAAATAATGAGTCCAAAGGATTTCATAAAGTGTGCACACACGTTCACACACACAGGAATAAATGAGCTAAACTACTTAGAACTCATTGACTGAGAAACCTTTCTCAAACGACTTACTCCAGCAGCAAAACAGAGGGTATGATCCAATTACAAAAGAAGGGATCACTGGAGGTGAGACACTCAAGAGTACCCAGCTGCGAGAAATTGGTTTCCATGACTCATGGCTCAAAAGTCATTAGGAATTACCAGGTATCCTTGACAGAATCAAGCCTAATCCTTGAAAAGGCACATGTACTCAGAAAAAGGCAAGAGAGGTCAAGGGTGTGGACTCCTGAGCTGGACCAGCTCTGTTTCTTCCCACCTGCAGAACACTGAGCAAGTTACTTAACATTTTGTACCTCAGTTTTCTCACTCGTAGTATTGTGAGGCTTAAAAGAAAAAATCGACATATCACTTAAAACAGTTCTTGGGACAAATACAGTAAATGCTCAAAACTTATTGGCTATTCTTAGGAGAAAGAAAATGTGCTTTGGAATCAAACACATCAGGGTTTAGATCTGCCTCTTCTGAAATCTCTGGCAAGGTTTTGAAACTCATCTCATGTACAAAAGGAGAGAAACAGCATCTACCTTAAAAATAAAAACAGAGGGCATCTGGGTGGCTCAGTGTTTGAGCGTCTGCCTTTGGCTCAGGTCATGATCCCGGGGTCATGGGATCTAGTCTCACATCAGGCTTCCTGTGGGGAGCCTGCTTCTCCCTCTGCCTGTGTCTCTGCCTCTCTGTGTGTCTGTCTCTCATGAATAAATAAATGAAATCTTAAAAAAAAAAAAAAGAAAGAAAAGAAAAAGAAAGGTAAAAACAGACTAGCCCTGAAAGGTCAGGATATCAGAGAAAAGATATAAAATCCACCGCAAAATGCCTTGCACACAGTAAGATGCTTGCTCAGTACCAGTCCTCAGCCTCTCTCACCCGCCCTTTGGAAGTCTTGGGTCTGATGCTGGCGGGCTGTTGCTTCCTCTGGTGTAAAGGTCTTCCGTGAACTCCTGCATGACTCAGGGAGGCAGTTTGCCTCTCTCTGGACCACAGGTCCCTATGCATTTCTGAAACACTAAACCTCTTACCAGAAGTTCTGATGTAACCTTTTTTCTTGTTAAGCCATTAAAAATGTAAAAGGCAAACAAATTCCTCAAGCCCTAGGCTCTAAGGTTTATTTTAGCAAAGAATTCAGTTTTATCTTCTTTCAGTGAGAATCTTCAACTCTTCCTTAACTCTCCCCATCTTCTCCGGCTTTTAACCTAACTCCTATCCAATTATAAATCCCAACCATCTGGAAAACACAGGAGATCTATGACAACTTGGGTAATTGCCCCTGATTTTTCCAGGCATAATATCTAACAGCCTATCATTCAAATGTATATTTACTTAAAACCTAGATTTTTTTTTGTATCCTTGATGGTTTATAATTGGCACCTTCTGTCTTGCTGAACCCCCCTTCCAAACTACTCAGAGATTTTTCTAAAATTTTTTGCTATATGTTGAATATACACGAAAATTTACAAGAAAATATAAGCAAAAAAAAACATCAAAATTAATTTCTGTAGTTTAAGATAAAGACCATAACCCACTAGCCTCAAAAGCTTGTTTGCCTTTCCTTTGTGCTCTCTCATTGCTCTCCAACTCCTCCCCAAGTCAACACTATCCTAAATTTTGTATTTACCATTTTCTTGCTTTTTTTGGTAGTTTACCATTATGTGTATGTATTTGTAATAATATATTGTTCAATATTACTTTTTTTTAAAGACCTATAATGGAATCATTCATATGCACTCTTCGACAATTTGCTTTAACTCAAATTTACATTCCTAAAATGTATCCATTTTGATTGGTATTGTTGTAATTCATCTTTTTTTCATTGTAATAGTCTACTGAATAAATATATACTTCATTTTAATAATCCATTCTCCCAACAATGAATAATTTGATTGCTTCTAGTTCCTTGATATTATGAATAATGTAGCTCTGAACATTCTTGTGCCTATCTCCTAGACTAATACTTCTCAAAGTACAGGTGGTGAGGAGCAGTTTTATTTCCAATCTTTAGTGGACTAATGCTTTAATAAAATACAATAAAAATAAATTAATATAAGCATACTCCTACCATATGATCTAACTGTTCCACTCATAGGTATTTACTCGCCCAAATAAAAGACAGCATGTGTCCACATAAAGATTTCTATGTAACTGATTATAGCAACTTTATTGTAATAGCCAAAAACTAGAAACAACTCAAATGTCCACCAATAGGTGAATGGATAAGCAAATGTGGTATAGCCATACAATAGAACATTACTCAGCAATGAAAAGGAATGAGCTGCTGATCATGAAACGACATGCAAAATAATTATGCTAAGTCATAATTTTGTCAAGAAGCCAGACAAAACCAGAGTGTGTACTGTAAGATTCCATTTCTATGACATTCTAGAGAATGTAAGCCAACCAGTAGTGACAGAAAGCAGATGAGTGGTTGTTGTGAGTTGGGGTGGGGGTTATTGAAGAAGGGGTGTATGGGGCAAAAGGGAGGGACTACCAAGGGACATGAAAATATTTTAAGGACTGATTGATATGTTCATTATCTTGGTTGTGGTAATGATTTAATAAGTATATGCATATGTCAAAATTGAACAAACGTCACTTTAAATATGTGCAGTTTGTGGTATGTCAATTATACCTTAATAAAGCTATACAAATATAAATCACTAGGAAAACGTGAGAAGAAAAATATAAAATATAAGCCTCAATTATTATTTAAGACTATATTTTTAAGAGCAGTTTCAGGTACACAAAAAAGCTGAGAGGAAGGTTATAGAGATTTCCCATTACTCCTTGCCCCTACATATGCATAGCCTTCCCCGAGAGAGGTACATTGGTGGGGAAGGCTACACTGACACATCATTATTCAAAGTCCATAGTTTACATTAGGATTCACTCTTGATGTACTTTGTGTAGATTTGGAGAAATGTATAATGACTTGTATCCACCTTTATAGTATTGAACAGTTTCACTATCCTAAAATTTCTCTGTACCCTGCCTATTCATCCCTCTCTCCCTGCTACCCCGGCAACCACTGATCTTTTTACCATCTCCATAGCTTTGCCTTTTCCAAGAATGCCATATAGTTGGAATCATACAGAATGCATTTAGTGTTCTCAGATTGGCTTCTTTCATTTAGTGATATGCATGTAAGTTTCCTCCATGTCTTCCCATGGCTTGATAGCTCATTTCCTTTTAGCACTGAATAATATTCCATTGTTTGGATGGACCACTTTTTATTATCTATTCATCTATTGAAGGACATCTTTGTTGCTTTCAAGTGTTTATGTCCTAAGAATGTAGTAGCTGTTTGAAAAACTAATTTATGTAAATTTAAATAAAAAATATTTTAATTGCATTCTTTAAAAAAACACAGTTACATACTAGCAAGATGTGTACAGCCAATGGGCACTGCACAACTTCTCAAACTTGGAATCAGGTTGGACCCTGTCACCCTCATTTCCTGTTCCACATTGATTTTCACATGGCAACGGCTTTTTACTAGAGCAACCCTGAAAACCCAGCTTTGCAAAATATTGCATAAAAAAAAAGAATGTAGCACAATCTAATTGAAACCCTGAACTGAACTATCTTGAGCTAGTAAGTTACACAGGGTCAAAAGACATCATGTATCACTGTGTTCCCCTCAAACATGCAAAATATCCTAAGGTTCTTTGAGAGTTTGCAGTGGTACCCCCTGGCACTTAGGCACACAAGGTCTCCAGGTATCTACACGTCTGGGGTAAGGCCTACCCTAAGTTTTCTGACATGCTCATTTTGAGATTCTAATGTAAGGAATTGTTGAGAACCACTGCTCTAGGGTGTGGGCCAGGAGCTGAAATGGCCATGTTGTGGATTACGCACAGCCTCAGCTCTTCTTAACAGGGCTGCCGAGCATTCCTGTGCTGCTGCACAAATTCTCACTGTCGCTAGCAGTGTCCAAGAGTTCCTATTGCTCCACATTCTTATGGTTGACTTTTAGACTTTAAAGTTTTTACCACCTGATAGTTTATTTTGCATTTCCCTGATGACTAATGAAGTTACGGATTTTCATATTTTTATCAACCATTCACATTTCCATTTCTGTGAAGTTATGCATTTTCATATTTTATTAAATTTTCATTTTCATATTTCCATTCCTGTGTAGTTTCTACTTAAGACTTTTTTCTTCTCAAGGGTGCTTTCTCCCCTTTTATTAATTTGTCAGTTGTATACATGGCAAATATCTTCCCCCAGTATTTATGATTTGTTTTTTCACTCATTTTACAGTGTCTTTTTTTATTCTACTTAGAGAGAGCAGGGGTGGGGTGCAGAGGAAGAATGACAAGCAGACTCTGTGCTGAGTGCAGGGCTTGATAAAGGGCTTGATCTGAGGATCCTGAGACCAGAGCCTGAGCCAAAATCAAGAGTCAGATGCTTGACTGATCGAGCCACTCAGGCGCCCCTACAGTGTCTTTTGAAAACATAAGGTCTCATTTTCTAAAGGACAGGTTGCTATTTCCTTACTATTTGTAGTAATAAGTATGGCAAATATTTTCTCCCAGTTTGTGGCTCCCTCTTCTATTCTTTAGAGATGTCTTTTGATAAAATAATGTCCTTGATTTTAAGGTAGTCCAACAGCCAATCTATTGTTCTCTAGCTAGGAAATTTTGTGTCTTATTTCACCTTCCAACCTCCAAGGTCATAAAGTTATTCCCTATTTTCTTCCAAAAGTTTACAAGTTTTGCCTTTTATATTTCAGTCCTTTAACCCATCTGAAATTAATTTTTGTGTACAGAATGAAACACAGATCTATTTTAATTATTTTCGTATATAAATAATCAATTTCCCTAGCACTGTTTAATGAATTGCCCCCTCCTTTCCTGCTGATGTGAAGTGCCAAGTCAGCCATAAATCATATTGACATAAATTGTGCCTGGTTCTAGGCTATCCCATAATGCTCCACTGATGATTTTAGGGTACTGAAGTGAGGGCCCATTCCCCTGAGAAAGAAGAGGTACCTTGCATCATCTAAACCTTATTCATTGTTATTTAAGCTTTGAACTATCTGCATCAAACAGGATGTCATTACTAATGGCAATCTATTAAATGAAAATGCCATACTTTGTAGGAAAGGAGCAAATTCAAATTGATTTTGAGATTTAGCCAGTGAGTATATAAAATCTAGGTTTTTCTTTCCCTTATGTAAGTGATATATTTAATTATTAAAGAAAAAATTGATAATCCCAAAAATAGAGAAAGAAAAAAAAACTTCTACCTTTCCTTCCCCATCCTCACAATTTAGGAAAGTTCAGGACCTCCAAATTCTTACCCACCATTGCCTACTGGGCCCCTTGAGGTCCATAGATGTGTTTTACTCATAAAGGTTTGGGCCTCAAGTTAGGATCTGGTCTTCTACCTTGGTGAACTTGGCTCAACCAAAAGGACGCCTTCTGCCAGACTGGTGTCCACTCATGCTTCCTCCTCCTTAGCTCTCCCTGGGTTCTAAATATAGGTTAGAGTGATATATGTCATAAGAAATTTGGGATCGAAAGTGTTAGACAACTACTGTCCCCTAGTTGATGTATATAGCCAATCTTATTTCTGATGGCTCACTTCAGCCTCCTTTGGCTGGGTTAGAAGCTAGTTTCTTATTACTATGGCTATTCACAGTCCCAAGCAAATTATAGAGACTTTAGGAATCAGCATAAGGAAAAATATACATGCTTAGCAAGCAATCTCTTTGAGACTGCTTGCTTAGCAGAATATGTCTGTCCAGAAGCAAAATTCAAATGCACACATTTTATGAGTATTACCAGAAAGAAACTCTTCAACTTTTTAACAGATTCTATTTTTTTATTCTTTTTTTTTTTAACAAAACATGTATAAAATACAAGTAAAAATTTTTTCTGGGTCTTATCCAGTGAGGGTCTTTGTCTACTAAAATGTAGCTAAAATGAACTTCTTAAGTTATCATAAGTTATATTCCGGGTCCCCCAGTATAAAAATAATAAATTTTACATTCTTTTTCCTGATTAAAAATCAAACCAACATCCAGTAAAAAACCTCATTTTGCTGACTCTCCCTCCCTTCCTTTTCTTTTTGCCACCCTTTCTTCCAACAAACATTCATTCGGAATCTATGCATTTAGGCACCAAATCATTGGAATATCAAGGCCTCGTTATATTGCATGAAGAAACCTGGTGGTTTTATTTATATACAGGTTTTGTATAAAAACAAGTTTACCCCTTTGGAGCACCTTGGTGCCTCAGTCAGTTGAGCACCCAACTCATGGTTCCGGCTAAGGACGTGATCCTGGAGTCTTGAGACTAAGCTTCACATTGGCCTCTGCACTCAGTGCAGAGTCTGCTTGAGATTGTCTCTCTCCCTCCCTATCTGCCCTTCCCCCATCATGCTCTCTCTAAAAAAATAACATCTTTTTAAAAAAAAATCATTAAAAAAACCCCACAAGTCTACTCTTCTAGAGGACATCTTGTTAAGCCATTCAGTTGATTCAGCTCAAGAAAATGAACCGAAATCAGCTCAGGCAGAGTGACCTGAGGACAATCTCCCTAGATAAGAGGGATCCCTCACAGACTATTTCACTTAGGACTCGAAAAAGGAAAGCCTTGTTTCAGAAGAAAGAGTCATACATAGAAAGGAGGTTTGTATTCAGAAAAAAGATTATCTCACACTCTATTCTTGGAGAATAAATACAGTAGGTTTTTTGAAACATAAAGAAGAGAGTAATAAGGGAATATCCCTGATCTTTCAGCTATTAGCAAAAAAGCAATATTGATATGGAGTTATCAATATGACCTAGATTTTCATAAACTCAATTGTGACTAGGATATAAGAGAATAGATCAAGCAACTTTAATTACTAATCAAGAAAAGAAAAATGTTTCTTGAAAACATTATTTCCTGTCCTCTGTACACTGGTCCTTATGTTCTTATTGGTTAACAAAGTGAACTAACCATATGTTTTCATTGTGTCTTCTTGTTTTCATGTAAGTTTCCTTTACTTGAATTTTTAAAAATCGTCTCAGCCTAAAAAAACTAATTAAAATAACAAATGACATTATTCACTATTTTGCATACAAGGTTCAGCAATATGCCAAATCACCAGCTGGTCAGTGGTAGAGCCAAGATTCAAAGCCCAGGGGCCTGACCCCAGAGCCTGTGCATCAAGTATTCTGTATAGCAGAACTGCAGCAACAAATCAGAAATGAAAAACCTGATAAGAAGCATTAACAAGATAACATGAGACTTTTGTTCTGAATTTATAAGAAGTTAGGAAATACACAAGTAATTTAGAGAGAGTAAACTGTGAGCTTGTTTGGGCTAAACCATCATCTAGTGATGTGGTTTCATCATCAAGTGAAACCATCATCTAGCTATCTCCACCCTACTTTGCTGTTGTGGAAGGACCTGTGAGTTATCTCATCAATATCCACCCTTCTCTCCTCTTCAAAAGAAATGTTGATGTTATTTGGGGTGCAGTGGCCCAACTTAAAGACTACTTTTTCCTAACTTTCTTGGTTTCTAGGAAAGTTCAAGGAAACGTAAGGAGAAGCTAAGTAGAGCCAGGCAAGCTCTTTCAAAGGGGGCTGATTCAGTTGAGAGATACACACTTTTGCCATTTCATTTTCTTATAGCCTAGAATATAGATATGATGGCTGGATTGCTAAGAGCATTTTGTGACCATGAGGAAAATTTTGGCCTATAAGCCAGCACTAAGGACATCAGAAAGGAAGATGAGGAGAAGCCTGGGCTCTTTGTGACCACAGAATTGCCACACCAGCCCTAAATTACTTAGTTCTGGACTTTTATGTTTAAACCACTCATATTTGAGTTTTCTGTAAAATGTGGCTAAATTCTAACCCCAAGTAATATCATATCTTACATAATTTTTTTAACTTTTAATTATCCTCAATATCCAACGTTCTTTCCAGAAATTTACAAGAACTCTTAATAAATTGTATTCTAATTCACAATAATCCCCTTCGTGCCTCACATTTATTTCTCTCTGCAACACATCTTCACTAGTCTTATATTCACGTCGTTATGAATTCATAGGATATACTATTAGTAGAAATATTGCAATATTAGTAAAGGTAAAAATGAATACTAGATGCAAAAGTCAGCAGGTCAGCCTGTGATATAAAAAGAAAAAAAAAAGACCATGAGAATTAAAGTTACGAAATTTGTCTAGAATCACCAGTCCAATAATTGATGAAACCAGGGCTCAAACCTAAAGCCTCCTCTGTGATATTGGTCTTAAAGGGATCCACTGATAGTGAACTGGCAAGAATGAAGTAGAAAAAGCTTCCAGTTGAAGGTGACAGGTTTAGCAAAAGCCTCAGGGGAGAAGGTAGGAGGTAAACTACTTAATTACAGGCCATTAGAAGCCATGACCATGAGGAGCCATTTTAAGAAAAGCAGACCTTGGTGCAGTACTAAAGCAGATTTGATGCAAAGAACCAAAAGGGAGATGTGAAATCATGAAATAAGTAGGCTTAGGGGTACCTCTCAACCACCAGCATGGGGGAGATGGGGGTAGGGAAACAGATTAACAAGCAGGGTATCCAGACTGGCCTGTTAAGGTGCACAGTTGCTGGTTTTATTACCAAGTTATGCAATATTTATCCCTCACCTGTACCCTGGCTGTGAAGAATGTTCAGTCTTCTCATTATTTTTTTTCAGTGTTCTTATCTCAAAAATATTTTTTTATTATTTATTATTAATCAATCATTCTTATAATCATTCTTATCTTAAAAATATTTTATTTTTTAAATATTAATTAATTTATTTATTTGAGAGAGAGAGAGTGCATGCACCAGGAGGGGGAGGGGCTGAGGCAGAGGGAGAAGCAGGCTCCCCAGTAAGCAGAGAACATTATGTGGGGCTCCAACCCACCCAGGACCCAAGTATCCACTTGAGCTGAAGACAGATGTCTGACCTACTGAGCCACCCAGGTGCCCTCAAAAATATTTTAAAATGTCTGTGAGAACTTTAAAGATAAATGATTAGGGACAAAAATATGATGCATGTTTGTTACTCAGAGATTTGTGTTAGTCAGTCATAGCCAGTTGGCACAGGTGAAGGCTAAGAGTAGCCATTATACCTAGGACTTGGAGAGGAGATCTATAAATCTTAACCTGAGCTGGATGAAGGCCATTCTTGTCTTACTTATGGCTAATCTGTATCTTGTCATCATAAAAGTGTCCTAAATAATTTGTATCAAGTTACCTTGAGACATCTAGACTTCAGAAGGCTAACTCTATCTCTTAGGGAATATAGTCATAAAATTTGAAGCTGTATCTACTAAGTGGCTGTCAAGGAAGCTGTCTTCAGCCTTCTATATGTACCATCCTTGGCCAAGCGCTTAAATTCCTTTGCCAGTAAAAAAAATATGAAGACTTTTTGTTTCCTCCTTTAGGCCTGATTGTAATAATATGATAACCACAAACAGATTCTTCTCTTCAAACCAAAATTAATAATTTTTCTACCATAGGCCCAAACATTTCCATCCCAACTCTAACCCACATCAAGGCCTTTAACTTGAGGGAGAAATGAGAGAAATGGAATTTAGGATGCAGATATTAAAGATATAAGTACAATCTCAGGAAGGAACAGATGCTTTGTTTTTAATGACTGATGGCTTTTCCTGAGATGAGTAAGTACGGCTGGAAAACGTCTAAAGTCTAGTTATATGTGGTTGCCCTGCCAGATGTTATTTAACCCTCAAGCTCAGCTTATGCTTCTCTCTGATTTACCTTATGCCTCACCATGTCTCCAATTCTACATTATATCTGATAGTAACAGGGTAGGGGTGGGGAGTTGCGGGGAGAAGAGTTCAGAAAGGGAAAGAGATTATAACAGGTGGTCAACAGTGAGGTGAGGCTCAGGAAAGGTGAAGTGGTCTGCTTTGAACATTATTTGACCATTTCTTTCCAATAGAATCAAAGTATCCTTTTCAGTCTACATCAAATGACCTCACAACAAAATGGCTATGTCAAAGCAACAGAATGTAAATGTCACAAGATTCTTTCTCAGGGTTATTCCTTCTTAAAGGCACGTTCTAAGTTCTAATTCCATATTCTCAACAATCTGCTTTCAGATCCATGTTTGATTTTCCTAAGGTAAAACTATGACTCTAAAGATAAAGCTTTTCCTACCAGACTTCATATGGAAATAAAAGGTAGAAATTTGAAAATATTTTAATTCAGCCTTAGTTAAAATTAAAGAAAGAACTCTTGAGTAATAAAGGTACTGAGTGAGAAACTTTGAGAAAATTACTTTGATACCAGTTATTTAAGAATTCAGGATGAATAAAAAATATGACAAGGTGATAAGTATTTTCATCTGGAGGTCTTAGGAGCACATTGAACAAAGGATACTCAAACAACAGTCACAAATTTCTGCTTTAAGTTTAAATTTGCACATACTCTGTCTCTTATCAAAATAATAAGTAGCTCTTTTTAAAAAAAGATTTTATTAATTTTAGAGACAGAATGCAGTGGGGAGAAGCAGAGAGAAAGACAGTCTTAAGCAGACTCTGTGCTGAGCACAGAACCCAACATGGAGCTTACTCCCACAACCCTGAGGTCACAACCCTGAGATCATGACCTGAGCCAAAACCAAGAGTTGGACACTTAACTGACTGATCCACTCAGACACCACTAATGAATAAGAAGCTCTTAAGTGATGTCACAGAACCTCCATATTATGTTATTTCAAACTATTAAGGGTTGGGGCACCTGGCTGGCTCAGTCAGTAGAGCACGTGAAGCTTGATTTCAGGGTCTTGATTTCAGCCCTACATTGGGCATTGAACTTACTTGAATAAAAAAAAGAAGCAGCAGAAGATGCAAACTATAAAAACTTTAACCTGGAACCTTAAGATTATGTATATTTTTTATAGAAAACTGAATCTCTTAGAATGAATTTTATAGACAAATTCTTGTTTACATAAAGTGGTAAACTATGTTTGACACAGAAAATTGATTTTGCTCACCTACCTTGTTATAATTAATACAATGTCTATGACCTCAATATTCTTGTTATAATAACTTCATCAATGTACAAACTATGTAGAGTCTCATGCTAGTCAAGAAAAATACCTAGACTCACATACTAATATATTTTTCTCCCAATCAGATAGTAAAATAAAATAGCATTTACAGCAGCTTCATTTTCAAGACCACAGTGCATGTCATTCTTCTACATACCTGTCAAGCTGTTTGCCCAGATGAACAATATATTGTTCTATTAAGAGAGCTGTTTGCCCAGATAAGCAAACTGTTTGTCCTGATAAATTGATTTGCAAGAATTTCCTAAAGCAAACAGTGAAGTTATTTATTAATTTACTGTCTAATCTTCCTGAGCAAGAATTTCCTGGAGCCAAGAGTTAAGTCATACTGACATGGGTGGGCTCAGTTCTAATACATTCCATTCCATGTGTAAGTAACAAATAGTGAAGGAGAAAAAACATGATTGACACAGAGGGATATTCAGCCATAGAATTTTAGAAGTTGGTGAGTAGTCTAACCTCATTAAGTTTACTGTAGAAGAAACTGAGATCCAGAGAATTTAAACAACCTACCCAAATTCATATAGCAAGTTGGAGAGAGAGAGTAGATAACAAAATAGAGATACTTTGCTCTGAATCCAATATTTCCATTACATGACTCAGCTCCTGCTTTGAAATGAATCTTTAAACACAGAGAAATATAGGGAGTCTCTCATAATCCCTATCAGTGGTTCCTGGGATCACAAGCATCCCTACAGATGTAATACAGAGATTTAAGCAAAGGCATAGCATTTGCAAAGTTAACTTCTAACACATCTTACATACTTAACAATGAATAAATTTAGAAACTTAAAGCAGTGAAGTCTTCATTTTAAATTTATTTTGTCAGTAAAGATCACACTTAAACTTTGGCAAAAATGTCCATTCCACCATCTGTTCTTCTGTATTGTAATTGGAACCTATTAACAAAGACCCTCATGTCAACTTGTACTACTAAAGGACTCTGACTGGTGCTCCAATGTCAAAACTGTCACCAATGAAATACTACAGAAAGATATGATTACTTTCTGTTCTTCATTTTTATGGCTCCTAGTCATTCAGAAAATTTCTAACTTAGACAACATGTTGGTTTTATGTTTAGGTGGCTGAATAATGGAAAGATTTATAATACATCAAACAACCAAAAAGCTTCCTACTGTCTAAAGTAGGAAGTAGCTTCCTACCGTCCAATATGGTAGCCATTAGCCACATGTGGCCATTTACATTTACATTAATTATAGTAAAATCTAAAACTCAGTTTTTTGGTCACATATTCATATTTTTACAGTAAAAATCTATGTATACTTTCAACAATTTTGGGACTATGTCATAGTTGGCCATTACAGAATGTACAACACCCTACCATGCATCATTATATGCACCCAATATGCATCACTAAATAAACCATAAAGCAAGGTTATAGTAGTCAGGATGGGGTAACACAGCAACCACAAAATCTTAGTGTCTTAAGACAAAAAAGGTTCATTTGTTCTATCCCATAGTTCAAAGTAGATGTTTCTGGTCAGGTGGTTCTCCTGGCTACATCTCCTTGGATGTCTTGGATGACTTAGAGCAGTGATTTGGAGAGGTAGGCTACTCTGCATTCAGCCCAACAATAATGAAAGGAGAGTAGATTTTACTAGATGTTTCGGAACTAAGTCTGGAAGTGCCACACACCACTTCTCTCCAAAGTTCACTGACCATAAGTAGTTTTCTGGCCCCATACAGATGCAAAGGGATTGAGAAAGGCCATTTTCCTATAATCTCCAAAAGAAAATGAAATAACGTGATATGTACAGGGAGCTGTCTTTGCTTGAGAACATTCAGATCTCATCAAACAAACAGACGGGTCTCAATATTTTATAAGTAGATGGTATCACTATTCAAAACTATTCTTTGCCCCTCACCATGGAAGGATTATACATCCCCACCATGCTGATGCCAGGCTTGGCTGAACTGCACATCCCCAGAGTGGGTGTCTGACTCGGTTTGTAAAATGTGTGTGGCATGACACATGCTGCTTTCAAGCAGAAGCTTTAAGATCCGTTGCTTGTTTCCACTGTGGGTGGTTTTTTCCCCTTGACTAAAAGATAAAGTCTCAGAGAGGGGCTGCTTCTTTGGCTCATATCTCAGAATGACAATGACATGGAATAAGTTTTATACCTATAGCAGATGTAGAGCATGAGAGATAAAACTTTGTTGTTACAAGCCCCGAAAATTTTGGGAATGGTAGGTTACCACAGCATAACTTAGCCTAAGTGACTAATAAAGTATCAAAAGCATAGCAGTGGATGTGCCTCTTGAGATGCATTATAAATTAAGAATAGGAATTCTTTGATTTGTGACATAATAAAACTATTCCTATGACTGGTAGAGAATGTGACAAAAGCAATAGTTTAAATTAGGCATGACCTTTACTGTGGACTTTTTTACTTTAAGGCTTTATTTATTTATTTCAGAGAGAGAGAATGCGCAAGTAGGAGCAGGGGGAGGGGCAGAGAGAGAAGCAGACTCCCTGTTGAGCAGCAAAGACCCCCAGGATCATGACCTGATCCGAAGGCAGACGCTTAACAAACTGAGCCACCCAGGTGCCCTGGGCTTTTTTACTTCTAAAATTACTTCCTGGGTCCTGGGGAAGGAACTCTGCTAGCAGAGTCCTTGCTTCCCCTCTAGGTAGTGAAGGCTGTGGAAGGGGCGAGATGACTGGGGGTGGTTCTGCCTATTGGCACTATTCATTAGTTTAGGCATGTGCAAGGATAAAGAGACTTCCATGTGGACAGAACTTATATATAATAACCCTTTTGTAACAAATGACTTACAAATAAACTTCCATAATTCAACAAATCATATGGAAAAAAAGACAAATTGGTTCTGCAGGAATGTAGCTAATAGGAACTAAGTTGACATATAACTAATATATAACTATTAATATATAACATATAACTAGGGATCCCTGGGTGGTGCAGTGGTTTGGCGCCTGCCTTTGGCCCAGGGCGTGATCCTGAAGACCCGGGATCGAATCCCACATCGGGCTCCCGGTGCATGGAGCCTGCTTCTCCCTCTGCCTATGTCTCTGCCTCTCTCTCTCTATCTCTCTGTGACTATCATAAATAAATAAAACATATAACTAACTTGACATAACTTTTCTATTAGATCATAAACACATTTCATGAATTAAAGAAAATTTAGTTTTCATAAACTTTCCACATAACGATAAAAGTCAAGAAAGAAAAAGCTGAAAAAATTTAGCTTTCTAATTCATCTACCTATTTTCCAAAGTAAAAGGAGTCCTATGCAAAAGGGATCTCCGTTATCCCTATTTTGCATGATTGAGGTCTAAGTTCCTTTGCTGTTATTTTAAGTAAATTTTCATTAGATCCTCATCTAGGATGGAAAACAATCATCTTCCATACAATATTCAGGTCATAGTCAATTACTGACTATTCAAAGCCATATAGTAACAAGAAATCAGTGTACCATCAAATCAAATCAATAAAAGTTCTCCTTGCAAGCACTGCATTAGATACCATCACAATTTAGAGACTTTACAGTAACCTAGAATGTCAGCTTTCTTCAATAGTCTTTCCTTACTATGAGGATCAGTTTTGTTCTTTTAAAAAAAAATTTTATTTCGGGGCATCTCTGTGGCCCAGTTAGTTGTCTGCCTTTGGCTCAGGTCATGGGATCAAGCCCTCTCTCAGGCTTCCTGATCTACGGGGATCCTGCTTCTCCCTCTCACTCTGCCTGCTGCTCCCCCTACTTGTGCTCTCTCTCTCTCTGTCAAATAAATAAATACTTTAAAAATAAATAAATAAATAAAAGATGTTATTTTTAACATCTTTATCTCTGTTATCTCTACACCCAATGGGGGGCTTGAACCCATAACCCCACGATTAAGAGTCACATGCTCCACAACTGGGCCAGCCAGGTACCCTAAGCTGCTAAACCATCATCTGATCTTTCAGCATGTTGTAATCTTTTTCTTTTTTTTTTTTTTTTTAAGTAAGTGCTACACCCAACGTGTGTGTAGATCCAGCAGCTAGAAATATGGCCAACTGGTGAAAATTATGGGGAGTCAACTTTTCTTTTAACAAAAAAGAGCAGTTTAACAATTAGAGCTGCCAAGCAACAGGGTGGATAGCCTCGGGAAAAAGTTGTAAGAAAGGAAATAAACAGTAATTTAGCAACTCTGGCCACTTTGCACATTAGTATTACCACCTCCGGGCTGGAATTAAGGAATGAAGCTTAGAGAACAAAAGAATAATAAGAAAATTAACACACATTTTTCCAACCCATAGGATAAATAAAGCTCTGTGAATGATATTCACCAAATTTCATGATAAATCATAACACTTTAACTCTCTTTCATCAAAACAATTTTTAAAACTCTTATGAATAGAAATGCTACAAATCTCTATATTGATACTCTTTAAATTCTCCTTTATTTGGAATAAATTTAAGTAAATCTAACAAGCATACACTGGCAGTTTATCATCTGTAGAAGTTAATTAAAAACAGCTGCAACACTCATCTTAGTAAACAGAAGGCATCTTTGAGCAATTACCAACATGATATTGCCAGAACCAGGGTCTCATAGAGCAGACAAATCAGCAGATACTTCTTCCCCGACAATCTGCTGTGCAGGATTTTGAAGTTTTGCTATTGCTTTTGCTAAACTGATGAAGTACATATAGACATAAGGAGAAAAATTTAATTGCACCAAAATTACATAGGTCAGTGTTTTGCTCTGTTAGAATCATAACAAGTGAATTCCAATTATAAAAGCAAAAGTTGCTTAAAATTTTTTGCATTATGTTCCAAAAGCCAATGAATGGAAAAACTATATTCTCTAATCAAATCATTAGCTTAGGTGAATGTGAAAATGTGTTAAACTACAATCCTTCATATGATAGTACACAAGTACTCAAGATAGCCAACAAGCTGTCTTACTGAATTTATATGCACAAAAGGATCCTGATAGTAACTTTTAATGATTTCAAATGTTAATTAAAAACATCAAGTCTAAAAATAATTGTCTTCTTTTTATAGCCAAAATTACTATGCAGCATGGCATTCAATATGACAAATTAGTAAAGAGTGGGATTTTTTTTTCAATAAACACCTATTTAGTTCTTTCAGTCTACCTCCAAGTGCTAAAATATACCTAAATTCAGGACTCCACTGTAGGAAGTAATATTCCAACTTCTGAGTAAAGAGAGATTGAAACATGCACTTTTACTCCCTCCTTGAAAACCCTTTAAAACTACAGTGAAATTCAGTATGTACCTATATTTCCACCAGAGAATGTGATAGAAGGCAATACTACAAGCTTCTAGAAGACAGGTGGATGAGGAGTGACCAGCTCCACAAACCTGAGAAAGCCAATCAATTCTCCTTAATCAATAACATTATTATAAGAATTAAATGAGATAATATACATTACGAAATAAGCATTCAATAAATGCTCACTTTTTTTTTTTTTTTTAGATTTTATTCATTTGAGAGAGAGAAAGAGAATATGAGCAGTGTAGGGAGGAATAGAAGGAACAGAAGAAGCTGACTCCTTGTTGAGCAGAGAGGCCAATACTGGGCTCAAGCCCAGGACCTTGAGATCATGACCTGAGCTGAAGGCAGACACTTAACTGACTGAGCCACCTAGGTGCCCCGCTATCTTTTATTTTTAATAAGATGTTTACAAAAGATAATCTTTTGGAAAATGACACAGAGTTTTGAACTAGCAAGCCAGGAAGCAGAAATGTTAGGAGGAAAATGTAACCTGATGAGACCAGAGTTGTGAATTACTAAGGGAAAAGGCTCTACGGCCATACCTCATTTTACAGTACTTTAACTTATTACACATTGCAGATATTGTTTTTTTGCTTTTTTTTTTTTTTTTTACAAAGGTTTGTGTGTTGAGCAAGTCTATCAGCACCATTTTCCCAACAGCATTTGTTCACTTTGTGTCTCTGTGTCACATTTTGGTAATTCTGGCAATATTTTCAAACTTTATTATTATTATATTTGTTATGGTAATCTGTGATCAGTGATCTTTGACGTAACTACTATATATATTTTTTTTTCCTCCAGAACTGACGTAACTACTATAATTGTTTTCAGGCACCATAAACGACACCGATATAAGACAGTGAACTTAATCTATAAATGTTATATGTGCTCTGACTGCTCCACCAACCAGATGTTCCCCTATCTTTCTTCCTCTCCTCAGGCCTCCCTAGTCCTTGAGACAAAACAATATCGAAATTAGGCCAGTTAATAACTCTACGGTGGCCTGTAAATGTTCAAGTGAAGGGAAATGTCACACATCTCTCACTTTAAATTAAAAGCTAGAAGTAATTATGCTCAGTAAGGAAGGCATGTCAAAAACTGAAATAGTCCAAAAGCTAGGCCTCTTGCACCAAACAGCCAAGTAGCAAATGGAAATGAAAAGTTCTTGAGTTTACTCCAGTGAACACCCAAATAAGAAAGGGAAATAGCCTCATTGCTGATATGGAGAAAATCTGAGTAGTCTGGATAGATCAAACCAGCCACAACATTCCCTTAAACCAGAGCCTAATTCAGGGCAAGACCCTGGCTCTGTTCAATTCCATGAAGGCTGAGAGAGATGAGAAAGCTACAGAAGAAAAGCGTATAGTTAGCAGAGGTTGGTTCATGAGGTTTAAGAAAAGAGGCTATCTCCATAACATAAAAGTACAAGTGGCAGCAGCAAGTATTGATATAGAAGCTGCAAGTTACCCAGAAGATCTAGCTAAGATAATGAATATGAGTGGCTACACCAAACAAGATTTTCAATATAGATGAAACAGCCTTCCATGGGAAGAAGATGCCACCTAGAGCTTTGATAGCTCAAGGAAAAGTCAATGCCTGGTGCCAAAGCTTTAAAGGACAGGCTGGCTCTCTTTTTAGGGGCTAATGTAGCTGGTCACTTTAAGTTGAAGCCAGTGCTCATTGACTATCTCCAAAAACCCTAGGGCACTGAATTATGCTAAATCTACTCTACTTTTGCTCTATAAATAGAACAAAGTCTGGATGACAGCACATCTGGTTACAACATGGTTTACTGAATATTTTAAGCCCACTGTTGAGACCTATAGCTCCAAAAACAGAATCCTTTTGAAATATCACTGCTTGTTGACAGTGCACCTGGTCACCCAAAAGATCTGATGGAGATGTACAAGATTAATGTTGTTTTCACATCTGCTAACATAACACCCACTCTGTAGCCCAAGGAAAAAGGAATAATTTCAGGTTTCAAGTCTTATTTGAGCAATACATTTCATAAGGCTTCAGCTGCCATAGACACTAATTCTTCTGATGGATTTGGGCAAAGTAAATTTAAAGCCTTCTGGAAAGGATGCACCATTCTAGATCCATTAATAACATCTGTGATTCATGGGAAAGTCAAAGATTGACATGAACAGGAGTTTGGAAGAAGTTGATTCCAACTCACATGGATGACTTCAAGGTGTTCAAGGTTTCCAATGTAGGAAGTAACTGCAGATGTGGCAGAAATAGCCAGAGAGCTAGAATTAGGAGTGGAGCCTGAAGATGTGACTGAATTTCAGCAATCTCATAATAAAATTTTAACAGATGAAGAGTTGCTTCTTACAGATAAGCAAAGAAAGTAGTTTCCTGAGATGGGATCTACTCTTAGTGATGATGCTGTGAAGATTGTTGAAATGACAACAAAGGATTTAGAATATTACATTAACTTAGTTGATAAAGCAGCAGCAGAGTTTGAGAGGATTGACTCCAGTTTTGAAAGAAGTTGTACTGTAAGTAAAATACAAACAGCATCATTTGCTACAGAGAAATTGTTCGTGAAAGGAAGAATCAATTGATACAGCAAACTACTGTCGTCATCATCTTATTTTTAGAAATTGCTACAGTCACCCCAACCTTCAGCAACTACCACCCTAATTGGTCAGCAGCCATCAACATGGACGCAAGACCCTCCATCAGTGAAAAGACTATGACGCACTGCAAGATCAGATGATGGTTAGCATTTTTTAGCAATAAAACATTTTTAAATTAAGGAATGTACATTTTTTAGATATAATATTATTGCACACTTAATAGACTACAGTTTAGTACAAACATACATTTTATATGCTCTGGAAAACAAAAAAATTCATTTGACTCAATTTATTGTACTATTCGCTTTATTGTGGCGATTTGGGACCAAATCCACAATTATCTCTGAGGTGTTGCAAGAGTTTTATTTTAGATTTCCCAAGAGTACCATGTACTTCCAATAGAGCTAAATGTTGCTAGAAAAACCTTTGCAGAAGAGAATGAAAGACACAAGGGAAAGTATATTTGGAAATCTGATAAGGAAATAAAAAATGTAACCACAGAAAACATCAAGAGAAAGGCCTTACTCCAGAATCATATAAGTAGAATATGTACTGGGGGCCTATTATAAAGCATCTGAGTCTCCCTCTAGATGAAACGCTAAGTAGAGATTCTTCAGAGAAGATATCCATCCATGAGGAAGAAGGAAAAGCAGACCCAGAAAACATGTCTCAGTGGGTGACTGCAAAGTCTAGGAAGAAATCCTCAGGGTTCTTTGAGCAGAGCAAATTAAAGCTAATTATTAGACCCAAGAGCTCAGGAGCACTGAAGTTTATGGGTAGACTTCACTGGCTATGCCACTTCATAAGAGGAGAGAAATTCAAGTCTGATCTTGGGCTCAGTGATTAAACGGGGCTTTGCTGCTTTGCTTCTTTGCCTTATACAAAGGGAAATCCTCCGGGTTAAGTCCACTTTATTCCCACTACAAAGATATGAATTACTTCATAATACACAATCTTCACATAATTTTTAGAAATCAGTATTATAGCTATAAAAATATCTTGCTTATTTTCATAGTTTTAGAAAAGTTAAAAAAAAAGAAAAGTTAGCATACTAGGAGTCAAAAAAGGAGAAATTTAGATTCCTTTACTACTCAATCTATTGATGGGGTTCAAGATATGCTATGTCAAAATATGGCAACTTGGCATGTTGAAATTTTTAAGTTGATGGAGTCTGAAAAAAATGGCAGAAGTAGGAAAGACCTTCCCTCCTCTTCCCCATCTTCTACCCCTGAAGTAGATCATAAAACCTTCATAAGAGGTGTCTTCCCTGTAAAGGAAGAAAAGAGCATTCTTATCTCAGAAGACAAAGGGAAACTGAGAAGAATCCAAACAAACAGGTCTCCTGAAGTCTCCTCCAGCTCACTTCATTAATCTCATACTGTCTGACCTATCAAATTTCTCCACAAATGTCCACTCTTCAACAAACTTAACATAAAAATACTCCGATTTAACAGCTTCTTTGGGGCTTCATTTCCTTATGAAGGCTCCCATATAACATAAAATTAATATGAAATATATTTGGATGCTTTTTCTCCTATTAATCTTTTTGTCAGTTTAATTTTCAGACCCAGCCAGGGACCTTTACAGGGTTGAGGAAAATTTTTTCCTCCCCTACACTGTCAAACCATTACATTTTTAGCACTAGCCAGGAAAAAAAAAAAAAAACTAAAAATGTGTTTTATATATTTTAAGAAGGGATTGATATTTTTGTCAGGTTCAACTTTAGTCAAAATGGATTGATAAATATACCAATAATATAAAATTTCTATTTTGTAGTATACATTTCATCTAGATATTGATTTTCTCATTTATTTAAAATATAAGTATATTCTTGGCATTGTTCCTGGTGGGAATGACATCTGGAATCTGGCATAAATGGGTTTCTCCACAGAACTGCTTCATCATTTGAGGTGTGGCCTACTGTTCCTAGGGAGGCACAAACAGATTACACAGAAAAATGGAAAGCCAGTCCCTCAACTATGTGGAATAACCTGACTTGTTTACATTTCGGTGGCCTTTAGAGAACTATGAAGTATATCTTGTTCTTTTTGGTTAATATTTTACATACTCCAAAACCTACCCCTACCATAAGTGGAAGAAAGTGGCTGCTCTGTTAAAAGCAGCTAAGGAACAACTATGTTCCCTAAAATGAAGTGTGAAGTCCTTAAATTAAACTGTATACAAAAGCCTCCCTCTTTACTCATCACTTCAGCGGGGAGGTCCCAAAGAGAGTGACCCCAGGTGGGGACAGCCAGCAGCAGTGACAGGAGAACTCCCTATGTCAGCACTAGGGAGGGCTGACTGAACCACCCAGTCAGTTGCCACGCTTCTGCAGTTAGAGACTTCATAGAACCAACAAGTGGCCCCCTGCCTGACTTTTTAACATTAATACGAGATTCTTGCTTCTGCAGCCCATCCACCAGATGGGATATCCTGGAGTCGCATCTCTGAGCTTGAACAAAAGCCACAACATTAATCAAATTCTCATAGAATCAAATCCTAAATTCCCATACATCAGGGGATTAATTTGCTGACCTAGCAAACAGATCAGTCTCCCTAGCTCACTTTTCTGTCCTTTTCCTAGAAACTTCAGCTTAAGTCTCAGCCAGCCTTGTGATCAAGCTGGTTAGTTGAAACAGGCAAGCCCAAGCACTGCGGCCAAGTGAATACTTTCACCATGGCCTGCTGTTTTTAAAAGCTCATGCTTTGACCTCTTTAATGCTGAGTCCATTCTCACATATAGGCTCAGTTCAATGGTGATCATTTGAAATTATGAATCAGAATTATTCTGAGCGCTAAGAGTGAGATTTAGAATCTTAAAAAGTGATTCCTACCTTCAATCAGACTGCTAATTAAAGATATGACTGAATCTCATGTAATTACAGCTATACCAGGAAGAGTATAATTTAGGTAATACAGTCTACAAGTACTATAAGTAATTCATACTTCCAGAAATAACTTCAGTTCCTTTTCCCTATTAGGTTAAAAAAATAAAAAATAATAAACAACAAAAAACCCATCATCAGACAATCATATTAGTACAAAGTAGACAATCTGATTTGTTATTTAATACACATTCTAAAAAAAAATAAAAATAAAAACCCCACACATCCTAAATACATGTATATCATTTTTTTTAAGATTTTATTTATTTATTCATGAGAGACAGAGAGAGAGAGAGAGAGGCAGAGACATAGGCAGAAGGAGAAACAGGCTCCCTGTGGGAAGCCTGATGTGGGACTCGATCCCAGGACCCTGGGATGGCAATCTAGCCAAAGGCAGATGTTCAACCATTGAGCCACCCAGGTGCCTCTTATATCACTATTTTTAACAGCCACAAATAATTTCATTAAGTTAATCATTTGTACTGTTTCTAAATTTTATCATTAAAAAGTTTTTGGAATTTTATTTTACATAAATATTTTATACTCTTTTAAAATGATTTTCTTTTCAAAATAATGTTTTTATCCTTGTTTCCTTTTTTTAAAAATTCAACCCCTTCAGCCAGCAAATCGGGGTCAATGTCCCAGTAGGTATCTTTTGAATCTCTTCCCTTGCCTATGAGCCTATAAACAAATATATACATGTCATGTAAACAAATATATACACGATTGTAAATAAGTATACACATCTTATAAAATTTGTATTGTACCTCCTGCATTTCTCAGCAACTTGCTTATTTCACTAAAGATAAAAGACAAAAAACTCAAGTTCAATGGATAAGGATCTAACTCATTCTTTTTGTTACTTATATAAATTCTAAGGAAAGAGCACCTGGGTAGTTCAGTTGGTTAGTAGGTTAGCATCTGACTTCAGCTCAGGTCATGATCTCAGGGTCCTGGGATTGAGCCCTGCATGGCACTCAGTCAGGAGTCTGCTGATCCTTCTGCCCCTCCCCCTGCTTGTGCACACCTTCTCCCTCTCTCTCTTTCAAATAAATAAAATTTTTTAAAAATAAAAATAAATAAATTCCAAGGCCTAAATGCATGATATAGATTTTATCCAACCATCTTCCTACTGATGGGCTTCAGATTTTTCTAGTTCTTGCCATTATACAAAATAATATAAAACTGACTCTGTAGGGGAGCCTGGGTGGTGGCTCAGTTAGTCAAGCATCTGCCTTCGGCTCAGGTCATAATCCCAGACTCCTGAGATCGAGCCCAGCATCAGGCTGCCTGCTCAGTGAGGAGTCTGTTTCTACCTCTCCCTCTGCCCCACCCTCTGGTTTGTGCTGTCTCTTTCTCTCTCAAATAAATAAAATCTAAATAAACAAAATTCGATTTACAAAAAAACTATAAAATATTGTTTGAAAGGTACAAATCTTATATGAAGAAAGCTATACATTTTTTAAAAATACATAAAAGAAGATAAGTAAATGGAAATGCATTCCATACTTGTGAATCAGAAATGTAATGCAATTCCAGTTAGAATCCCAATGAGGTTTTAGAGCTAAATGATTTATAATTACATATTTAAAAAATAAAAACCTGGAAAGAATCAGGAAAATTATGAAAAATCAGAATAGTGAAGGTAGTCTCTACAGTTTTTAAATTTCTGTTAATAACAATGCTTTCAAACATTATACTGGCCTAACTACAGAAGATAAATCAGTTAAGCAGAACAGGATATATGAGGAAAGATGAGTCTATAGACAGTGATGGCAATTCATTTCATAGGGCAGAACAGTATCATTATGCTGACACAATTGGTTGTCCAACTGGAAGAAAATTCATAAAATTCATAATAATTCTAATGGATCAAGGCTTTAAAGTTATAATAGACAAAGAATGCCTATGAAATTATGGGGGAAAAAAATACCCAAAAGAAAAATGTGATGATGCCTACTTATTTCTCCCATAAACAAGACTGAAATATGTTCAAGATTATTTTGTAAAGGCTATTGTAAAACTCTGTGGGAAGAAGCAGAATTGGTTTTTTGTTTTGCTTTTTGATTTAATACAAAAATTGTTTCTGGAAATTTTGGTAAGGGACCATTTGTGGAATAAGTGATTCCTACAGAGTTCGCATTCATTTATCCAACCAATATTTACTGAATTACAAATGTGTACAAGTTTCTTAGAGAAGTCTTTGATGAATACATCTGGCAACTATATATAAGTTTTGAAATCAAAATAAAGCAAGTGGCTGATAATTTCTAAAGAGTAGATAAAAATTTCTAAAGAGTGGATAAAAATCAGGTTTGGAGCTGGGGATTACTGTATTGGGGTATTTGATCTGTCCTTGGGCTACTGCATTGGTAAGAAAAGCAAAATTCAGAAGTTGAAACTAGGCAAGCATGACACTAGCTGTTATTTTCTTTCCTTTCCTCCCATCTCTTTGTTTCTAAAGAGAATATTTATTAAAATGATCATGTTAGCTAAAGTTCTCATAGATAGCCAAGGGAAAAACTGACACCACGCTTATGTCAGCTACTTGGCAGTAGTATTGAGACAACCAATCAGGTAAGTGCGTCATACCTTTAAAGAACCCAAGCAGAAGTTAGTATCCAGGAGTAATGCAGTTAATTATAGTCAATTAAAGCTCCGCGGAGGGGAGGGGGCAATATGGCGGAGGAGTAGGGTCCCCAAGTCACCTGTCCCCACCAACTTACCTAGATAACTTTCAAATAATCCTGAAAACCTACAAATTCGACATGAGATTTAAGGAGAGAACAGCTGGAACGTTACAGAGAGAAGAGTTTGCGCTTCTAACAAATACAACTCTTTTTAGCCACTTTGCACTGAGCAAAATGACTAGAAAAATAACTCACCACAAAAGAAAGAATCAGAAACAGTACTCTCTGCCACAGAGTTACAGAATTTGGATTACAATTTGATGTCAGAAAGCCAATTCAGAAGCACAATTATAAAGCTACTGGTGGCTCTGGAAAAAAGCATAAAGGATTCAAGAGACTTCATGACTGCAGAATTTAGATCTAATCAGGCCAAAATTAAAAATCAATTAAATGAGATGCAATCCAAACTGGAAGTTCTAATGACAAGGGTTAATGAGGTAGAAGAAAGAGTGAGTGACATAGAAGACAAGTTGATGGCAAGGAAGGAAGCTGAGGAAAAAAGAGAGAGAAAAAAAAAAGTAAAAGACCATGAGGAAAGGTTAAGGGAAATAAATGACAGCCTCAGAAGGAAAAAAATCTATGTTTAATTGGTGCCGAAAGGGACCAGAAAGCATATTTGAACAAATCATAGCTGAGAACTTCCCTAATTTGGGGAGGGAAACAGGCATTCAGATCCAGGAGATAGAGAGGCCCCCCTAAAATCAAGAAAAACTGTTCAACACCTTGACATTTAATAGTGAAACTTGCAAATTCCAAAGACAAAGAGAAAATCCTTAAAGCAACAAGAGACAAGAGATCCCTAACTCATATGGGGAGAAATATCAGATTAACAGCAGACCTCTCCACAGAGACCTGGCAGGCCAGAAAGGGCTGGCAGGGTATATTCAGGGTCCTAAATGAGAAAAACATGCAGCCAAGAATATTCTATCCAGCAAGGCTCTCATTCAGAATAGGAGAGATAAAGAGCTTCCAAGATAAGCAGAAACTGAAAGAATATGTGACCACCAAACCAGCTCTGCAAGAAATATTAAGGGAGACTCTAAAAGAAAGAGGACACGCAAAGAAATAATCCACAAAAACAGGACTGAATAAGTATTATGATGACACTAAATTCATATCTTTCAATAGTAACTCTGATCGTGAATGGGCTTAAGGATCCCATCAAAAGACGCAGGGTTTCAGACTGGATAAAAAAGTAAGACCCCTCTATTTGCTGTCTACAAGGGACTCATTTTAGACCTAAGGACACCTACAGCCTGAAAATAAAAGGTTGGAGAACCATTTACCATTCAAATGGTCCTCAAAAGAAAGCAGGGATAGCAATCCTCGTATCAGCTAAATTAAAGTTTATCCCAAAGACTGTAGTAAGGGAAGAGGGACACTATATCATACTTAAAGGATCTATCCAACAAGAGGACCTAACAATCATGAATATTTATGCCCCTAATGTGGGAGCTGCCAAGTATATCAATCAATTAATAACCAAAGTAAAGACATACTTAGATAATAATACACTAATACTCGGAGACTTCAACACGGCACTTTCTGCAAATAACAGATCTTCTCTGTACAACATCTCCAAAGAAACAAGAGCTTTAAATGATACGCTGGACCAGATGGGTTTCACAGAGTTTTACAGAACTTTACATCCAAATGCAACTGAATACACATTCTTCTCAAGTGCACATGGAACTTTCTCCAGAATAGACTACATACTGGGTCACAAATCAGGTCTCAACTGATACCAAAAGACTGGGATTGTCCCCTGCATATTTTCAGACTATAATGCTTTGAAATTTGAACTCAATCACAAGAAGAAATTTGGAAGAAACTCAGACACGTGGAGGTTAGAGAACATCCTGCTAAAAGTTGAGTCAACCAGGAAATTAGAGAAGAATTAAAAAGATTCATGGAAACTAATGAGAATGAAAATATAACCATTCAAAATCTTTGGGATACAGCAAAAACAGTCCTGAGAGGGAAATACATCACAATACAAGCATCCTTCAAAAAATTGGGAAAATACAAATACACAAGCTAACCTTGCACCTAAAGGAACTGGAAAAAGAACAGCAAATAAAACCTACACCCAGCAGGAGAGAGTTAATAAAGATTTGAGCAGAACTCAATGAAATAGAGACCAGAAGAACTGTAAAACAGATCAACAAAACCAGGAGTTGGTTCTTTGAAAGAATTAATAAGAGAGAAAAACCATTAGCCAACCTTATTAAAAACAAAAGAGAAAAGACTCAAATTAATAAAATCATGAATGAAAAAGGAGAGATCACAACCAATACCAAGGAAATACAAAATATTAAAAAAACATATTATGAGCAGCTATATGCCAATAAATTAGGCAATTTAGAAGAAGAAATGGACGCATTTCTGGAAAACCACAAACTACCAAACTGAAACAGGAAGAAATAGAAAACCTGAACAGGCCAATAACCCGGGAGGAAATTGAAGCAGTCATCAAAAACCTCCCAAGACATAAAAGTCCAGGGCCAGATGGCTTCCCAGGGGAATTCTATCAAACATTTAAAGAAGAAACAATACCTATTCTACTAAAGCTGTTCCAAAAGATAGAAAGAGATGGAATACTTCCAAACTCATTTTATTCCAAAACCAGACAAAGACCCCACCAGAAAGAAGAATTATAGACAAATATCCCTGATGAACACAGATGCAAAAATTCTCAACAAGATACTGGCCAATAGGATCCAACAGTACAATAAGATTATTCACCATGACCAAGTGGGATTTACCCCTGGGATGCAAGGCTAGTTCAACACTCGTAAAGCAATCAACATGATAGATCATATCAACAAGAGAAAAAACAAGAACCATATGATCCTCTCAATAGATGCAGAGAAAGTATTTGACGAAATACAGCATCCATTCCTGATCAAAACTCTTCAGAATGTAGGGATAGAGGGAACATTCCTAGGCATCTTAAAAGCCATCTACAAAAACCCCACATCAGATATCATTCTCAATGGGGAAACATTGGGAGCCTTTCCCCTAAGATCAGGAACACGACAGGGATGTCCACTCTCACCATTGCTATTCAACATAGTACTAGAAGCCCTAGCCTCAGCAATCAGACAACAAAAAGAAATAAAAGGCATTCAAATTGGCAAAGAAGAAGTCAAACTCTCCCTCTTTGCAGATGACATGATACTGTACATAGAAAACCCAAAAAGACTCCACCCCAAGATTTCCAGAACTCATACAGCAATTCTGCAGTGTGGCAGGATACAAAATCAATGCCCAGAAATCAGTGGCATTTCTATACACTAACAATGAGACTGAAGAAAGAGAAATTAAGGAATCAATCCCATTTATAATTGCACCCAAAAGCATAAGATACCTAGGAATAAACCTAACCAAAGAGATAAAGGATCTATACCCTAAAAACTACAGAACACTTCTGAAAGAAATTGAGGAAGACACAAAGAGATGGAAAAATATTCCATGCTCATGGATTGGAAGATTTAATATTGTGAAAATGTTAATGCTACTCAGGGCAATTTACACATTTAATGCAACCCCTATCAAAATGCCATGGACTTTCTTCAGAGATTGGAACAAATCATCTTAAGATTTGTGTGGAATCAGAAAAGACCCCGAACAGCCAGGGGAATATTGAAAAAGAAAACCAGAGCCAGAGGCATCACAATGCCGGATTTCAAGTTGTACTACAAAGCTGTGATCATCAAGACTGTGTGGTACTGGCACAAAAACAGACACATAGATCAATGGAACAGAATAGAGAACCCAGAAATGGGCCCTCAACTCTATGGTCAACTAATATTCGACAAAGCAGGAAAGACTATCCACTGGAAAAAGAACAGACAGTCTCTTCAATAAATGGAGCTGGGAAAATTGGACAGCCACGTGCAGAGGAATGAAACTAGACCATTCTCTTACACCAGATACACAGATAAACTCAAAATGGATGAAAGATCCTAATGTGAGACAAGAATCCATCAAAATCCTAGAGGGGAGCAGAGGCAACGCCCTTTTTGAACTTGGCCACAGCAACTTCTTGCAAGATACATCTATGAAGGCAAGGGAAACAAAAGCAAAAATGAACTACTGGGACTTAATCAAGATAAAATGCTTCTGCACAGCAAAACAGTCAACAAAACTAAACGACACCCTACAGAATGGAAGAAGATATTTGCAAATGACCTATCCGATAAAGGGCTAGTATCCAAGATCTATAAAGAACTCATTAAACTCAACACTCAAGAAACAAATAATCCAATCATAAAATGGGCAAAAGACATGAACAGAAATTTCACCAAAGAAGAGATACACATGGCCAACAGGCACATGAGAAAATACTCCGCATCACTTGCCATCAGGGAAATACAAATCAAAACCACAATGAGATGCCCCCTCATACCAGTGAGAATGGGGAAAATGAACAAGACAGGAAACAACAAATGTTGGAGAGGATATGGAGAAAGGGGAATCCACTTGCACTGTTGGTGGGCATGTGAACTGGTGCAGCCACTCTGGAAAACCGGGTGGAGGTTCCTCAAAGAGTTAAAAATAGAGTTATCTTACCACCCAGCAATTGCACTGCTGAGGATTTACCCCAAAGATACAGATGCAGTGAATTGCGGGACACCTGCACCCCGATGTTTCTAGCAGCAATGTGAAAGGAGCCTTGCTGTGAAAGGAGCCTCGGTGTCCATCAAAAGATGAAGGGATAAAGAAGATGTGGTCTATGTATACCATGGAATATTACTCAACCATTAGAAAGGACAAATACCCACCATTTGCCTCAACGTGGGTGCAACTGGAGGGTATTATGCTGAGTGAAGTAAGTCAATCGGAGAAAGACAAACATTATGTGGTCTCATTCATTTGGGGAATATAAAAAATAGTGAAAGGGAATAAAGGGGAAAGGAGAGAAAATGAGTGGGAAATATCAGAGAGGGAGACAGAACATGAGAGACTCCTAACTCTGGGAAACGAACAAGGGGTAGTGGAAGGGAGGTGGGTGGGGCGTTGGGGTGACTGGATGACTGAGGGGGGCACCTAACAGAATGAGCACTGGGTGTTACACTGTATCTTGGCAAATAGAACTCCAATAAGAAAATATACCAAAAAAATTAAATAAAATAAATTAATTAAAAAAAGAAAAAAGCTCCGCCTGAATGGAGCAGAACCCCCGGCCAGCCAACTGAGAACTCTTGGGAGTTCTCCACACTTTTAAAAGATCTGTAGTTGGGATGCCTGATTGGCTCAATGGTTAAGAGTCTTCCTTTGGCTCAGATCCTGGTCCCAGGGTCCCGAGATTGAGTCCCACATCAGGCCCTCCTCAAGCAGCCTGCATCTCCCTCTGCCTGTGTCTCTGCCTCTCTCATTCTCTCTCTCTCTCATTGTCTCTCTCTCTCGTCTCTCTGTGTGCGTGTGTCTCATGAATAGATTTAAAAAAAAAAATCTTTAAAAGATCTGAAGTTGTGTGTAGGACCAATGGTAGGTAGGTGAATGAGAAGAAGGTAAAATCAGCCAGATCTATTCCAAGCTTGTGGGCAGAAAGCTCTAGACTCTGGATCTCTTAACTGCCATTACTCAGGAAGGGCTTTTGTTTCCACATTCAAGTGTTAAAGCCAGAGATTTAGTAATCTTAGAGGTAAGGAGACAAAGTAGTTTGCTGGCATGTCTACTTCCCTTCCAGACTCTCAGGTTTTTGAGTGAAGAATCTTTCTCTTTTCATCTCTATAAAATCAGTACCTAGGGTAAAAGCAAACTAGTCACTCCCTCTCACAAAGATACCAGCTGACTGGTGACCCCAGCTAACTATAATCAGTCTGCTTTTCTAGCCACTTAGTCCTTCTTTGGGTAACCGGTCATTCTAGACTTACTACATAAAGGTAGATAAAAGTAGCCAGTAATGAATGCATTCATGCTCGGTCCAAGGTAGAAATAAATATGAAAAGAAGGACAGGAGAACAGAAGGAAAAATTGATGCAAAGAAGTGAGAAGGGAAGGAAAAAATTCCTTATAAAGCCTAGTGCTCAATTCCAACAGACTTATATTATAAATTTAAAAATATAAATATACAAACAACAAAGAAAATCATTCATATTGCTAGCTCCATCATAACAGGACTGTGACATAAGCTTTACTGTTTACTCCAGATGAGTGAGAACAGAGGGTGCCCTGGTTGAGGTACCACAGCAGAAGAAAAACTTACTGGGTGCCTGGGTGGCTCAGTGGTTGAGCATCGGCCTTCAGCTCAGGTCACGATCCCAGGAATCTGGGATCGAGTCCCGCATCAGGCTCCCCACAGTAAGCCTGCTTCTTCCTCTGCCTACATCTCTGCCTCTCTCTCTCTCAAGAATAGATAAAATCTCAAAAAAAAAAAAAAAGAAGAAGAAGAAGAAGAAGAAATTATTGAATGTGTGCAGACTTAGGTTATGAAGAAAAGAAAGCATCAAAATCTTGCTCTTCATAGGAAAACTATATATCACACTTCCTAATGTGATTATGTTTTTAAAACCACAGTAAAGGTTTATTTCTAGTTCCCACTACATCTTCATCAAAGGGTGGTTGTAACTGAGACCAAGCTAACAGACCTACCGACCTGATCTTTAAAAAGAAAAATCTTTAAAAAAAAAAAAAAAAGAATAAATTTGGGTGGTTATATTTAAAATCATATATTTGATGGGCAAAATGCTTTTTAAAAATCTATTTATTTATTTATTCATGAGAGACAGATTGAGAAAGAGGCAGAGACACAGGCAGAGGGAGAAGCCTGCTCTCCACAGGAGCCCAACATGGGACTCGATCCCAGACCCAGGGATCACGCCTTGAGCCAAAGGCAACGCTCAACCGCTGAGTCACCCTGGTGTCCCTGATGGACAAAATGCTTAATCTTTCTGGGCCTCAGTTTGTCTGAAAAATTTTGCAGTTGGATTAAATCAGGGTTTCCAATGTTGGCAGTATTGCCATGTTGGTGCAGGGTCTGTCCTGTGCATTGCAGGGTTGCTTTATCAGCACCCCTGGCCTCCACCCCTAGATGCCAGTAGCATCCACCCTAGTTGTGATAACGAAGAATGTCTTCAGACATTGGCAAATGTTTCCCTACTTGAGAATCACTGGACTAGATGATATCTTATGTCACTTCAAATTCTAAAATTCAATGCTCCACTAATCTATGTTCAAACCAGTAAAACCCTTTGCCAAATTTTGAACACATCAAGTATACCAGTCCAAGAAAATAATAACTACAATGGGTAAAGTGACAGTTTAAAAGTAACGCTTCCTCTGTTGTAAACACAGAATCTAGATCCATGAGCTTTCTAATATGCTCACCAGATCTTTCTATGTAAGCAATGTTTAGGTTCAGACCAAAGAAGGTATTGTTCATAAGTGGTTTAAACATTTTATTTATTGAATTTATAATCTGCCTCATTCCAAAAGGCATTTGAGACAGGTTGCGAAGAGGCATATATAATAAAATGGAAAGAAAATAATAAAACCAGGGGGAAATAGGTAAAGAACAAAGAGGAAATAAACACTGCAATCCTCAAAGTCAATATCATTTCTGTGCTTGTGCATAAAACATAGAACCAGAATTTCAGGATGTTGAAGGAAAACTTGGAGGCAAAATTATTATATAATTTGCATGGTCAGAGAAGAGGGATTACTCTCTATATAAACAAGGTTTTCCTTAGTATTTCATTACGTATATGTTTCATGTGGGGCCTTATGTGGGGAACACATGTTCAAAGGATGCATTCTATCAGCCAGTTTTTTTTGTTTTGTTTTTAAGATTTTATTTATTTATTCATGAGAGACAGAGAGAGAGAGGCAGAGACACAGGCAGAGGGAGAAGCAGGCTCCATGCAGGGAGCCCAATGTGGGACTCGATCCTGGGTCTCCAGGATCACGCCCTGGGCTGAAGGCAGGCACCAAACAGTGGAGCCACCCAGACTGCCCTATCAGCCAGTTTTTATGTGAACCTTAAATACAATTTTAAAGCATAACTTTGAAATACAATTTGGTGAAGGTGTTTCTTTGAAAAGCTAGAATGACATGGGTAGCTTTCCAATGTAAGCTGTCTAATTATCTACGTGATCCAAGGATAAGACGTCATTTGCCTACAGAAGTGGTTTTCAAAACGTAGAGGAAACTATTCTTCAAGGAGAACCTTCTAGAGAAGTCTAGTATGTGAAACAGATCAAGACAAAGCTGTGTCTTTCCTTCCTTCCACTCTCCCTTATCCTCAGAAGGCCTCAAGGGCTCATGGCAAAGTTCAAAAGCCACTAACCTAGAAAAAAAAACTTCAAATATCTAGAATATATTCAACAACTCATCAATTACATATTGTGTTCCTGCCAAGCTTCAGAGTAAGTATTGTTTTATATATGATTTTTCCTATTTTTTTCCATTGAACTTTTTATGAGAATACTGACAGTTCTCAGTACAATTCCCTGGTAAAGCCTGCAACGTGGATTAAGTCCAGATCTTTAAATTTAGAAGAGTTCATCATTGAGTCCACTTTTATTATGGAAATGAAAGCTTCTACCAGTGACATGTAGGTGCACTCTCCCACCTCCTCACAACAGAGACACATCATCAGGATTCTTCTCAGATATCCATTTTGGATCCACTCAGGACCTGACCTAGGGTTTGGTCCACATCCAAAGTTTCTACACTGCTGAGCTTTGCTGAGGCAGTCTGAGCCTAAAAATCTTTCAGCACAAATGTTACCAGTGATCAACTTTTGTTATAATTTTCTGGCTCCTGTGAGCCAAATGCCAGTAACTCTTCTCACGGGTCTCAAAGACTGCCCATCCAACATCCTTTCCTTTTTCCTCATAGTCCAGGACAGAATTACTGAGCTTCTGGCTTCCATTCCTTGCTCCTGCACCCTTACCTGGCCTTGCTCCTCACTCCTCCACTGGGGCCCTTCGAAGCAGAAAGCTTACAGAGGCCAAGTCTTACCACATAAATTAAAAACAAGGAAAAAGAAACCACACCAGGAGAAAGGGACCTTGAATCCTTCACTCTCTCATCAAGAACACAAAAATTTGCATTCTCAGATTTTATCTCATGATTTGAACATAAATGAGAGGCCCTCCTTGAGAACGACAGAAAGATGAGGAAGGTTTTTGACCAAGAACTACAACTCAGTCATACATTAGTAGATGGTTCTAAATAATATGATCTTCCAGTGTAACTATTGGCATGAAGAAGCTAGAGAATGCAACCCACTGTAAGTGAACTAATTAATTCAGCGCAGTCTAATACCTGTTATTTACATACTGAAAAATGTCTATCAAAATTACCTTTGTTTTATCAAAGTTAGTGCTGTTTGTGTTTGTAATAGATTAAAAAATAGTAATTTTTAGATAGAACCATATCCAACATTCAAAAAACAGAAATTTTTACCATCTTCTTTTAACCTTCATAAAATATTATTTCCTTTTTATTTTTTTATTTTTTTATTTTTTTTAATTTTTATTTATTTATGATAGTCTCACAGAGGGAGAGAGAGGCAGAGACACAGGCAGAGGGAGAAGCAGGCTCCATGCACCGGGAGCCCGACATGGGATTCAATCCCGGGTCTCCAGGATCGCGCCCTGGGCCAAAGGCAGGCGCCAAACCTCTGCGCCACCCAGGGATCCCTATTTCCTTTTTAAAGTAAGGAAACAAAGTCACAAGGAAGTTACTTCTCCAAGATCAAAAAGCTAATGAGTGATAGGGCTGGAGTTTGATGCAAGGAAGCTGGGCTGTAGGGTCTCTGCTCTTAACCACCCTACAAGACTCTTTCTGAGTGTTTCCCTTAATCACATATGGAAAATGTGTGGCATTAGGAAAATCCCTGTCAGAGGATGCTTGAAGCCAAGTTCTGTTTACCAGTTCTAATCTAGAATGAATGATGTACATTTTCTGAGCCCATTTGCTTTATCTACAAAATACATGAAAAAATAGGGATGCCTGGGCGGCTCAGTTGGTTAAGCATCTGCCTTTGGCTCAGGTCATGATCCCGGGGTCCTGGGATTGAGCCCCGTGTCAGACTCCCTGCTCAGTGGGGAGCCTGCTTCTCATGCTCTCTCTCTCAATCTCTCTTTCTCAAATAAATAAATAAAATAACTTTTTTAAAGATTTTATTTATTTATTCACGAGAGACACAGAAGGCAGACACAGGCAGAGGGAGAAGCAGGTTCCCCACAGGGAGCCTGTTGCGGAACCTGATCCCAGACCCCAGGATAACCCCCTGACATAAATGCAGACACTCAACTGCTGAGTCACCCAAGCATCCCAAATAAAAATAAAATCTTAAAAAAAAATTTTTAAAGGAAAATCCATGTCAAATAAGAATGACTCTCAGCTACTTCCCTGTAATTGCTATGTGCCCATAGGAAGAGAAATAATTTTAAAGTCTAAGCAAACATGAATATATGTAAATAATTTGAACAAAACCAAATCCTATAATCTATCCTCCAGTCTGTCATAAACACATCGCTGCTTTTGCTATCACAGAATACTGACAAGTATCTTATTTCATATTTTCATTTCATTCCAATAACACAGCTTTCTACACACTCATGATTTAGGTGGTAGCTGAAAATATCTATTTTTGCGATCTAGATGACCTAGACTTGACTGTGGAAAGAAGAAGAGAATAATTGGGATTTATGATATAGAATCAGAAGGTTCCTTTTGAATTGATTTAAAACAAATTTACTATTTTCTCACAAAAATAAGCATGTTATGGTAGAACATTTTTAAATATAATCTGAGTTAAAACTGATGGCCCAGTGATAACCAATACAGACACTGTGGTGTACATCTGCTCAATTTTATTTCTGTGGCAATACTAGCTACCATTTACTAGGCATTTAAAGATTATCAGGCACAGTGCCAAACACTTACTATGTTTCTTGTTTAATTTTTACAAAAACCTGCAAGGCAAATACCATTGTTATTACTCCTACTTTTTTGGTAACTGAGGCTCAGAGAGATCTAGAAATTTGCCCTCAGCAAAGGTTCTAACCTAGTACTAGAGGGATTGCTAGTCCTATGATCTCAGTGAAGCAGTCTCCCCATCTATAATCCCCCCTCAGGCACTGCGTTGGGTAGAGGCTTACAGTTAGTTTTCACTTTCTCCAGTTTTATCCCCTTTTTCATTTAAATACAAATTTCCTGGTTTATTAAACTCAAGGTTTCTCAACTTGAGTAACAATGACAATGTTGGCTGAATGATTCTTTGTTTTGGGGACTGTCCTGGGCAACATAGAATGTTCGGATGTTTAGCAAGCATCCCTGGCCTTTACCCACTAGGGGCCAATAGTGTTCCTCTTGTCGTTACAACCAAAAATGCCTCCAGATGTTGCGGAAGGAGAGGTGAGGCAAATTGCCCCAATTGAGAACTACTGCAATTTAATAAACTCCGTAACAATCTTTGGAAACTCATATTAACATAGTCCGCTGAGACTTTTTTCGTAGAAACCATTCAATAAATATTATCTGCAGATTTCCTTTATAAACAGCCCCTTTAGGATTCTTGAACAGTCCACAGGTCCCTCTTTGCAGTTTCTTGGTATTCAGCATTGTTTCATTCTGTTCACCTTGAGGCTAATTGCCAAATTCTCTTGACAAATGAATTGTGACAGAGCATCTCCTCAAATACTTTTATACAGATCTAAACTGTCAATCCTGGAGCCTTTTCAAATATTTCTTCCAGTAATTCTAGTCTTTCTTCTCATAATATTCTATTTTATACTCATGAACCCAATTCATCTTTATTGCAGTTTCTCTGAGCTCTGGTGTGAAATTATTCAAGCTCTCACTGAATGCTTTGTCTAACTTATCATAGTCCCCTCTAGATCTTTCTCAAGGGGAGATCTCTCTCTAGTTCAGCAAAAGCAGGGTAGTGTCAGCTAATTATGCCCCCATGATCCTAGACTTGCCATTTCACCTACGCTGTCAGGATGTGCAGCTATCAGGGAGCTCATTAAAAATAATTTTGATGAGGGGCATAAATACTGACAATTAGCTCCTGTGACCTTCTAAAACCCATTTACCTCTGGATTTTTTTTTCCCAGAGTAGTCAGATTGTTTTCTATAGTGTTAATGGATTCACTTTTGTCCTTTCACACCCTTGAAGAACAAATTTTCTCTTTAACTACCAATATGCTATTGAAAGGGATTTCTGAATCTAGATTGCAAAATTCCTCCTTTGACCTCACAATTAAGCAACTGAGACAGACAGATTATATTTGTATTTCTCTAATTACCTTAATTGCCTCTATAACAAGTAACAAAGTTTCATTTAACAATAGGGACTATCTCAATCCATTTTACTTTCCTCCATGCAACAAAAATTTTGTAGTCTTTTTTTTTAAAAGATTTTATTTATTTATTCATGAGAAAGAGAGAGAGAGAGAGAGGCAGAGACACAGGCAGAGGGAGAAGCAGGCTCCATGCAGGGAGCCCAATGTGGGACTCGATCCCGGGTCTCCAGGATCAGGCCCTAGGCTGAAGGTGACGAGCTAAACCGCTGAGCCACCCGGGCTGCCCAAAAATTTTGTAGTCTAAAATACTGACTGGTTCAATGTCAATTAAAGAGAAAGGAGACAAAAATAGTTTACATGGTAGTAAACTTCAGACTTTTACTTCTGAACCATATATTCTGATTTATCTTCAGTTTACATGGTGGGAAGAACTGATTGTTAAATGCACTGATAACAACTGGTATATAAAAGCCTGGACCATTACAACTGGGGGTGGGGAGGAGTGCAATAGTAAATCAATACTTCTGGTAAATAAGATAAATTCTATAAATTATTAGGACAACTAATAGAAGCTGCTACAATAGACAAATCTGTAAATTTCAACGTTTAACTCAACAAATGTTTATTTTTCACTAAAGTAATGTCTTAGATTGGGCAGCTTTACTTGGATATGCCATCTGGAATATACCACCTACAAGTTCATTTAAGCAGAAGAGGAAAGGGATAAAGGAAACACACTAGCTAGCTCTTAACTGCCTAGGCCTAGAAGCGACATTAGTGAATTCTGTTCACAGATCATTGTCTAAACTAGTCTAAGGATCCTAACTCAACTAAAAGGGAAGCCAAGAAATATAAGGGGCACATGGGGTTTTTGCTAAGCACTATAATCCATGTTCAAAAGATATATTTCCAGGGGACCTGGCTGGCTCAGTCAGTGGAGCATGCAGCTCTTGATCTCAGGGTTGTTTGAGCCTCACATTGGGTGTAAAGATTACCTAATAAAATCTTAAAAAAAAAAAAAAGATATATTTCCATTGCTGGAAATGGCAATTTTTATATTCCACATAATAAAATACTACAAGCAATTAAAATTAAAAGCTAGAAGAAAATACCACTTTGTTATCAGCAGTTATCTCTGTACAGTATGATTGATTATAGGTACAATGATATTCTCTATGTAGTTCCTTACTGCCAAATTCTCCAATATCATGCCAAATACAATAACCATGTACTAAGAATTCATATCAGGGGCACTTAGGTAGTGCAGTCAGTTGAGCATCTGACTCTTGGTTTCAGGTCAGGTTGTGGTCTCAGGATCCTGGAATTGAGCCCCACATCAGGTCTGCACACTCAGAGAGAAGTCTGCTAAAGTTTCTCTCTCCCTCCGTCCCTTTCCCTGTGTTCGCTTGCTCTTGCTCTCTCTTAATAAAATAAATAAATCTTAAAAGAATTTATATCAATCCATGCTCACTTCAGCAGCACATTTACTAAAACAAACAAAAAAAGAATTTATATCAATCCAATAAAACTAGAGTAAAACCCACCTCAGGATCTTGTATATTAATAAACCCTCAGTCACTGCATGAATGAATGAAAAGGAAACAGGAAGAATTAAAGAAGATTTGTTACTCTTACATAACAAAGGTACTATATGGATAATTGAAATTTTACTTATTAATCAAGGAATCTCCATTTCATATTCGAAAATAAAAATTTGATGAATGAGGTTAGGCACTGTGCTAAGCATATCACATTTTTTTATCTCATGTATTCCTCAAACTTATACCTTGAAACAAGATTATGCTGATTTACAGATTTGGAAATTGGAGCACACAGAGTGGAAAGAGGATTTGACTTCAGATAGTATGACTCTAGAGACCATACCCTTAACTACTATCTTACACCTGACAATTATTTTTTGCCACTGAAAAATCATCCCCTACATTTACATTCTTCCCAGGATTGCTAATGGAATATAGACTTCGAAGGAGATAGAATAGACACAGGAGATTGCGCTTAACATCCATTCCAACTTCTTAATGAGCCTTCTTTCCAGCAGAAGCTGGAATACTAAAAATTGCACTTTCTAGATTCCTTTGCAGCTAGGTTTTTGAGTGTGATTTAGGGTCTACCATAGATACACTCATCTGGGATTTAAAAGGGGAAAGTGAGGGGCACCTGGGTGGCTCAGCCAGTTAAGTGTCTGCCTTTGACTCAGATCACGATGTCAGGGTCCTGGGATCAAGTCCTGCATCAGGAATCTCTGCTCAGTGGGGAGTCTGCTTCACCCCCTCCCCCTGCTTGTACTTGTTCTGTGTGTGTGTGTGTGTGTGTGTGTGTGTGTGAAATAAATAAATTTTAAAAAAGAACTAGAAGGGAGAAGTGAGACTGAGGTTACAGTTGTTTCTGCCACCAAGCATGATAATGGAGGTATCTTCCTCTTCTGTGATAGTGCTACCAAAGATTATTCCCTCACCTCATGATGAGGTTCATGCATTTGCTGGTGCCTACTGTAACAGGCATAGCATGGTTCTGGAACCAGCAACAGTATGTGCACTTTCCTGATTATGGTGCTTTCCTCACTATGGTCGTTGGAGGTATAAATCTGAAGTTGATGTCTTCCTAATGTCAAAAAATTGAACAAAAATCCATGAAACATTAGAAATGCATTAAAAAATATTCACTAAAACCTTCTATTTTCCAATACTGTACTAGGTGGCGGGAGCACAATGACAAACCAAATATACACATCCCTTCAGTTAGGGAGCTTACAGCCTAGCTGGGAAAGCAGAAATTAACAAAAAAAAAAATTTCACAAATAAATATTTACTTACAAACTCTACTCAAAGTTCTTCCTGCTTCCATTTCATCTTATTCTCTACATAGTATCACCAGAAATTTCTAGAATTCATATTGACTTACTAATCACATGCTAAGTATATGTTAGATGTCATACATACATGTCATTGAAACTTGTAACAACTGGGCATTATCATCTCCATTTTGTGGGATGTTTACTCCAGTTTATTGATCTTAACCTTCAAACTAAGGTAAGTTACAATGAGGAGTTTAGCTAGCAAATAAAGACAAATTGAACCAGTAATGATGACAATGCAAAACTTCCAAGAAGACCTTCTTTAAGCAAGTGGCTACAACTCAACAATTACGGTAAGCAAAACTATTCTCTGCTAAAGACAAAGAGAAAAAAAATTCAATCATGATGTCAGTGCTGTAGAAAATAATTGGTCATATTGACATACTGTTAATGGAGTGTATGTCTCTGGTTGAATAATATTGATTTCACTAATGTTCTTTCTAGTGTCAGCTCCCTTTCATTTGTTATACAGCATGCCGTCTTTCAGCTTGGAAGGATCACTACTCAGCATTATGATGGCTAATGATTTGGCAATGGGTGTTTTCAGGCTCAGATCTTTTACCATATGGGAGGCTCAGTAAGTCATGTAAAAGATTGGATTTAGGCAAGTCTGAAGACATAATGACATTCAAATCATTTTTCTTTCTGGATCTGAAGATTATGAGCAATTACTGTATCATTGACTATTACTGTATCATTAAGACTCCCAGACAAAAGATAAATATCTTGCTCATAGAGTCATAGAGTAAATCTATGCTGTAAAAATGTTTTTTTAAAAAAATGATGTTAGGTTTTTTTTTTTACTGTTTTTTTTAAAGATTTTATTTATTTATTCATGAGACACACACACACACACAGACAGACACACAGAGGCAGAGACACAGGCAGAGGGAGAAGTAGGCTCATAGGGAGCCTGATGTGGGACTCGATCCTCGGTATCCAAGATCAGGCCATGGGCTGAAGGCGGTACTAAACCGCTGAGCCACCTGGGCTGCCCGATGTTAGGTATTTATAAAGTTTTGTCAGTCTTAATGTAAATAAAGTGAATTTAGATAGAGCTTAAGTACAACTGAAACAACTTTCACTTGTTTTACCTTTTAATTACATAAGGAGAAAAAGGGAAACAATAGGTACATGTACATATGTATGTGTGTATGCAAGAGATACCTGACATTTAATTATACAAACATATGTTTTACCATTAACAAACAGGAGCATCTACCCAACTCATTATCTATTACCCATTATCTACATAACAAACCCAAATTGTTGCATAAATGCATGAACATGAAACACAAAAGCAGTTTTAATTGTCACCACTGAATCTCAAAATGATTCCGATTTTCATCCTAGATTTTAAGGATTAAAAGTAATTTGAGTTAGCTAGCTCTTATTACTCAGATTTGATATTGAAAAACTCATACTTCCTGATTTTCCAAAATCTGAAGGCTCAATTTTTTTTTAAGTGAGGCACTTCTATTTTCAGATAAATGAACATAACCTCAATTAAGAGTGGCGACTTTTATTTTAACCATATTTATGGAAATACTTCTAAAATATACAATGGATTTTTAAAGATAGCTTGCATCAGCTTAGTTTTTTAACAATGAAATATTTTCTTAACTACAAAGGGTATTATAAACCTCTTGTCAAAAGAGGCTCTGTAAGACATGTTGGGAAGAGATACTCCCTGCTGTGGGGTCTGCCTCTCGGGGATTAGCCAGAGCTGCCTGGTAAAGGTAGGTTTGGTTCCAGAAGAGGATAATATCCAGAGAGTGGGAGGGATAATACCTACCATTTGTTGAATACAAAGTATGTGCTAGACTAAATCACATGCTAAGTATATGTTAGATGTCATACATACATGTCATTGAAACTTGTAACAACTGGGCATTATCATCTCCATTTTGTGGGTGAAAAATCTGAGGCTCGGAGAGTTCACAACTAGGTAATAGTGGAATCTACGTTTGAACCTCAGCCTCTTGGGCCCAAGCTCTGTGTTCAAAGTGGGCAACTGCGCGGCTCCTCCTGAAAAGAACCCCAAATTACAGGTAGAAACTAATTGCCCTATTTCCTCAGCAAGAACAGGAATGGCAAGATAAGCTGGGAAGAATGTCAAAGCACCAGGTAAACAGGCAGGGTTCAAGACAGAGTCCGGTCAAGGGAATGGTTAGTATAGTGACTTTGACTTGGGGACACATGTGTCCAGTAATGACAGACACACATTATATAATGGCTCTCGGGACCCCTGGGTGGCTCAGCAGTTGAGCATCTGCCTTTGGCTCAGGGAGTGATCCCAGTTCAGGGATCAAGTCCCACATCGGGCTCCCTGCATGGAGCCTGCTTCTCCCTCTGCCAGTGTCTCTGTCTCTCTCTGTGTCTCTCATGAACAAACAAATAAAATAAAATAAAATAAATAAATAAATAAATAAATAAATAAATAAATAAATAAATAAATAAAGGCTGCTTCTTTAAATACATACATACATACATACATACATACATACAGGCTCTCTGGCAGTAAGACAAATCCAGAGTCCCACCTGATTCTGATTCTGATCCTCCCTGAACACTTCTTGCCAGGACTGGCTTTTGGGACCAAGTGGTTGTTGCTGCACTAACAGAAGGATGATGATGTGGCTAAAGCAAACAGGACAGGAAGGACACAGTTGGCACTTGTGTTTTTGTACTTCGACATTACAGGAATGCTGGAGGGGGTTACCGAGATGTGTAGCATTCTGCGTCTACAGGAAATAGCTATGGACCACCAGACTTTTCATAGTTTTTCTCCCTCCTTCCCTGCTAGCCTAGTAGCCACTTTTTGCTTTCTGTATAAATGAACAGCAATTTCTGTCTCCCCTATTCTCCCCGCCTGGCCTCTCCAAAAACACATCTTACCAGCTCATCTGGACATTAGAAAACTGGTAAACCAAACTTGTTTGATGAGGTACAAATAACACACAAATTGTTGGGCCCATTCTTTCATTCGCTCACTCAATGAACATTTCTTAGACGTTTTTAATCAGGAGTGGCAGGCATTGTGCAGGCCCCTTGAAAAGAATGCCAAAGACCCAGTTCCTGCATTCGAAGAGCTCATAAACCAGTGGGGATGGAAAGAAGGGAATACAAATAAGACGCTGCAGGATATCAGTCAGAGACTAACAGAGCTCTGCACAAGTGTGAAAGTCTCACAGAAATGGAAGTGAAGCCATAACGAGTCACGGAGGGCTGTTCACAAATCCACAGCATGAGCTTCTCTATGATACACCAGGGACCAAGTCTCCCACATACAGAATTTACAAGATGAATAACTAATACTTGTTGAGTGCTTACTCTGTGTCAGAGGTGTTCTTTTTACATATTAACTCATTTAGTTCTTACAACACCTTAACATGCAGCTATCATTTTTATTTTCCTCTTACTTCTGGAAACTGAGCCGTGGAGAAGTAATGTGCCAAAGGTCATAGAGCTAGAGTCAAGATCCAAAACCAGACTAATTCCAAAGCAGACACTTTAACCCCTTAACTATATTATTGCCCCAACCCTTAGTACATAGAAAGGTGAGCGATAATTAATGGCCAAATTAAAATTAATCTGTGTGACATGTTTTATTTGACTAAAAGCCTTGGCTTCTTTACAAGCTGTGAAGGTGCAGATACAAGGGAGGCCACCCTAGTGACTGATCTCAGATAACAAGGCATCAGCCCATTGTCAATTCAGTGAGCAAATACAATCCCAACTTATAAACCAGTCATGTTCCAAACATTAATCTATATAGGCTTATACTCTGAAAATATTTCCTCAAATATTATTAAATGGGGCAAAGTGCCCTATCTACTCACCAAAACATTTTAATGCATAATGCTGCTAAAATATCACACCTTTGTAACACCAGAAATCGAAATATCAAAATCCCAAAGGGATTTTTGGTCAGTCCAAAATTTTAGGTAAAGGCAAGAATTATTATACTTACTTTCCCTTCAGTAAAAATAATAACATTTATCAAAAGCTTATTACCTACTCTATATGTACGTTTGCTTTTGTCTTCAAAACAGCCCTTTAAAGTAATATTATTATCTCTATTTTGCAGATGAAGAGACTGACACACAGAGAGGGAACTTAGCCAAAATCTTATAGCCAATCCATGGAGGATTTGGCTGGTCCAGGCATTTAGGCTCCAGAACCCACACTCTTAATCATGACACCACAGTGAATATGGGGGAAGTTTTGTTTGTTTGTTTTTTAATGTGAATAGGTGAAAAAGTAAATCTCTAAAGTGAAATTCACTAAGCTATGGCCAACAAAGACAGGGGAAAAAAATGAGAGATATTGAGAAAACACTTAGGAAATGAGCAGTCAGGCTATAGAAATGTGTCAAGGAGATTTGAGATCAGATGGCTCCTGATACCATCCAATAGGTAGCCTTGAGCACAGGAATCTTGGTTGCTTCCAAAAGAAGCAGAAAAACATGGAAAGCACCCTTAATTTACCACTTTTAAAATATAGACATAGAATGTTTGGGCTTCTATTTGTCTACTTGTATTGGCCCTCCAAAATGGTTAGGGGTGGTTCTGAAAAATTTGTTAATACAAACTATCCAAAAAGAGTAACAACACATCTGCATTTGCTCTGAAGCAAAGAGGTCTGTCCTACCAACATTTCGTCTCTTCTAGAGAAAGTAAACTCCTTAGCATCATCAGAGTGGGCCTGGGTCCTTCATTAATGTCTGTATCTGCACATAAAGAATACTATAAAAAAGGCATATGCATAAAAAGTAACTCAAATTGATATATAGAGGCTAGAATCAAGCCCTTATCTCTGAAAATAAGACTAGACTCAAAATAATTGTAATAGAAAGAGTCATTTCTAAAGAATTAGCTGAATCAATATCTAATTTTTTAAAACATGCTAATTAACATCCAACTTTATTGGTTCTTAAGTCTGTGAAAACCAGGCCTCTGGTTTAGAGAAATAATTATAATGTACGCATACCTACCAGTAATTACATTCTAGGCAACAAACAGTTCAAAGTGTTTTATATTTACTAACTCATTTAAAGTATGTTTATGTGTCTGTCTCTGTCTCTCCTTACATATATAGTGTGTGTATATATATATAATATGTGACATGTATGTATATATATATGTGTGTGTGTGTATATATATATGTATACACAATGCATACATATATCACACATACATATGAATGTATCCAGGGTAACAATATTTAATTTGTGCTAATCCAGGGATAATCAGATGCAGCACTATTGACATTTAGATCACATAATTCTTTGTTTGGGAAGCTGTCTTGTGCATTGTAGGACATTTAGCAGCATCCAGGCCTCTACACAGATGCAGGTAGCAACTCCTAATTGTGACAAAAAAAAAAAAAGTCTCTAGACATTGCCAAATATCCCCCAAGGTGAGGAGGAAGAGAGTGCAAAATTACTCCCAGTCAACAGCCACTGATATATACTAACTCATTCTGTATATGCATATACATGTAGAAGGGGTATGTGTATATATACATTTCTATTATACATTTTTGGTTTCAGGGAGAATTATGTATATAAATATGCATAGATAGACAATACGTAAAATCTTTCAAGATAGGTGCTATTGTTAGCATGCACATTTTACATGGGGTGCCTGGCTGGCTCAGTCAGTAGCACATGACTCTTGATCTCGAGGTTGTGAGTTCAAGCCCCATTTTGGGCACAGAACTTAAAAAAATATATATACATTTTACAAATTTGAACACCGCAAATCAGAGAACTAGCTTGACTATAAAAATATTAATTAATTTGTAAATGCCAAAATTATTGTTTTTATTAATAACCAGCATTTACTCAGTATAAAACAGTACCATCATGTTTGAGAAACTGTTTTGAGAGTCAAAATTTAAGGATTTCCTGATTTATTTTTAGGTCACATGGTATAGTGTCAATACTGTCAAATCTTAAGATAATAGAGACATAATCACACACATTAATAAATATAGCACCTCACACACATACTACAAAACACAGTCTCACTAAAAAGTCTCACGCATACATGTGTGTTTATTCATATATTTATACATATGCAGATATTTACATAAAAATTTCGCAGAATTTGCCCTCTTTGGAAAGGAGAATCCAAATAGTGAGAATTTTTCCTAAATACAAATAATTTTCAAATAACCTATTAAGAATATAAAAAGAAGTCTTGACAGCTTCTAGGATTATGTCACAAGCAGATCTCCTGGTTGATCTAAACATGTGGGTTCTGAAATACATACATGCCCTGTTTATGGTAAATAATACCAAGACAGCTTAGGGATGTCCTCATGGCATTATTTCAAAATGTAATCATGTAAACTGGCAGACAGTGAACAGCTCTTTAGAAAAGAATGGTAAGTATCTGGAGCTCAGAACACCAAAAAATATTGCAATTTTAGGGGACATGATCTAGGTTTCCAGTGCCAAATAACTCCCAAAATGCTGCTAACAGACCTCTTTCAGAGTGCCTCATCTTGAGCCAATAAAACTCCGCTGTGCTTTCCTTCAATTATTTAAGCCCATCCTTAGATTTCAGCAATATGATAGCTGGGAACCTGAACCCTGGCTAGAGCTGCCCTTGGCTATATCCCTTTATTAATTCATCCCAGGAGCCAGGATTGAGCTGTGCTGAGAAGAGAAGATGCCATTGTGTCCTCCCTGGCAAAGGCAAGACAAGTGCAGGCACTTCACACACAGAGACATGCTTGTCCTGCCATTCAAAGAAAGCTGTCTGCCTGCTGCCTGAACTGCAGTGTGCCTTAGTACTGCATACAAAAACCCTAGAGGAGCAATCATTTTTAAGTGCAATTTTATTGCAGAAAGGCCTGAGTCTACTGTTGCCTCTTTACAAATGTCTGCTAATACACTCCTGTCACAGACTGACAGGAGTTGCTATTTTACCTCCAGCCGTTAGGGTAGACCTCAGGAGAATAGTGATCTCTCCAAGGACAGCAACAGCAGGGCTATTTCAACAGCAGGGCATTTTAAAGGTGTTATTTGTCCGCAGACATATAAATCACCATGGAACATCTTTTCTGCAGCATAAGCTGGTCTGTAGGATTTCTAGATAGTTCCAAGTGAACTTTGAGGGCTTGGTCCATCTAGCCAAACAGCTAATTTAAGTGACCCTTTTCACATTTACATTTCATAATAAAGGGAGAGAAGATTTTCAAAGATTTTAAGCCATTGTTATAAAACCAATTCAATATAAATGAATATGTCTTAATATCTGAACAAATGTTGCTTCCAATAATTTATTTTAATATAGCTTAAATATTAAAATAAGGCATTTTCTTTTCTTTTTTGTTTCTGGAGGGCAAGCAAATATATGAAGGAAATGTATTGCTATTGTGGTATCCTATGGCAACAACAGCAATCTCTTTCCCTTCATAAGAACTTCCTTTCTTTGTAGAATTTGAATCTTTTACAATAAACATATATTAAAGATGATACTTTTACTTTGAGATGTTCTTACCTGAATGGAGAAGAGGTCTATATTTCTACTTGAGAATCTTAATACAATGAGTTATAGAGCTAGATACTATATATAAAATTCAGCTCATTGTTGAATTTTAATCTCCATAGCTGGACAACTGAAATTCTCCTTCTTGCATATCAATTAGACGTAGGTCTCATCATTCTACCTTATGGTGTCAACATTCACAGATGGTTACTCCAGGGATGGATGCATTTCAGTAACAGTTTGAAATGCCCCTGGGTAATAAAGAGTGTAAATGATTGCTGTGCCTTTGAAATAATGCAAACAGAGTGTTAGTGGCTGATACGGTACATCTGTGGACAAAGTCTACATTTGCTTGTAGGGCTCTATCTGTGCCATGGATTAAGTAAAATTTTAAAAAAAATTTTAAATATGTAACCTGAAAAAAATGTCATTCAAGATTTTAAGAAAACTAGAGCTTGTTTTTAAAAATCACATATAAGAGTAAGAAAAGCAAAAAGGTTAATTTCACAGATGCTCATCTTTCTGCCTAATTGCAGAAACAATATGGGGTAAAATGCTTAAATTAGGAGAAAACCTGAAATGAGATCATTTTAACTGAATACAGGATAATGCAGGAGGTTTATCCATAATGCATCAGCATGCACATTATTTGTGTATAATTAAGTTGACTCAAAGTACCAGGCTATCCTAGACTGTGCACAGGGTATCAAAGACTTTCCTACTCTTATGAAATGGAAAATCTACTTGCACAGAAAAGATTTCATGCATACAAGACAGTACATAATCAAGTATTGAGTTATAAGAAGTACAGTGTGGTCTTATTGTGGACAATAAGACCACAGGAATTTGGTGAAAGGAAAGAACAACATGAGCTATAATCAGTGGAAATGCTTGGTGGAGAAAGTGGTTCTTGAGAGAGGTTAAGGCAGAATTATTTTAATGAGACCAGTAAAGTTCCAGATTGAATACGAACATGGCAGATAAAGGAAACACTAGTTACTCTGAGTTCAGGGTTCACACAGTGAAATGGTAAGCACTCAACGTCAGACTCAGGATCTTGACCTTGACCTGACAAGCATGAAGAGGCTGCTGGCAAAAGGAAGGATTTAAGTGATGTTTAAAGAATCGATCTAATAGTAGTAAGATGGACAGGAGGATAGACCAGAGCAGTAATCCTTAACCAATCAGAATCACCTGGGAAACTTTCTACACTAGAATTCATATTTATTTTTTGAGATTTTCAAGTCACTCCAGAGATTCTGATTGTAATGGAGATCAGAGAGTGTATATTTAAGAAATATTCTTCAAGAAATTCTGGTGTGATTTCCAGCTATAAACCACTAAGTGGATAAGTTTTTTAAAAAAAGAAACAAAGCAAAACAAAAGCCAAAAGATAAAAAATAAAGAAAAACACCCTCTTAGAATATTGAAGGTATTTCAATGAGAATTTGGTCTGTGTTCATAGTAATGACAATGAAGAAGAAGGGAAATGCTGTCAAAGATGAGTTCATGGTATTAAGCCTAAGTGAATGGGAGAATTTTGATGACACAGACACAGAATTTTGATGAATTAGGGGAATGTTAGTCATTATGAGACATGAAGCCACTGAGTTGTCATTCAGTTGGCAACAGTGTCTACAAAGAGACAGTGATATGAGAGGTCAGGGGTAGAAACAGGTCTCCTTGACACAATACACTGGAAAAAAACTTATGAAAATGAGTGGTGAAGGACTAAACTGGAGCCCATATTCACAGAGTAGGGAAGACATAGAGTGTTTAGGGGACTTTGGAGGAAAAAGACGTAAGAGGAGAATGAGAATAGGGTCATAGAACCCCATGAAGGAATGTCATTAAAAAGCATTAGATCAGGGATCCCTGGGTGGCGCAGCGGTTTGGCGCCTGCCTTTGGCCCAGGGCGCGATCCTGGAGACCCGGGATCGAGTCCCACGTCGAGCTCCCAGTGCATGGAGCCTGCTTCTCCCTCTGCCTATGTCTCTGCCTCTCTCTCTTTCTCTCTCTGTGACTATCATAAATAAATAAATAAAAATAAAAAAAATAAAAAAATAAAAAAAAAGCATTAGATCAAAAAAAAAAAAAAAGCATTAGATCCTGGGCACCTGGTGGTTCGGTCAGTTAAGCTGCAAACCCTTGATTTCGGCTCGGGTCATGATCTCAGAGTTGTAAGATCAAGCCCCGTGTCCAGCTCTACACTCGGGGGTTCTGCTTGAGATTCTCTTCCTCTCCCTCTGTCTCTCCCTCCAACTCACTCATCCATGTGCTCACTCTCTCTCTCTCTCTCTCGCTCTCTCAAATAAATAAAATATTTTTGAAAAAAAGCATTAGATCCAAAATATTCACTGAAAAAAAATTATTGACTGTTTAAAATAAGGTCCACAATGAACTCAAACAAGCCTATAAAAAAATCTTGGAGTTGGGTAAGTTTAAATCCATCCTCTGATTCAATCATTGAGAATGTGGAAAGCATGTTAATTGATTTAATGTTTTCTAATTTCCTCTTCTGTCACAGTAGCCTTACTTATTCACTTCTAAGAGCAGTTTTCCTACTGAACCTCTTGAACATAACTGAACAATCCTCATAGATCCAGATGACCAACCAAATCTAACCAGCTGTGGCTGTGTATTTCTTTGACTATTTCTTCAAAAGAATAAACAGATAAATAAATAAATAAATAAATAAATAAATAAATAAATAAATGTTATGTTATGTTATGTTATGTTATGTTATATGCCTATAGAAACAACTCCTTAAAAAGGGGAACTTATTCCTATCAGTTCATATCTCTGTTTTCTTGGGGTCGGGCCCCAGCAGCCATGTTTATACACACAAATCTGCCTCCTTGGCTACAGCACAATAGATCAGCTGCAAACACATAATCCCAGGTATACCAATCAATTCCACCCTCCCTGGCAGGTAGAACTGAAATTTAGAAACACTTGTCTTGGGGTGTCTGGGTGTCTGAGCCAGTTAAGTGTCTGACTTCTGCTTGGGTCATGATCCCAGGGTCTTGGGATGGAGCCCCACATCCAGCTCCCTGCTCAGCAGGGAGCCTGCTTCTCTCTCTCCTCCCTGTTCATGCTCTGGCTCTCTCTCTCTAATAAATAAAAATTTTAAAAATTAAAAAAGAACACTTGTCTCTGCTGACTGCTTAAACTGAAGACATGTAATCTCAGGTACTGGGAGCATCCATCTTCTACCATGAGCACGGAGAAAGAAAAAAAGAAAAACCAAAAGCTGGGAAGAAAGAAGTAGATATCCAGGCAGAGGCAGGGATGCCCCCACCTCATAGTCTACTTCAATAGTCCTCACTCCATGACTCAGTGCACTCTCAGTTGCTCTCCTCTGCTCCTCTGCTTTCTGCTGTCTGCTTCCACCACTGGCATTTCTGTTCCTTTCTCCCTGTCTCCTTCCCTCCCAGAGGGAAGATCTGATCAAGTCTGATTAGTCATCACCCAATATGAAGTAACCATAATGTACAGTTACCAAGCCTGGGGATGCCTGGAAACATGACCTCCAATTCATCTAGTCTTGCAATAAATATTGTGCAACTCATTATGTTTGGGTTGGCATATGCATTTCTCCAAATTAATAAGAATAAAAAATGTAAGTGATTTAAGGAAAGCTGTACCATAATCCAATAATCATAGTGTATACTAGTAACTAACAAGCTGTACCTGCTGAGTAGGCAGGAAGGCAGGCAGCCAGAGGTTCCAGAAGAGTTAGAAGGGCTATCAGGGTAAAAAGACTGCCTAAGAAAGAAGGTGAGTGCCTGTCCACTGATGGAAGATGTTCCATGAGTCACAGCTGCACCACTGTGTGAGGAGCTCTGGGGGAAATGGACCATGTACTTCTGTCTCAAAACATTCTACACTGTCACCCCCTTGTACAGAAATTTCTAGTCACTTATATCTCAGTATTAGTTCACATCAAGGAAATCTAATATATTTTTAAGATTTTATTTATTTATTCATGAGAAACACAGAGAGAGAGGCAGAAGCATGCAGAGAGAGAAGCAGGCTCCTCGCAGGGAGCCCAGTGTGGGACTCGATCCCCTGACTGGGATCATGCCCTGAGCCGAAGGCAGATACTCAACCACTGAGGCACGCAGGTATCCTGGAAATCTAGTATCTCTAAGCAACTGTGTCTGCTACCATCATTCCAACAATGTCACCATCATCTGTTTTGATGCCTACACTGAAGACATAAGCCAGTAGACTCTACATTTTTTGGAGCATTTGGTGAAGTACAAAGATTTGCCAGAATTGCTGAGAAGCAGAGTGCAGTTTATACTAAGATTATAAGGAAGGGCTAAAATTATCAGGAAAAGTCAATGAATTTACCAGGAGTCTTGTCAGCCTTCTCTGCCGATGGAAAGGGTGCTATCTCTGAGCAACAGTCTGCATATCTTATCTACTTCATAAAATAGCAGAGTACCCCTACTCTAGCAGGATATCAGTGTCATATACTTATTGCTATCACAGACCAACCCAAGGCACCTAAGTTAGGCTGTGCAGACCTGCATTGCATAACTTCAGGAGTGTCATTACCATCACTACTCCTCAAAGTAGTGATGAGTTGTGCATAGCAGCCCTGGAAATTTACCTTTCTATGGCATGGAAAAGCAAGAATGTAAATTCAATGATGTTAACAGGCCATGTGTTTATACAGCTAAAGAAGCTGTACCTGGGTGTCTTTTCATTTTTTTTTTAAGATTTTATTTATTTATTCAAGAGAGACACACACAGAGAGAGAGAGAGAGAGAGAGGCAGAGACATAGGCAGAGAGAGAAGCAGGCTCCATGCAGACAGTCTGATGTGGGACTCGATCGTGGGACTCCAGGATCACACCCTGGGCTGAAGGCAGGTGCTCAACCACTGAGCCACCCAGGCATCCCCTGGGTGTCCTTTCAGACCATCATTCTCCCTGCCCAGCCACCAAGCCTAGTTCTTGTAATCCCTACCTTTATCCACATGCCTCTTGATTGGGCATCTCCTAGGATCTTCCTGTTTGTAAATAGCAAAGCCAGGGTAAAGTCTCAATGTCAGGAGGAAAAACGTGTGCTTTTTCTTACCACAAGAGGCCAAAATAATCTACCAGGATCATTTCGGATCAGGGACATCCCAAACTGGTTATTTGTTCTTCTTAAGATCACATGACCAGAATTCTCTCAAATCAGACAGGGTCAATGTTTTGTCTCTATTCTTGTTTTGTATCCTTTTAACTTTGACACTAGTCTTCTTTTTCTTGGTTTACTTAAAACATCTTAAAGCCCCAACTTTATTGTTCCAGACTTCAGTTCATTTTCTTCAAGTGTTTCTTTGACAAAGCACACAAATTCAGCAGCATGAAACAATACATATTTCTTGACTTCAGAAAAGAAATGGTTTCTCCTATAATACATACTGAAACATAGAAAAGGCGATTAAGTTGAGTGATTTATGTAACTTCTTTTAAAGTTACATGAATTTTGGGCAGCCGGGGTAGCTCAGCGGTTTAGCGCCACCTTCAGCCCAGGGCATGATCTTGGAGACCCAGGATCAAGTCCCTCATCGGGCTCCCTGCATGAAGCCTGCTTCTCCCTCTGCCTGTGTCTCTGCCTCTCTCTCTCTCTCTCTCTCTGTGTGTGTGTGTGTGTGTGTGTGTGTGTGTGTGTGTGCCTCTCATGAATAAATAAAAACTTTTAAAAAAATAAAGTTACATGAATTTTAACATACAAGTACCTATAGATGTAAAATGCTATCGTCCCTAAGAGACCAGCCCATTACCACAAAGAATAGTCTTTATCAATGGCCAACAATGTCTCATTATTACTCAAGATCTATATTGAAAACATGTTTATGAGCATCATAGTTCCCTTATTCAGATGATGACTGGGCTGTATATAAATGCCTGGCCCATGCAGTTGAGCACCAGGAGATATAATGTAATATGTGAACAATCATGACATGCTTCAAATGTCTAGTTATTCATCTCACAGAAGATAATATCTGTTTTACATCTTTACAAAAGAATTAAGTCTTACTACCTTAGATTTTATCGTTTTTTAGAAAAATAATGGTCATCTGTGAAAACTCCCAGAGGAAGGCTGTATGGTAATATGGAGGAGTTTCACCAGAAATGAGCCTGCGTGCCTGCCCACCTGCCAAGAGACTTTAACAGACTTTAATCTGACATGATTCAGATCATGAGCCGTGGACCAGGAAAACTTGATCCTATCCCAGACTCATTCAGGCTCAAGGATGCTCTCACACGTGAATTAAACCCCCAGGGGATTGATACACGAAATAGACATTTATTTTACAATAAAAATTATATAACTGCCAAGAGGTCAGAGAAAGATATCAGTAGGAAAATCACATTCTCTCCTCAAAGGCAAGCTCTCCAGCAACCAGTTAACCAGGCCCGGGTTGAAGGAGCACAGAGTCAAAGTCAACAGGAAATTTGCCTGATCCAAATGTTAACGGCATCAGGCTCTGAAAGCTCAGGATGTCTGTCTCCACAGCACAGGCCTGTTGGCAGAACGGGCCACCGCAGGAGCCAGACAGGGTGCCCACCCCTGCTCAGTGCACACTGCCAACATCTGCTGCTCAATTCTCTTTGTTCTCTCCTTCCCTTTTTAAACAACCCTACCTCTGATTGCTGTAGTCTTGATATAATATTAAGATTTTTTTTTCCTTAGGATTGTAGACAAAACTTGCTGATCTGGAGCCAATCTGTCTCTGAGATTTTTCCTTCTCTAGCCTGTTAATTGTTCATCTTATTCCTTATCTAAGTTCATAGCAGGAACTTCATCGCCACACCCATGTACTTATTGTCCACATTTTCACCAAGTTTTTGTGTACTTATGCATGTTTCTAGAAAACTTGAAAAAGCTTTTTAAAAATTATCACCATAGAGGGACACCTGGGTGGCTGAGCGGTTGAGCGTCTGCCTTTGGCTCAGGGCGTGATCCCAGGATCAGGGATCGAGTTCCGCATCAGGCTCCCTGGATGGAGCCTGCTTCTCCCTCTCCCTGTGTCTCTACTTCTCTCTCTCTCTCTCTCTCTCTCTCTGTGTCTCTCATGAGTAAATAAATAAAATCTTTAAAAAAAATTATCACCATAGAGACTCTAAAGAGAGTACCTTGAAGCAGATGTGAAAACAGAAAATAAAACAAAGAAATTGAATGAGCAGTGAGATAAACAATGAACTTGAATGATTTTAATCACAAGTGATTTAACTTTAAAAATGTAGAAATTCTTCTTGGTAAATCTTAACTACCGAGAAATTGGAAGTTTAGCTGTCCGATAATTAATCAAATATCCAAAGTGATGGTTAAGGAAAACAACAAAAAAACACCACCCAACTGTCCTTTTCTGTGAAATGAGAGCTGTGAATTTCAGAATTCAGGATTCTCCACCCTTATTCCTATGAACCTCCCAATCCAACTTGCTCTCCAGTGTCCATCTGTCTTGGGACTCTCTGCAGCATTGGTATCTGGTTCTCAAAATGTTTCCCGAGTTGGTATCCATTTGTCTGCTCTCCTGATCATGTTCTTAGCTCTCCCACCACACTTCTCTAGGGCTTTTGCTGCAGTCTCTGCTTCTGCCTGCCCTGAAGGACTGATTCCCAGGACTCTACCCACAGCTCTTGTTCTTCTCTTTCATCTCTTCACTCAGTGACTTCAAGAATGATTTACAAATTTTTTTTTAATTTAAAAAATAAAAAAAGAATGATTTACATACACGACTTGAAATCATAACCAGAGCTAGATACATGTGATTGGTTCCTCATTGTTAATTGTCTTGGTTTTTTATTAAGTCAGTCCTGAGATTCAGAAGTGTATTTGCATCAGCCTACTCACTACTTCCACGCCAATGTCTCAGAGTTCCCTCAAACTCTGTGTGTTCAAAACAATTTTTTTCCTTAGTCTCAAATTTTCTCTCCTACATTCTCTATTTCAGTTTATGGCTGCCCTATCCACCTGCTTTCCCAAATTGATAATTTAGAAGCCATCATGGTTGTGAGGCACTTTGGTTAATATGAAAGACTGACCATGTAACATTAATTGTTAACAAAGATGCGCAAGAGAAAATTGCAAAGTTAGTTGCTAAATAAGCCTGGCAAATGACTGTTAACTAATACAGACAGTATAATTAAGAAGATTAGAAAGGAATAATGAATGGGTTAGGAGGGACCTTTATTTGTAATTATAAATATGGAAAATTGACTACTTGCATTTTTCCCACTCAACCTTAAGTTCTAAAAGGGCAAGATTCATGCCTGTTTTGCTTATCTCTGTTTCAATAGCACCTAGTACAGTGCTTCACATATAACAGATGCTTAGAAAACACTTGCTAGATGCATAGCTGCTAACACAATTAGCTGAAAACACAGCTATTTAATACCACCACAGAAACTAAACATGGTCTAGTGAAATGAATAAAACATTCTCAGCATACCTGTTGAGTCTCCGTTCTTTTTTTTTTTTTTTTTAAGATTTTATTTATCCATGAGAGATACAGAGAGAGAGAAGCAGAGACACAGGCAGAGGGAGAAGCAGGCTCCCTGCAGGGAGCCTGATGTGGGATTTGATCCCAGAACTCCAGGATCATGCCCCGGGCCAAAGGCAGGCGCTAAACCACTGAGCCACCCAGGGATCCCCTCCGTTCATTATTTAACCAGAAATTTATCTTTCTCACTAAATCAGAGACTCTGATTATAATAGTGATTTTCACCTCAACAAAACTAAACTGGCCTTGAGTCGAGGGTCATTACCATTTTAAAAGCCCCTTTTAATGATAAAACAAGTCTGTAATGTAGGATATCAAATTTTCTAGGCATCAATTGATCAGGAAGGTATGAGACAAGCAGAGAGTTCTAATCAAAATCAAAGAAAAAATAAAAAGAACCAAGAGAAAGAACTCCTTTGAAATCATTCCACCCAAACACTCGCTGAAGGAGAAGCTGGCTCTGTATTTACTATGACCAAAGCTGTCAACTCAGACTGGATGAAAAGTGAGTATGACATGAACAATCTATTCACAAAGATGAGGGTTGGTGTCTGTTCATGAATTATCCTGATACATAAATATACAGAAAATAGAAATCTGCTGTCATCTGACACTTTGTCCTAAGCCTTTCTCTTTAAAACCCTGTGTCTGTAGACATAATATTCACTGTAGACTTCAACAAACAAACAATAAACTCATTCTCCCTAGTCCCTCAAATCTAATTGATCATCAAATCCTATCAACCTAATCCTCTAAGATTCAGCTCAAAAACCACTTTCTCTGTGTAAAATTATTGGCTTTTTGTGCTTCCAATGCACTCTGCAAATTCTCATGTATTTTAATTATTTTGGCATCTCCCTCTTCCTTCCCTCTTCTAAGACCAGGAACTACTTAAAGATTTTCAGGATCTCCTCTGTAATAAATGGGCTTAACATAGTACCTGGTAATTTAATTGGTATTCAATAAATCATTGTCTTTAAAAGAAAGAAGAAAAGAGATTTGGGGATATAGACATAGGATTTTAATAGCAAAAATGAATCTTTTTGTCTTTCCTACTTTGTACCTCTCCGTGGCCTTTTCCTCTACCATTTTTTGTCATCTCATATAACCATTAACTTGTGTCAGAGAGCCTTTCTCGCAATTTCAATGATGTGGAACTATAGGCACTGTTCTTGGCATTAAGGCTCCTTTACTTCCTTCTTCTCTTACTCAATCCCTGAGCAGAAACAAAGAACAAATATGTAGTTTAACACCAAGTGCTAAAATATGCAGAAATAATATATGAATAGTGGTACTGATTAACATTGACAAGAATTAAAAATACTGCTTTCAAGAAAACTTACGTCTCTCTTTGTCTATGCATATTACTCAACCATACGGGAACCATAGGGAACAGCTAACTCTTCTCCTAGATAAAAGACAATGACACTTGCCCCCACCCATCCTTTTTTTTTTTTTCTTTTCTTTTTTAAATTTTTATTTATTTATGATATTCACAGAGAGAGAGAGGCAGAGACATAGGCAGGGGGAGAAGCAGGCTCCATGCAGGGAGCCCGACGTGGGATTCGATCCCGGGTCTCCAGGATCGCGCCCTGGGCCGAAGGCAGGCGCCAAACCGCTGCGCCACCCAGGGTTGGTATCTTTCCTTTAAAAAAAATTTTTTTGAACCAATGGCCTGGTATTGGATATAAAAGAAGAGGGCTTTAAGATGACTGATGCTGTAATCTGGCCTCTCTCATAGGGGAGTGGGTGCAGGTATCTGAAAGATGAGGAAAAGAAAGTGATTCTGAGTAGTTTGGATTAAAATTTAATCTTTATGAAAGAAATAAGAGCTTAATTTGCTACATAAGAGGTTTCAGTAGATAATAGATTTTTTACATTGTTATGCAAGTAGATAGAAATTAACCTGCCTTGATTAGTGAAAGCAATTACCAAGTGGTTTTACCACAAGTGGATTAATTTCACTATGTAACATCTCCTAGTGATTCTTCATTTAGCCCAGATGAAGCCCAGGGCTATATGAGAAAATGTTTCTTAATTTTGGTGTTCACTTCTACTACAGAGTTATATCTTTGTACATTGATTTCTTGTTTAGAAAAATCTTCTTGCGAGTGGGAAAGGAGAATATAGGATTTCCCTAGCAAAAAAAAGTCATTGTCCTATTATGATACGCTAAACCCTGGAAAGAATCTTTTATGAACTCAAGCTTCTATAGATGCAATTCAATTACTGTGGATTCAAAGATGGTCCCAATTCATTTATACTTACAGCAATACAAGATTAAAGAACTAATTATGGAAGACAAAAATTACATGTAAAACCTCAAGATAGGGAAGACTTTCTCTAAGAAGACACAAAAACACATGAACAACAAAGGAAAAACCGATAAATTAAATTACATTAATTAAAGTTAGGAATTCTATCAAAGGACATCACAAAAAGAATGAAAAGACAAGCCACTGTGTAGGAACAAATATTTACAACACATGTAAATGATAAAGAACTAGGATCCAGAATATATACAATGAATTCCTATATGCCAGTATATAAAGACAGATAACCCAATATTTTAAGTGGCTAAAGACTTAAACAGGCATTTTATAAAATAGGAAATTCAAATGAATATTTGAAAAGTTACTGAATCTCTTTAATAATCAGGAAGATGCAAATTATAACTACAATAGGATACCATTCTACACCTACCAGATTAGCAAAACTTTAAAATCTGAAAATATCCAGTAATGTGAGAATTCTCATATCCTGCTGTTTTATAGATTGGTACCATCACTTTGGGAAACATGATGAGACTGAAGATAGGCATATTCTATGACAGAAATTACACTCCTAGAAATTCACAAACTTATATAAGGGATTATGTGTGCAAAATATTCAAAGCAGCACTGTTCATTATCGTCCAAAGAATAAAAGTAACCCAAAAGTCCACCAACCAAAGAGTGGATAAATAGGACAATGGGTTACTATATAGTAATTAAATGAAATAACTACTGTTGCATGCAACAACCAGGAGATTATCAGAACATGTTAAAGCAATATGATATGAACAAATATATATAATATGATGCTATTCATGTAAAGTTCAAAAACAGATAAAAACTAAACCACATGTAGCAAAACTATAACATAAAATCAAGATAATTATTATGACAAAATTATGGATTACCTGGGGTGGGGGTAGTTGCAATTGAGGAGGGGCACAAAGGGATTCTGGGGAAGTCACAATATTCTATTTCCCTCACCTGGGTGATGGTTATGTGAAGAGTGGCTTATATAAATTATTTAAATAAACTGTGCTTCCTTATTGTGTACTTTTTCTGTATATAATGGTATATTTTATAGTTAAAGATGTTTTTTAAAAAGGCTGTGCAGACATACAAGACTAGATGTTCTGGAAATTGGATGGGAGGAAACAAAGGACAAACAAAAAAACTATCACCAGTAGGGAACACATGCCATGAAGAAATATAAAGCAAGATAAGGGGAATGGATTGAGTAGAGAGAACTATTTATAGCCTGTGAAATTAGTGACTCCACAGCTGAGTATGGAATGCTGCTGGGGACACAAGGGCAATGCAAACTGAACGCACAATGAAATTTCAAATCATGCCACATGCAAGATTTCATGAAGTCCATATAAGATGGTTCCAATTACACACAAAGTCCCTGATAGACAAGGATCTGGAAGTGTTAGACTGCTAACAACTGAAAAAGATAAAATTAAAAGGACAGTCTATATTGGGCACCTGGGTGGTTTAGTGGTTGAGTGTCTGCCTTTGGCTCAGGTCATGATTCCCGGGTCCTGGGATCAAGTCCCACAGCATGCTCCCCCAGGGAGCCTGCTTCCCCCTCTGCCTTGGTCTCTGCCTCTCTCTCTGCTTCTCTCATGAATAAATAAAATATTTTTTAAAAAATAAATTAATAAAGCCTTGGAAAAGTTAATTAAGTCTTCAAATGTAACCTGAGATCTAAAGATCTGAAGTTAAAGCTGCATGTCATAAATAACAATAAGTCATTCATTTTTAATTTGAAGAATCAGTTGATTGTTATTTTTATCAACATCTTCATATGTTCATATATTTCAAGAAAAAATTCCAATCAGTCCTTTTCCTCTTCTTGACTATTTACTATGAAGCGTTGTTCCCAATTTTTTAAGTGAATTTATTTTTTCTGTATGTCAGTTGTTCCCAGATAACAAAGGTCCATCCTCAAATGGATTAAATTTTAAGCGCTCACACTCACACCTTTTTGATCAATATATTAGAATACTGCAATTCCACACAGCTCAACCTATCATTTTTGATCTAAAAAAGACAGTTTCATACAATTTGTCCTGACGTGGGACCCCTACTGTCTTAAGCCATGTCCTCCTTATGACACAGTTCTGCCTCCCAATGCTTGAAAAGTTGGCCATTATGCAGAAAAGGTTTTTCATTATAACTTTCCCTCTCTTTTTAAGAGGAATCCACTATCATTTCTGTTCTGGAAAACTACAAACACTGATAAGGTTTATATCATTTTTTTTTAAACTAGACTATTATTTACCTCATACATTCAACAAACATTTGTTTGATCACATACCATGTGCTAGTGCCTAGGGAGAGACAAAAACAAGACAGGATCACTGACTCATGAAGCTCACAGGAGAAAAAAAGTTTAGAAAACCAACACATACAGGATACTATGGTGTTATTGAAGTTTATCCAAAGGAAGAGGCATCTAAATCAGATTTCTCATTGGGCATTACAAATACAAGATTTTGTTTTGAGATATCATTTCATACATTTTTTAAGCTCTAACAACAACAACAAAATGACATATCAGTCAAAAGCAGATATCAGGACAAAATAAATCAGAAATATAAATTCTGAATAAGCTATATAAATGAGATAATAAGGTCTTGAATAATTCCATTTTCTTATTTTGAGTTGGAATCTAATAAAACAGGAATGTAAGATCAAAACGGTATCTTGTTTGCATTATAAATCTTCACTTTAAAACGGCAGATGGAACACCTTATGTTCACAGATGGAAAGCCAAGGGCTCAAAAAAGGTAACCACTTGGCCAACGGCAAAAAAGCAAAATAGAGCACCATGGTTCTGAACTTTAATCCCTCCAAAGGTAAGAGACACTGAATTTCAGAGACTTTTACAGAAACAGGAGGTAACTAGTGTAACTAGTTAGTAACTAGTGTCTCTAACTCTCTAACGTGTTTTCCTTTCTGAGTCAAGGAAACATGTACATTCAAAGGAAGATTTCAATGACACAGAAAAATTTTGAGTTTCCAGTTAGCGAGTTTAAGTGACTACATTTCTTCCGCTATATAGCATGCTGTTGATATGGTTTAAACATCCTTTTTTCTTCAGTTCTGCTCTCTCAAATGCCAAAACTATACACACTCAAACATGTAACCCTGTAAGAATGAGGAAATATACATAAAATGTTATTCATTCAAAGAAACTAATACCTAACATTTCACTTTTAATTTATAGATCTGGTTCTTAAAATACTGAAACAAATAAATACTCTGCTTAGAAAATAAAGATTGAAAAAAAAGAAAAGAAAAGAAAGATCCTCTCAAACTATGGCACTTCTTTCAATGGAAGCACTGACATGCAGTTTGATAAGAAGGCACAGGACAGACACACCAGAAACAACGTGACAGAAGAGGAATTTTAAATTGTTAAACAGCATGAAAGAAAGTTTTTCACCCTTACTAATAATTTAAAAATTCAAAATACAATGTATGGCATGCCACGTTTTTAACTTATACTTATTGGATAATAAGTAGGGATTTGGAGGAAAGAAGGCACACATTTGTTTCCTATGTGTATAGGTCAATAACACTTGTGACCACAATTCCAGCATTTTTCATAACCTACATTTCTAATCGAATGTTTTTCCTATTAATACATCCTCAGAGCAATAACAGACTTCAGAAGGTTATGTCTGTGAAGATTTCCTGCAAGAAATGAAAGCACCATGAAATGTTTCTTGGAAAACTCAGGGCCATTTTGACTTGATTTACCAGATATTTCATGGTGAAATTATGCATTTTAACAATGGAATAATATTTTCTCTACCCTTAATTTAAATATTCAAACTTTATATGATCATTCTTGGAGCTGCTTTGTACTCAGGCATGTAGTTAGAATTGAGTGCTTATGAATGAGGTTACAAGTTTTCATAAAGTAACAGCACTGGGGCACCTGGGTGGTTCAGTCGGTTAAGCAGCTGCCTTCAGCTCAGGTCATGATCTCAGGGTCCTGGGATGATGCCCCACAACTGCCTCCATGCTCAGCAGGAAGTCTGCTTCTCCCTCTTCCTCTGCCCCTCTCCCCCTGCTTGTGCTCACTCTTGCTCTCTCTCTCTCACTCTCTCAAATAAATAAAATCCCTGGGGCCCCTGGGTGGCTCATTCTGTTAAGTGTCTGCCTTCAGCTTGGGTCATGGTCTCAGGGTCCTGAGATCAAGCCCCATATCGGGTTCTCTGCTCAGCGGGGAGTCTGCTTGTCCCTCTGCCTCCTTCCTACACTTGTGCTCTCTCTCTCCAATGGATAAATACAATATTTTTTTTTAAAAATCTTTAAAAAGTAATAGAATTATATCATAGCATATTTGCTGATAAGCTTCCCATTTATGTCTCTCCATTATCTCTTCCCTTGAGTCTACTCTTTTTCATTGAGCTATTCAATCCAAATAGACTATGGGCAAGGGTACACAGCAAAAGTAGAGGCAATGATAGAGGAATAATGGTCTGTATGTTGCAATAAGGAAGAAGAAAAGAATATGTCAAAGACATATGACAAATATTTGTCTTTGACAAATATGACAAAGAATATGTCATTGTCTTTGAATTCTTAGGTTTATAGGATATGGGAGAAAATGAACAATATCTTTTACAAAGGGCTGCAAGGGAAGACAAGTAAGAACAAGAAGAGAAGATGGTGGGGTCCCTGGGTGGCTCAGTCAGTTGAGTGGGTCTGCCATCAGCCCAGGTCATGATCCCAGGGTCCTGGAATCAAGCCTCATGCAGGGCTCCCCACTCAGCAGGGAGTCTGAGTCTCCCTCTCCCTCTGCTGCTCCCTCTGATGTGCTCTCTTACTCTCTCTCAAAGAAATAAAAAATCTTTAAAGGAAAAAAAAAAGAGTAGATGGAAAGAATATTCCAGGAAGAAATTAAGGTACAAGACAGTTTGCTTGCCATAGAGAAGGAGAGCAGACAGTAAGTCAGCAGGTAGGGTCAAGGGGGTGTGCAGAATAAGAGAATGGGTGAGCAGAAAAAGACTTGGCTGAAGGAGGGGACACGAGGCTTTAGGAAGGTTAAGAATAAGAGAAAAAACCAATAAAGGATATTCAAATCCAATTATAACAGTCTCATTTATAGCCTTTCTTTTATTAGACCACAATGAGAGGCGTATAAGGATGTTATATTCTTGACTTTTTGGCATATTAAAAATATTTTATCCTTATAAAATTTCTCTCCCATGTTAAAAAAAATCCATCTTTGCCAAAACAGGAAGAAGCCTAAGTAACTCATTATGAATATAATTATAAACATTTAGCATTGTTTTGAACATGAGAAAAAGAAAAGCGTTCATATAACAGTTTTTCATAACCTGGAGAAAGAATTCATCCACCATTTATTTTCAGGGAAACATGATGCTGCTTGGAAGAAGCCCAGAGGATCCTGCTGTTAAATCAAGATCCATGCAGGAAAAAAAATTACCCACTCCACAATAACATGGCATGTAACACAAAGGCAGTGGTACTAACCCAGCATGGAAGGGCCCCTTCAATACAGGGACCCCCACCGGCTGACTTAATTACAGTGCAGCAAGGCAATCCACTACAAAGAGTACAACCCAAACGAGGACTGCTAAGATCTGTCCAAAGTACTGGGACAGATGGTTCTGCTGTTTTTCATCTGGTATAAGACCTTCTAGAAAAATCTGAAAATGGATACAGGCCAACAAGTTTTCCACTACCGACATTTTTTTAAAGTCTACCATATGCTACTATAAAAATAATCCTTAACTTCAGAATCAATCAGCAAGTATTTACTGAGCCATGACTGGGTGTAAAGGGATAGGAAAAGGTCTAAAGCAGCTTACCAATCTAGTTTAGGGACATGGATTAAACTCTGATTTAAGAGCTTTTGATTTTTTTTTTTTTTACCATGCTGTACACAAAAAGAAAAAAAGAGAAACCATAAAAACACTGCCTTAAAATTCTTGAGATAACAACAAGAATAAATTCACAGAAACAGCATGGGTCTACATTAGAAAATATGACTAACCATGGATGGTGCAGTAAAACCAATTCAGCAGCAAGAGTAACACTGGTGTTAAAAGCAGTCCCCTTAACAACCACAGGGCATATGACAGATTAGCTCCCCCAATTATGAGGCTGTCATACAGTTTCTAAATAGGACACTGTGGGGCACCTGGGTTAAGCATCTGTCTTCAGCTCAGGTCATGATCTCGGGGTCCTAGGATCCACCCCTATGTCAGGCTCCTTGCTCAGTGAGGAATCTGCTTCTCCCTCTCCCTCTGCCTGCTGCTCCCCTGCTTGTGCTCTCTCTGTCAAATAAATAAAATCTTTAAAAAAATCTTAAGTCTTTTTTTTTTTTAAATAAAAAACTGGGGTATGTTTAACCACCTCCTTAATTTCTTAAGAATGTACAACCCAGGGCAGCCCCCGTGGCCCAGCAGTTTGGCGCCACCTTGGGCCCGGGGTGTGATCCTAGAGACCAGGGATCGAGTCCCGCGTACGGCTCCCTGCATGGAGCCTGCTTCTCCCTCTCTCTCTCTCTGCCTGTGTCTCTGCCTCTCTGTGTGTGTGTGTCTGTCATGAATAAATGGATAAAATCTTTAAAAAAAAAAAAAAAAGAATGTACAACCCAGCGCAAAGTAGTCCAATTCAATACGGCTGGACATCCTTCTAGAAATTAGGGTTCACACCGAAACTAGGAGCCTGAGGGTCACAAGAGGAGGGAGGGGGATCTGAAGTAAGGGAAGGCAGGAGATGACCAGTCATTCCTTTCTCTCTATTTTCTTTTCCACCACTCTCAAAATCCACTCATAAATTCACTTATTCATCAAAATGTCAAGGTCAGTGCTTGGTGACATAAAGTTGACTAGGACACCAAAAATCTAGTAGAGGAAACAAACATCAACAGTCACAGAACGGAAACATTATAGTCACCTTAGATTTTATTGGACAACACAGACATCAGTTAACCAGCTAACTAGAATGTATACTTTGGGCAAGGTTATATACCCAGTGCTCCTATATATACTATCTCATTCGGAAATAAACGTGAGTCCTATTTATTGTTCCTGTTCAGTAGAGGAAGAAATGGAGGCTTCGAGATGTAAGAGGTAGAACTCAGAATGAAATTGGGGCCCTCTTAATCCAAGTCCAGGGCTCTCTGTAAGGCACGAAGATACTTTTCCATCTTCTCTACTTTCTCATTCTGGATTTGCCTTTCTCCTTTATTCCTTTCCCTAAAAGGGCAAGAGAGGGTCAGCATCTAGATCAGAAGTCAAAACTCAGGGCAGCCCCAGTGGCACAGCGGTTTAGCGCCGCCTGCAGCCCAGGGTGTGATCCTGGGGACCCTGGATCTAGTCCCACGTCAGGCTCCCTACACGGAGCCTGCTTCTCCCTCTGCCTGTTCCTCCGCCCCCCTCTCTCTCTGTGTCTCTATGAATAAATAAATAAAATCTTTAAAAAAAAAAGTCAAAACTCAAACGTCAATATTAGAGTAGCAGGTAATGTAAATGAGGGAAATACAGGGGATATAGATGAGATAGTGGGGACTGGGGCTAATTGGAGGTTTGTGCCCTTTCAGAAGGAGACTCACTTAGCTCTAGCCTTGTAATGTCATGCAGAATGTGGGCCCAGGACTTTGTGAAATCTCCCAATTTTTTTGAGAGAGGTCTGAAATCCAGTCTTTTTATATGACTCTCTTTATTTAAGAAGAAGAAGAAAGAGAAGGAGAAGCAGCAGCAGCAGCTCCCTGAATCAAATGTTTCCTAATCACTGGGCTGAATTCTGTCTATGGGATGTCAGTTTACAATCTCTGCTCTAGATCACAGGTGGCCAATCTGACTGGCATTGCTCTCCGTCACTGTGGTATTTCACCCCTAGAGTTTAACAACCAAGCAGTCATTGCAAAGCAAGCCACAGGACTGGTCCAAGTGTTGTTATCAGGATTTTGTTCTAATCCTGCAGTATGTATGAGGTATGCACATTTAATGACAGAACCACAGTTATGAAAACAACTTAGCATCTGTTCCAAAATCCATCAAGTAACTGCCTCACTTCCTGGACATCCCTTAGCAAGTAGCTTTTTGGCTTCTGCTTAAACATCTCCATTAATCAACAGGGAAGTCCTCTCCTCAGAAGGCCTGCTAATTTTCACTGTGCTTAGTCTTACCCATGTGGAAGGTTCTTCTTCATAGGGAGCTGAACTCTGTATCCTTGCATCTGCCACCTATTTGTTCCTGGATCATTATACCTAAATCACAATATTCCAGGAGTGGATGGACTCACATTTATCATCACAGCCTGGACAGTGTTTCGTGAGTCTAGTACACTTGCCTCCCTTGCCACCTGGGACTATGGAATGATCTAGCAACGCAAGCCAGTCAACAAACATCCACAGTGGAGGGGAAAGAGAGCTGTTCTTTCTACCAGTCATGTTTTTACTTTAATTCCAGTATAAGGTAATATTTATGCCCTAATCTCCATGTTTCTAATCTAGAATACACACATTGCATCCTATAAATAACTTTTTAAACTCTTTAGTTTTAAAAATACATCCATTTTAATAACCAGATGAGGTTGGCTTCACAAAATATTAAAAGAGTGTATATGGCTAGCTTGATTTCATAGGAAGAAAATGACTTAACAGTTTAGCTTTTAAATTAAAACTAAGAAATATGGCTATATATACTCAATGTGTATTATGAAACGTAGCCAACTTAAGTCCAGTAAATTACATCACAGAGCATTAGAACTATAGGATGATGCTTGTTTATCTATCAAAGTCATGAGTCCTTTCCAAATGTTAAATGCTTTTGGCAGACACATTTTAAAATGGTCTTTTAAACAGAACATCAAGGGACATCTGGGTGGCTCAGTGGTTGAGTGTCTGTCTTTGGCTCAGCGTATGATTCCAGGCTCTCTGCAGGGAGCTTGCTTCTCCCTCTGCCTATGTCTCTGTCTCTCTCTATGTCACTCATTAATAAATAAATAAGATCTTTTTTAAACATTTAAAAAGTAGAACATCAAAATTGGGTCATGTCTGGGTGGCGCAGTCTGTTAAGTGTCCAACCCTTGGTTTCGTTCAGGTCCTGATCTCAGGATTGTGAGATCAAGCATCCGTGGGTTTCTGAGCTCAGCAAAAAGTCTGCTTAAGACTTTCTCTCCCTCCCCCTCTGCCCCAATTCCCCATACACATGTGCACATAGGTGTGTTCTCTGTCTCTTAGATAAATAAATCTTAAAAAAAAAGAAAAAAAAAAAGATGAAGAACAACAACAACAACATCCAAATTGCGGTCCATAAGAATTTGAAAATTCAAACAAATATGGAGTATTTCATCTCCTAAATTGAGATATGAAATATTATCCTATTCCTCCATTTTCATATCTCCTTATCATATGATTTCTTTATATTCTTAACTTTTTATTAAAAAAAAAAAAACAGAAGCCATCCGAGTATCTTTTTCTTTTGCTCTTACATCCAATTAATTAGTAAATCCTCCAATATCCTGCATCAGACCATCCTCTCTCCCAGGGAGATTCTCCGCAGTCCAAGCCACCACCATCTAATGCAGGAACTGGAGCCATAGACCTCCTAACTTACCTATCTTATTCTGTCTACAATCTGTAAGAAAGAGCCAATATTCTTTTTAAAAACACTTATCAGATGGTAGCCACATCACTCCAGTGGCTACCAGTTATGCTTAAAATAAAATCCAGATTTCTTGTCAGGGCACAAGAACCTGGTTGCTGTCCATCTCTCCATTTTCCTTCCTAACATTCCCACCCCCAACTCTCTGGCTCCAGCATTCAGAGACTCTCCATTGAGGGCAGTACTGGCACCCTAGGGGGAGAAGGAGGATTTGAAATGTATGAGAACATTCAATGTAATTTCTATCAAAATACCACGGACTTTCTTCAGAGAGTTGGAACAAATCATTTTAAAATTTGTGTGGAATCAGAAAAGACACCAAGCAGCCAGGGGAATACTGAAAAAGAAAACTAGAGCCGGGGGCATTACAATACCGGATTTCAAGTTGTACTACAAAGCTATGATCATCAAGACTGTGTGGTACTGGCACAAAAACAGACACATAGATCAATGGAACAGAATAGAGAACCCAGAAATGGGCCCTCAACTCTATGGTCAACTAATATTCAACAAAGCAGGAAAGACTATCCACTGGAAAAAGGACAGTCTCTTCAATAATTGGTGCTGGGAAAATTGGACAGCCATGTGCAGAGGAATGAAACTAGACCATTCTCTTACACCATATACAAATATAAACTCAAAATGGATGAAAGATCTAAATGTGAGACAAGAATCCATCAAAATCCTAGAGGAGAACACAGGCAACACTCTTTTTGAACTTGGCCACAGTAACTTCTTGCAAGACACAGCTATAAAGGCAAGGGAAACAGAAGCAAAAATGAACTACTGGGACTTAATCAAGATAAAAAGCTTCTGCACAGCAAAAGAAACAGTCAATAAAACTAAAAGACACCCTACAGAATGGGAGAAGATATTTGCAAATGACATATCAGATAAAGGGCTAGTATCCAAGATCTATAAAGAACTTCTTAAACTCAACACTCAAGAAACAAACAATCCAATCATGAAATGGGCAAAAGACATGAACAGAAATTTCACCAAAGTAGATGTACACATGGCCAAGAAGCACAGGAGAAAATTCTCCGCATCACCTGCCATCAGGGAAATACAAATCAAAACCACAATGAGATACCACCTCACACCAGTGAGAATGGCAAAAATTAACAAGACAGGAAACAACAAATGTTAGAGAGGATGTGGAGACAGGGGAACACTCTCACACTGTTGGTGGGAATGTGAACTGGTGCAGCCATTCTGGAAAACTGTGTGGAGGTTCCTCTGAATTTGTGAAATGTTTAGAAGCATTATTTATTTAAACATACAGAAGTCTGTAAAGAAGAAAGTGTAATTTGATTCTTTTTTTTGCTCCACACATATATGACCTATTGGATAGAGTCTAGATTAGATACTAAATGCTAAGTGCTTTTTCGATGAGTGGTATTTGGGGTCTGGTATACAATGACCTATGATCTGTGTGAGATTGTTGGGCCCAAGTACTGTGTGCATTTTATATCATAATATAGACTGCCAGATGCCATTCTCACAACTCACAGCACTTCATGCTCTCAGAAGCAACATACGAGAATATTCACACTTCCACCTGCTTTCCAGCACTGTATATTATCAATATTTTCATTTTGTAAGTTGACTGATGAAAAAGTAAAAACTCATTATTATTAATTTGCATTCACTGACTACTAAGATTGTGCATCTTTACAGATGTTTATTGACTAATTAATTGACTAATTATTTGCAAATCTTACTGTTCATCTATTTAGTCTTTGCTCTTTTTTTCTACTGTATTATTGTTTCCAGTCAACCTGTAGGAGCTGTACTTTAAGGATATTAATGTTTGTAAGTCATCCATGCTGCATTATTTTTTTCAGTTTGTGGCTTCTTCTTTTTTTTTTTTTAATTTTTTTAAATTTATTTTATGATAGTCACAGAGAGAGAGAGAGAGGCAGAGACATAGGCAGAGGGAGAAGCAGGCTCCATGCACTGGGAGCCCGACGTGGGATTCGATCCGGGGTCTCCAGGATCACGCCCTGGACCAAAGGCAGGCGCTAAACCGCTGCGCCATCCAGGGATCCCAGTTTGTGGCTTCTTTTTGACTTTTGTTTATGGTATCTATCATGTCTGTGTGTTTTGTTTTGTTTTTTAATTTCTACATAAACAGATGTGTCAGTCCTGTCTTTTGATTGCAAGTTTCATATCTTGCTTAGGAATATTTCCCCCACACTGACATTTAATAAATGTTCTCAGGAATTTTCTCCTGAGTTAATTCTTTAACAATGCATTAAGTCCTCAAAATTCTAGTGTAAGGTTCATGGAAAGAGGGGATAAATGAGGACATGAAAGAAAAGTGAATGGATAGAAAACGGGGACTAGAGAAGTCTTATTTTTTTAATGTTAAAAAGGAAGTTTCCATGTGATGCTGCATTGCTGAACTTTTCCTCTCCATATGGTTAATATTATGAAGGGGGAAAAACTCAAGTATTTTGACTTGAAAATGTAATTAAGCTCTAATTACACAAACATAAACATAAGGGAAAACTATTGGTTTAAAACTATCTGAGCACAAATAATACTATAAATTTTTTAAAGTAAAAAGAGGAACAATTATAATTTTCATAATACTAAAAGTGAAATAATGTAAAATGATTAAAAAAATTAATTCCTATTCAGGAAATATTTCATCTGAGCCTTTTCCATAGCAGCTTTAAATTTTATGATATTATGATGTTATTTATACCTAAATAGACAAGTGAATTGGGAATTAACATACAAATTAGTTTTTCCAACAACTATCATAAGAAAAAATAACTAAAGAAAGAATTTTTACAGAGCTACAGGTAATAAGATATTCCACATGCTGAACTTAGAAATACGCATGTGCTTGCTCAAAAGTCAAAAAAGTTACTTTTAGGATTAGAACTTATATTTTTTAATAGTATATGAAAAGCCCTTAAATAGCATTTTTCTCCAAAGTAACTTCTTAAGAATTAGAGCACAGAGTTCTTAAGGTTTCTAATAACATCTAATTGGACAATTTAGTTCCTTTGTTAGATCTTGCTTGCTTTGCTTACAAAAATGAATGCAGATATTCCTGGGTGTCTCAGTGGTTAAGTGCCTGCCTTCCACCCAGGGCGTGATCCTGGAGTCCCGGGATCGAGTTCCACATCAGGCTCCCTGCATAGAACCTGCTTCTCCCTCTGTCTATGTCTCTGCCTCTCTCTCTCTCTCTGTGTTTCTCATGAATAAATAAATAAAATCTTTTTAAAAATGTATGCAAAGTCTAGGACAACCACAACCAACACTTGGCATCCTTTTCCTTAACACTTACTGGGGAGATAGAAATAAACAGTGTGATCTGCCCTCATTCACTTGCTGCTTCCTTAGAAATGTTGAAAGCCCATCAAAACAAAGAGTCAATGAGACCAAAGAAGACACCTAAAACCATGGGTCCTAAAGAAGAGAAAAATAGGAAGAAGTATTCCATCAGCTATTAAGAATGTTATTATAAAACCATAACAGGAAGACAATGTGATATTTGCAAAGGAAGAAACCAACAGCCAGTGGAACAGAACAGTCTAGAAACAGACCTATGTATATATAGAAACTTGATTTATAACAAAGCAGACTTTGAAGATTAGTGGAGGAAAGAAAGACTGTTCAATAACTGGTGGTGTTGAGATAAGTGGCTATCCAATGTTATAGGGAAAATTATGGGAAAAAATAGATTTCTATTTCACATTAAACACATAAATTAACTCCAGGAATAATTAAAATTTTAAATATAAATGCAAACCATAACATATTCAGAAAACAGTTTACATGAATATTTTTATGACCTCATAATAAGGAAGGATTTCTTAAACAAGAATCAAAACACACGATCTATAAACATAAAAGAGTGATAAGTCAACTAAACTAAAATTATGAAGTTCCCTTCATCAAAGGACACCCCAGGAGTCGGAAGACAATCCACAAACTAGGAAGAGATTTCCAACACATATAACTGAGAAGGCTTAATCTACAGAATACAGATACACTCCTACAAATTGGTAAGAAAAATATAAACAACCCCAATAGAAAAATGGGCAAAAGATACACAAAAAGACATTTGAATGAAGAGGAAACATAAATGCCTATAAACATTTAAGAAGATGCTTAGTCTCAGTAACAGTCCCCAAAACACAAACTAAAGGTACAATGAAATATACTTTCACATCTGCCATTGAGGTAAATATCCTAAAGTGTAACAATACAAAGTAAGGACAAGGTTGTGGAGCCAATGGTGCCTTGTTCCTTGTATATTTTGCAATTTTTTTTACCATGGGCTCATAGTTTTTAAAATATTACGTGTCAAGTCTTTCTACCCCACCACAATAGGTTTCTTCAAAGCAGGTCTACATTTGGTTCTGACATATGTCTACGGGCATGACCAACCTGGAATTATTCTAAACTAAATTCTGACTTTAAATTGTTAAAGTTTTTTGGATTTCATCCTCTTCACACACATTCTCCCTTATACTGAGTAGGAAGTCCTTTGAGACCCAAACTTAGGAGGATCCTAGGTTTTGTCTCTCTCTTATTTCCTCTACCCCAGGTAGCCCATATAAATAAACAACACTCATTTTTACCTGATTCAGCAAATGCAGTTGAGGCAAAAGTCAGCTCTGATGCACTGTTTAGTTCTAAGGGTGCCCACTTTAACTCAGTTTTAGCCTCTGAGAATCCTTGCTAAGTAGCCGATTCATTTATGAGTTTTAAGGGATAGTTATATTTTATCCAGCATTTTTCATTGTTTCCAACAGAAGTCAGAGCTCCTAAACCACTGTGCGGCCAGCATCAAAAGCCAAAAATCATAGTTCTATAACATAAAGCTAATTATTTTTCTGCTTTTAAGTTTTCAGTGCTTGTCCCATGGCATTAGAATAAAGTTGAAGCTTCTTTACACTCCCATAAGTGACCTGCTCCTGTTTCAGAACCATGAGAGACTCTCCCAGAGGAGAAGCAAAAGGAGAATTGAACCTGAATCAAAGGCAACTGAGAGAAAAGAGAAAAGAGACAAGATTAATGATGATTAATCTTAGCAGAGCCAATGGCAGAGAATATTCAAGTCTAGTTGGACAGAGCTTAACACAGCCAAAGGCTTGACCAACAAGTTAATCGAAGTCAAGACTGCAGGGCACTAGAGGCTCTTAGAGCTGAAAGTCAGGAATCCGGTAGGGGTGTGAGAGACCAGGACCAGGAGGAGCAGCACCAGCCCAACGCCACAAAAGGACAGTAGGCAATGAGAATCCAAACTAACAGGCAATTAGGCAACCTGGTCACAATGGCAAAAAGACTGGGAAAATGTCACCCTCAAATTCACAAAAAGCCATGAGGCTAAAACAAACACTAAAACAAACCAAACAGAGCACCAAGGAACAGCAGACATTTCCAGATCCCTGATTCATTAGAGGCATCTTCCTCCAGTGTCTCTGGGCCTGCTCTCACTGGCAAAGCCTTCCCCCATGGCAGACATTGGAGTCAGCTACACCGACGCCTTGGCTGGTGGGGACGGACAACCTCATCATGAGATTTTTCACCATCTGGCCCCAAACCATCTCCCCAGGCTCACCTCCCACCTCTTACCTCATTTCGACTGCAACCACACAGCTGCTGACACTGACGAGCAACAATCCCTCCAATCTTCCCTCGTTTACAGGCTGTTTGCCTATTTCTGAATGACTCTCTGCCTTCTCAGCTGCCTGGAAAACCCCTACTTGTTCTTCAGTGCCCACTCACAAATTGCCTTGATCAGGAAGTTTTCTCTGACTTTTTTTCTCTGATTTTTTAAAGATAACTCGGCTGCCTTCTACTTTCATGTCCTATCATCAAGCACAGCAAATACATCATCAGTTTTATTAGTTATTATCATTACCATCACATCCATCACTTATCAGGTGTTTTACTTTGTATCAAGGACTCTATTAAATGCTTCACATGGATTTTTCTAGAACACCCATAGTTATTACCTTCCTCTATTTTACAGAGGAGGAAAGTGAGGTTATTATGGTTTTAAGTATTAGCCTAAGATCATACAGCTATTAAATGGATTCAAATACAGTTTATCTGACTCACAAGTCCATGATCTTTCCAATAAAATACATAATCACGTTTGTTCATGTCTATTGTCACCGATAGTAAATAACTAACTTAAAAATAAACCAAAAACTGGTTTAATCAGTCAAACAAATGACTATTTTTAAAACAAGTGGTCTAAAATAATAATAATAAAAATAAAAATAAAACAAGTGGTCTAATCCAACATCTTTTCAAAATAACTGGCTCTCTGGGGCACCTAGCTGACTCAGTTTGTACTGCATGTGACTCTTTTTTTTTTTTATAAATTTTTTTTAATTTTTATTTATTTATGATAGTCACAGAGAGAGAGGGAGAGAGAGGCAGAGACATAGGCAGAGGGAGAAGCAGGCTCCATGCACCGGGAGCCCGATGTGGGATTCGATCCTGGGTCTCCAGAATCGCACCCTGGGCCAAAGGCAGGCGCCAAACCGCTGCGCCACCCAGGGATCCCTGCATGTGACTCTTGATCTTGGGGTCATGAGTTTGCCACACTGGGTATAGAGATCACTTAAATGAATAAATATTTTTTAAAAATAAAATAAAATAACTGGCTATCTTAATAACCTCACCTTTTTTTCCCAGCCTAAATCAATGCAATACCATAAGCATCTATTAAATCCTTGCTATGGGGGGGAGACTTAAAAAAAAAAAAAAAAAGAATGCATCATAACTCATGAGCTACCAGCTTAATTTAAACTCCTTTTCCCCGGAAAGAAGTGAACTCTTGCTTGAATGTATGCATAGTTATCTCACTGGAGGGAAAAAAGAGCGCAGAACATTGTAACTCCTTTGTTCAAAATCCTCCACAAGTTTCCCCATCTCACCCAGAGCAAAAGGGAAAGCTGCTTCATCAGTTAACCCTATTCCCTCTGTGATTCATTTACTATTCACCCCCTACTCAGTACTAGTCATAGAGATAGCCTCTTTGCCATACCTCTCAAGGAGGCTTTCTCTGACCACACTATTGAAAATAGTAACCTTTAGGAACCCTGGGTGGCTCAGGAGGTTAAGTGTCAGAGTCTCGGTTTCACCTTAGGTCATGATCTCAGAGTCTTGAGGTCAAGCCCTATATGGGGCTCTGCATTCTACCGACCCCCCCCGCCCCCCGCTGTTCTTTCCCCCATTTATGTGCTTGCACAGGCTTGTGAGACCTCTCTCTCTCTCAAATAAATAAATAAATAAAATCTTAGAAAAAAGAAAAGAGTAACCTGTCACATTTCACAGTCTACCTCCCTCTCACTTGCTCTATTTTTCTCTATACCATTTAGGACCATCTAACATTCTATTTTACTTATTAATTTTGTTTATTGTGCCCACACTACCCTCACCATGCCCACTCCATCACCAAGATTTCTGTTGGATTTGTCCTCTGCTGTATCTTCAGCATCCAGATCTGTGCCTAACACGTAAGAGGTGCTAAATATATCATTACTGTAGGGAAGACTGAATGAACAACGACCTAGCTTTATGCAATGATCTATCTGCTCACAGTATTTACTTTGGTGTCCATTTTCCAAATTTCTAAATCACATGGCCAGCAGAAGTTAAAATGCAACTTAAAATGTTTCACTTGGGGGGAACCTGGGTGGCTCAGTCAGTTAAGCATCCGACTCTTGGTTTTAGCCCAGGTCATGATCTCCCTCAAGGGAGACTGAGCCCCTCGTTGGGCTCCATGCTCTGTGGGGAGTCTGCTTCCCCCCTCCCTCTTCCTCTGCAGCATCTCTGCCTTGCACTGTCTCTCTTTGAAACATATAAATAAATCTTTTAAAAAAATTTTTTTCACTCGGAACTGATCAATGATGACAAAAACTTCATGGATATAGAGTTCTTTTCATTTTCTTTTCCGGAAAGTCTTACTATGACCATTGTCTAAAATTTTAATTATGGCTTTGAGATCCTGGTCTCAATTCTAGCAAATAATAGCTCATATTATCCCAAACACTTCAAGTGACCTGCAAAGGTATATTATTTATTTTACTAAAATGAAAAACAAGCACATATAACTTGATTGGAAATAACTACAGTGATTAAGACAAATGACCTGAGGATTCTCTTAGGAAAGGGTTCTAGGTCTAAATTATTTAAAAATATTAACTAAAGAGCGTCTTCTTATTCAGATCATTAAACCATAGTTAATTCTGAACTACCAACAGTACTTAAGAACCATCAATTTTTAAAAAATAATCCAAAGAGCCAACAACTCAAAAGGTATTTAGAATCGGTTTTCAAGTGCAATATACCCCTAGGCTTCTGCCTCTCTAATGGTTGCTTTTCCTTCCTAATTATATTTACTTGAGGTTTTGAGTTTAAAAGCTCTTCACACACACCAGCATTAGCAGAAAGCAAGCCAGACTGTGATTTAAAGGGGAAAAAAATCGTTGTATATGCCAAGGAGATAATGTGCAAGATGATAGTATCTTCAGCTCAACAAAAGAAGTCATGTACAGTCCTGTCTCCATCTAGTTACCTCACACCGAGGTCAATAAAAAAAACAACAACTACAATCTTCTAGAGAATAGCAATCAGTAAGGCTTATCAACAATGCACAACCATGTTATAACCTCTTTCAATTTCAAAAAATGTTGGGTAAGGGCTCTTCAGCAGTGGCATTTGATTCCATATTAGTCTGCAGTATTCAAGAGAAAAACAAAGACCTATCATTCTGAACCCTCCATTACAGACCCACGCCAACTGCAACAAAACATTCTTAAGGAAATTGCTGTTATTCTGTACTTCCCATAAATGTAAACAGGTTTCTTATTTTCAATTCTAAATTTAAAGATAGAAACACAGCAGTTAAATATTACATTTTAGAATAGTGCTTTTTCTCCATAAAATACTGTTTGAAAACAGTAAACATGTATAACCAAAAAGCAATGGAAAATAACCTCAGAAGTTAACGATCAACAATTCAAAGCAATTCTATTTTAATATCCCATTTATAAACTCATAAAGTTTGCATAAGCAACTGCAAACAGAATAAAGCCACAAAACAGATCCAACAAAGGAGACAACTTTCAAAAGAAACTTTAAACAACCCTGGAGAATATAAAAATAAACACAGTCTAAAAAAAATAAAAATAAAATAAATAAAAATAAACACAGTCTCGTTTAACATACATCTGTCCAATGCAGTCAAGTTTTTGATGATATTTGTTGGTTTTCTGAAAGGTTTTACAGTATTTTAATTTCTAAAAAATGGAGAGGAAAAAAGACAGTGCAGTTAAGGTTTCCATATTAGCTCATAAATTCCCAGCTCTTTTCTTCAAAACACTTCTATTCCTGGGGTGTCTGGGTGGCTCAGTCAGTTAAGCATCCAACTCCTGATTTTGGCTCAGATCATGAACTTAAGCCCCACATCAGGTACCACAATGAGCATGCAGCCTGCTTAGGATTCTCTCTCTCCCTCTGCCCCTTCCCCCTTCTAAAATAAATAATAAATAAGTCTTTTTAAAAAATAAACATTTCTATTCCTGTGGAATCATTTATTCCTAGAGTTGGAAGTTTCTGGAGAGGTTCTCAGCCCCAGCTGTATCTATGAGGGAAGGAAGGTTAACATAATAAAGCCCTGGCTCCACCCCCAATGACTCTGAACTATACTGGAGTGGAGTCAACGCAGCAGTTTGGTAAATCACCCAGGTGACCCTACTGAGTAGTCTGTATAGAAAGTCATTGATTCTGACCCAGGTCTTCTAAAAGAAGATCCCAGGGTGGGTATTTAGGCTTTGCTTAAACACTTCCTATGCTGAGACCCAAAATTTCATCCAAAAACTCCAAAGGTAATATAGTATTGTATAGATGGTCATTTTCCAAATATGAATGATTGTTTTTATGGGGCATAGTGACCCATCATTTCTCTTAACAACTACAAACAGAGCTCCAAGATCTTTGTACTTATGCCCTTTCCTAAAATTTACTTCCCCCAATCTTCATGTGACTCATCATTCAGGTCTGGGCTCAAATGCCACCTCCTGGAGAGGGTTTCCTGATCACACTTTTCCTAGCCGGTCTCCGCCTAGGTTCATGGCATTTCTCATGTCCTAAGTGCATGTGTGCTTACTGACTATCTCCTGGGTCTCAAACATAAGCTCCATTCAGGCAGCTCCATCTTGTCGGTCTTGCTCAACACTGTATCTTCAGCAAGCAGCACAGTGCCCAACACAGTAGCCACTCAACACAAGCATTTGAATGGATAAATGAAACAGAACAAGGGGCACAGGTAATCTAAAGCAAAACCCAAACTCAGATTGCTATATAATGTAAATTGTTAATGGTGCCAATTCTAAAATATTGAACTAAGTGTAAAAGACAAAATATATCAGTGTGCGTGTGTGTATGAACCCAAATATTCTGGACGCTACAGACCCCCTCAGTATAAATCATATAGATTCAAATTGTACAAAATTTCATGGAAACTTCCCCAAATTTACTGATGTAGTCATCTTAAATTCTTTATTACACATCAGTTCTCTTCTGAAAATCAAACAAAACATATCAAAAGTAAGATAAACTTTTGATATACTTTGAAAACATTCCAAATAATCAAAAGTCATAAACACTGCAAAATGCTAAACATTAAAACAGAAAAATGTAACCATGTTGGAAACACTATGATCTAGTGGTAGGGAAGGGAGTATAAAAAAACATAAATAATATGAAATTACTTGGAAAGTGTAAAAAGATAAAATTTTCAAAACTCAGACTGGGGTAGGGGAAACTTTAGAGATCATCCTATATAAACTCCTTTCTAAGCATGAACCTTCTAGACAGTATTCCTAGCATGTGGTTGGCTAGCCTTTCCTAAAATTGTTTTGGCAACAAAGAACTCACTACTTCCTAAAGAAACCTGCCTAAAGAAAACGGTAACGGACCCCATACTTCTTAGTTCTTGATTTTGACTCAAAATCTGGCTCCCATGGACCCACTGGGCCTTGTTCTTTCTCTGAAGCAATCACAAATATGTCAATGAAACAAACTCAATGAGTCAGTTCTTTTTTTCTTAAGACTTTATTTATTTATTCATGAGAGACACAGAGAGAGAGAGAGAGAGAGACATACACAGAGGGAGAGGCAGGCTCCCTGTGGGGATCCCGATGCAGGACTCCATCCCAGGACCCTGGAATCATACCCTGAGCCAAAGGCAGACACTTAACCACTGAGCCGCTCAGGTGCCCCAGTTCTATAACTATACAGGTATGATTAAAAAAGTAAAATTAATCCAGAGGGAAATAAGTTTGGGCCAGATGCTCAAAGGAAAAGAGAACTATGAATTGTTAAAATTTAAAAAAATAATAAAAATAAACTGTCAAGGGACAGAATACAAGTGTGAAAACAGGTAGATTTCCCTGGCTGGAGATGAGTGACTAGAGTAGAAACAGGAGGAAAAAGACAGAAAACAGTTGAGCTCTAACGGCTAAGTAAAAACTATGGTAATTGAATAAGTCTATTCTGTATATTGTAAAGAAAATACAATGAATTTGAAAAATAAAGGACAGATAGATTAAAACAAGTAGACTAGGTAACGCTAAAACAGAGCATCATAGAAATCTAGAGCTGAAAAGAATCATAGAAATTATCTATCCCAACTCCTTAATTTTATAGACAAAATTATTAAATCCTAGAAGAAAAAGTATCAACTGCCACTCTTATATACCTTTTCATTGTTTTAAGGAAGAACACTTTTACCAAACAATTTCCTGTCTTGTATCCACTGGTCCCCATCACCTACATAACATGCTGAATCTGAGATTCTGTATATGATCCTAACCAACACCTCAAAACTCAACTATCACAGGGCAAAGATGGAATAACATAATGAGGCCCAACTGCCTGAATCATCTTGGCTTTTCACCAAGACCTGGTATGGACAGGATGTGGCCACACTGCAGGACCAGCTCTCATCGGCCATGGAATCTAGCCACCTATTATGCTGATACACATAAGCCCCATCACCAGCCAAGAAGACAAGAATCAAATTGCTGTTAATTCATGCACAAAACTTTCCATCTTTTTCCTTGGTGTTATCACACAGGCTGCCATGGGGCAACCCAACAAATTCCATCCATTTGTTACACACGCCTGCACTCCTCTCTCTCAGCACCAGAGCTATCCTCAGGGCAGAAGCTGGACCACCTGATCCCTCCAAGCCCCCAGGGTCACCCACACTCCCTGGGATTCTCTGGCTTTCTTCTCTATTCACTCCCATTTTCTTCACGCTCAAAACATCAGTGCCTTAAAAAGGAAGCCCTGCCGGGTACCTGGGTGGCTCAGTTAAGCATCTGCCTTCAGATCAGGTCATGATCTCAGGGTCCTGGGACAGAGCAGCACGTGGGGCTCTCTGCTCAGTGGGGAGTCTGTTTTCCCTCTCCCTTTGCCTCTTCTTCCTCCCCCTGCCTCCAACCCCCTACCCATGCTCACTTGTTGTCTCTCAAATAAGTAAATAAAATCTTTAAAAAAAAAAAAAGTTAGCCCTGCTTTAGAAATATCTGATTTTTTTTTTTTTTTTTTTAGTATTTTTAAAGATTTTATTTATTTATTTTTAGAGAGAGGGTGGAGGGGCAGAAAGGGAGAGAGGACAAGTAGACTCCACACTGAGCGGGGAGCCTGACACAGGGCTTGATCCCAGGATCCTGAGATCATAACCTGAGCAGAAACCAAGAGTCCAAGGCTTAACCAACTGGACCACCCACGAGTCCTAGAAATATCTGCATTTTAAAAGGATATAGTATTAAATGAAAAACACCAGGTTACAGAGTAATATGTATAACATGATCCCATTTTTATAAAAATAAACAAGAACAAAAAACTCTGTCAATGGATTCATATGTTAAAGATATTTAAAACAAGTATAAGAGAATATTCAACAAAGTGTAAGAATACAGACAGAATTGGGAGGAGAGAAAGGAAAACAACTAATTTGTATATGATTTTATCTAACTTGGACTGTTGCCATAAATTGTAATTATAGAATCATAATTTTCAAAGAGCAAACTATTATGACCAAAAAAAGAATGAAAAAATTTTAAATGAAAAGCACTAATATGATTTCAAGTTATCTGTCAGCAAGAGGTGTGTGCTGTTTCTCCCAGGCCCCTCTAACCTAAGAGGTCAGGAAGGGCCAGTTTTCCACTTAGGCTGACCTCTGGGTCCTCATTGTGCCAGGCCCAGCTTTGTTTATTAATTTGCACAACTTCTAATTCAAAATGCAATCAAACTAACTGGCGAAAACATTGTTAAGTTGTTCATATCTTCCATGTTCTGGAAATAGGGTTTGAATAAAATGACAACAAAATTGCACAAATTACTCGTTTGTTTTATTAAATTGAGAGTTGAGTATTTTAATTTGTCATGCAACTTATGCCTCCCCTCAAAGAAAACATGAATTAAAAGGATTCCTATAACCTAGCCATCAACCTGACCCTCTAAAATGGCTCTTCCCATACATAGTACCTTCTTTTGTGAATGGAACCACCTTCTACACATCCTTAGAAAATTCTCAACTCTACTCTTTTCCTTACTTCCCACATCCAGCCACCCAGCATCATGTTCCACTCTACACCTCCTAAACAGCAGTTAGGTCTGACCCCTCCTCATCATCCCTACTGCCCCTGCACAGCTCCAATCCACTCTCTACACCCAACACTGGAACTTCTAAACCATACATGTGACTGAGATATTTCACCCTCTCTGGTAGTATGGTACAGTGAAAAAGAAAATGGGCTTCTTCCTAAACCAGATTCCACCACTTCATTTTGCAGCTTTGAGAAGAATCCTTAACCTAAGACCTATTTTTCTTTTCTGCATAATTCAAGTAATATCTACCATATAAAAAGGATTCCTAAAGAATTAGAGATAAGGTATGCAAAATGCCTAGTCCTAAATAGGGCTTTCTACAGAATTAAATGCTTTATTACTCTATTATTTTCTTATCTGTAAAAATAAGCAGAGTCTCTGAATCACTCTGAAGATTAAGTAAGATGTAAGGCACCAAACACAGTTACTAAGAAACTTTTTTTGTTTCCTTTCAATGGTTCTCCATCCCCAAGGCAAAAGGTAGCTACTGCCACCTTCCCAGTAACATCTCCTGACACTTGACTTCACATTCTTCTTTAACATAATGAATGATTTAATAGTAAGACTGCATCTCTTCATGCCTTTCTCTCCTTCAAGGCCATATTTACAGGTACAACATTATGTGTGAGCAAGTCTTTTACTATATATTTCAACATGCAAGTGATTATCATATTTTTGAACTTGGAATGCAATATCCATTTAGCATAAGTGTACTGAAGGGGATGATAGAGCAGAATATTCATAGGCATGAAAATCTGAAAAAATAATCAAACCATAGTTACCATACATGTTCATCCAAACATAATGAGTGTGATGAAAGATATACCATCTTGTTAAATAATATCTGAGAAATAATTTAGCCAGAGATGAAATTTTAAGTTGAAATAAAAAGAAGAAATGGTGCAGGTTAGAACAGCTGGATCAAAAAAAAGAGAGAGAGAAACATGATTGAAAGTGATTGTGTTTTTTGTTGAGGTTGTTTGTAAATACTTTCCAAAAGCACATATTGATATATTTTAGATGTTTTAATTAATTTGATAATAAATATAATGATAAATATAAACATGTCTCTTTCAAAACACTGAGAGAGAAAATACTTAGGTAAATAAGTAATTAACATTCTCTATGTTCATTCATAAATTGGAAATGAAATCTGAGGGCTCCCTTCCCCCCAACTATGATTTCATAATTTAGCATATACAAAGCTAACAATCTCTCCATATAAAGAAAGAAATTTCTGTTTAAAGATGAATCCAAATAATTAAATGGCTTTCATCAGGTCCTAATGTGACAGTCTCTAAAAAGTACATAAGTTCAATGCTTATTCTTTGAATGATTTAACCAGTGCTCTGAAAAAAACACAAAATTGGCTCCAGGAAGAAAAGCTGCTCACTGTCCACAAAGTGCTTCTTTAACAAATGGTGTCTATCCTTGGTGTCAGGGGTAAGAATGAGCGAAAAAAAAAAAAAAAAAAAAAGGAGTTGAAGATTCTTCATACATAGTCTACCGTAACCTAGCTGCAAAACTTTTCTAAAGTTGTCACATGGATATGTTTTCTAAAATGCTACAAAGAATGCTGAATCATTCCTTTCTAAGGGGATCTTTTTCCACTTTACTATTTTTTAAATTTCAAATACTTTCTTTAGGTAAAAAATAAAACAAACACAAACAAATTTAAATTCTAGGAGGTTTTTTTTTTAATGTATGTATATTTTTAGTTTAAAAATTTTTTTAGAACTATGACTCTTCCACTATTTTGGCCTGAATGACATTCACAGTGCTGATTTACACACATCCCAAGCATACAATCAGCCAGGACCTGAGCAACACTGGGCATGGGTGCCCTCAGGTCACTGAAAAGCAAGCATTACTCGTGAAATCATAAAACCATGGTCAAGTATTCTAAGAGACAAGTTGCTTTGTCTGGCTCCTCAAAGACTATTAAAAGGAGAACATTATGATGATGGCAGAAGTCATTCCTTTTTTCATATCGTGACTACTTTTCTTTCAAGTGTGTTCTTTTGGGTCATGTAGATAGTAATACAGGCAGAAGGCACAGCCCTAAAGGATGTCTGGCCAGGTCAAAAAAAAAACAATCTAGACTTAGGGAAGAAAAAAACTAGAAAAAAAAATAATGAGTTCATCATCTTGATTTTGCACATCTTCAGGCCAACACCGCTCACTTGCATTATCGTCATAGCAGTAATCAGCCCGGGAAGGAGGGCAGCAACATTGCTGGGTGCTGACTCTTGAAAAAAAAAAATGACCTGTAAAGACTGAGCCATGTTGCTATCCTGCAAATTACCAATGTTCAACTTGGACTTAGTACAGTCATTTTCTGTTGATGTTCTCATAAACTGGACCAATGACTTTTAAACGAATAAATGAATCATATTTGTTAAAAAGAGCCTAGAAATAAGCCAGATATTTTATACTTGATGTTATACATAAAATACAAAATTGTTTACTATATGTACCTGCAAATGAACAAAACTTCCTTTTTAAAAATCAGAACACTCACAAAACATCTCTCAAAAATGGCTTCTATATGATATCATCATTGGGATATCTTAGCTTGCACAATTATTCTGGATTTACTTTTCAAACAGGAAATATTATGGAGACCGATTTAGTGCATTTAAATAATCCCAACTAAAGTATACATTATGCTTAAAAAATAAAAATAACAGGTCATGCTATCAAACAAATATAATCATTATTTTATTACTCTTAAATATCTTATTATGTAATTGCTTAGCACAGTTCATTTGGAATAAAAAACTGAACTAATTTATGCTAAGTGCAACTCAAAATACATATGTAAATGAGTATCGTCTGGTAAAAATAATCCTGATAAATTTTTTATTAACCTCCTATAGAACAAAATATGCCTCAAATCTTTAAAGAAAAAAAATGTATAACTGCTCTTTGCATTATTCTGTATTAAGAAACTACAGTTGTACTCTTCTCACAAAACGTTTTTTCTCATCCTTCCCATTATTGTTGATGACAGGTAGTGTTTCAATACCAGTCACTTCCTATACTTCCTAATTTTCTTATTCTTTCTCTGACACTAACCAAGATTGACTAGTGAATGTTTGATAAAGGTGTTCTTTCTTCCAATATAAATGTACTCTTTAATAAAATATTTATCATACACTTACTATGTGATAGGCTTTGTGTTAAAGGCTTTGGATGCAAAGTAAATTAAGATAGATTCCTTTCCTTAAAAGCTCATGGTCTAGTCAAGGCAAAAGACAATTCCATTATGGTTTACTATGTAGAGTAAGTGCAAATGACACAGAAATACCCCTAGAAAGGTTGTTTAAATCAAGCAGGAAGGTCAGTTAACAGTTAATACTCCATTTCATTAAATTAAATCTACCTCCTTTATCAAGGAGGTGATGGCTTACCACTGCCTGGTTTGCACTTCTGCACCTTGGCAAAGCAGTGTTGATAGGTTTAAACATCAAAACATCTCTGAGAATTATAATCACTATTCCTGACTTCACAAGGTTTAGCATCACTGAATTTAAACATATCAGACCTAATCTAAGTTGGAAAATACCAGTAAGTCCAGCTGTTGTTAAGAACAGACATGTACATGGTAAGAAAAACATGAACTCAAAATTTACATCCTGATACATGAAAATCAGATTTTTAGTTGGGTTTTTTTTTACCATATGTTTATTTGTTGGCATTCAGCCCTCAGAATAAAAAGAAAACATACTTAAAAGTGGAAGTATTTACCATATCGTGTACTAGATTAGAAGGCAAGTTGATTAGATAGGTCATAAAACGTTTTTTTTTTTTAACTGTAGCAACATAAAAACAGACACCCTCCAAAAAAACTAAGAAAAATATATATATTTTTGATATATATATTTTGATAATATATTTTTGATAATAATATATACCAAATTTAGAATTAACACTTAAAAGTCAATAGCCTCCTAAAAAGAAAGACTTGCCACAAAGAAAAGCAGTGTGTACATATAAATTTATAACCGGTGACTTGTTACCCATAGTGCTTCAGGAATCAGGTAAAACAGACTGAGTTCCTTCAACCGTATGTATATTCTTAGGAGTACTTGATAGCAAATCAAAGCATATCCATTATTTTCTTCCAAAACATTACCCAGTCTTTAAGAGAAGCCAAATACCTAAAGACTAAAGAGGACAAGTGTTATGCATGGCCCATTTGTGATATTCTGGTTTTATAAATACAGTCATTCCAAGCAGAAGAGCCTCATTTGATACGGATGGCTATCCATGCACTTGATATAAACCATTCAGATCGTTTGTAGGGGAGTTAAATTTTCCCTGGTCAGGGTGACCTTAGATGACTTGGGCATGGCTCTGCCTCACTCCGAGGTAAAATCAAGGCAGCGGGATCACCCAGCAGAGTTGTTTTTCTCAGGCAGCCAGATGACAAGAATAACTAAAGCCAAAGAGAATGGAGATGGCCCAGACTTTGTCAAATGGGATTGGCGGAGAGTTCTTCTAATAACAGTTCCCCCTCGCATCGAGGGGTGGTTGCCTTCAGAGGGCTGAGGTGCCACAGATCCCACATCCTGAAATTGTAGGTCCCTCAGCACAAACCCACTCATCACCTTTGTGGATTATGGGATAGTCGCTGGCCCCTGGGTTTGAAATAACAGCAGTTCGGAAGAAGTTGGATTTACACATTCCAACCCAGCTAAATGTCGCCTTAAAGTGCTGAGACTTGAAGACTTCTGCATCTCCCTCCCCCACGGCCTCACCAGCCACTGCCTCTCAAATGCCAGCTTATACATTCATTTCCTGGGCAATTTTTCTCTTGGGGGGTGGGGGGGGGGGAGAACACAATGGACTCTTTCAATCTTCTCTTATCAACAAAGGACTCTAACACGAAGAAACATGCCTTTGGATGTTTTGCATGCATCCTTTGCGACTTCTTTACAGATGATGAGTGGGCGCTGGGGGTGGGGGTGGGCGGCCGGGGCCGGGGGCCGGGGGCCGGGGAGGGATGAGGGGCCGGGCAACTCACCTCCTTGAGCTGCTCCAGCTCCTGTTTGAGGCTGTCGTACTCCGCCTCCAGCTCGTCATACTGCTGTTTGAGGGTCAGCTTCTCCTCCAGGACCACCAGCCCGTACTCGGCAGCCTGGATCTTCTCGTGGGTCGTCTCCGTGAGCTCCTTGGTCAGCCGCTCTATCTCAGTCTTGTAATGGTCCACGGTCTGCAGCACCTCTTCTGCGGCCATAGCCCCGGTGGATGGAGACGGGAGGGGGCGTCGGGACGCGGAGCCGGAGGCAAAGCAGGCGGGGGGCGGGGGGCGGGGGGAGGGAGGAGGAGGGGGGGTGGCGGAGGCGGGGAGGGAAGGGTAAGAATGGAAGAGTGTGGCTGGCGGAGGGAGCGCGGCGATGCCCCGACTGCTGCTCCGGCCGCGGCGGCTACACCGCCCGACACACTGGGGAGAGATGCGACATGGAGAAGGCGCGGGAGGATGAGGGGCGAGGCGGCGGCGTGCTCTGGGCCGGGCCCTGCGTGCGCTCAGCAGCCGTGCGGCATGGCCCGGGCTGCGGCGGCCGCGGGACGACGAGGGGCTGCGATTCTGCTTATTCAGAGGCGCCCGGCCGCCATGTCTCCCGGGCAGCGTCACTGCAGTGTCCCCGGGGCCCGGCGCGCTCCGGCTCGCGTCCCGCCCGCTCGCTCCACCTGCTGCCTCTGGCCGCGCTGCAGCCGGTGCGGAATGATGCAGTCTCGGGCCCGCTCCCGCCCTTCGCGCCCGGCCCCCGGCTCCGCGCAGGGGGCGGGGAGGCGGAGGGAGTCAGCGCGGGGGGAGGGAAGGAACCGACCCAGGCATCCCGAGGCGCCTCCCGCCGGGCGCGCGGGGCCGCCGCCGCCGGGAGCTGCACCGGGGGGCGCGCGGGCCGGGGCCGGGGGCGCGCGCGGGGGTGACCTGCGCCCTGGTCCGCTCGGCCGCGGCGGGAGGTCCTCCCCCGGCTCTGCCCCGCGGACGTCCCAGCCTCCCCACCCCCCGACCGGGTGCGCGGGGCCGCCGCCGCCGGGAGCTGCACCGGGGGGCGCGCGGGCCGGGGCCGGGGGCGCGCGGAGGGGGGACCTGCGCCCTGGTCCGCTCGGCCGCGGCGGGAGGTCCTCCCCGGGCTCTGCCCCGCCGACGTCCCAGCCCCCCCACCCCCCCACCGGGTGCGCGGGGCCGCCCCTGCTCGGCCGCTGCGCGGGGAACTGCCGGGATCCGCGCCTTTCCCAAAGAAAAGCGCACCGTGACTAACGCGCTCGGGGCCCGCAGCCTCCTTCCCACCCCCGCCTGGCCCGCCCGGCCCGGCCCGGCCCGCCTCGCTCGGCCGCCGAGTCACCCTATTACCCCCCGGGAGAGTCTTGGCTAAAGTGCCCTGGCGCGACCGTTGGGTGCCCAGCTCGCCACAAGACTGGGTCTGCCCAGGAAAATACATGCACCCGGGAAGCCTCTAGATACCTTGCTTCTTGCCTCAGGTGTCCCACTCTACACATTCTTCAACGAGGGAAAACTATATGAAATTCCCCATATATGGTATCAGCGAGACCCTACCACAATTTTTAAGTAAGAGCTAATAGTTCCCGAGACCACGTGCCAGGCAGTCTTCTGAGTGTCCTAAGTGCATGCTGTCCCGTCCTAAGGACCCCTCTTGGAGGTAGGAAGCGTGATCCCCAATTGAAAAGTGGTGAAAGAAAGGCACAGGGAAGTTTGAGTGAAGCCAGACTTGGTGGAGCCAAAATTTAATCCTAACTCCAGAGCCCCAAACTGGATCATTCTGTTGGCCTCGCCACTCATGAATAATACAAACCCAGCAACTAAATATTATATGCTTGTAAAATGACCGCTTTGATCAATTGGAAGAGTCACTGGAGGAGGCAAAGGCAAAGTCAGGGTGAAAGACCAAAAATGGAGAAGAGATGAGGATAGAGAACCTAGAGGAAAGGGAGCAATAGGAGCAGCAAGGGGGCGATTTTTGTGGAAATGGAAGGAAGGCTCTGGGACCCATAGACCAAAAAGCTCACCAGTTCCTTGCTTCTCTTCTATTGGGTGCCACTTATTGGAGAGCTGCTTCTCTGTGGCCAGGAGGTGTTTAACACACACACACACACACACACACACACACACACACAAGCTTTCTGATTTAGCAGGCCCCGGGGCGCCTGGGTGGCTCAGCGGCTCAGCGTCTGCCTTCCGCTGGAGCATGATCCCCAAGTCCCCCATGGGGCTCCCTGCAGGGAGCCTGCTTCTCCCTCTGCCTGTGTCTCTGCCTCCCTCTCTGTGTCTCTCATGAATAAATAAATAAAATCTTAAAAAAAAAAAAAAAAAAGCACGACTCAACTCTCCCCTTCATTTTGTACGTGGGAAAGCAAAAAGACGTTGCTGATGGTGTGGGAGGAAGAGCAAACAAACAACAATGCTCTAACAAAGGCTTGACTAGTAGGCAGTCTGGATGTGATTTTCACTGCCTCTGAAAACAGACAAAAAGATTCCTTCCAGATGCTGACAATTACAACAGAATATTCTCCTGTGATTATCTGATCTATAAAATAAATAATCAGTTAGTTAATTAATTAATGGAGAAAACACTTGAAACACTACTAACCATGAATTCCAACCTGGCAGAGAAGCAGGGGTGATAATGACCACATCATTCCTCATACACTGCCTTGATGTCACACTCCAGTGGAGAAGCTCTGCCTGTGTGCTCCTGGAGCGCCCATCCTCTATCACAATGATGAATGATCATGAACTGCTGAGAGGAGAGGTGAAAGCTGTAATTGTGGGTAGCTAAATTGCCTTCTTCCCAGTATGTCCCTGGCCTTTCCTCACTCTGCAAAGTGTAAGCAGAGCCCTTCCGAAGGAATCACAACACTTGGAGTAGATTGCCTACTACTCCCTTTCCTTTAGATAGAATTAAGAATGGAGTTTGCCTCTGGGACTTTTCCTTCTCAATTTCCATGGTCACCCATCCCCTATGCTCTGTCATGCCCCATTTTTCTGATTGATCCACATTTGTTAATGTATTCAATCTGACTTCAGATAACATTTAACATTATAAGATTTTATTTATTAAAACTTTGATCCTATATATGTTGGTATTTAACTTGAAGAATATCAGCTTATTCCCTTACATACCACACTCCTCCAGTACTACACATTTACATTTCTCTTTCTTCATATATATATATATGTATATATATATGTCATACATATCATGTATATATAGATACAGACATAGATACGGATATATCACTGACAAATATCTAGAAAAGAATTTTTTGTTTTTAGATTTTTTTTTTTTTTTTTTAATTCACGAGAAACAGACAGAGAGGCAGGGACACCGGCAGAGGGAGAAGCATGCTCCATACATGGGACTCCATCTCAGGTCTCCAGGACCACACCCTGGGCTGAAGGTGGCGCTAAACCGCTGAGCCACCCAGGCTGCCCTAGAAAAGAATTTCTTAAGCTATTCCTGGAAGTGTATTTCTTTAAATTAGCAGCCTCCAATTATTTAGGAAACTTTCTTACATACAAATATTTAGGAAAAATTAGGGGTGCCTGCCTGGCTCATCAGAAAAGCGTGTGACTCTTGATCTCCAGATCGTAAGTTCGAGCCCCACAATGGGTGTAGAGATTATTTAAATAAATAAATATTGTTTAAAAACACAAATATTTAGGAAAAATTATATTGTGTGACTTAGTACCTGAAACCAACCCCTCACTAACTTTGCATGAATATTGCTTTCTCTTGCTCTTATTCATTCATTTATTCCTTAAACAGATGTTCATTAAGTACCCCTTATGTCTTAGGAACAATAGTAGGCATTGTAAAATCAATGACCAGTAAGATGTCATTGGTCCCTGACCTCATGGAGTTTATGCTCTGGGAGGGACAAACATGAGACAAAACAGACCAAAAACAGACAACAGGGATTGCC